>NC_056663.1:166253793-166987126 GCF_018350195.1 Panthera tigris | reverse complement strand
TAAAGAGAGAACACATGTCATGTTTCACTCAATTTCATAACACCATGAGGAAGGAGAAAAACATCCAATGAAAACCCATAGTTTGTTGCTTTAAATCAAAAAGATAAAAGAGGAAAAGAAAAAAAAGCACAAAAAACCCTCCAATCTTTTTATTTTTCCTTTTAAAAAAAATTCCTTTCGTTATTCTAATGACACACTCTGTGAGGGGAATTAAGTAGACCTTAATAGTAGATCTTAATGTGCCTCCTGGCATTATAACATAATTAATGTTTGCCGAACCCTCTTTATATTATTTTCATCAGTAAAGTGGGGCTGTTAGTATCTAAGCCATAGCATAGCTATGAAACTGACAGGAAATGCATGCAGAAGCTGAGCACAGTGAAGGTGAATAATCGGCACCATGCCATTATAATTTGAGCTAAATATCTGCACCTAACCTCTAACTTCTGTAGACAGAAACAGTTGCTAAGAACTGGATTTAGACACATTGCAGTGTTAAAGGAAGACTTCTGATTATTAACCCCAACCTTACATGAACCCAGCCATCTGCTTTCTCTACACCAGTGTTCATAAAGTGAGCACAGTTAGGAAAAAAGAAAAAAAAAAAAAAGAAATCATGTAACCGGGCAGATTTTATTATATATTTTGATTGCTGGATTTAAATAGGTATTGAACACCATCTAGTTATCACTACTGGTAATCCTACCACTGTTTTCCCTTCAGTTTGTTCTGCAGAGATTAGTTCATTAACTTCTCACTTTTCAAATCCCAACACTCTGTGTCCCCCTTGTTTACAGCTGATGGTCATGCCTTATGTTTCTCTGACAAAAGCCAATTAGTGTGCCAGAAGCTGCTCACATTCCCATCAATAAATCCACAGGGCACGTGCACTTTCCACCCTCCCTTTAGCTCTAGAGTAGGACATGTCACATCTCCCATCATGAGCTAATTTGCCATGCTGCATCCTTGTCCTGCATTCTCAAGGAAACTCATCCTCAGAAATTCTCTCTATATTCTCATTATTGCTCTCCCTTTCATCTAGGTATAACCTTTACAGACACAAATACACATCTTTCATCTTAAACAACTTCACTCTTGACCCTGTATTTCCATTTAGCTATTGCCTCTATCATCTGTTCTCATCCCAGTCAAACCACACACACGTTGTGTTCAACCCTTACTATCCCAGCCATTTTTCAGCCCATTCCCATCGGATTCTACCCCTCTTGATTGAAATAGCCTTAAAGGCACCCAAAGACTTCTATTTGGCTTAATTCAAAAGTTAATTTTATGTCTGTTTCTCAAATTTAATATGCATATGAATCACCCGAGCATCTTTTAAAAATGCAGATTCAGTAGATGTGAAGTGGTACCCAAGATTCTGCCTTGCCTATGAGGTCCCAGGTGATGGTAATGCTTCTCATCTGTGGATCAATCTTTAAGCAACAAGTGCTTTCAGATCTTGTGTTTTGGGGTTTTTTTTATTGTTTTTATTTTTTTTCTTGTTTCGTCCTTCTCAAATATTCTTCCTTCTTATTCTTTGCATGTAGGATCCTTCTAACTTTTCAGGTCTCAGTTCAGAATTGACTTCCTCAAAAAGCCCTTACTATACCACCTATCTGGTGTGGGTGCTTGATATATTTTTTCTAAATATATCAAGCTACATATTAGATAGACAAATAGTTAAGTGATAGATAGATAGATAGATAGATAGAATCATTCTATTCTTTTACTGTAAAATTTCTGTTTTTTTACTGTTTTTTGTTGGCTTCCTCACTATACTATAAATTATAGAGAAAGGGAATCACATTGTCATTATTCATCACTTTACTCCAACGTAAAGCTAGGCATATAGCAAGAGTTTAGTAAACACTGAATAAATGTATACCTGTATTTCTACTAGATCATATTCTTTGAGTTCAAACTGGAGTTTGAAACCTCTTAAGTTGTGTTTTTTTAATCTTAGTGTTTTTTTCAAGCAAACTCACTGTTATGCTAGGTTTCCTGCTCCTATCTTCAAATATTTCCCTCCCATAACTCTTTCTACGATCTTACTTTCCACTTGGTGATACTCTAAAGACAAATCATAACTAAGCCCTCACCCTTCTTTGAAGATTTCCCAACTAAAACAGCCTAGTAGCTTCTTCTTTCCCGAGGATAATCAAGTGTTTCCATCACTCATGGAAATTTAATATATAATGCCTTGAACAGGTCACCTTTTTTTTTTTTTTTTTTGGTATGTACCATCACTTTCCTTAAGTGTATAATAATTTCCTAGAGTTCAAGGACCAAATAATAATAATGGTGACCATTTACTAGATACCAACCATACACCACTGCCTTACATAAATAATTTGTAAACTTCAGAACAATTCTTATAACTCTTATTGTGTCAATTTTAAAAAAAGGAAATTGCGGTCCAAGATGTTACTTGCTCAGGGTGACCTGGAAAAAAGTGGATGACTATGAAAACACAACCAATGCTCCTTCCACCATGATGCCTTTTCCTATCCGCCACGTCTCCTACTTAGCAGTCTCCAACACCTAGCAAAATTTGCTCATATTATAAGGGTGCAATAACCATTAGCAAAAATCCTGGCCCATATCTTCTCTGAAGCATGAATCAGGAGGAGCCTAAAATAACTAGAGATTCCCATAACCCATTCTATTTCCCAGAGATATCTATGCTAAACAGTGTGTGACCTCAAGAACCATGGATGTTATCTTTTGTAATCCTGCAATTTAGAGAGCGAAAGGAAACTCGCCATAGCTCTTTTTTGGAAAAACATATATTGAAAGTACTCACAAGTTTTCTCATTTTGATGGCAGTTTTTGGAGAATACTTATTTTGATAAGATAGTAAAATCTTGGAGGAAGTTAGGAATAAATACACAATTTTCTTCCTTAGAATTTCATAACTTTTGCCTTTGGGAATAAAAAAAAACCACTCTGATATCAGGGACATAATGAGAAAAAAATATTCCACCTCAGATGAGCAGGGAATCAATTTAGTCCTCAGAATGGGAGTATGGAGATGGAAACAGGGCTCACTGTACTTTTTAATCCTTTCTGAGTGTTGTAAGGCTTTATTCAGCAGGCCAGCTAAACCCTCACACTTCTCAGCAAACTCTGAGATTAAGCACACAATTGGGAAGTATATTCTATCCAGCCATAAAAAGGAGAACAGTCCTGTCTTAAAAGTCTACTATTAAGCATACCCTAGAAGAGACACGGGAGTTACCTGCTAAAATCATACTGGATTGAGAGACAAAAAAATAAAAAAAAATAAACTTGTGAAAACTTCAGAGTTATAAATCAGTACCCAGGCAGGTCCCCAAGCTGAAGGCTGTCTTAACAACTAGAACTAAAGAGACATCAATTCCTGGTAAATGGGCCTCCCTTCCCAGGGTAGCTGTAGGAAAAACAGGGAGGGCCCTCAAGAGGGACCACTCAGAAAGCTCCATGTTTGTCTCAGATAACATACTTGCTTCACAGGACCAATTTACCCTGACATAAATAACTCCACGGTTAATACTCAAGGGACTTCAATGTGTATCTCTGTTTTGTTTTTGGCATTGTGTTTATTTTTTCTGTCTTCCTGAAATCGCTCTGTCAATTTCCCTTGTCTAAAATGACTCATAAAATGAAGCTGGGTTATTTAGCCGTGATGACCACCAATACTGGCCCCACGTGATGAACAGTAGATTCTCCCATAGCAGACACTTTTATATGATAAGGAGACAAGTTAATTGTCTTCAGATTATTCCATTAGATAATAGTAGAAGACACATAAAAAAGATAACAAGGAAAACTGAATGTGGTCCATGATGATCCTTTACATTTGTGTTCCAGGTGAGTTTCAAAGGGTTTTTATGTAAATGATCTAAAGGTCTTAATGCTCATTTCTAGTTCAGTTTTCCCCCAAAACCTCTGGCCAGATGTTTTTAATTTATTTTATTTTATTTTTTATTTTAATTTTAATGTATTTTGAAAGAGAGAGAGACAGAGAGACAGAGAACACGAGCAGAGGAGGAGCAGAGAGGGAGACACAGAATCTGAAGCAGTCTCCATGCTCCAAGCTTGACAGCTATCCCACGGACTCAACACAGAGTCCAATGCAGGGCTCAGACCCACGAACTGTGAGATCATGACTTGAGTTAAAGTCAGACGCTTAACCAACTGAGCTGCCCAGGTGCCCCTGGCCAAATTTTTAAAAAAATTCTCTTTTCCTTTCTTCTGTTCAGTCTCCCTACAAAATTAATGAGTTTGGGTGGGGGTCGGAGGCAAGTTTGCCAAAAAGCTAGTATCAGCACATAGAAACATAACAAGCAATAATCCAGCAATGGAAAAATTTGTCCTTTACCAAATTTCCACTTACAGTACCAAAAGGAGCAATATCAGGAACCAATTCTGAAAAAGTTGATGTTTATTTAAATAGGAGACTCGCAATTTATTCATGCCGTTAAGGGTCTGAAAGTTTTATTACTGAGGTTTTATTGAAAATTACTGAAAGACTTTAGGAGGGAGAGGAGGAGATAAGAGCAGAGATAGGGAAGAAATGTGGTTAGCTGAGGAAGTAACTTTGCTGATCTTGCTACATCTAAGGTCAGAGTGGCATAATGGGAATCTGGAATCTCCACTCACTGTTGTTCTTATCCTGATACCATAACCTAGGTACCACCAATGGTCCCTCACCACTTCTCCCTGATGTACCATCTTGAGTGACTCAGGGCCCACTTTTCTAATGCACACAGGTATGCTGTTTCTGATGAAGATATGACTAATCCTAAACTTTGCTTAGAGAAACAAAGCACTGATCTGTAAGATGCCAAGATTTTTGCCAGGCACTGGAGAGATAAATCAGGAAGTCATGTTTTGCACATGAAGAATGTTCACTAGAATGACTCTGCAGTCTTGGTAAAGACAACACTACTTAACTTAGTCATGCAAATGGCCAATGAGAGCATTCCATTTCCAATTGTATCTCTATGTGTTATGCATGAAGCACTTACCTCTAAATCTGGTTCTGTGGAAGCAGAGATAATCATTCACTTTAGCTGTCTCTAAATTCTAAACTGAAAAAAAAAAAAAAAGTGTTCCATGGACATCTATGGTTTGAATTACAAATGGTTGATGCTGATTTAATATTAAGCTTTGGGCATCTGACTCACTTTTACTTTGATAAATATTGAGACTCCAGGTCTTAAAGAATCAGTGTCTTCCATTTATGCTCAAAGTACTATTGAGTAAAGGCTTATATTAAACCTCCTTGTGAATACATTGATAGATTTATAATCTTGGACTCTTCTTTTTTGATAAATGCTATTTTGTGATAGTTCAAATTGCCACTTTTTGCCACTTATTATTAAATATCCAACCATTTGGATTTGTAAGGTGTTTAATTTATATACAGTAAAACCTTGAATTGTGATTAACATGTTCTGTGAGTGGTCTGTAGGATGAGCAAACATTTCTAATAAATTTTAACTTGAAAAAACAAGTGATGTCTCGCATGTGAGTAGTACTTGACCCCAAATGTCACATGCTCACAACTGAGCCCATGGTTCTTGAAATTTGCTTTGATTTACAAGTGCTTTGGTTTACAAGCATGTTTCTGGAATGACTTATGCTTGCAAACCAAGGTTTTACTCTATTTTCAATTGTTTATCACAGTTCTTTGACTATCATGACTAAAGAGTTTTAGACTTAATGGGGACCAGGAGAGAAGTGTAACATTTCACAGCTCATCTTAGTTGTCATTTGAGAACTTATTTTCATTAATGTTCAAGGTATCTAAGAGACTGGAAAACTTAGAAAATATTGCGAGAACAATTCTTCCTTCTAGAGAAAAGCACATGAAACCCAAGCAGTTTGATTTTATAACGCCTCAGATGACTAGGTAATTGCTTACAAATGTTCGCCAGACATTTAAAATAAAGCCTTTTAGGGTAAGCTTAAATTCTTTTACTGAGTGGCTTGATTATGAGATTTCATCCCTGAAGAGCTTGGGTCGGGGATATTACATGTGTCAGTGAAGCAAGAGAAAGTACTCATGTGCCACTAGCGGGGATCAGCCCTTTTGCAATGTTCTGCATCTGTAAGAAGGTCGCATCACAGCTGGAGAGGCAGAATAGATGCAGTTTTCACAGGAATGACTAATGTCTTTAAAGGAGTACTGCGTCACTGAAATTAGCAGGCAGTGGTCTTTGATATTTGATACTTCTTCTCATTGTGTGTGTGTGTGTGTGTGTGTTTTAAGTATTATAAGAAAACAACTGTAGAAACCCAACAAGCAAAATGGATGATAGTGACATTTCTTTTTTTTTTTTTAATTTTTTTTTAACGTTTTTATTTATTTTTGAGACAGAGAGAGACAAAGCATGACCGGGGGAGGGGCAGAGAGAGAGGGAGACACAGAATCGGAAGCAGGCTCCAGGCCCTGAGCCATCGGCCCAGAGCCCGACGCGGGGCTCGAACTGATGGACTGCGAGATCGTGACCTAAGTTGAAGTCAGACGCTTAACCGACTGAGCCACCCAGGCACCCCGATAGTGACATTTCTTATTCATTGATTAATTTGCCCTTCCTCTACCGCCACTCCACTTGATCCAAACCACAGAACATAAAACAGATAATACAGAGCAGCCATTATCGTCAATTATAATGTAGATGTCAGTTGAAGTCATCTTATTTTTTAGAATTTAAATAAAATTAGATTGAGTTCCTTACTCTGTATCCTGTCCTTTCAAAGATTTCTGTGAGTTTGGTAGGGAACTTACATATTTATAGTCATTTCTAGCTAAAAATTCCGAGAGCAGTGGAAATCCTGGACCCGTTTATGTCTCATCCCCTCGGAGCCATTCACTTCTCTGTTGCCTGTGCCAGTCTAAAAGGAGAAATCACCTCTGTTCCTTGATTTGTCCTCTAAAAGACATTTACGCATATTTGCGTGGTTAGCAGGTTTCAGTGGAAGTTTAGAACAACAAAGTAGAATGCATTATACAGTGAAGGAACAAATTTAAAATTTATCTATTCAACAAATATGTAATGGGTACCTATTCTGTGCCAGCCACTGCTCTATGGTCTGGAACTGTAGTATTAAGTGAAACAAACGTCTCTCCTCTTGTGGAACTTAAAGCCTTATGGGGAGAGATAGACTATAAACAAATACATACATGTGTAATAAACCAAACTGTACATAGAAAAGTAAAAATAAAGTGGGATGAGGAGGATCAGAGTGAGATGGGGTATAGAATTGTTTTTTTAATTTTTTAACGTTTATTTATTTTTGAGACAAAGAGAGACAGAGCATGAACGGGAGGGTCAGAAAGAGGGAGACACAGAATCTGAAATAGGCTCCAGGCTCTGAGCTGTCAGCACAGAGCCCGACGTGGAGCTTGAACTCATGGACCTCAAGATCATGACCTGAGCTGAAGTCGGCCGCTTAACCAACTGAGCCACCCAGGTGCCCCAAGGGTATAGAATTTTTTAATCAGGAGTCAGAGTAGACCTCTTTGGTCATATGTGAGCTGAGCCTGTAAGGAAGTACCAGTGCAAAACTCCTTGAGGCAGAAAATTGCTTGGCTTGTCCAAGGAGCCAGAAGGCCGCCAATGAGGTTAGAAGAGAGTGTCTAAGAAGGAAAAAGCAGTAACACAAAGATATATCAACTCATGCAAGGTCAGAGTTTGGGATTGATAAACAATGAGATATTGTCTGTGGACAAAGCCTTCTAACTAATTTTATTTTATTTTTTTGAGACTACATTAGAATATAGGAATCTGGCATTTTCTGACAGCCAAATTGTTGATCAATAGAATGTCTCCTGACTATCAGACTGTTTTCTCTCTTCAGCATTCTGCATGTCTCTCATATCCCCAGAGTTCTTCCTTAGTGAAGAACTCTAGGGGGGTCCATTTAGGCTTTGGAGCAGCTCTTCTATGCAGAAGCTAGCCGGGCTTCATCTGGCTCAGCACTCTTAGCCTCAACTAATCAAACTGGCATTGGTCTTCAGAAAACTGGACATGCTTTGGAGCACTTGTCTCAAAGGCAAACAAAAGGGCATCTTTTATCATTGTTACAACTACCTAACCCTGTATGTCAGCATCTTCTGAAAGCAGTGTTTTGTGTTGCCAGAGATAATTATTCATTTTTGTTCTAGGCACGATGGGTCTGTGCATCAGTATCACAATGATCCTGGGGGGAAGCAATCAGAAATTGGTGGGTTTGGCCATCCAGATGGTTAACAGACAAACGAAAAGAGGCTCAACATCGCTCATCATCAGGGAAATACAAATCAAAACCACAATGAGATACCACCTCACATTTGCCAGAATGGCTAAAATTAACAACTCTGGAAACAACAGATGTTGGCAAGGATGCAGAGAAAGGGGAACACTTTTGTACTGTTGGTGGTAACGCAAACTGGTGCAGTCACTCTAGAAAACAGTATGGAGTTTCCTCAAAAATTAAAAATAGAGCTACCTTGTGACCCAGTAATTGCACTACCAGGTGTTTATCCAAGGGATACCAAAATGCTGATTCAAAGGGACACATGTACCCCAATGTTTATAGCAGCACTATCAACAATAGCCAAATTATGGAAAGAGCCCAAATATCCATTGACTGATGAATGGATAAAGAAGATGTGGTGTGTGTATATATATATATGTATATGTATATATATATATATATATATATATATATATACATATACATATATATATATGTAGTAGTTTATGTGTATACTACCTGGTGATGAAAAAGAATGAAATCTTGCCATTTGCAACAGCATGGATGGAACTAGAATGTATTATGCTAAACGTACTAAGTCAGCCGGAGAAAGACAAATGCCATATGATTTCACTCCTATGTGGAATTTAAGAAACAAAACAGATGAATATAGGGGAAGAGAAGGAAAATAAGATAAAAACAGAGAGGGAGGCAAACCTTAAGAGACTCTTAAACACAGAGAACAAATTGAAGGTTGCTGGAGGGGAGGTGTGTGGGGGGAATAGGCAAAACGGATGATGGGCATTAAGGAGGGTACTTGTTGGGATGAGCACTGGGTGTTGTATGTAAATGACGAATCACTAAATTCTACTCCTGAAAGCATTATTACACTATGTGTTGACTAACTTAGATTGAAATAAAATTAAAAAAAAAAAGAAATGGGTGGGCTTTTCTAAACAAAGGTTTTGTGCCAACATGTCCCTCTGAGACAGAATGGCAAATAGTAATCACCTCACAAGTACCTTTTCAGTATGAAGGGCAACTATGAATTATTTTCATTTTCTATTTTCAACTTTTTAAATCTGTTCTTTCAGACTGTTAAAGTGATTTCCATGCAATCTGTTTTAAACTTGGAAAGGCACTCATTCAATGCACTTATTGGGCACCTAGGTAAAAGCACAGTTCTATATGCTAAACTTTAAAGTCACGTGAGTAGTGTTTTGTTATGCTTGTTTGTTTTTTTCTGCCATAAAGTACCAGGTTCTAATTTTTTTAATGTTTATTTATTTTTAAGAGAGAGAAAGAGAGAAAGTGTGAATGGGCAAGGGGCAGAGAGAGAGGAAGACACAAAGTCCGAAGCAGGCTCCAGGCTCCGAGCTGTCAGCACAGAGCCTGGTGTGGGGCTCAAACTCAGGAACCATGAGATCATGACCTGAGCCGAAGTTGGAAACTTAACCGGCTGAGCCACCTAGACTCCCCAATAAAGGACCAGGTTCTAAGCTAGAGGGTCTCAAAACAACAGCTGGAAGAGAGGCAGAGCAATCCTCATCAAAGATGGCAGGGACAAAAAAACCCTAGGTGGACCTGCAGAAACAGACAAACCATTAGGGAAATTCCAAAGACCAGAAGGTAGAAGGTACAGACTGATGCTGATGGCTGAAACAATGGCTGGGAAAAGGAGAGAAAATATGATAGAGAAGATCATAGACAAATTCTACTGGGAAATCTGGCTGCAAGAACAGGATTATAATCAGAAAGTCTGCAGTTAACAGGTAGGACTCCTTTTTAAAGACTGGAAAGGTAAGTACAAACTTAAGTTCTAGAGGAATCTGAGCTAATGAACAGAGGATCAAGGTATGAATTCTGGCAATATACAAAGCTAAGTCTGTTATTCCAACTGAGGTATGGAAACATATGCCTGGCTTTGTGCTAAATGTTATGAAAAAATGTATCCATATAAAAATATCTAGTTTCTTCTTTACTTTTAGCTCTTACATAGATTTGTAAGACAGATTTTTAAGAATATTTATTATATTAAGTGAAAATGTTATGGTAAAAATTAGGCCCAAGGTCATTATGGGAACATTGATAAGGAATGGGTTGTTTTTGTTAGGGAAATTCAGAAAATATTCCTGGAAAATGTTAATTTTTTTTCTTTTTTTAAAGTTTATTTATTTATTTTTGAGAAAGAGAGCATGCATGCGAGTGGAGGAGAAGCAGAGAGATGGGGAAGAGAGAGAATCCCAAGCAGGCTCTGCACTGTCAGCCCAGAGCCAGACCTGGTGCTAGAACTCACAAACCATGAGATCATGACCTGAACTGGAATCAAGAGTCAGTTGCTTAACTGGCTGAGACACCCAGGCACCTCATGTTAAAGTTTTATTTCTAAAGACACGTGCAAATTATCAAGAAAACATGTATCATGTGACCAGTTTCTCTCATTCCTCTGGTTAAAAGAAGCAACTATGAATGGAATTTTGAAGGACTTTTAAGTATGGCTTTGGGAAAAAAATAGCTTCTTCATAGTGGAAAGAGGACAGACTATAACATCAGATAAATATTGAGCAAGTTACAACCTGAGACTCCGAGATCTGTATATTTGTAAATCACATAGTACAGAGTTCCAGTGAGTTCATTAAATGTCACTGTCCATCTTACAAATCTTTAGGAAATGAGGAGATTAGATTTTCATCCTGTTATGGTATGTTGAAAATCCATCTATTTGAGGAGACGTAGATATAAAGAAGATACTGTTTGCAAATTGGAAATAATACTTTCTGGAAAGCTTGGTAATACAACTCCTATTTAATTATAATAGCTACCATTCCAAGAATGACAAAGAAGATTCTTAATTTATTACTTTAAAACAACACAAAAAATATTTTAAGTAAAGACTTTGGACTTTGCAGAGGACAGGCACCTTACATATCAATATGTGTATTAGTTTTGTTACTGTAATAGCTAAACATTAATGTCTAGTCCCAAGTTTCGTAGAAAGGCCAAGTGTAAAAAAGCTAGTCAATTGGTTTCCATAAAATAATGCTGCTTAGTATAATGATGGTTCTGTTTTGTGTAACATTTTTCAAAGATATGTAGTAATATCCTAATGAGGAATAACTAAAAAATATTGGGAATTTTCTTGTAATAATTTCAGAAATTAAATGGTTTCAATGGAAGAAATAAAAGTTCTATTCAGGTGAAACCCATAGAATCAGTTACATGGACCTATTCCCTGTGAATAGTATGCTGTTCAGAAATAAAACAAAGCCAAAATACAAAGAATGTACTAGGCTATCCATAATGAAGGAAAGTTTCTTAAAGTGGGATAGAGGAAGAGTTGGAAGGAGGAAGATGGCAGCTTAGGAGGACGCTGGGCTCACTGCGTACTGTGGATCACTTAGATTCCACCCACACCTGCCTAAATAACCCAGAAAACCACCACAAGACTGGCAGAACAGATTCTCTGGAGCCAAGATGAGAGACCCACGGAAGAGGGTAGGAAGGGCGGCGAGGCGGTGCACGCGACACGGACTGGCGGGAGGGAGCTTGGGCTGAGGGGCAGCCCACCAGCCAAGCAGAGCCCCCGAGTCTGGCTTGCAAAAGCGGAGGGGCCTGATGGCGTGTGTTCTGACAGCAAGTGGGACTTAACATCTGGAAGGTTATAAGTTAACAGCTCTGTTCAGAGAGCGGGAGGGCTGGAGGACAATGGGAGGGAGAGTTGTTGAGCCCCAGATGACAGAGCTCAGCTTGGTGGGGAACAAAGGCGCTAGCCAGGGCCATCTCCCTCATACCTCCCCCAGCCAAAATCCCAAAGGGAACTAGTTCCTTTCAGGGAACTTGCTTGTACCGCGCAAACACCCAATGCTGTGCTTCTGCAGATCCATCCCTCCAGTGGGTCTGTCTCCCTCCCCGTACCACAGGGCCCCTCCCAAAGCGGATCTCCAAAGGAAAGCAAGCTGAGCCTGCCCCACAGCCCCTGTGCACCTTGACGATCCACCCTAGCTAATACGCCAGATCCCCAGCACCACAAGCCTGACAGTGTGCAAGTAGCCCAGATGGGCCACCCCACCCCACAGTGAATTCCACCCCTAGGAGAGGGGAAGAGAAGGTACACAACAGTCTGACTGTGGCCGCAGCAGTGGGCTGGGGGCAGACATCAGGTCTGACTGCGGCCCCGCCCACCAACACAAGTTATTCAAGACAGCACAGGGGAAGTGCCCTGCAGTTCCCCACCACTCTGGGGACTATCCAAAATGACGAAACCGAAGAATTCCCCTCAAAAAAAAAACTCGAGGAAATAACGACAGCTAATGAACTGATCAAAAACGATTTAAACAATATAACAGAAAGTGAATTTAGAATAATAGTCATAAAATTAATCGCTGGGCTTGAAAAAAGTATAGAGGACAGCAGAGAATCTATTGCTACAGAGATCAAGGGACTAAGGAACAACCAGGAGGAGCTAAAATATGCTATTAATGAGCTGCAAAATAAAATGAAGATGACCACAGCTCGGATTGAAGAAGCAGAGGAGAGAATAGGTGAACTAGAAGATAAAATTATGGAAAAAAAAGAAGATGAGAAAAAGACAGATAAAAAATCCAATGCTATGAGGGGAAAATTAGAGAACTAAGTGATACACTAAAGAGAAATAATCTACGCATAATTGGTATTCCAGAGGAGGAAGAGAGAGGGAAAGGTGCTGAAGGTGTACTTGAAGAAATAATAGCTGAGAACTTCCCTGATCTGGGGAAGGAAAAAGGCATTGAAATACAAGAGGCACAGAGAACTCCCTTCAGACGTAACTTGAATCGATCTTCTGCACGACATATCATAGTGAAACTGGTAAAATACAAGGATAAAGAGAAAATTCTGAAAGCAGCTAGAGATAAACATGCTCTAACATATAAAGGGAGACCTATAAGACTCGTGACCGATCTCTCTACTGAAACTTGGCAGGCCAGAAAGGAATGGCAGGAGATCTTCAATGTGATGAACAGAAAAAAAAAACATGCAGCCGAGAATCCTTTATCCAGCAAATCTGTCATTTGGAATAGAAGGGGAGATAAAGGTCTTCCCAAACAAACAAAAACTGAAGGAATTCATCACCACTAAGCCAGCCCTACAAGAGATCCTAAGGGGGATCCTGTGAGACAAAGTACCAGAGACATCGCTACAAGCTTGAAACCTACAGACATCACAATGACTCTAAACCCATATCTTTCTATAATAACACTGAATGTAAATGGACTAAATGCGCCAACCAAAAGACATAGGGTGTCAGAATGTATAAAAAAACAAGACCCGAGGCGCCTGGGTGGCTCAGTCGGTTAAGCCTCCAACTTCAGCTCAGGTCACGATCTCACAGTCTGTGAGTTCGAGCCCCGCGTCGGGCTCTGGGCTGATGGCTCAGGGCCTGGAGCCTGCTTCCGATTCTGTGTCTCCCTCTCTCTCTGACCCTCCCCCGTTCATGCTCTGTCTCTCTCTGTCTCAAAAATAAATAAACGTTAAAAAAAAATTAAAAAAAAAAAAAAACAAATAAACAAGACCCATCTATTTGCTGTCTACAACAGACTCATTTTAGATCTGACGACACTTTCACATTGAAAGTGAGGGGATGGAGAACTATTTATCATGCTACTGGAAGTCAAAAGAAAGCTGGAGTATCCATATTTATATCAGACAAACTAGACTTTAAATTAAAGGCTGTAACAAGAGATGAAGAATTACATAATAATTACAGGGTCTATCCATCAAAAAGAACTAACAATTATAAATGTCTATGCACCAAATATGAAAGCCCCCAAATATATAAAACAATTACTCACAAACATAAGCAACCTTATTGATAAGAATGTGGTAATTGCAGGGGACTTTAACACTCCACTTACAGAAATGGATAGATCATCTAGACACACTGTCAATAAAGAAACAAGGGCCCTGAAGGATACATTGGATCAGATGGACTTGACAGATATATTTAGAACTCTGCATCCCAAAGCAACAGAATATACTTTCTTCTTGAGTGCACATGGAACATTCTCCAAGATAGATCACATACTGGGTCACAAAACAGCCCTTCATAAGTATACAAGAATTGAAATCATTCCATGCATACTTTCAGACCACAATGCTATGAAGCTTGAAATCAACCACAGGAAAAAGTCTAGAAAACCTCCAAAAGCATGGAGGTTAAAGAACACCCTACTAAAGAATGAGTGGGTCAACCAGGCAATTAGAGAAGAAATTAAAAAATATATGGAAACAAACGAAAATGAAAATACAACAATCCAAACGCTTTGGGACGCAGTGAAGGCAGTCCTGAGAGGAAAATACATTGCACTCCAGGTCTATCTCAAGAAACAAGAAAAATCCCAAATACAAAATCTAACAGCACACCTAAAGAAAATAGAAGCAGAGCAACAAAGACACCACAGCCCAGCAGGAGAAGAGAAATAATAAAGATCAGAGCAGAAATAAACAATATAGAATCTAAAAAAACTGTAGAGCAGATCAATGAAACCAAGAATTGTTTTTTTGGGAAAAAAAAATTGACAAACCTCTAGCCATGCTTCTCAAAAAGAAAAGGGAGATGACCCAAATAGATAAAATCATGAATGAAAATGGAATTATTACAACCAATCCCTGAGAAATACAAGCAACTATCAGGGAATACTATGAAAAATTATATGCCAACAAACTGGACAACCAGGAAGAGATGGACAAATTCATAAACACCCACACACTTCCAAAACTCAAGCAGGAGGAAGTGGAAAACTTGAACGGACCAGCTAAGAAATTGAATCAGTTATCAAAAATCTCTCAACAAATAAGAGTCCAGGACCAGATGGCTTCCTTGGGGAATTCTACCAGACATTTAAAACAGAGGTAATACCTATCCTTGTCAAGCTATTCCAAAAAATAGAAAGGGAAGGAAAACTTCCAGACTCATTCTATGAAGCCAGTATCAATTTGATTCCTAAACCAGATAGAGACCCAGCAAAAAAAGAGAACTACAGGCCAATATCCCTGATGAATATGGATGCAAAAATTCTCAATAAGATACTAGCAAATCGAATTCAACAGCATATAAAAAGAATTATTCACCAGGATCAAGTGGGATTCATTCCTGGGATGCAGGGCTGGTTCAACATTCGCAAATCAATCAACGTGATACATCATATTAATAAAAGAAAAGATGAGAACCATATGATCCTGTCAATTGATGCAGAAAAAGCATTTGACAAAATTCAGCATCCTTTCGTAATAAAAACCCTCGAGAAAGTCAGGATAGAAGGAACATAGTTAAACATCATAAAAGCCATTTATGAAAAGTCCACACCTTACATCATCCTCAATGGGGAAAAACTGATAGCTTTTTCCCTGAGATCAGGCACACGACAGGGATGTCCACTCTTACCATTGTTGTTTAACATAGTGTTAGAAGTTCTAGCATCAGCAATCAGACAACAAAAGGAAATCAAAGTCACCAAAATTGGCAAAGATGAAGTTAAGCCTTCACTTTTTGCAGATGACATGATATTATACATGGAAAATCTGATAGACTCCACCAAAAGTCTGCTAGAACTGATACATGAATTTAGCAAAGTTGCAGGATACAAATCAATGTAAAGAAATCAGTTGCATTCTTATACACTAATAATGAATCGACAAAAAGACAAATAAAGAAACTGATCCTATTCACAATTGCACCAAGAAGCATAAAATACCTAGGAGTAAACCTAACCAAATATGTAAAAGATCTGTATGCTGAAAACTATAGAAAGCTTGTGAAGGAAATTGAAGAAGATATAAAGAAATGGAAAAACATTTCATGCTCTTGGGTTGGAAGAATAAATATTGTCAAAATGTCAATACTACCCAAAGCTATCTACACATTCAATGCAATCCCAATCAAAATTGCACCAGCATTCTTCTCGAAGCTAGAACAAGCAATCCTAAAATTCATATGGAACCACCAAAGGCCCCGAGTAGCCAAAGTAATTTTGAAGAAGAAGACCAGAGCAGGAGGCATCACAATCCCAGACTTTAGCCTCTACTACAAAGCTGTCAACATGAAGACAGCATGGTATTGGCACAAAAACAGACACATAGACCAATGGAATAGAATAGAAACCCCAGAACTAGACCCACAAAAGTATGGCCAACTCATCTTTGACAAAGCAGGAAAGAATATTCAATGGAAAAAAGACAGTCTCTTGAACAAATGGTGCTGGGAGGACTGGACAGCAACATGCAGAAGAATGACACTAGACCACTTTCTTAAACCATTCCCAAAAATAAACTCAAAATGGATAAAGGACCTGAATGTGAGACAGGAAACCATCAAAACCCTAGAGGAGAAAGCAGGAAAAAACCTCTCTGACCTCAGCCGCAGCAGTTTCTTACTTGACACATCCCCAAAGGCAAGGGAATTAAAAGCAGAAATGAACTATTGGGACCTCATCAAAATAAAAACCTTCTGCACAGCAAAGGAAACAACCAACAAAACTAAAAGGTAACCAATGGAATGGGAAAAGATATTTGCAAATGACATATCGGACAAAGGGCTAGTATCCAAAATCTATAAAGAACTCACCAAACTCCACACCCAAAAAACAAATAATCCAGTGAAGAAATGGGCAGAAAACATGAATAGACACTTCTTTAAAGAAGACATCCAGATGGCCAACAGACACATGAAAAGATGCTCAACGTTGCTCCTCATCAGGGAAATACAAATCAAAACCACACTCAGATACCACCTCACGCCAGTCAGAGTGGCCAAAATGAACAAATCAGGAGACTATAGATGCTGGAGAGGATGTGGAGAAATGGGAACCCTCTTGCACTGTTGGTGGGAATGCAAATTGGTGCAGCCACTCTGGAAAACAGTGTGGAGGTTGCTCAAAAAATTAAAAATAGACCTACCCTATGACCCAGCAATAGCACTGCTAGGAATTTACCCAAGGGATACAGGAGTACTGATGCATAGGGGCACTTGTACCCCAATGTTTATAGCAGCACTCTCAACAATAGCCAATTTATGGAAAGAGCCTAAATATCCACCAACTGATGAATGGATAAAGAAATTGTGGTTTATATACACAATGGAATACTACGTGGCAATGAGAAAGAATGAAATATGGCCCTTTGTAGCAACATGGATGGAACTGGAGAGTGTGATGCTAAGTGAAATAAGCCATACAGAGAAAGACAGATACCATATGCTTTCACTCTTATGTGCATCCTGAGAAACTCAACAGAAACCCATGGGGGGGGGAGGAAAAAAAAGTGGTTAGAGTGGGAGACAGCCAATGCATAAGAGACTCTTAAAAACTGAGAACAAACTGAGGGTTGATGGGGGGTGGGAGGGAGGGAAAGGTAGGTGATGGGTTTTGAAGAGTGCATCTTTGGGATGAGCACTGGGTGTTGTATGGAAACCAATCTGACAATAAATTTCATATATTAAAAAAAAGTGTATAGAATAGGAAGCTATTGAGAAAGACATTTTAATTATTCCAAAGATATTTATTGAGCCTCTAATATATGCCAGACAATTTGCTGCGTATCAAGACACAACAGTAAGGATGGCAAACTGGAAGTTCCAAAAATGTGGCAACAATAGCTCTTGTTCTCCACAATCTTCTTAAAATGTAACTGCCATTCATCCCATAGAGATTTAGATGTTGATGTTTCCTCCATTTGAATCTGGGCAAGTTTGTGATTATGGTGAAAGTGAAGTTATATAACTTCTGAGGTTAAGTCATAAAAGGCGATATTGTTTCTGCCTGAACCTTTAGGAAACCTTGCTCTTGGAATCAATAAGTTCATGAAGAGGCCCACATGGAGAGGAACTGAAGTCAGTACCAATATGCCAGTCACAGGCATGAATCCTCTTAAAGTTGATCCTTGGGTGTAGCTTGAGTTGGGCCACCCCCACTGATACCACATGGAGCAGATACTCACAGAGACTGCCTATATTATATATTTGTGTGCTAAATATGTGATCGTTGCTATATTAAGTCTCTGTGTTGGGCATCCTGGGTGGTTCAGTCAGTTAAGCGTCCAACTTAGGTTCAGGTCATGATCTTGTGGTCTGTGAGTTTGAACCCCGGGTTGTGTTCTGTGCTGATAGTTCAGAGCCTGAAGCCTGCTTCCTATTCTGTCTCCCTTTTTCTCTACCCCTCCCCTGTTCTCTCTCTCTCTCTCTCTCTCTCTCAAAAATAAACTTTTTTTTTAAATTTGAGGCTCTGTGTTTGGAGGTGGTTTATTATACAGCCATAGCTAACTGGAATAGTGAGATACAAGTCAGATTTGTATCCTTCTAAAGCTTGAATGATAAATAAAATTAAACAAGCAATTATAATACAATGTGAAAACTTTTCTAATATGACCAGTACCTTAATGTAGGGGTATATTTAGAGGACGGATTGCAGTTTTCAAGAATAATAGCTTCTCTGAAGAAGTAACATCTAAGATGACATATGCAGGGTGAATGCAAAATGGAAGTTGAATGTCTTAGAGATGGAAAGAAAAAATATGTCTTGATAATAGCCTGTGTGAGGAGAGTGGGGAGTATGGGAGAAAAAACCAGGAAGAAAAAATATGCAAAAATTAAATGATATCACATTAAGAAACTTGGAATTTATCCTAAAATAAGTGATAATCCAAAGTAATCTTTTAATTAGCTAAGAACGTGGTCAGCTTTGCATATTAGAAAGATTAGGAACCAAAGGGATGTGCAGACGGCTTACGTAGTCACAGTTATTCAATCCTTCTCTATCCGCAGAGTTTCTCATCTTGGTTAATGGAAGCTACATCCTTTTTTTTTTTTTATTTTATTTTAACGTTTATTTATTTTTGAGACAGGGAGAGACAGAGCATGAACGGGGGAGGGGCAGAGAGAGGGAGACACAGAATCTGAGGCAGGCTCCAGGCTCTGAGCTGTCAGCACAGAGCCCGACACGGGGCTTGAACTCACGGACTGTGAGATCATGACCTGAGCCGAAGTCGGCCGCTTAACCAACTGAGCCACCCAGGCGCCCCGGAAGCTACGTCCTTTTAAATGCTCAGACTTAAAACCTCAGAAGCATTCATCCTATTTGCAAGTTCTGCCCTATTTTTATATCTAGAATCTGACCATTTTTACCATCTGTATTGCCACCATCCCGGTCAAAACCACCATCTCTCACATCAATTATTGCAAAAACTTTCTAAAAGATATCTCTTTTATTACATTTGCCCCACATACCTAAAGGTCTGTTCTCAACACAGCAGTCCAAGTAAACTTTCAAAGCCAAAATCAGATCATCTCATACCTCTGCTCAGAACCCTGAAGTGGCTCCCCATTTCCTAAGAAAAAAACAAACTCTATGCAATGACCTAAGAGGCTGCATATAATCAGGCTCCCTGTTTTCTCCCTCACTTTCTTTTCAACTATTCTCCCTGTCTGTTCAAGCCACACTGGGACACATTGACAAACCAGGGGCCTCCAGCCTTGGGTCTTAGCTTTCTTAGCTGTTGTTTCCTCCTGGAAGGTCTCTCCACAGACATCTAATTTCCTCAGCTCCTTCAAGCCTTTGTTCAAATCTCAACTACTTAAAACTGCAGTTAGCAATCCCTTCATTTATCATTCCTTAAACTTCCTTATCTTGCTCTATTATTTTTCTTTTTCTTGAAGCCCATATCATCCTATAACATACCATAAAATACAATTTATTTATTTGTTCATTCATTTATTCATTCATTCATCCATTCATTCATGCACTCATTCATTATGCTTACTACAGTAGTCTCCTTTATCTGTGGGAGATGCATTCAAAACCCTCAAGTGGAGGGGCACCTGGGTGGCTCAGTCAGTTAAGCATCAGACTTCAGTTCAGGTCATGATCTCATGGTTCATGAGTTCAAGCCCTGCATTGGGCTCTCTGCTGTCAGCATGAAGCCTGCTTTGGTCCTCTGTCTCCCCTTTCTCTGCCCCTCCCCCTGCTCGCTCTCTCTCTCTCTCTCTCTCAAAAATAAATAAACAATTAAAAAAAAACAGTGGATGCCTTAAACCAGTACTACCAATGGGTAGTACTGAACCTTATGTACACTGTATTTTTCCTATATGTACATACCTGTACATACCTGTACATAAAGTTCTATTTAAAAATAAGGCACAGTAAGAGATTAACAACAAATAACTAATAATAAAATATAGCAATTATAACAATATACTGTAATAAAAGTTATGTGAATGTGGTCTCTCTCTCTCTCAAAATATGTTATTGTGATGTACTTGGCCTTCTTGTGATGTGAGATGATAAAATGCCTAAGATGAAGTGAGGTGAATGATGCCTGCATCATGACCTAGTGTTAGGTACTATTCACCTTCTGACAATATGTCAGAAGAGGATCATCTGCTTCTGCACAATGATCGACCCCAGGTAACTGAAACTGCAAAAAGTGAAACCATAGATAAGTGGGGATTACTGCATTCTCTTATATATCTTCACTTCTACCTGCTCCCATTCTTGATAGAATGTAAGGAGGTATGATGGGAGCAGAAATCATTTGTTCACTGGTGTAAAAAACTACCTCAAGAAGTATCTGGCACGTAGTAGGCATTAAGTATTTGTTTAATGAAAGACTAGATGATAGGTAGGTAGATATGAAAGACCCTATTCTTTTCACCACATCTAATTCATCCTTTATAATTTAACACAACTTTCGACATGCCCTTTTCTCTGCTGAAATTCTACCACTGGGTTGTTTGCGTTACCCTTTTTTCTCTTCACTGTGACTGTCATTGGAATTTAATCAACTATCAAAGTCATCTTGGCCCTTTGGCCAGACCAAATACAAGATAGAGCATTTCAAATATTAATGCGCATGCCACCCTAGGGAGGAAAATAGGAGTGGCCTACATAGGAATCAAACGTTTAAGTGACTTATTCAAGGTCACTTTTTCAATCAATATGGAAAATAATGAGTACTTTAAAGGGCAAGATTTAAATTTAATATATTTGGAGGAATTGATAAGATGATGAAGAACATGCTGAATGAAACTAAGTAGAAGCAAGTGTTGAGTAGGACAAAAACTATATACATATATAGTAAGTGAAAAATAATCCTTCCCTTTCTTACACCACTGCTATGTTTGGATTCATCCATCCTGTATCTGAATTCTACTCTTCTCTCTTGATAATGGATGATAAGGAACAACTCCCTCAGATTCCCTTCAGGATCACAGGATGGTTCGTAGTCATCTCATATCATAAATAATAATTTTTTCATTTGTATTGAGAATCTATTATATATGTGTCACACAGGTACTAAGGGCCTAAGATTGTAGGAAGAAACAAAAGATATATCATTTGTTTGCTCTTGGAACTTATAGTCTGGATCTTCCAGTAGTTAATGGAAGCAGCAATACTCAACTAGAGTTGTTACTATGTCTGTCAGTTGCTCCTGGCGTGTTTTACAGATGCCACTTACCCTAGTGTTGGCCTCTTAGGGAACTAAAAGTAATTAGAGAAGACACAGATACTTTTGATTTCTTTCATCTGAAAAAAAATTGTATTGATATTATTTCTAGGATTTCTAGAATATTCAGCATATTTTTTCTTGAGCATTTGTTCTGGACACTGTTCTAAGTTTTGGCATCAGCAGTAAACAAGATACAAGATACACATAGTTGCTACTCCCATTGATATTCCAATATAATGAAAGTAAATATCTTGTCCTAAACAAGAATCAATGAAAGGAACTTCCATAACAGTTTTATAAATCCTGATGATTCAATATTTTCTCTACCTTTCTCCCATTTTTCATGGCTATGACAACCTACCAACAATAGGTGATCAGGAATTGGAAAATTTAAGGATGAAGTCTTTACTGGTGTTTCTCTGCTTTCCTACTATCCATGGTTTTCTATACGCCTAAGTTGTTCCTATTCAATATACTATCAGCCATCTCAAAAGTTTCATTACCTTATGTGTTAGATCTGGCATGTTCTTTTAACGCTCAGTCTCCATAAGTGAAAATCCTAGCATTTATAGATAATATACCCCACACAGAAAAGTGCATGTCTGGACTACAAGTGCCACAGAAGTAAAAAGTGTGGGAAGGCATTCTAAGGCAAATAGCATGGCAACAAATTAAAGGAGTCATTTTAAAAATATAAAGCCATTTAAGGCTAAAACACACTGATACCATATTCTGCTTCAAACTGAACCTGTGTTTCACAATTTTAACAATATGTGGACACCTTATAAAGAACAAAGACGTTCTTTCTCTCCCCCTTCCTCATCCCACGGGTAGCTTCAGTAATTATATTCTGTTTCTCAAAAATATTGAAGTTGTGATTTAGTCCTTATGTTCATAGGTATTGTATAACTATAAAATTAAAATTATAAGCAAAATACAAAGCCATAAAACCAATAAAATTAAAACATTAATGCCGGACTTCTTTTGCTTCTGGTCAAAATAAAGTATTAGGGAAAAGATTTAGCTACCTATTAGAAATAGGTCTCAAGTCATTGGAAATCTGACAATGAAGAAGAGTGAGCTCTGAGCAATGGGAAAAAACACAATGAACTTTGAAACTCCCCAAGCTTACCACACAGAGAAGTTCCAGACTACAGCTTAGGAAAGGGGGAACCCATGCAGAGAAACTTGCCATACTCCTGAGTTGAGGAGACAGAGCTGAGAGTCTGGGCAAGAGTTTGCAAGAAAGCATACCAGAGAGCAAAGAGCTGGTAAAGAGAGTACTCTTGAGACCTAAAGACATTTTACTTCAAGTCTTAAGGTGGATTCTGATCAGCACAAGCCTGTGAGGAAATTATCCAAGGCTGGGGAAAAGAACTACCTAAAGGATTAGAGGAAATAATCTCCGGAACACACACAAGAACTGAAATAGTTGCCTGTTTCTATTAACCAGAGTGGATGATGATATAATTCACAGGGTATAGACGGCATACTCAGAAGTCTTTTGCCAAACTTCCCAGATCTGATACAAAAAGCTTAAAAGCGAGATGTGAAAGAATCAAACAGTTCCAAATAACTGTATCTAAGAATAAACTGCAACATTTCTCTAATAATATAAATGCATCCAGCACTCAACAGGTAAAATTTGCAATGTCTGGCATCCAATCAAAACTTATCAAGAATGAAAAGAAGAAGAGAAATAAGACTATAAAGAAGAAAATGTATAAAAAGCCAGAAATTCTACAAATGGTGGAGATAGTAGGTAAGCATATTAAAAGTTACGTAACTGTATTTCATATGTTCAAAAAGATGGGACATGTTTAGAAGGGACATCAAAGATATACAAAAGACTCAAACTGAATTTCTAGAGATGAAAACTACAATATTTCAAATTAAACCTACCCTTGCAGGGATGAATGGAAAATTAGAAACTTAGTGAACTTGAAAATAGCAGTAGAAACCACCCAAAATGAAATACAGAGAGTAAAGGATGTTTAAAAAAGAATAAAGAATCAGTGAGCTGTGGGATAATATCAAGTAGCCTAATATATGAATAAATGTAAATGCAAAAGAGAAAAGGAGGAAAAACTTTGAATAAATAATGACTAAACATTTTCCAAATTTGATAAATATTATGAACTCAGAGATCCAAGAAGCTCAATGAACCTCAAGAAAGAGAAACATAATGAAAATTAAGCGAAGGCACATTATAATAAAACCACTTAAAACCAATAATAAGGAGAAAAACCTTGAAAGCAGCCCGAGAAAATAGACACACAGAGGAAGAAAAATAAATTACTTAATTTTTTTTTATGTTTTCACTTAAATTTGAGTTAGTCAACATACAGTGTAATATAAGTTTCTGGTGTACAATATAGTGATTTAACACTTCCATGTATCACTTAGTACTCATCACAAGTGCCCTCCTTAATCCCCATCATCTATTTAACCCATCCACCTACCCACCTCTCTTCTCCTCAGTTCTCTATAGATAAGAGTCTGTCTCATGGTTTGCCTCTCTCTCTCTCTCTCTCTCTCTCTCTCTCTTTCTCTTTTTGCTCATTAGTCTTGTTAAATCCCACATATGAGTGAAATCATATGGTATTTGTCTCTCTCTGACTGACTTATTTCACTTAGCATAATACTCTAGCTCCATCCATGTCATTGCAAATGGCAAGATTTCATTTTCTTTATGGCTAATATTCCTCTGTGTGTGTGTGTGTGTGTGTGTGTGTGTGTGTGTGTGTAAATACACATTTATCCATTTATCAGTCAAAAGACACTTGAGCTGTTTCCATAATTTGGCTATTGTAGATAATGCTGCTATAAACACCAGGGTGCATGTATCTCTCTGAATTAGTATTTTTTCATTCTTTGGGTAAATACCAAGTAGTGCAATTGCTGGATTATAGGGTAGTTCTATTTTTAACTTTTTGAAAAAACTCCATACTGCTTTCCAGAGTGGCTGTACCAGTTTGCATTCTGACCAACAGTGCAGAATTGTTCCACTTTCTCCATATCCTCAATAATACCTTTTGTTTCTTGTGTTGTTGATTTTTGCCATTCTGACAGGTATGAGGTGATACTGTTTCAATTAGTATTTGCCTGATGATGAGTGATGTTGAGTATCTTTTCATGTATCTGTTGGCCATCTGTGTCTTCTTTGGAAAAATGTCTGTTCATGTCTTCTGCCCATTTTTAAATTGATTATTTGGGGTTTTTTTTAGGGGGGGTGTTGAGTTTGATAATTTCTTTATAGATTTTGGATACTAAGCCTTTATCAGATATGTCATTTGCAAATATCTTTTCCCATTCTGTTCGTTACTTTTTAGTTTTGTTGTTTCTTTTGCTGTGCAGAAGCTTTGTATTTTGATGAAGTCCCAATAGTTTATTTTTGCTTTTATCTCCCTTGCCTCAGGAGACATATGTAGAAAGAAGTTGCTAAGTACAATGTCAAATCTCTTGATGGAAACAATAAGGCTAAAAAGCTATGGGGTGACACCTTTAAAGAACAGAAAGAAAAAAACTTCATCAATATAAAATTTTTCCTCATGGAAAATACCTTTCAAAACAAACGTGAAATGAAAATACTTTCAGACATGCAAATCTGGAAGAATTCATCAGCAGCTGATCTATGCTAAAGAAATGTTAAAGGAGAAGTAAAATGATACCAGATAAAAACTTGTGTCCATGAAACGGAATGAGGAAGGAACATAAGAAATGGTAATTATGTCAGTAAAAACCTTTTTTCTATTTCAATTTGTTAAAGGATTAAATGATAACAATTTACTGTCGGCTTTATGATATACATAGAAGTAAAATTCATGACAACGATAACATAAAAGCCCAGTAGAGAGAAATGAAAATATACATTTACTATGTATGAAGTTTTATAATATCACATGAATATTGGTATTTATACATTAAAAGTATATACTACGAATTCCAAAGCCATCAGTAAACAAAATTTAAGATTAAAAAAACAATTATATCTAATAATCCAGGAAGATATATTAACAATGTGGAATGATACAGAAGAAGACAAAAAAATAAGGAAGAAAAACAAATGGACAAATAGGATAAAAACAAGAAAAATGATAGATTTAAATATCATATTCAATAACCACATTAAATGTATAGTCAATCCTCATTATTTGTGGATTCTGTATTTGCAAATTTGTGTACTTGCTAACATTTATTTGTAACACCCAAAATCAGTATTTGCTGTCTTTTTCCAGTCAGTAATCTATGGGCTTGTGCAAAGCAGTGAAAAATGTAAGTGCCAGACATACAAGTTCACAGATGAAGTCAAACAAGGCAACACTCTGCCTTCTCGTTTCAGCTCACCTACTATGAACAAATGTCCTTTTTGTAGTCTACTTAGTGCCACATTTTTCCATTTTTTGTGCTTGTGGTTGGTGATTTTGGTATTTAAAATGACCCCCAAGCACCATACTCAAAACATATGTAGTGTTCCGAAGCATAAGAAGATTGTGCCTTACCATGACAATGAGTGTGTTAGACAAATTTCATCTGGGCATGAGCTGCTTATGAGCTCAATGTTAATGAATCAACAATATATATTCAGTAAGGTATCTCTAACAAGAAACACACATGAAACAAGGTTATATATTGATTGGCTAACAAATAAGTTATAGCCAGAGCCTCTAGGAGAGAACTTTGTATTTCCCAAGGGAACTATACTTAGGTTATTCACTAATCCAGTGATCGTGATGACTTCACGTAACAACTATTGTATATATCAAGAATCAACTAATTCTTAATTACCCAATTAAATGAAATTGCAGATTGGATTTAAAAAGTAAGACCTGGAGTACCTGGGTGGCTCAGTCAGTTAAGGGTCTGATTCTTGGTTTAGGCTCAGGTCATGATCTCATGGTTTTGTAAATTCAAGCCCTGCATCTGACTCCACGCTGACAATGCGGAGCCTGCTTGGGATTCCCTGTCTCCCTCTCTCTCTGCCCCTTCCCTCTTGCGCTGTCTCTGTCTCTCTCACAGTAAATAAATAAATTTTAATAAAAACTAAATAAATTAAAAAAAATCAAGACCCAACTAATTTGCCTAAAAGAAAGTTACTTTGAATATAATGACACAGATAGGTTTAAAAAAGAGACAGAAAAAGTTACACCATGCTAATACTAATCAAAAGAAAGCTGATTTACATCAGAGAAGATTTCAGAGCAAGAATATTATAGGGATAAAGAGATTAATTTCATAATAATGATGAACAGATCAATTCTTTAAGATGTAACAATTCTAAGCATTTCTGCACGTAACATCAGAGCTTCTAAATATATGATGCAAAAACTGATGTAACTGTAAAGAGAAATATACAAATCCACAACTATAGTTGACAATTTCAACATACACCTTTCTGTAATTGATAAACAGGTCAGCAGAGTATTAGTAACAACAGAGAAGCTTTGAGTAACACTTTTTTTTTTTAAGTTAATGGTCTTTTTATTGGAAAAAAAAAAGACTAGCATTTACAACTTGGAATGGACGTTAACTTGTAATTTCTTGAACAGCAATGTGGATGGTTGTGTTGAAGAGTCCACAGCCACAGCCTACCTCTGCTGGCTCCAAGTCAGGTTCAGGAGGTTTTAAAAACAGAGAGTCCAAAGATGCTCCCTTGGTAAAGGTTTCTTTTTAAAAATTTGTGGGAATGGTGACAGCCCGTCACCCATCTCGCTCTCCGGTACAACGCGGACAACGCTAAACCAACACGCACAGGATGCCCCCAGGATGTGTCACTGTCACCACGGGTGGGGGCGCACGGAAGTACTGGGGGCCGTCCTGCTCTGTGGCGCTGCGTCTAGACGGTCTTATCTATCCTTCACCCATTTTTCTGCACAGCATCCTGAGGTAAACCAATTTTAAAGGTTTGTTTTCAGTAAACCCGCTATGACAATTTATACTAACAAATTGAACTAGAACCCATTTGAAACAAGTTTTTTTTGTTTTTTCAATTTTCGTTTTTAATACAAAGGCCTGACTATGCTCAATCGTCAAGCTGCATGCATGAAAAACTAGCCAGCCCAAACAGTGTAGTAATCATTAGCAAAAGGAACTGCAAGGAGTCCACTAAGTGCTTCTTTATCGTTAAGGTAGTACAAGTATTTATATCGTAAAACTGATGTGTAGCGCTTCATCTTCAGGGGACAGGACCACCAAGCAATACATGCAGATTTTGTGTGTGTGGACAGAAGGTACTTTTGACATTCAGTTTTGCTATATAGAAACAGAATGAGTAAATGACCTTTTTCTTTTTTTTCTTTTCTTTTTTTTTTTTTTTTTTGTAAGAGGTAAGTAAAAAATTCAATTTGATTCTTCTAGGGTGGGGGGGGGGAAGGAGTTGAAAGTAGGTCTTCACTTTGAGGTCATCATCTGTACGAATTCTTCATAGTTGACTTGCCCATCTCCATCGATATCTGCTTCTCTGATGATTTCATCTACTTCTTCATCTGTTAGTTTTTCTCCTAAGTTTGTCATGACGTGACGTAGTTCTGCCGCACTGATGTAACCATTGCCATCCTTGTCAAAGACTCGGAATGCCTCGCGAATTTCTTCTTCACTGTCTGTATCTTTCATTTTTCTAGCCATCATAGTCAAAACTTCTGGGAACTCAATGGTGCCATTACCGTCAGCATCCACCTCGTTGATCACATCCTGCAATTCGGCTTCTGCTGGGCTCTGACCCAGTGACCTCATTGACGGTTCCAAGTTCCTTTGTTGTGATGGTACCATCGTCATCTTCGTCAAATAGGGAGAAAGCTTCCTTGAACTCAGCAATCTGCTCTTGGGTCAGCTGATCAGCCATGGTGCGAGCGAAGGGAGGAAGAGCAGAGGGAGTGAGGGTGGCTGCACCAGCGCAGAGGCTGTGACGGCGGGGGTGCCTCCGCTGCTGCTGCCGCTGCCGCCGCCCGATTCGAGTAACACTTTTAATCACCCTAATCTAATTGACACTACAGAACACTCTGCCCAGTAATAACAAAACATATATTATTTTCAAAAGCATTTACCAAGCAAGATAGATCAGATACTGAAAAGGAGAAACAATAAAAATCCAAGTGAAAATCAATGAAACAGAAAACAAAGAAGAAATTGAGAAAAATAAATAAAATCAAAAAATGGGGGAAAGGTAATAAACTTGGAAAAATCTAGATTAATCAGGGGAAAAAATGAACTGCAAAGATATCAATTACCAATATCTGACATGAGAGAAATGACATCCTTACTCTACAAATATTCAAGGTTAGTAAGAGAATATTCTGAAAATTATGCCAATAAATTTAATTCATATGAAATGGAAAAATTCTTTGAAAGACAAACTATCAAAGCTCACTCAAGAAAACAAAATGAGATAATCAGAATAGGTCTATATCTATTAAAGAATTTGACTTTGTACTTAAAAATCTTTCCACAAAGGAAATTTCAGCGAATTGCTTCACCTGTGAATTTTGATCCAAGGAAGAAATATCTATTCTTGAAAAAAATCTAGGAATTATTTTAAACTATTTTAAAGTTATTTTAAATGATTTTTAAAATTTTTTAATTTGTGTTGAATATTATATTAAATAATTAAACATTGCGATCAAGGAGGACTGCTCCCAGGATTATAAAGTCAGTTCAATATTTGAAAATCAATCAAGGTAATTCACTGAGGTGGCTTTGTCATGTCAAACTGTCTAGGCTGAAATAAAGTTGACCCTTGAACAACCTGAGAACTGAGCAGCGACCACGCTTAACCTGGGGACTGGGCAGTGACCACGCTCCCCAAATGTAAGTACTAATAGCCTACTCTTGCTTGGAAGTCTTGCCAATAACATAAACTGTCAACACATATTTTGTATGTTCTATGTATTACATACTATATTCTCACCATAAAGTAAGCTAAAGAAAATGTTATTCAGAAAACCATAAGGAAGAGAAAATACATTTACAGTTCTATATGAATATTTATTGAAAAGCATCCGAGAATCACCCCCCCAACCCCCCACTACCAACCACCACCACCATTGGGGCAAGTGGTAACAGCAGTCTTGGTCCCAGCATGGTGATGTGCTGCAGCCTGGTGGCAGCACTGCCCGGAGGCACACTACAGCTGCCCTATCAACCTAGAAGTGTACTGCCTGCTCATGGCCATCAGGAGCTACAGCCACACATGAGTGAGCCAGCCTCCAGAGGCCGTGAGGCTAGGGAAACCCCTTGGGGATAAGGGAAGAGGGGTAAAGGAGTACCAATAGTACATGGCTCCCTCCACCTGGTACTGGGCCCTTGAGGGCTGCTAATGGCCTGATTGGGCCTCCCCAGTATTCAGAGGTCAGCAGACTCTCTGTGCCAGTCACCTTCGATTTGGTCCCAGGGAGACTGGGGTAGGCAAGTGCAAATAAATGCCTTGTGGCTATCATTGTCAACTCAAAAAAAAAAAAAAAAAATGCCTCATCATCAGGGAAATACAAATAAAATCCACAAAGAGATACCACCCCACACTTTTCAGAAAGGCTAAAATTAACAACTCAGGAAACACCAGATGTTGGGAGGGATGAGGAGAAAGGGGAAAACTTTTGTACTGCTGGAGGGAATGCAAACTGGTGCAGCCACTCTGGAGAGCAGTATGAAGGTTCCTCAAAAGATTAAAAATGGACCTACCCTACAACCCAGCAATTGCACAACTAGGTATTTATCCAAAGGATACAAAACTGCTGATTCAAATGGGCACATGTACCCCAATGTTTATAGCAGCACTATCAACAATAGCCAAATTATGGAAAGAGCCCAAATGTCTATCAACTGATGAATGCATAAAGAATATATGGTATATAGGGGTGCCTGAATGGCTCAGTCAATTAAGCATCTGTCTTTGGCTCAGATCATGATCTCATGGTTCTTGAGTTCCAGCCCCACATTGGGGTCTGTGCTGACAGCATATTCTCCCTGTCTCTCTGCCCCTCCACTGTCCATGCTCTGGACTCTCTCTCTTTTTTTCAAAAGTAAATAAATAAATAAATAAAATTTTATTAAATTTTTTAAAATGTTTATTCATTTTTTGAGAGAGATACAGAGCGTGAACAGGGGAAGGGCAGAGAGAGAGGGAGACACAGAATCTGAAGTGGGCTCCAGGCTCTGAGCTGTCAGCACAGAGCCCGACGCAGGGCTTGAACCCACGAACCGCGAGATCATGACCTAAGCCGAAGTCCGACACTTAACTGACTGAGCCACCCAGGCGCCCCAAACGATGGGCTTTTAATAACCAAAGCTGTAATACAGAGTTAGGAAAAGATTTACATTTTTAGAAGTTTAAATAAATTCGTCATGACCTATTACTGTGGTTACAGGTAAGGTTACAAGTTTGGAGATATTCTTTACATTTTTCCTTATGTTTTAGTCTCCCTGAGCTAAATTTACACATTTAGTTTAATTTTTTTTTTTTTTTAATTTCAGAGGCTGGTAATGGAAGTAGTAGAAGGAGGAAGAGTCTTTCCCTAATATTTAATATCTTCTCAAGTTTGGTTTCCTTCTTCCCTAAGGTTGTCAAAATATACTAAGAATTAGAGGAAATGAATCATCACTGTCAGATAAAATGGCAACATCAGGTCTTCTTTATTAACAACAAGAATAGTAACAATATTATGTTAGTTTATTTTACAGTGAACACAGTACAGGAACATTCCTTATCATGTAATCCCTACAACAATCTTACAATGTAAACGTGTAGCAACATGCACATATTTTGCAAATGAAGCAACCAAGACCCTGTGACCTTAAATGGTTTGCCCAGGATCTTTACAATAGACCAGCATGAAATGCCCCATTGCATTTCTGGAACACTTTCCCACGTTTTTTGATTGGTTTCTAATTCCTTTCTTATACCCCTGGGCACTGTGCTGACTTTTTGGCCCTGAAAGCACATGAGGACCACTTTCTTTAGGGGATTGTCTACATCGCTTCTAAAATGCTTCCTTCACCTGTACCAGTAGCTCAGAATCTACTTTCCTATATATGTTAAAGTCAGTTTTATGCCCCTTAAATCAACCAGTGTAGATCTTCCTGTACTGAAGGCCTTCGGTTTGGTGCCTTACAAACCAAAAGAACCTCAAGTCACCCCCCAAATTGGAAGACTCACTGTCACTTTTCTATCATCAAATGTTTTAGGGTCTATATTCTGTCTTACACATCTTTGTTTTTCTTTTTTTTTTTTTATTTTACAAACGTTGATATAATGCTTACTGTGTGCTAAGTCGTATTCTAAAGGTTTTAACAATGTTAAATTTTTTAATCCTTATAAGCTAAGTACCATTATTAACTTCATTTTAGAGGTAGCGGATGGAGACACACTTGCCTAAGGGCACTAGATTAGTAAGTAGCAGAGTTTTGCATAGTAACAGTTATACACAACAGAATCCCAACAGTGCCATAAAACCAACTGGCAAATTCTACTGTGTAGACTGAAATTTGAACAGTCTCAGAGAACTCTACAATAAGTCTATAAGCTCTAACATTGAAATCAAGAAATAACTGGGGCACCTGGATGGCTCAGTCGGTTAAGTGTCCGACTTCGGCTCAGGTCATGATCTCGCGGTCCGTGAGTTCAAGCCCCTCGTCGGGCTCTGTGCTGATGGCTCAGAGCCTGAAGCCTGTTTCAGATTTTGTGTCTCCCTCTCTCTCTGACCCTCCCCCATTCATGCTCTGTCTCTGTCTCAAAAATAAATAAATGTTAAAAAAAATTAAAAAAAAAAAGAAATCAAGAAATAACTGTGACTGAGGTGCCTGGGTGGCTCAGTCAGTTAAGTGACTCTTGATCTCAGCTCAGGTCTTGATATCAGAGTCATGAGTTGGAGCCTCATGTTGGGCTCCACACCCTCGCTCAATATGGAGTCTAATTAAACACACACACACACACACACACAAACACACAGAGAGAGAGAGAGAGAGAGAGAGAGAGAGAGAGAGAGAGAAATAATTGTAACCAATATGGGTAAAAATGTCTGCATGATAGATTTAAGGGCAGGGTAGGAATAGTTCAACCAAAAAGGAGGAGGAACTAGATTCATAATGTTACCTGATGCACTCCTGACTAGGTTCCACTTGTGTGTGTGTGTGTGTGTGTGTGTGTGTGTTTATATATACATATAATATGTTAATTAAACTAAAAATGGAAAAACTATTGCTGTCAAATAACTATGGAGCATTTTTTTTTTGAGAGAACTGATTTTCTTGCTATTAATCTTTTTGTGGTCTTAATGCCCAGAGTTAAAATAATTCCCTCAGGTATTATTAGGGAGAATGTTGATCCATCAGGGAGATCTAAATCACATTTTCAGTCATCCTGAAAGGGAAGATAAAGTAACCCTCTAGTCTTGTTTAAAGCACATATTACCTTTAAACACTACCACAAAATAAAAAAATAAATAAATAAATAAACAAACAAACAAATAAATAAATTTTACATTGATAGGTTGTCTCTACTCTTTCAAATCATTAGTTGCTGTGGAACTATCTCAAAGTCTATTAAAAATAAAACAGTAGTATTTACCAATTTTAGCACTTAATTTGTGCCAGGCCCTTTTCTAAGAGCTTTATATGATTACCTCACTTAATTCCTGTAACAGCCTTACGAAGTAGGTACCATTATTTCCATTTTATATATAAAAGAATTAAAACAGAATTTACACCTTCTGTGTTACCCAAGGAGGGGTCCATGTAGTGTTTTGTGTTCATGTCATAATTTAAAGGGAAACTTTTACAATGTCTGGAGCCCCTCCTACAAATGAAGGATGTCCTCAAATTCTTTGCAGCAGGAACCCACTTAGGTGACACCAACCTTGACTTCCAAATGGAACAGTACATCTACAAAAGGAAAAGTGATGGCATCTATGTCATAAATCTGAAGAGAACCCGGGAGAAGCTTCTGATGGTAGCTTGTGCCATCATCGCCATTGAAAACCCAGCTGATGTCAGTGCCATATGATCCAGGAATGCTGGCCAGTGAACTGTGCTGAAGTTTGCTGCTGCTCCTGGAGCCACTCCTATTGCTGGTCACTTCACTCCTGGAACCTTCACTAACCAGATCCAGGAAGCCTTCGAGGGAAGAGATTTCTGATGGTTACTTATCCCAGAGCTGACCACAAGCCTCTTGCAAACGTCCTATGTTCACCTGCTTACCATCGCTCTGTATAACACAGACTCTCCTCTGTGTTATATGGACATTGCCATCCCTTGCAACAAGAGTGTGTCTGATGTGGTGGGTGCTTGCCTGGGAAGTTCTGCACATATGTGGTACCGTTTCCTGTGAATGCCCATGGATGGTCATGCCTGTTCTCTACTTCTACAGAGATCCTGAAGAGGTTGAAAAGGGCGAGCAGGTTGCTACTGAAAAGGCTGTGACCAAGGAAGACTTTCAGGGTGAATGGACTGTTCCAGCTCCTGAGTTCACTGTTACTCATCCTGAAGTCGCAGACTGGTCTAAAGGCATGGAGGTGCACTCTGGGCCTATTCAGCAGTTCCCCGCTGAAGGCTAGAGCACTGAAGACTGGTCTACAGCTGAAGACTGGTCTACAGCTCTGCCTGCTCAGGCCACCGAATGGGCTGGAACAACCACTGAGTGGTCTTAAGCTGCTCTTCCACAAAGGCAAACAAAATGGAAATAAGGTTGATGGAAAATAGTTTCTAAATAAATAAATAAACAAACAAATAACAGAGTTTACCTAATTGGCCCAAGGTCATTTAGCGGGTAAAAGAAATAGATTTAAATCCAAAAAGTCTGACTTCAAAACTTTTGCTACTAACCACTAATGATAGAAAAAGATGTTAATAATATGATTACAGCTGGTGAATTTGGCATCCAGAATCCTTGCCCATATTCCTATTTTAATTTCTCAAAACTCCCTGGAAAATTAGTGAATATCAACCACAATCAGGAAACCAAAGTGTGGTGTCTCCCAAATACTCAGAAACAAGGAAGACTATCATATAAATACTCTACTAATTATAATAACACAATGCTACCTGAAATTGAATGTCTATGGAAGGCATTTTAAGACTGTTACCTCATGGCTTGTGATCACTGCCCAAGAAAAAGATAAGGTCTTCTGCTGAATTCTAAGAACTTAACAATAGACTAAATTTTTGACCAACAATTCCATGTTATCAATTTTATGTGTTTCAAGACTCTTAATGGAGGAACTAAGATTGTGATGATGTATTTATGCCTAGTTTGCAATTAGTTCTGAAATATCCTCTTTGCTTAGCATAAATTTGATATTTTAACTCTCTCCTCCTCACATATTATATAAGACCCATAAAAATTAGTAGAAACTATTTATTTAGCCTTATTATTTACCAGACACAGTCCTAAGCACTTTATGTATTTTAACTCTTTTAATTCATACATCAGACATTAAATAAGTAGTGTTATAACCACCATTTTATACATAAAGAAACTGTGGCACACAAAGCTTGTCTTCAAGGTCACTTACTACTGCAAATGGTAGAGACCAGATCTAAAGAAGGTAGTCTGGGCAAAAAGATGATGTTCATAACCATGATGTTGTATGATAATGAGATGATCCACCTATCCTAAAATACCATTAGTGCCACAGAGCTATGGTCCTCTCTTGGGGAACTCATTGCCAGATATTCGCTAAGCATTTATTGAGTTCCAGTTTTCCTAGTTACCATTCAAAGTCTGTACCAACAGTGATTTTACAAAGCGAGAACCATATTTCATTCTTTCTCATTGCCACGTAGTATTCCACTGTGTATATAAACCACAATTTCTTTATCCATTCATCAGTTGATGGACATTTAGGCTCTTTCCATAATTTGGCTATTGTTGAAAGTGCTGCTATAAACATTAGGGTACAAGTGCCCCTATGCATCAGCACTCCTGTATCCCTTGGGTAAATTCCTAGCAGTGCTACTGCTGGGTCATAGGGTAGGTCTATTTTTAATTTTTTGAGGAACCTCCACACTGTTTTCCAGAGAGGCTGCACCAGTTTGCATTCCCACCAACAGTGCAAGAGGGTTCCCATTTCTACAAATCCTCTCCAGCATCTATAGTGTCTTGATTTGTTCATCTTAGCCACTCTGACTGGCGTGAGGTGGTATCTGAGTGTGGTTTTGATTTGTATTTCCCTGATGAGGAGTGACGTTGAGCATCATTTCATGTGCTTGTTGGCCATCTGGATGTCTTCTTTAGAGAAGTGTTTATTCATGTTTTCTGCCAATTTGACAATAAATTTCATATAAAAAAAGTGAGAACCCATTACCTTTAGATTTAACTCAAGAAAAAATTAGTGGTTTAATACTGCTTTAAAAATATGAATCATTTTAATCATTACCTTGGCTGTATACATCGACTTGATAACTGAACCAGTTTAATGAAGGAACTATTTACAGAATTGTGGGGAGGGTTAAAGGAACCAACCAGGGAAGGAGAAGCATTAGGACTCCAAGAGCCAGAAGCTGTTCCCATTTCCATTCTGGAGAGGGAAAAAGATGTTGCTATACAGGACACCATCAAGAGCTGTAATGTAGAGGGTCTGCAACAGTAGGAGCTGTGGCGCTAGGTAGAGGAACACAGCCACTGCCAAACCACAGCCCAATAAATGGGAGGCAAAAATACATACTCTGACTTCATTCTCCTCCCATCCACCAATCTCCCGTTGGTGCCTTGATTGGCTGAACAGAGGGCAAGGGAGAGTATGTGATAGAGTCTACAGACATAAGAATCCTAGCACCAGAGCAGGGTGGGGTCAGGTGCTGATCTGGAAGGACAAATGGAAAATAACTAATACTCATTACTGCTCAGTACTTGGTACTTCATCACCTGAGAGGAAAACAGGAAACAGCAAGAGAGACCTATATTTGGTAAAATGAAGACTTGTCTAGAAGAGCCTCCTAATTACTAAAATTGGCTACATTGGCATGGAACTTGAAGAGATATTGTATGAAAATTTTTAAGTACAAAATTTGCATCACTTTTACCAGGCTCAGTTCTCTCCCTGGTAATAATCACTGCTTTTTAAAATTGTTTAAATTAAGGTGACTTTCTTCCATCTACAGAACCCACATTTCATGACTTCTCTTTTAGAGACTTTGCTTTTGTTCATTTGACCAGCAAATGTTATAATTCTGCCTCAAAACATCTTTATATTCATTTCCTTCTCTCTTTTCTATTACTGTTACTTCAAGTTTTTATCAACCAAGCCTACTACTGGCCATGACAACAGTGAACTCCAAGTCCTTGAAATGACAGGCTGTTCTCTGCCCAAAGTCCTGACTATGCTCTCTGAATATAACATAAAATAAATTCAGACAATGGCACCAGGAATTTCACAGAGAAAGATCTTTTACTGATTGTGTTTTCCAATTTGCATGTAATTTGCAGTAATTTTAACTGTGCAAAAACTGTGCATTTAATTACCATTCATTCTTTCTGGCTTCTTTTAGGGAGTCCCATTAATTAAGGTGAGATTTAGATAAATTCGGTTCTGCTGAATAAGGAACACTGACTTGGATCTTTATGTAAAAATTAAACATTCAAAGGATTCTATTAATAAGCATTAATGTTCTCTCTGGTCTAATTTAGTTTTTGAGAATTTAGTGTTGTTGTCCCTTACCAAACTGTCCTTCACGTTTTGTTGTCATTTAAATCCCAGTTAGTGAACATAAGTGAATATTACTTACAGGTGTACAATTTAGTGATTCACACTTATATACAATACCCAATGCTCTTCACAAGTGCCCTCCTTAATCCCTATCACCGACTTAACCCATCCCCCCCTCACCTCTCCTCTGATAACCATCAGTTTGTTCTGAATGGTTAAGAGTCTTTTCTTGTTTTGCATCTCTCGTTCTCCTCCCCCTACCCTGATCATTTGTTTTGTTTCTTAAATTATACATATGAGTGAAATCATATGGTAGTTGTCTTTCTCTGAGTTATTTCACTTAGCATAATACTACCTAGCTCCATCCGTCTCATGGAAAATGGCAAGATTTCATTCTTTCTTATGGCTGAGTAATACTCCTTTGTGTGTGTGTGTGTGTGTGTGTGTGTACCACATCTTCTTTATCCATGCAACTTCTTGCTAGATATATCTTCTGAGGAAAGGGAAACAAAAGCAAAAATAAACTATTGGGACTTCATAAAAATTAAAAGCTTCTGTACAAGGAAGGAAACAATCAATAAAACTAAAAGCCAATGTACAGAATGGAAAAAAAATACTTGCAAATGACATATCTGATAAAGGGTTAGTATCCAAAATCTATAAAGAACTTATAAAACTTAACACCCCAAAAAACAAAAAATGCAATTAAAAATTGGGCAGAATGGGGCACCTGGGTGGCTCAGTTGGTTAAGTGTCCAACTTCGGCTGAGGTTATGATCTTGTGGTTTGTGGGTTGGAGCCCCACGTCAGGCTCTGTGCTGAAAGCTCAGAGTCTGGAGCCTGCTTCAGATTCTCTATCTCCCTTTATTTTATTTAAGTTCAATTTAGTTAACATACAGTGCAGTATTGGTTTCAGGAGCAGAATTCAGTGATTCATCACTTCCAGATAACACTCAGTGCTCATCCCAAAAAGTGCCCTCCTTAATGCCCATCACCTATTTAGCCCATCCTCCCCACCCCACTTCTCTTCCAGAAAACTTTTGTTGGTTCTTTATATTTAAGAGTCTCCTATGATTTGCTTCCCTGTTTTTATCTTATTTCATTTTTCCTTCCCTTCCCCTATGTTCATCTGTTGTGTTTCTTAAATTCCACATGAGTGAAATTATATGGTATTTGTTTTTATCTGACTTGTTTTGTTTAGCATAAAACGTTCTAATTCCATCCACATTATTCCAAATGGCAAGATTTCATTCTTTTTTGATAGCTGAGTAATATTCCATTGCGTATATATACATCTTTTTTATCCATTCATCACTTGATGGACATTTGGACTCTTTCCATATTTGGCTATTTTTTAAAGTCCTGCTGTAAACATTGGGGTGCACGTGCCCTTTGCAATCAGCATTTTTGTATTCTTTGTATAAATACCTAGTTGTTCAATTGCTCGGTCATGAGGTACCTCTATTTTTATTTTCTGAGGAACCTCCATACTATTCTCCAGGGTGGCTGCGCCAGTTTGCACTCCCACCAACAGTGCCAAAGTTTTCCCCTTTCTCTGTACCCTCACCAACATCTGTTTTTTCCTGAGTTGTTAATTTTAGCCATTCTGACAGGTGTGAGGTGATATCTCATTGTGGTTTTGATTTGTATTTCCCTGATGATAAGTGATGTTGAGTATTTTTTCTTGTGTCTGTTAGCCATCTGGATATCTCCTTTGGAAAAGAAAAAAATGGATTATTTATTTTTTGGGTGTTGAGTTTGACAAGTTTTTAGAGAATTTGGATACTAACCCTTTATCTGATATTTCATTGCAATATCAATATTTCATTTCTCTGATATTTCTTCCACTCCATTGGTTGCCTTTTAGTTTTGTTGATTGTTTCTTTCATTGTGCAAAAGCTTTTTTTTTTTTCTTGATGAGGTCCCAATAGTTCACTTTTGCTTTTCAACAAAGCTGTGAGTTGTGCAGTGTTTCCTCCCTGTTAATTTTCTTCTTTGGTGAGCATGGGAAAATGGAGCCAATTGTCAAAGTTGTCCCTGGAAGTAAAAAAAAGAGGGTAAGTGATGGAAAAGTATCAAGTATAATATCTCTCTCTCTTTCTCTTCCCATGATACTGCAGAAAAAGAATGTATTAGTGTGTTAATGGAATATATTAATGGAGTGGGAAAATTAAGAATGAAGAATGGAAAAAGGGCATGGTAACTATAAAGCTCAATTCTTAGTACTTTATTATAGATATCAGTTCATATATATACTTAAACATTTGTGTATATATATATATATATGTATGTAATATATATATTTGTAATATATACATTTTAATATATGTATTACATATATATGTAATATATATATTCTGGGTTTTCAGATTCATATTTAAATACCTGGAAAACTAATGTCACATGACAAACATACAACTGCTCTCTAGAACACCTAAAGAAGTAAATTTGGGAGCCTTATAGGTGTTGTACTTAATCAAGTCTTCTATCAAAACATATTTGAATGCGTAATTTCTGCCTAGTCCTCTTCTGTATGCTCTTAAAAGAACACCAGAAATTTATTATATGACTCTACATTAAAAGAATGTATTAATACTAACTAAAACACATTTTTAAAAAGTAACAATGAACACTACCCTAAGATTAAAGAAAATACGATAATTGGGAGAATGAACAAATACAGAACTCAGACTAGTTAGAACAGCCTTTAGGGAAGGAACCATCTTGGAGCAGGAATAGTTCAGTTAAGTAGTCAGAAGATAGAAGAGTAAGTGGGGAAAAGCAACAGCTAAGGCTAGGTACAAGTTTCATGTTTTAGGCTTAAGATTAATAATTTTCTAAAAGGGTACCATTTGTTTGCTGAGTAGACGTTCTACCTTTATTTCCTATTTGACACTCAAAACAAATTAATAAGATAAAATAATGTAGTGTAATGATAGGGTATTGATTGCAATATGCTACACTAACCATAAATGTCTTATTTAAGTTCGCCAAACTTGACAAACTTGAATTTCCTCATCTGTGGATGGGGAAAATCACAAATACTATCAGCTTTATTTGTGGGGTTTAAATAAGATAATATAAATTACTTTGAATAGTGTGCAATCTCTCACAGCTAAAAAAATGATGAAGCTGACAGTCTAGACAAAATTCTAACCTATGCTCTGGGTGAGAGAGGCACAGAAAGATAGATGGGATTCATATCCACTTAAGCAATGTTTCTCAAAGTGGTCCAATCTGCTTCCATTGTAATCAGTTTGATAACTTCAAAAAGAAAATTCTCATTCCATGGATGAAGATAACAAACCCCTTTCCTCCCCCCTCTCTCTCTAAAATGAAAAGAAAACAGAAGTGTCTGTTTCTATAAACAAAATAAAAATGAGGGAAGCCACTTCTCAATGAGAGATGCAAACAGACTGATGGGAAAGAAAATCAGGCTATTGCTAACTGATACTCATAAAGCCTGATGGAGTCATGTAAGAAAGATTCTCCAACAGGGAAGTAGTCTGTCTTCCATGGAAAACTTCAAATACTTCAATTCCAATGAAGGCTTAGAATGAGTTGTAGTTTACTAGAAACAAGCTTTATTTGAAAGTCTCTTCATGCAATAGTAGGTCCCTTCCACCCCCAACCCCTCCCCCAAATCCCTCAAAACTTCAAGAAGAGGCTTCTACTCCAAAGAGTAATGTTATTTTCTAAGGAAATTGAACAAGTCTATTTAAGAGAACAAAGACAGTTTGTAAGCATATTGTTGGAGAGCTCCTGAGTATGTTGGAAAAGGACAAGAGGGAGCTGAAATTTTGCCTTTTCCTTACTTGCAAAAATTGTGATCCAAGCATGAAGGGCACTTACAGGAAAGGGGCATAGTGGATCTACCCAGAGTTCTTTTCTATTTTTATTAGTCTACAGGAGACTCCTTTTTCTACTTTCCTTGTCCAGAAATGGTACCTTTTTCTACTCTGTCTGCTCAGAGAGGATGGCTTTTTCAAATTTCAACAATGATGCAGTGTAGGTTAGCAGAAGTGTATGGAATTGGTCATCAGAGACCTCCACATGTTGGCATTTAAGTGCTCCCTATTACTTTCTTCTCTGTTCCCACAAAAGTAAGGCATGACTTCAATGATCTCAAAGCATCTTACACTTATCCAAACCTCCATATCCAAGAGCAGGAGATGACTGGAAGCAATTCTACCTTTGCACTGAGTGAATCAATATATAAGGGTCAGTTCTCTGTGGCCTTAGGCCAAATCGCTTTAGTCAACTATTTTTGTGCAGCTTTCAAGCTAATATTTTAAAAATAATTTTTAGTGAGTGAAAACAGTCAAAGAACATTAGTATTCTATGCATGTGTAAATTATATTAAATTCAAATTTCAGTATCCATAAATAAAATTTTATTGAAACATGGCCATGCTCATTCATTTAAGTAGTACTAATGGCTTCTTTGGAAGCCATTAATGGCAGAGTGGAGTAGTTACAATTAGAGAGAATAAGGTCCAGAAAGCCTGGACCTTAAATGTTTACTATCTGGGCCCATTACAGAAAAAGCTTTTCAATCCCTGATATAAAGTATTGATTAAAAAATTGTCCTTTTTCTTGAAAGTTGGAAAGGATGAGTTGAAAGTGTAGACATATTCCTATAGACTCCAAATTTTTAGGCCTTTTTTTTTAACATGCTTTCTTTTGGGCTAGTGGATGCCCAGGCTCTTATACTTCATGTTATCTATATTTCTTCCACTCTTGATAAAAAGCTGGAAATTGAATTGCATTAGCAAGATCCATGTCCATGCTCTTGTTGAAGGGTACCGTTGCAAAATGAAGATTTTGAAAAAGTCAGGCTGAATTTGTGTTATGGGTGAGGCAGTGGAGAGGTCAGGCCAAAGTTTTCACCCCTACATTTAGGACTTAGAGTTTCAAGACCAGCATTCTCTATAAACAGCCCCAGAGGACCAATGCTCAGGAACTAGCTGTTGTCCTTTCATACTAATCTTCTTTTGCCATCTTGAACCCATGCCATAACATTTTGCTCATATCTTTTCTCTGGAAACAGGTTTAAATTGCGCTTCAACCACTGCCTGTTTCCATGTTCCTACAAAATGGCCTCGTAATAGCTCTTTTTCTTTAATACGTGAGCCTATATGGTCTTTATAGGTCCAGGAAATCAACTGTCAGGTTCTGAAGTGGAGACAGGAGCTGAATCTGAATAGAGGTGAGAACTATTATAGAAATCCTCAGAGATGGCATGGGGTCATCTAAAGGACAATAGGTACCCCTTCCTTCTCAGTTCCTGACATGTTATTGGACTGCCCTGAAAGAAATACCACAAATCATTACACACCGGGAGCTAAGCAGAATTTTTGCTGTGTTATATTGCTTTCATTTTATGTCCTAGAAACAACTGAAATAATGTGAATTATCATTTGGGAATTTAAGTGTCCTTTCAGTGTTTTGACAGAAGCACATGAAGGAGCCAGAGGCACCCACAACATTGAAACTGAACTTCAAAGAAACAGAATGAAGAACAAACACAGGGTTTGTCTGTGGATTTCTTATTAGAGAACTCCCCCAACTCTTGGCTTCTAGAGCACTTAGAAATGATGTAACCTCAGAGGGCTCTGGGATTGGAAACAGAGTAATTAAGTGTTCAAGGTCTGATTTGGGATCTGGTTATTATTATGGCGTTATTCTAAAACTAAATGAAAATTATCATTTTATTATACACATTTATGCTAACTACCAATCATTGACTGCAATGCTGTTCTTTATAAAAGGGCTGCAATCTTACCATTGGTGAGAATGCAAACTGGTGCAGCCACTGTGGAAAATAGTATGGAGGTTCTTCAAAAAGTTAAAAATAGAACTACCCTATGATCCAGCAATTGCACTACTAGGTAATTACTCAAATAATGCACAAATACTAATTCAAATGGATACATGCACCCTGGTGTTTATAGCAGCATTATTTACAATAACCAAAATATGGAAACAGCCCAAGTGTCCACTGACAGATGAACGGATAAAGAAGATGGGTCATATATACACAATGGAATATTATTCAGCCATAAAAAGGAATAAGGTATTGCCATTTGCAACGACGTTGATGGAGCTTAAAGAGTATTATGCTGAGCAAAATATGTCAGGCAGAGAGGGACAAATACCGTATTATTTCACTCATATATGGAAATTAAGAAAAAATGAGCAAAGGGGAAAAAGGGGCAGAGAGAGAGACTGGCAAGCCAAAAAACAGACTCCTAACTATAGAGAAAAAACTGATGGGTACTAGAGGGGAGATGGGTGGAGGGATGGGTTAAAAAGGTGATGGATATTAAGGAATGCACTTGTGATGAGCACTGGGTGCTGCATGGAAGTGTTGAGGCACTATATTGTACGCCTGAAACTAATATTACAGTGTATGTTAACTAACTGGACTTTAAATAGAAACTAAAAAAAAAAAAAAAAAAAAAAAAAAAAAAAAAAAAAAAAAAACAAACGAGGGGAGCAGCAATCTTATTCTTATTCAGCCAAAGCACATCCTGAAGAAACATGAGGAAAATCTATTTAGAATAGTGAGCATTTGTCTCCTGGACATCGCTAAGAAGGCTGTCGGTTTACTTACCTTCAAAAAGACAAAGACAAACTCTCTAAAGCAAATTGGTCCTTGTAATGCATCGAGATTTATTACCTAAACTACAGTAAAGAAGATAATATAAATACTCTGCAATGAATTCATGAAAAGATAATGTGTCAAATTGAAGTTATTATAATTATAATCATGTACCATTAGGAAGACATTCACAGTGTTTCAGTCATGTACTGGCTCTAGATGAAATTTAACATCAACATAACATTGTGCTATGTGGCAATTATGATAATAGACATCTAATTCATTATTAGATGGAGTCAAGTTGTAATGAAGTAATTCCATGAACAATTAATAAAGCATACTGACCCTTGTGAAATATCAAATTCTATAAATTTTCCCCCAGAAATACTACTTTTCATGTTAAGCAGTATGAAGATATTTAGACTTTGTAAAATAAAAAACACATTATTTTAAAACAAGCTGTTGAAGTGGACATTAAAAAAACAGAATTTGAGGGGCACCTGGGTGGCTCAGTTGGTTGGGTGTCCGACTTCGGCTCAGGTCGTGATCTCATGGCTGGTGAGTTCAAGCCCCGCATCAGGCTATGTGCTGACAGCTCAGGGCCTAAAGCCTGCTTTGGATTCTGTGTCTCCCTCTCTCTCTGTCCCTCCCCTGTTCACACTCTGTTCCTTTCTCTCTCTCAAAAGTAAACATTAAAAAAATTAAAAAAAAACAACAGAATTTGATATTCATTATATATACCAATTAAAACTATACTTTAAGCTAAAACATGATTTAATATATATATTATATTTAATTAATTTAATTTATATATATGTGTGTGTGTGTGTGTGTGTGTGTGTATATATATATATGTATATATATATATATATAAAATCCTGCTCAAACTTCCATAAAAGAAACACCAGATACTAGGTGTCTTGAACAACAGAAATTTCTTTTCTCATAATCTGGAAAGTAAAGTCCAGGATCACGATGCCAAGAGAGTTGGTGTCTAATGACGCCTCTCTTCCGGACTTTCAGAAAGACACCTTCTCACTTTGTCTCTGCTTGGCCTTTTCTTTGTGTATGCATGGAGAGAGAGAGAGAGAGAGATTGAGAGAGAGGTTGAGAGAGAGATCTGGTGTCGCTTCCTCTTTCTACAAGATCATCAATCCTATTAGATTAGGACCCCACCCTTATGATCTCATTTTACCTTAAACACCTCCATAAAGGCTCTATCTGCAAATACAGTCACCTTGAGGCTTAAGGCTAGAACATGTAAATTTTTGAGGGGACACAATTCAGTCCATAACAAAATGTGTAAACAGAAAGCACATTCTCTTTTCCACTCATTCAAAAAAATAATAAAGCAACTACATTACGTTTTAAGCTCAGATATCCCATTTATATGCTGTTAAAAGCTAACAAAGAGCTAAAGGAAGTACTTTAATTCTTCCATGCTGCAGGGAACATGAAAGTCCTTTTGAGGCGCTGTGGAAATAATAACCTAAAATGATACTGTTTAGTTGTAAGACAATTCACCAATACCTTCCTAATGGAAAGTAAGTTAATGTGCCCATCTCAACACATAGTATTTTATGTACATAATTTATTTCTGTGACACCCTTGCTTTAAAAATATATTATAATGAATGGAATTAAGCATCTTGGTTCTGATTCATCGAGATTACTAACAACCTTCTTCAATCTTTGATATTATTTTTTTAACTTAAAAAAGAGTCTCCACCAAAGTTCTATAGCAGTAAGGAATAACACTTGAATCCAGATATTTTAGAACTTTTTTTCCTAATTCCTTACTACACAGGATAAGGGTGCTGTATGATTTATCAGTCCAAGTAATGTTTGTTATTGTTGTTATTGTTTTTTTTTTTTTATGACCTGTAAGCTGAAAGAAAGAAATGGTTTGGGTAATTCATGGTAGAGTGATGTTTACCTACTTCCATATTTTGGATTTGGAAAAGCACCTTTGGTTCATATGAAGAAAGAGCAAGCATCCACAATAGCTCGAGTGTGGGGGAGAACAGGCAACTGGGGAAAGTGAAGTAAAGAAGTGTAAATTAGCTCTTGGCACCCTAGGATGTGTAAAGCTGCATAATAGTAGGTGCTATGGGTTATTAAACAATATAATATTAGTAGCCACTAGTCATCAACTGTCAACCATATGACAGCCAGTGTTAACAGTACACTTTATGACCATCTTTTTCTCATTTAATCTTTATAACTCTATGCATAACTATCAGAATTTTCTCTTATTTAAAAGATGAGGGATGCCTAGGTGGCTCAGTCAATTAAGTGTCGGACTTCAGCTCAAGTCATGATCTCGACAGTCTGTGGGTTCGAGGCCCGTGTTGGACTCTGTGCTGACACCTCATAGCCTGGAGCCTGCTTCGGAGTCTGTGTTTCCCTCTCTCTCTGTCCCTCCCCCACTTGCACTCTGTCTCTCCTCTCTCAAAAATAAACATTAAAAAAAAAAAAAAGATGAGAAGGTTAATTAGCATAACCAAAGTTGCATACCAGGTGTCCAGGTCAGAATTCATACCTAGGACTGCTTTCTCTATCCATGCATGTTCTCTTTATGCTACAGTTCCCACTTACATGCCTTCAGAAAAACAAAGTATGTTTTATAATCTCAGCTCATAGAATACTTTATATTCTATATAGTATAAAAAGAGTAAGGCAAAAGGGTATGTTTCTCTCCAACTGGTGTGAATAGAAGAAAATCACATGACTATGGTACTAGATACCATGAGCTGTGAGAAGACCTGGCAGAATCGGATTGCCTGTCTGTGACATGTGTATGTGTGATGCTTTATCTTGACTGAGCTGCTCCACATATGCCACCCTTATTCATGCTTCATGTTCTTCTTCATGTTTTCCAGCCATCTTGGGATTCTTATCTCTTTAACCTATCTTATTCCACCCATTCTTTAAGGAAACCAAAGTCTAATTCTTGGGGAATTTTAGTCAACTTTTTTAACCAAATGATTCCATTGCATTTATGGTCTTTACCTGGATCTTAGCTCTTGATAATAAACTGTATGACATTTTTCTCTATTCATTTGTCCAAACTATAAGCATTTTTGGTCCCTCTATAGCCAGCTTAGGTACATAACAAATGTTCAAAATTGGTTATTTGATTAATGAGTTGTCAGATCAAATATGTCTTTTAAATTATGTATGTGGTAATTGGTCCATTTGTTAGAATAAGAGGTCAAAGGTATACATATATTCCTGTCAAACCAAGGTGTTTTGCAGAAAACTAAACTCTGTTTCAACTCTGAGACTATTCCCAAATTCCAAACAGCCATTTCAGACTAAAGAATACGGATGTCTCATTCACTCAAACAGAAATTTATTGAATAAATTCTCTGTCTTGAATTCAGCATAAGAAACTAACAATACAGAGATGAATCAGATTCAGTGCCTGCTTATAATGGATGCAGTAGTACAGTAGAGAAGCCAGAATTATAGAGAAACATTAGTTAAAATATTCAGTGAGTTTGATATTTTATAGAGACTGGGAAAGAAGTACCTATGTTACCAGAGAAAAACCAATTAGTTGGACACCAAGAAACCCCACAGATTGGCATCAACTTGGTACAACAGACACAACAGAGTTCTTATTTAACTGGCTAGGATTTTTGATCTTGACAACTTTTAAAAAGAAGACAATGAGTCTTGGGGACAAATTTCTACCAAGGAATTTCTCTACAGAGGGATGCTAGTATACTAATTAGTAATTAAAAATAAAGCTTGGTGGCTGCCAAAGGGGAGCTGGTGAGAGGATGGGCAAAATGAGTGAAGGAGAGTGGGAGGTACAGATTTCCAGTTATCGGAATGAATAAATCTCAGGATGAAAGGTACAGCATAGGGAATATAGACAGCAGTATTGTAATAATACTGTATGGTGACAGATGGTTACTACACTTATGGTGAGCATAGAATAATGTATAGATTTGTCGAATCACTATGTTGTACAACTGAAATTAATATAACATTGTGTGTCAACTATACTTCAATAGAAATAATGAATAATAATTAAAACAAGCAAACAGATATCCCGTCCTATGGTCCACCCACTCTTTCTCTGTAAGATAAGGGAGCCAAATTGTAATCACGTTGTAAGTGAGTACTGATCACAGTAATTGGCTCTGTAATTACTAGCATGTGACTTTTGAAAATAAATCACTTTTTTTGGTCTTAGTTTACACATCTGAAAAATAGCAATAATGATAAAATCTACCTCTAGGATTGTTGTGAAAGCTGAATGCATTAATATATGTAAAATATTTATAACAGTTTCTTGCACAAGTAAATGTGCAAAAACATAGTATCATTTGAACAATTAACGATATGGCTTATAACAGCCTGATGTATACAATACAATGCACAGCAGAGTAATTGTAGCCAAGAGACTGGAGCAGGTGGGTCCATTCATTCTTTCACTTAGTGATTCCTCAATATCAATGAAGCACCTAACATAAGTCATTCATTATACTTGGTATTAATGATAGAACAATCAATCAAACTCATGTTTTCCTTTAACATAACTTACATTCTGACAGGAAATGTATCAAATAATTACAATTATTAGTGGTTAGGTGGGACTGGGGGAGAGACTTACTTCCTACTCCCAACATTTCTTTCCATGTGGGCAGAACTCCAAGACAGGCATAATCTCAGATTTTCTGCCTCTCACTCATTTGTCTCCTAAGGAAGAGGAGTAGATTTTCTGAAAGGTAAATTTATCTAAAAGGAGAAAAAAATTAGACATGCAGTCCGTCTGTCCCCTTTTGTCTCCATTTGCCATAACCTTTTATCAAATTTCATTTGATTCAAAACTCAAGAGAGGAAGAGAGAGCTATTTGTTGGAACCCCAGATAGTTACGGAGAAGGCAACACATTCATGAGGAATTACATGTAATCTAGAGAGACAAGGAAGTTTACCAAAGCAGGTGATGCTTGGATGCAAGTTGGCTGGTAAAAGAGAGGAGATGAGTCTGGAACACAGAAGGCCCATCCTCTCCCACTTCTATATGGGCACTATCTATAGTTCTTTTCATTTCCCCTTATTTATATTGACATACTCTCTTTTTAAACATACTAATTCATTAATGAACAAATAATTAATTTAAACATTTTTAGTCTTCAAGATGTTTAGAAATGTCAAAATAGCCAGGCTTCACCTTAGGGTATATCTTTATTTTTTTGTTAGAGGAAAGTTTTCGATAAACCTTTTAAATTGTTGCCCATTTATGGGGTGCCTAGGTGGCTCAGTCAGTTAAATGACCGGCTCTTGATTTCGGCTCAGGTTGTGAGCTCGCAGTTTGTGAGTTTGAGCCCCACATCAGGCTCCACCCTGGAGCCTGCTTGGGATTCTCTCTCTCTCCCTCTCTCCCTGCCCCTCTAATACTCACTCTCTCTCTCTCTCTCTCTCTCTCTCTCTCTCTCAAAATAAATAAACTTTTAAAATATTAAAAAAACATTATTGCTCATTTACAAGTTAATTTCCATAATTTATCTACAATATTAGCTATAATTATTGAGTACTTACAGTCTGTCAGAGACCATGCAAAAACCTCATATATTTGATCTCATTTGATTCTTATAAAACTCAAAAAGAGTTGGTGTTACTATGCACATATTCAGATGAGAAAATTAAGGCATAAGAGGCTAAGTATCTTGTTCCCAGGTCACATAGCTAGTGAGGGACGGAGTTGGCATGGAATCTAACTGCATGATTTAACTCCAGTGGCCATGTTCCTAACAACTATAGCTTATGTATTTAAAAGCTAATGTTATTTCCAAATTTTTGCGTTACTTGTTTTAACTGCTAATTATAGCAAAACCATGTGAACAAACTTTAATAGGGTGTCAGCAAGGAAGAAAGCACTTTAGTGCATCCAATCCCTTTCACTGGCAAACCATGTCAAGCTATCAGACCCTTCGTTGCGGAGCAAAATATGTGGTCTTCATATAAAGAACAATGTATATAGATTCATTAAAACCCAAACAGAATTAGCTTTAATAAAGTACCTCATAATTTTGGAAATATATTTACATGTATGTCAATACACAGTGTGATGCCTAAATCAATATGCTCCTTCCTGAGACTTTCTCATGAACAATTTTTGAACCACAGAGAAACATGCTTTGAATTAATTAAGTTCAATTCAAAAAAATTCACTAATCACTAATAATATGCAAAGTACTGTGCCCAGAACAATAGAGAATACAAATTCTATCTTCAAGGATATCACAATGCCTTATGTTGTGATTTCTTATTGTCATTTTTATTCACCGAAGTAATTTTGTTATTTTGTAAGTGAGCTTCCTGTTTTCCTTCTCCTATTTGTTTTGTTGCCCAATATAAATGAGAGATGGTTTCCTTCATAAACCATATTTTTATTGCTTTGCACCATAGCAAAGAAAAAAGGCAGGTGAATAAGAGTTTTCTGTTTCTGACTAAAATTTTGAATAGCACCTAGAACACTGTCATTGTAAAAAATAATTGATTGTGTGTGAATGCTGGTGCTGATGCCAGCATTTATTTCCTTGGCCCTTTATTTAACGAAAGCATTACAGTGAATGAGAGGCTCTACCCAGTCTAAATATCACAAATAGGATGGCGGATATCCCCCTATATTCTGAAGCCTTTCTGAGACATATATAGCTCTCTGTTTCAAATTAACCACACCTGTAAACAATTGATGCATCACATGCTCCTCAGAGGCAGACAGTGTAGGAGGAAAGAGGTTAAGAAGAATGAGAGCCTGCTTAGGAAAAATCCCTCCTAGCAGAAAGCAGGATTTTGTGAAAGGTGCCTCTCTTCTAATATCCATCTACCTTTTTACAGAGGCAACTTGTTGTAAGGTTTTGGAAGGCAGACTGGACGTTTGCCTTACACCTCTTGGTATGTCACATTACAATCAAGGTATATGCCCCAAAGACGTTAAATGAAAATCACTTCTTACACTGATTGATTCTGTGCCCTTACTATAACCTCCATCTTCCACATTTCAATCTATATTTATCTGATAAGACGTTGATTAAAGATAAAAATACAACTTTTTAAAGGAAAGTGTGCAGAGAATGAGAAAGAGAGGAAGAATTGAGAAAGTCTTTTTACCAGTTCAGTGAGTCTAGATTGGAGAGAGAAAAATAAAGAATGGTTTTCTGAATCAGCTTGTCTTTCTGTAATTACAACAATCACTTTCAAGAACTGTCTAGATATTAAAGTAGTAAAACTAAAATCAATCTAATTATCCATAGTGAACCTTCCTTCCATCAATTCCCATTACAGAGGAAACAAAATTGGCCATCACTTACCACTTCAATATTAATGCTGGCTGCAGCCCCACTGAGAGGTACTTAGATGCACACCATTTGTTAGAAATCTGAAAGCGATTCCTTTGACTATTAGCACATGCATAGCCGAAGAAAAGAGATGAAGAGAAATTACTAATTCATTTTTTCTTACAGCAAATAAGCACCGGGCTCATCTCTGGGACTATAACTATGTATAAGATGTTATTTCTTTATTCAAGAAATTCAGAGTCTTGTTGGGGAGACAAACACAGAAATAGAAGATAATGAAACAATGTGGTAAAAACAACGATAGAGAGAGTCACACAATACCGAGAACCAGAAACTAGCCAAGTCAGGATGTTTGTAAAAGATAGGGAGAGGGATGTTAGTTGAGGATACAGGTGAGCTTTTATATTGGGAGAAGTTGGGAGTGAGGAAGAGAGCATGTCCTCCAGAAAGAAAGGCCTGAATCAAAAGATGGAGGTGAGAAACACTAGGAGGTTAACATGCAACCACAAGCAATTTGTATTCTATAACATGATGAGCCAGACAGAGACTGCCAGACAAAGAAGCAATGAGGAGTTGAGGAATATTTTGTGTTTTATTTTAAAGAGATAAATTTTGCCTAATAAGAGATGTGGAGTCAAAATGTTTGCAAGTACTGGAGCTATGTTGTAAGATCTGTGTTCTGGATTGTTCCAATGCTCTTCCAGATCCATTCTCCACCTTCCTCAATTCTGTGCTCTGCCCTGGAGACTAACCAGTATACGCTACATGAAGGGGTTCTCCTGACTTCTGATTTCCAAATGGGTTTGGCTAATAGGGAGCCCATTCAGGAGATCAGAGAGGGGGTGGAAGAGAGGATAGGGTTTTTATCTTGTATGGTCTGAACATACCTTGATTTGGGGTGTCCCTTGGCTACTGAAAGACCTCTGCTATTTCAAATTAGACAGCATTACCCACTTAATTTTCCCATATACCAGTAATCACTCCCTTACCTCATCTCATGGAGTCTAAAGGTGATCACACTTAGGCCAGATTATTACAGCATCTGTTGTGGTTGTTCCTACAACCAAACCTGTGGAAACTGTCCCTTTGTAAATAAAGTTTCCTTGAATTATCTTAGGAAAATGCCCTTTGTTTCCTATTGGGACCTGTGCTGATACACTTTGCATTTAGATAAGCCAAACTGAAGGCCGTAAAGAAGATGATGGCCCAGCTGAGACAAGGTCAAGGACTAAACTGTATTCATGAAAATTGAGTTAGAGAAGCAGGAAAAATGTTTGAGAAATACTTGGAGGTAAAATCTGTAGAATGTATTAATTGATTGGTTAGGGAGGGGTGTAAAAGAGGGGAAAATCAATTTCCAATTCTTCAACTATTTAACATCAGTGACTACATGGATGATGGTGCTATCAATGAAAACTATCAATGGAGGAGCAGGCTTGTGGGGAAAGATGCTAAACCTTTTATATGTGTTGACTTTGAGGTGCCTAGGTCTGCTGAATATATGAAAATAAATGGTCAGGACTCAAATAATACCTTTGAAAGTTGTCAGTGTATCAGTAGGTTGCACTTAAACCATGAGACTGAGAACAATTACCTGGGCAAGAAACCCCAAAAAGAGCCAATATTATAGGAAATAGTTCTCAAAATCTCAAAAAGTTGTAATGCACCATCCAAGGTCCCTAGTCTAATGACTGATTCAATAGGTAGAGTGGTGGATTCAGAGACTGCGGGTTCCAAATACAAATCCTAAGTGATTCTGATAATATATTTTGCAGACCACATTTAGAGAGATACTCATTTAAGTGATGTACAGAGGAAGAAATGTTCATAAAAGAACAAAATGTATATCCAGAATATATAGAGAAATTCTAAAACTCAACAATGAAAACAAACAACTCCATTCAAAATGGACAAAGCGTTTGAATAGACATTCTCTAATGAAGATATATGAAGGGCTGAGAAGCATATGAAAAATGCTCAACTTTGAAATGCAAATAAAAACCACAATAGGAAATTACCTCACTAGGTATTGCTATGATCAAAATACACCACACACACACACACACACACACACATAGAAAATAACAAGTGTTGCCAAGGATGTGGAGAAATTGGAACCCTTGTGCACAGTTGGTAGGAATTTAAAGTGGTATAGCCACAAGAAAAACAATATAGTAGTTCTTCAAAAACTTAAAAATAAAACTACTATATGATCAAGCAGTATTATTCACGATGGCTAAAACGTGAAAACAATCTAGGTGTCCACTGACAGATGAACAGATAAGAATATGCTGTGTGTATATTTGTGTGTGTATACGTATACACACACAACGAAATATTATTCAGCCTTAAAATGGAAAGAAATTCTGATACACTACAACACAGATGAATCTTGAAAACATGCTAGGTAAGTCAGTCACAAAAAGACAAATGTAATATTCCTCTACATGAGGTAACTAGGGTTGTCAAAATAGAGAAAGTAAATAGTGGTTGTCAAGGGATGAGGGGGTGGGTAGATGGGAAGTTATTATTTAACAGGTATGGAGTTTCAGTTTTGCAAAACGAAGAGTTCAGGACATGGATGGTGGTGATGGCTGCACAATACAAATGTACTTAATATCACCAAACTGTACATTTAAAAATGGTTAAGACAGTAAACACTATGTTATAGGTATTTTATCAAAATAAAAAAAATTAAGTTAAAGCAAAAATAAAAATACATGCACCATTTTCTCCAAGAGGAAAAAAAAAGAGAGAAAGAAATTGTGAAAGTATAAATGCGAGCAGAATTTCAATATGGAGAGAGCAATCATCAATGCCAAATTAAGTAGATGACCATATACTACAAATGACTTATTTCACTAAGGAAATAACATTCTGCAAGAAATGTTGTCTCTAAATTTCGATACATTTTCTCTATATCTTCCCAGTAAAATCTTGTGCCCTCATTTGTGTATAAATAACAACTTTAAATGTTGCTGATGTTCCCCCAAATTACACTACCCACTAAAAAATTGCATCTCTGTTCTTTATGAGTGAGGCATTCACTGATTTTAGAAATGTGCAGAAGAAAACATTTTCTTTATACAAAATGAAGCACCAAAACATAAAACAGGCTAAAGGTTACAGAATTACTGGCTGTCTGCCTACTCCACAGGCCAGATTCCCTCTGAGCAGAATATGAAAGTAACAAATAACCATAACATCAAAACTTTAGGCCTGTTTTCCAGAGACATACCAGGCTGGCATTAGGCAGATGTGGTTTTAGACTGGTTGTGTAGTCTCTTAATACCTTGGAAGAGCAAGATTTCTTGAGAAACATCCTGAATGCCCACTTATTTCACTTTAAGCATCTCCTAAATCCATAGGTTAGACTTGCCATTTCTCAGAATCAATCTAAGGCCCAGAGATGCAATGTATTATTGGGAACATTTAGTTCTTCCAGAGGCACTTATCTCTCTGCATGCTCACGGATCCACTTCCTTTCAGCTTTCAAGTGGTAATTATCTGTCCTGTATACAGCTTCATTTTTCCAGTCCTCAAATATTTGAAAATGACTACTCGTTAAAAATACAACCTGCCATTTTCAGAACAAGATCACATGTATTCAAGCAAATAGCAAATCTTAATTTCTTATATGAGAATAATGGTGAGAATTATTTAAAAAATGGTTATATCCCACTAATTGTATTTGGTTCTTAAGCTTCCAGGAAAATGTAAATTTATCTCTCTAATTGTATTTATCCTGGACTTAAGTTAGTGCTTACATGGATTTCTCTCCCTGGAAACAAATTGCACCCTCCTAACCTCACCACCTTTTTCACTTCTCCACTATTGCTAAAGTTGCTTTCCTTCATTGTATACTTCCATCCATTTCACATGGCTAATTTCATAGTTAATCTGTTCATTTTGACTTGCACTTACTTATTCTCTCTTAAAGTGTGGGCCATATAATTATATTTTTTTTATATTTTAAGTTTTTATTTATTTATTCTGAGAGGGAGAGAGTGAAGGAGGGACAGAGAGAGAAAGGCAGAGAGAGAATGCCAAGCAGGTTCCATGCTGTCAGAACAGAGCCTGATGGCAGAGCTTAACCCTACAAACCGTGAGATCATCACCTGAACTGAAATCAAGAGCCAAAAGCTCAACCTACTGAGCCACCCAGGTACCCCTGGACCATATCATTTTACAGCTGCTTCCTAGGGGGGCCTGGGTGGCTCAGTTGGTTAAGTGTCAAACTTTGGCTCAAATCATCATGTCACAGTTTTTGGGTTCAAGCCCCTCATTGGGCTCTGCACTGAAAGCTCAGAGCCTGGAGCCTGCTTCAGATTCTGTGTCTTTGTCTCTCTCTGTCCCTCCTCCACTTGTGCACACACACACACTCTCTCTCTCTCTCTCTCTCTCTCACTCAATAAATAAATAAATAAATAAACTTAAAAAATATAAAGCTCTTCTCTAAAGAGCTTGGACACTTTGATACCCTTCTCTGCTACCATGTCAATTTTTCTTCCTGTGGTAATTACTATAAATAACACATGTTGGTTGGATGCCCTGAAAATTTTTAAAAATACTATGTCATTACATAGGCAGTATAGATAGTGGTCAAGTGACTATATGACATTTAAGTTGGGTTTTGGTAATTATTTGCACTCACTGTTTCATGGATTTTTCATCTATAAAACAGAGACAAAAGAGGTATTCTAGCTAGCTGCATAATTCTCTAAATCCAAATCCCTCTAGCCATCATCTAAGAGTACACACATAAACAAACAAAAGGGAAATAAATCATGCAATTCCCATTATTTCAGCATAACAAACTTAAAATTACTTTAAAATTTAAAAAGACATTAAGTTAAATTAAAATAATATCAATTCCCAGCATATCTATTTAGCAAGCTCCTGATGCAAGTCTTTGCAGAAAGGCAAAGAGGCCCAGAAAAACTATGCTAAATAGAGAATAAAAGTTTAAGATAAAATCACTCCCAGAAAAAGAAAGCCTTCCTTACATGCAAAAGTACTAAGAAAGAGTGCTGGCACATCAGAACACTGACTATGGGTAAGGGCTTTAAAAGTGCACACAGAATTCAAGGAGTCAGTCTGGGAAACCTGATAATTCTAGGGCGTTACAGGTAAAACCGAAAGGAGAGATACTCTTTGAAGAATGAGTTATGGTGGGTAAAAGAAGCAAGAGGGGAATCTTTACAGTAGTTCAAGGCAAAAGTAAACCAAATATTTCAAAGAAAATAACTCTATATTGACTGACCAAAAAAAAAAAAAAATCATTAAAGAGACTGCAATCTTTTAATATGACAGAATGTGTTCTTGCATAGGGAACCCCAAACTATGACTCCAGTCCAAGAAATATAGAGATGCAAGCAGTATTTACGATACAAAGCTACTAAAATGAATAAATTTTTACAATGGGAATTAAACATTTCTGCTAGTAAGCAACCCCTTCTCCCCTAAAAAAAATAAATAAGTAGAAGAAAACTGTAAAACAACACTCTATATTGAAATAGGCTTATAAAAAGAAATTGGGGATATAAAACTAAAACACCTTGAATCATAAATGCAAAAATTAAAAACAGAATTATATAAAAACGGAAGGAATGAAATGACAAATGATTAAACACAGGAAAGAAATTGAAGACAAAAAAAATCATAAAAATGAAACAATTGCAAGATATGTTCACAGGCAAATAAATCCAAAGAAAGTTTAATATTAGTCATTGAATAAAAGGAGGAAAATAATGAAAAGGATAAAAATGAAATAGTAAAATAAGTTTATAAAAAAAGAAGAGGTTTGCGGCACGTGGGTGGCTCAGTTGGTTAAGCATCCAACTTTGACTCAGGTCATGATCTTGTGGTTCATGAGTTCGAGCCTTGCATCAGGCTCTGTGCTGCTGACAGCTCAGAGCTTAGATCCTGCTTCAGATTCTGTGTTTCTGTCTCTCTGTTCCTCCCCCATTTGCACTCTGTCTCGCTGTCTCTTTCTCAAAAATAAAGAATATAAAAAATTAAAATAAAATAAAGAAGAGGAAGAGAAAAGAGCAAGACATCAAAGAAAATTCAACAGGTAGATTGCCCAGTCAATAATTATATAGCATTTATAATCATATATGTTAATTACATATAAATTATATGCTATTTATATAATTATTGGCTTCAGCCAAACAAAACAACTGAGCAGAACTAATATTAAAAAAATATAATCCAAACAGACCTTCCAGAAATTAAAAAAAAAAAAACAAACTACCTAAATCTACATATTGAAAGGGCCTACAAAGTTGCTAGGATATTTTGCCTGCAGCAATCTACTCAGTGTTTTATACTATTAAAATATTGGACTTTAAAGATGATTAAAGTTCTCAAAGCCCCATCAATATTACCAAAGAATTTCACAGGGAGGAGAATCAGACTGGCATTGGGGAGGAAGAACTTCCTCTGCCCTGTGGTCCTTCTAACTGGACCTAGAATCAAATTGATGTGAGACAGATTAACAGGAGAAAATCAAACTTATTAGGCATATGTATGGGGAATCCACACAGAAATGAAATTCTAAAAACAGTGAGACAACATGATGCTTATGAGCTAAGGAGAGGGGCAGGGTCTGAGGATGCAAAGTAAAGAAATCTCATTTGCAAGAAGGTGAAAGCAGACTTTGGAAAAACAAGGTTGACCCATTATGCAGATAAATTCCTTAGGTAAAGAGGAGTCTCTGTTAATAGCTCTCTTCCTGTTACAGACTCTTCTCTCCAGAGTAGATTTAAGCAGTTGAGGGGGATTTTCCTGCATCTGCTGGGTTTTTACTTTTAAATCAAAATAATATTTATGCCAGTGACCCATCTTGGTGCAGCCTGCTCTGGGCCCTTATACTGGCATCAGACTTTAAAAGCAACACTCAAATGGCGCCTGGGTGGCTCAGTCAGTTGAGTGTCCAACTTTGGCTCAGGTCATGATCTCACAGTTCATGAGTTTGAGCCCCACGTTGGGCTCTGTGCTGACAGCTCGGAGCCTGGAGCCTGCTTCGGATTCAGTGTCTCCCTCTCTCTCTGCCCCTTCTGCGCTCGTTCTCTCTCTCTCTCTTTCAAAAATAAATATTCAAAAAAATATTTAAAAGCAACATTCAAAACGAAACAACAATGAAGCAGCATTTTCAGGAAATTCGAGGTAAAAAAAATATGACTGAAGGATTTTTATTCTCAGCTAAGCTGTCTTACAAGTATCAAGACTATAAATAACAATGCTAAACATTCGACAACTGAGAGAGTTCTGTACCCATGAGCTCTTCAGAAATACAGTAAAGACTGACATTCATTCAACCAATAAATAATTGGAGAAATTTTGGCAAAAGAACTGGTGATAAAGAAATTATATATTTAATTATAGATCTAAAATGAAAACAAGTTTGGAGACAAGATTGAAAAAATATTACATAAATGTATGCTTTGAAAAACTTTTTGAGACTAAGAAAATGGAAATAGAAAAGTTGAATAAATTCAGTGATTATTGTATAGGCAATAGATGGGTGTCACTAAAAACTGACACTAAATATCAACAACCCAGATGGTATGTGGTCGAACACAAAAACATAGTAAAGAACATTAAAAAGTATAAAGTATAAACACAAATGTAACTCCTGAAATAAAACTACAAAAGTTTCTAAAAAATAATTTTCAATAAAAGAAAACCCATCTTATAGAGATATATAAAATGATACGACAGTTCAGTTCAAAAATATCAGTCAAAGCAATAGATGAGAACAGGGCTTACCTTACCTAGTAAAAAAAGAAATGTATCAATTTGCCTCACAATGTAACACTCAATTATATGTTATGTATAAGAGACACACCTAAAACAAAAAAATCAGGGGGGCTGATTTTGATACTAAAAAAACAAAGTAAAAGTTAAAATTATATTAGTAAGAGGAAAACAATAAGAAAACTGGAGTTTCAATATTTATATCAAGTAAACCAAATCAGAATTCAAGCCAGAAAGAATTAAGCCTGAAAAGGGACACTTTTTAGTGCTGAAAGCCAAAATACATAAGAAGTATGTACCATTACAAGTATCTATATATGAAATAATATGGCAGCCACTTTTGTAAAGCAGAAACTACAAGAGATTCAGAGACATAGGAAAACGAACTTCTGGGAGAATTTTACACATAACTTTCAGCAGACCAAGTATACCGAAACTAATGAAAGATATGAACAATAATAACAATCAGTAAGGTAGATTTTATGAATGCACATTGAAATTTGCACTCTAATAGAAAAGAACACACCTTCATCTCAAATGCATAAGAGACACTCACAAAAATCAACTTCTATCAGATGAAAAATAAAGCATTGGTAAATTCCACAAAGTAGAATTCCTACAAGCAGCATTTTCTGAACATAATACAATAAAACCAGAAATTAATAATGAATGAACAAGCGAACGGACATATGGAAAATTTTGTACACAAGGATGATTGACACAAAATGATATCAAGAAAGATTGTGGGCTGTATAAAAATATAAACAAGAAGAGTGGCTATTAGATTTCAATCATTTGGCAAATGATCGAAGTGGGATAAAAGCTGAGCCAGGTGGCTTCTTAGAGTCTTTTCTATGATGCTTTGATATGTTATATAAATAAAGCCTGCACCTTGTAGGCTTTTTACTTCGTCAGAATGTATTCTAATTGTTAAATTGAAAAATAAAAAATGAAAAACAGGGCAAAGTATCCAGAGCAGAATTGAGGACAGGGCAAGGATTAATGAGGTAATATAAGATCTGGCACCCTCAATGAAAGAACTGAGCTTACTCTTGATAACCCTGCCCAGAAGACAAAGTGCCTTAAGAGAAAGCAGTTAAGGATGATTGGCAAGCATTCTATTTAAAGAGGGATCATAGCTTATGTTCTGCAAACACCATCACGTTTAGAATGATGGCAACAGCATCTTTATCAAGATGAAACAGGAGAGATGGAGTAAATACAATTATAGTGAAGAGATACCATGTGTGCTTCCTTTTTGGGATTGTTACATTATTCTACACTGAGGGGGAAAAGTATCCTAAATCCAGCAGAAAGACACTGAAAGACAGATGATCTTAGCCTCAGTATTCTCCTTTTCAGCAGTGTTAACTATATCCTTCTAGTTGCCCAGGAGAATATTGTTTCCTTGGGATATGCCTTTTATATACTCCTATAATAATTATTGTAACTCTTCACATTTGTTTAATAACCTACTCACTGGCAACTCCTTTAGATGATTTAAGGTTTTACTTAAATATCCCCAGGAAGTAGATTCTCCCTCCCTTTCTCATCAGCTATCAAATGTTTACAAGCCATCAGGAAAATTTCGTACATCTGCTTCCCAGTTTCTGCTAGTACATAGGAATTGTTGAGCATGATTACCTTTGCTTCCAAAGAAGGGCAGAAAACATTAGCAACAACTGCATCTATGTCAAAGAAGCCAACACTGATCACTAATCATCTCCTTCTACTTCTGTCCTGTCCCTAGTTCTGCCACATATGGCTGTATTGGTTGTTCACTGCACACAGTTATCTTGACAAGCAGGTTAAATGGAGGCTGGAATCTAAGTCATGCTCCATACCCCAAAGTCAGTGTTACAACATAGGGCTGCATTTCTTCAGAATTTCCAGTTTTTTCAAATTCTCACAAAGACACCCTATGAACTCACAACAGCTTTGTCTGTCTCTTTTTATTATTATTATTATTATTATTATAATGTTTATTTATTTTTGAAAGAGAGAGAGAGAGAGCATAAGAAGGGGGAGGGGAATGTGGAGGAGAGCAGAAAGAGAGGGTGACACAGAGTCTGAAACAGGCTCCAGGCTCTGAGTGAACAGCACAGAGCCAGATGTGGGGGTCAAACTCTGAACGGTGGGATCATGACCTGGGCCAAAGTCAGTTGCTTAAGCGACTAAGCCACCCAGGCACCCCATTTTCCTGTCTGTTTCCATAAGAGCATAGACAGAAATAGTTACCTAATGCTAGGAAGTGAGCTACCTGATATGAAAAGAAGGATCCCAGGGAGGAACCAAGATGGCAGAACAGCATGGAAGTCTTTTGTGTGTCTTGTGTCCATGAAATACAGCCAGACAAACACTAAACCATCCTGCACACCTAGAAAACTGATCTGAGGATTAACACAACAATCTGCACAACCTGAACCACATAATTCAGCAGGTAAGTAGTGTGGAGAGGTGAACTGAGGGAGAGAGAAGCCACAGAGAGCAGGGAGCCACGCTTGTGTGCTGAGAGAGGATGGAGATGGGTGGGAGAATATGGGAAAAGCAACCGTCCCCCCAAAGCAGCTGGAAAGAAAGTGGAAAAGTGGAAAAGTGGAAACAGCTGCAGGGGCTGAACTAAAAAGGGAGAAAGGAGAAAGGAGAGGGTTTTAATTTCATCAAGATTATAAACAGGGGGAGCACAGAGTCTGAAACTCTGCAGCTTGATACCTGGCAGTGCTCTGGTGGGAAGGGCGAATCCCCAGGAGCAGAGTGGAATCTGGTGTTCTTCAGGCCACATGGAGACAAGTGGTTCCCCCGCTGGGAAGACACCTGGTACAGGCTGTGTGGGTACCCCAAAGGCAAGGCCCCAGTGGACCCAGGAGAACAACCACATTTGCTGGTGCTGGAACAAGGTCATTAAGAGTGAAGCCTGGTGCCAGACATGTTTGTGATTTTCCATAATCCCTGAAATTCTTCTACTATACTATCTCGTGAACTTTTTCAGGGGCGAGATGGCACCTGGCTGCAGTCTCTGGGCATCGGCAGCAGCACAGCCCCGCAAATGTTCCTGGGTGTGGCCGGCACCCAGCCATTGCTCCCTGAGAACCTCCTGCAGAGAGGCAGAACGGGTCAAAGCCTCAGTCCCTCAGAGTAAGGGGTCAGGAAAAACAGCCACATCGGAGACAATACTCAAGAGGGAGATGCTACCTGGGGCTTGGTCATGGACTGTGTAAAAGCGGGGAGTGGACAGAAGCTGAAGACAAAGACGGGTGTGCAATTGCTGATCAGGGAGAACAGAGTTCCAATATTAGAGACTGGGTAGATGGGTGACGCAATTTTCACTACGCCCACACATGCGCATACCACCACAATAATCCACCTCAGTAAGCTAAGCAGCGCCATCTAGTGGAGAACTGAGCCGTTACACTAAGCCCCGCCCAACTGGGCCAACCTCGCTCTTCAGGAACACAAGTCTCTCTGCCTGCTTAGTTTATGGACTATAAAGAGCTTCATAGTTTGACTTCTAGGGAAAAACGATGTAATTTCAGTCATAATGCAGTCTGTTCGCTGATCCATCTATTCAATTTTCTTTCTTTATTCTTCTTTTTTCTTCTCTTTTTCATTTCTTTTCTTTTCCTTGAATACAGAAAGAGAAAAATTCATTTTTATTTTCAGTTTTTATTAAAAATATTTTTCTTAAATTTTTTTCTACTATATTTTTTACTTTTGTGTAATTTTTTTCAAATTCTATTTACTTCCATCATTGCATTTTAGTCTACTTCAGTGTATTCATTTTTTCAAATTTTCAAATGATTTCCTTTTTTTTTTTCTTTCCCCTTTTGTCTCTAATTTATCAAGCTCCTTTTAACACCCAAAACACACTTAGGATCTAGCATCATTTATTCGATTTGTGTGTGTGTGTGTGTGTGCGCACGTGTGTGTGTGTTTAATTTTTAATTTTAATGTTTTTAAGTTTTATTTTTATTTTACTTTATTTTTTACCTCATTAATTCCTTTTCTCCCTTCAAAATCATGAAATGAAGCAATTCACTCAAAAGAAAGAGCAGGAAGAAATGACAGCCAGGGACTTAACCAACACAGATACAAGCAAGATGTCTGAACCAGATTTTAGAATCACGATAATAAGAATACTAGCTAGAGTTGAAAATACATTAGAATCCTTTTCTGCAGAGATAAAATAAGTAAAAGCTAGTCAGGATGAAATAAAAAAATGCTATAACTGAGTTGAAATCTAGAATGGATGCCATGGTGGCAAGGATGGATGAGACAGAACAGAGAACGAGCAATATAGAGGACAAACTTATGGAGAATAATGAAGTGAAAAAACAGAGGGAGATTAAGGCAAAAGAGCACGATTTAAGAATTAGAGAAATCAGTGCCTCATTAAAAAGGAACAACATCAGAATCATAGGGGTCACAGAAGAGGAAGAGAGAGAAATAGGGGTATAAGGGATATGTGAGCAAATCATAGCAGAAAACTTTCCTAACCTGGGGAAAGACACAGACATCAAAATCCAGGAAGCACAGAGGACCCCCATTAGATTCAATAAAAACCAACCATCAACAAGACATATCATAGTCAAATTCACAAAATACTCAGACAAGGAGAGAATCATGAAAGCAATAAGGGAAAAAGGGTCCTTAACCTACAAGGGAAGACAGATCAGGTTTGCAGCAGACCTATCCACAGAAACTTGGCAGGCCAGAAAGGAGTGACAGGACATATTATACAATGTGCTGAATCAGAAAAATATGCAGCCAAGAATTCTTTATCCAGCAAGGCTGTCATTCAAAATAGAAGGAGAGATAAAAAGTTTCCCAGACAAACAAAAATTAAAGGAGCTTTTGACCACTAAACCAGCTCTGCAAGAAATTTTAAGGGGGACTCTCTGAGGGGAGAAAAGATGAAAAATAAATAAATAAATAAATAAATAAATAAATAAATAAATAAATAAAGACTAAAAGCAACAAAGACAAGAAAGGACCAGAGAACACCACCAGAAGCTCCGACTCTACAGGATAATGGCAATAAATTCATATCTTTCAGTACTCACTCTAGACGTCAATGGACTCAATGCTCCAATCAAAAGATATAAGGTAACAGAATGGATAAGAAAACAAGATCCATCCCTGTGATGTTTACAAGGGACCCTCTTTAGACCTAAAGACACCTTCAGATTGAAAATAAGGGGATGGAGAACCATCTATCATGCTAATGGTCAACAAAAGAAAGTCGGGGTAGCCATGCTTATATCAGACAATCTAGACTTTAAAATAAAGAATGTATCAAGATATGAAGGAGGGCATTATATCATGATTAAGGTGTCTATCCACCAAGAAGACCTAACAATTGTAAACATTTATGTGCCAAATGTAGGACACCCAAATATATAAATCAATTAATCACAAAGCAATGGACAGACCATCTAATAAAAAAATCAACAAGGAAACAATGGCTCCGAATGACACAGTGGACCAGATGGACTTAACAAATATATTCAGAACATTTCATCCTAAAGCAGTGGAATATACATTCTTCTCCAGTGCACATGGAACGTTCTCCAGAATAGACCACATACTGGGACACAAATCAGCCCTCATCAAGTACAAGAAGATCGAGATCATACCGTGCATAGTTTCAGACCACAACACTATGAAACTCGAAATCAACCACAAGAAAAAATTTGGAAAGGTAACAAATACTTGGAGACTAAAAAACATCCTGCTAAAGAATGAATGGACTAACCAAGAAGTTAAAGAGGAAAGTGAAAAGTTCGTGGAAGCCAATGAAAATGATAACATCACAACCCAAAACCTCTGGGGCGCAGAAAAAGCGGTCAGGAGGAAAGCATATAGTGATCCAGGCCTTCCTAAAGAAGGAAGAAAGGTCTCAGATACACAACCTAACCTTACGCGTTAAAGAGCTGGAAAAAGAACAGCAAATAAAACTGAAAATCATCAGAAGACAGGAAATAATAAAGATTAGAGCAGAAATTAATGCTATGAAAACCAAAAAAAAAAACCCCTCTAGAACAGATCAATGAAACCAGAAGCTTGTTCTTTGAAAGAATTAACAAAATTGATAAACCACTAGCCAGTTTGACTAAAAAGAAAAAGGAAAGGACCCAAGTAAATAAAATCAAGGATGAAAGAGGAGAGGTCGCAACCAACACAGCAGAAATAAAAACAATAAGAAGAGAAGATTATGAGCAATTATATGCCAATAAAATGGGCAATCTGGAAGAAATGGACAAATTCCTTGAAACATATACACTACCAAAACTGAAACAGGAAGAAATACAAAATTTGAACAGATCCATAACCAGCAAAGAAATTGAATTAGTAATCAAAATCTCCCAAAAAACAAGAGTCCAGGGTCAGATGGCTTTCCAAGGGAATTCTATCAAACTTTTAAGGAAGAGTTAACACCTATTCTCTTGAAGCTGTTCCAAAAAATAGAAATGGAAGGAAAACTTCCAAACTCTTTCTATGAAGCCAGCATTACCTTGATTCCAAAACCAGAGACCCCACTAAAAAGGAAAACTACAGAACAATTTCCCTGATGAAAATGGATGCAAAACTCCTCAACAAGATATTAGCCAACCGGATCCCACAATACATTAAAAAAATTATTCACCACGACCAAATGGGATTTACACCTGGGATGCAAGGCTGGTTCAATAGCCACAAAACAACCAATGTGATTCATCACATCAATAAAAGAAAGGACAAGAACCATATGATCCTCTCAATAGATGAAAAGAAAGCATTTGACAAAATACAGCATCGTTTCTTGATAAAAACCCTCAGGAAAGTAGGGATAGAAGGATCATACCTCGAGATCATAAAAGCCATATATGAAGGACTCAACACTAATGTCATCCTTAATGGGGAAAAACTGAGAGCTTTCCCCCTAAGGTCAGGAACAAGACAGGGATGTCCACTCTTGGTACTGTTATTCAACATAGTATTGGAAGTCTTAGCCTCTGCAATCAGACAACACAAAGAAATTAAAGGCATCCAAATCAGCCAGGAGGAGGTCAAACTTTTACTCTTCACAGATGACATGATACTCTATATGGAAAACCCAAAAAACTGCTAGAATTGATTCATGAATTCAGCAAATTTGCAGGATATAAAATCAATGCACAGAAATAGGTTGCATTCCTATACACCAACAATGAAGCAACAGAAAGAAAAATCAAGGAATTTATCCCATTTACAATTGCACCAAAACCCATAAAATACCTAGGAATAAATCTAACCAAAGAGGTGAAAAATCTATACACTGAAAACTATAAAAAGTTTATGAAAAAAAGTGAAGAAGACACAAAAAGATGGAAAAAGATTCTATGCTCCTGGATAGGAAGAAGAAATATTGTTAAAATGTCAATACTACCCAAAGCAATCTACATACTCAATGCAATCCCTATCAAAGTAACACTAGCATTCTTCACAGAGCTAGATCAAATAATCCTAAAATTTGTATGGAACCAGAAAATAGCCTGAAAAGCCAAAGCAATCTTCAAAAAGAAAACCAAAACCAGAGGCATCATAATCCTGGACTTCAAGGGATACTACAAAGCTGTAACCATCATACCAATATGGTACTGGCACAAGAACAGACACTCAGATTAATGGAACAGATTAGAGAACCCAGAAATGGACCCACAAACATATGGCCAACTAATCTTTGGCAAAGCAGGAAAGAATATCCAATGGAATAAAGACAGTCTCTTCAGCAAGTGGTGCTGGGAAAACTGGACAGCGACATGCAGAAGAATGAACCTGGACCACTCTCTTACACCATATACACACACAAAAAAAAACTCTAAATGAATAAAAGACCTAATTGTAAGACAGGAAGCTATCAAAATCCTCGAGGATAAAGCAGGCAAAAACCTCTTTGATCTTGGCCACAGCAACTTCTTACTCAACACATTCCAGAGACAAGGGAAACAAAAGCAAAACTGAACTATTGGGACCTCATCAAAATAAAAAGCTTCTGCACAGTGAAGGAAACAATCAGCAAAACTAAAAGGCAACTGACATTATGGGAGAAGATATTTGCAAACAACATATCAGATAAAGGGTTAGTATCCAAAATCTATAAAGAACCTATCAAACTCAACACCCAAAAAACAAAGAATCCAGTGAAGAAATGGGCAAAAGACATGAATAAACACTTCTCCAAAGAAGACATACAGATGGCCAACCGACACTTGAGAAAATGCTCAACATCACTCATCATCAGGGAAATCAAATCAAAACCACAATGAGATACCACCTTACACCTGTCAGAATGGCTAACGTTAACAACTCAGGTAACAACAGATGTTGGCGAAGATGAGGAGAAACAGGAGCCATTTTGCATTGTTGGTGGGAATGCAAGCTGGTGTAGCCACTCTGGAAAACAGTATGGAGATTCCTCAAAAAAATTAAGAATATAACTACCTTACAACCCAGCCATTGCACTACTAGGTATTTATCCAAGGGATACAGGTATGCTATTTCAAAGGGACACATGCACCCCAATGTTTATAGCAGCACTATCAACAATAGCCAAAGTATGGAAAGAGCCCAAATGTCCATCAATGGATGAATGGACAAAGAAGATGTGGTGTATGTATACAATGGAGTATTACTCGGCAATCGAAAAGAATGACATGTTGCCATTTGCAACTATGTGGATGGAACTAGAGGGTATTATGCTAAGTGAAATTAGTCAGTGAGAGAAAGACAAAAATCATATGACTTCACTCATATGAGGACTTTAAGACACAGAACAGATGAACATAAGGGAAGGGAAGCAAAAATAATATACAACTAGGGAGGGGGACAAAACAGAAGAGACTCTTAAATATGGAGAACAAACAGAGGGTTACTGGAGGGGTTGTGGGAGGGGGGATAGGCTACATGGGTAAAGGGCACTAAGGAATCTACTCCTGAAATCATTGTTACACTATATTCTAACTAATTTGGATGTAAATTCAAAAAATAAAATTAAAAAAAAAGAAGGTTTCCTGTGGAAAACTGCTAATGATTACCAGATATCCCATTCTCCTTCTTCCTAAGAAAACCTGGATTTATTCATGAAGACAATATGTCCAGTTAAAAACATTCAGGCTCTCAAACCACCTTATAGCTAGGAGTGTGTGAGATTTGTAGAATTGCCAACTTTTTCTGCTTCCTTTCCTTTTTCTTTTTTGGTCCTAAAACAGCTAGCATGCTGAGGATGTTTCCTCCGTTTTGTAGTTAGATGGCAATAAGAAGACAAACTTCTTCCACAAAGGAGGGCACACCAGGAAAATAAAAAGATTCAGAACATTAATGAAGAAGACATGAAGACACTTCACAACTGCATACTTCCCACCTCCAGACTACTTGTTGTGTACAAAGAATAAACTTTTTTATTAATCCACTGCATGCCAACCTGGCCTCTACCTTGGAAAAGATGTGTGAGAGAGCTTTTGCTAGTTTTCACATCCAGAGTATTTATTGTATATCATATTCATCCAGTTTAAAAGTTTCATCATTAATTACCAAGGAGAACCTAACTCACTGTTTCTACTTCATCGATAAATAATTTAAGCGGGTTTTAGTTAAACAGTACAGATATATTACTAAAGACAAATTATGACTTTTCCCAAAGCCTTGGTAAGATTCCAAGGGAAGGGGAATAGCAGTTAATATTTGGCTGAACACTGCTGTTTTCTCTGTTTAGTATGCTTAGGATATAGAATTTTTTAGCAGATCCTGGCACACGGTAAGTAAATATTGAATAATGATTACAATAGTGGCAATATATCAACTGTTTTAAACAGTTTCCAAAAGAACAGTTTATACTATAGATAAAAATAAACTGCATAAATTATAGATCCTGATGTTACATCTCCTAAAATGGGACATCTTTCTGTCTTAGAGGCCAGTTTCTTGCTCTTTGAATATTGGAAAGTTTTCCTAGCAGTTTACTCACAGTCGAGCTTACTATAAGTTTATATCCTTATTTTCATGAAATAAGATATTTTGTGAATATCATTTAAAAAGAGTTCAAAAGAGGAGGTATAGATGCAAGATGTTTGTGACTTAACGGCTGGTACTACGTGGAAGAAGAGGGTTCATCACTTAGCAAACATGTTTTGTGCCTTATGTCCTCCAAGAGCATAAACTCCAGAGGGCACCAGTTTTCATCCTCTATAAACTTAGACCCTAAAATATTGCCATTCACCAAGTATTTAAACTTTTCTTCTCTATTGTTGGCCAGACATAATGGTACCAGAGATGAAAAGGTAAGTCACATGTCTCTCTGGAAGTGTTTATGATCTTGTATTGGAAATATATCTATTTTTATACTAAAGCAAATAAAATCTAGTAATTTAAGTGGATAAATTACTTTGCAATTGAAATATATGAATAAAAACTGCTAGAAATACAAAGGAACACAGAAAAGTGTATTACTGCTAGGATAATTTAAAACATCTCAGTCTTTGATAAAACAAGTAAGCAAAATAATCCAAGAAATAATAGAAATCTGAATAACAGATTCTTCAAATAGCTCTGTAGAGAGAAAAGTTTGTATAACATAAAAATATACTTTTAAAATTGTTTATAGAAAATTTCAAACATTGACGCTATAATAGGACACAAAGAAAATGTCAAGTAATTCCCCAAATAGAATGCAAACTACATTTTCTTTCTTTCTTCCTTTTTTTTTTTGCAAACTATATTTGCTGATGACAGTGCAATTAATCTACACATAAAAAAGACATAAACAACCCAACACAACCACTTAGAAATGTTAAGAAAAATGTCTTTCCTTAAAGTAATATTGGAGCCAAGAAGAATATAAAACCTCACTTGCAAATTATTTAGAAAATGATTATAAAAAGAATTTTTTTTTTAATTTTTTTTTTCAACGTTTTTTATTTATTTTTGGGACAGAGAGAGACAGAGCATGAACGGGGGAGGGGCAGAGAGAGAGGGAGACACAGAATCTGAAACAGGCTCCAGGCTCCGAGCCATCAGCCCAGAGCCTGACGCGGGGCTCGAACTCACAGACCGCAAGATCGTGACCTGGCTGAAGTCGGACGCTTAACCGACTGCGCCACCCAGGCGCCCCATAAAAAGAATATTAAACATCAAAACATGGGCTGTAGCTAACATTATACTTATAGAAACATTTATAATTAGGGAAAGTTTCATTAATAAATAAGACCATAAAATTGGTAAACATTTATGAGATAGCATAAACTTATAGAATTTAAAAATACCATTCTCTCTTTAGTTAAATAAATTGTGGAATATTTTTACCCAGCTTTGATTATTGGAAATCAATTAAGGCAAAGATTTCTACCATGGATTTACAAATACTTTTTCAATGTTACTGTGATTTATAAGCCTTCCTTTAAGCCATATATGAGCTATGAGCAAATTGATATAAAACAAAAAAACAAAAAATAATTGCTTGCTCAAAGAAATTTCTTTGTAAGACTACATTTAACTATATCCTTACCTGATATAGCAAGAGAGAAACTCTGTGTATGTATGTGGGTGTAGGAGTATAATTTCCCTTTCACTAAATATAAAGAGATAAATCTTATTTTCAAATTGTGTTACTAACTAAATTCCTTACATTTTATGTTTTTTATTTTAATTGCAGTATAGTTAGCATATACTGTTACATAAAGTTTTAGGTGTACAATGTAATGAATCAACAATTCTATACATTACTCAGTGCTCATCATGATAAGTGTCCTCTTAATCCCCTCCCATTTTTAATCCACTTTCCCACCCACCTCCCCTCTGATAACCTTCAGTTGTTCTCTATAGATTAAGAGTCTGTTTTTGGTTTCTCTCTTTTTTTCTTTGCTCGTTTATTTTGTTTCTTAAATTCCATATATGAGTGAAATTGTATGGTATTTGTTATTTGTCTTTCTCTGTTTGACTTACTTCATTTAGCATTGTAGTCTCTAGATCTATCCATGTCATCGCAAATGGCAAGATTACATCCTTTTTTATAGCCATGTGTATATCACAATATATATATTCCAATATATACACACACACATACATACACACAGACACACACATGCACACACCCCACATCTTCCTTAACCATTTGCCTATTAATACACTTGGGCTGCTTCCATAATTTGGCTATTGCAAATAATGCTGCAATAAACATAGGGGTGCATATATCTCTTCAAATTAATGTTTTTGTACTTAGTATCCTTTGGGTAAATGTCCAATAGTGGAATTACTGGATCATATGGTAATTGTATCTGTAATTTTGAGGAACCTCCATACTGTTTTCCAGAGTGGTTGCACCAGTTTGCTTTCCCAACAGTGCAAGAAGGTTCCTTTTTTCCACATCCTCTCTAATACTTGTTGTTTCTTGTGTTTTTTATTTTAGCCATTTTGACAGGTGTGAGGTGATATCTCATTGTGGTTTTGATTTTCATTTCCCCAATGATGAGTGATATTTAGCATTTTTTCATGTATCTGTTGGCCATCTGCCTGTCTGTTTTTGGAGAAATGTCTGTTCATATTTTCTGCCCATTTTTTAATTGAGTTATTTGTTTTTTACTGTTGAGCTGTTAGAAGTTCTTTATATATATTGGACACTAATGCTAACCCATTATCAGATATATCATTTGCAAATATCTTCTTCAATTCAGTAGGTTGTCTTTTAGTTTTGTTGATTGTTTCCTTTGTTGTGCAGAAGCTCTTTATTTTGATGTTGTCTTAATAGTTTATTTTTGCTTATGTTTCTCTTGCCTCAGGAAACATATCTAGAAGAATGTGGCCATGGCCAATGTCAGAGAAATTACTGCCTGTACTCTCTTATAGGATTTTTATGGTTTCAACTTTCACATTTATGTCCTTAATCTGTTGTGAGTTTATTTTTGTGTATGTGTAAGAAAATGGTCCAGTTTCACTGTTTTGCATATAGCTGCCCAGTGTTTCCAACACCATTTTTGAAGAGACTATCTTTTTCCCATTGCATGTTCTTGCTTCTTTTGTCAAAGATTAATTAATGTTGTAATCATGGGTTTATTTCTGGGCTTTCTATTTTGTTCCATTTATCTATGTGTCTGTTTTTGTGCCAGAACCATACTGTCTTCAGCAATACAGGTTTGTAGTATATTTTGAAATCTGGAATTGTGATACCTCCAATTTTGTTCTTCTTTTTTCAAGATTGCTTTGTCTATTCAGGGTCTTTTGAGGTTCCATACAAATTTTAGTGTTACTTGTTCTAGTCTGTGAAAAATGCTGTTGGTATTTTTTTAATTTTTTTTAATGTTTATTCATTTTTGAGAGAGAGAGAGAGCACAAGCAAGGGAGAGGCGCGCGCACACACACACACACACACACACACACAATGTGAAACCAGCTCCAGGCTCTGAGCTGTCAGCACAGAGCCTGATGTGGGGCTCGAACTCATGAACCACAAGATTATGACCTGATCCGAAGTCAGACGCTTAATCAACTGAGCCACCCAGGTGGCCCAATGCTGTTGGTATTTTGAAAGAGATTGCATTAAATCTGCAGATTGCCTTGGGTAGTGTGGACATTTTGACAATATTTGTTCTTTCAATCAAAGAGCATGGAATATCTTTCCATTTGTGTAATCTTAAATTTCTATCATCGATATTGTATAGTTTTTAGAGTATAGGTCTTTCACTTCGTTGGTTGAGTTTATCCCTAGGCATTTTATTCTTTCGGGTGTAATTGTAAATGGACTTGTTTTCTTGGTTTCTCTTTGTGCTACTTCATTATTAGTGTATAGAAATGCAATGGATTTCTGTATTTTGATTTTGTGTCCTGTGACTTTACTGAATTCATGTATCAGTTCTAGCAGTTTTTTTTTTTTTTTTTTTTTTGTGGAAACCTTTGGGTTTTCTATATAGTATCATGTCATCTACAAATAGTGAAAGTTTTACTTCTTCCTTACCTAAACCCCTTAAATTTTAAAGATGACTACCATGTGTCATTTTCCTTTTACAAAAATGCTTAATCAGACTATTTTTAGAGAAACATGTTTCTGATATTCCCCCAATCCTATCTGCAATATGAACTTATTTATTTCTCATTAAAAAAGAGAATAAACCTAGGCAAGCACAAGAGAAATTCAAATTATAAAAGTGAATGAATAAGTTAGAAGACTGAAAAGCAAGAAAAAATTGATGTAGTAGTTTTGGGGAAGAGGGCAAAAGATAAAACAGCAAGTATACTAACTAGAAAGTCGGAAGTATAACTATGAAAGAACCATGTATAAATAGCCACAGATGAAAAGAAATTTGAAATGCTTGTCTGAGAATTCTTTTTAATGATTTATGATTAAACGATTTTTATCATTTATTCAATGATAAATTTTGAAATGTGGATGAAGTAGATTATTGCCTCAAATTATAACAAAACTGATCTAAGAATAGGGTTGACAGAATTAGTCAAATAAAGACACAGGATGCAAAGTTAATTTGGATTTCAAATAATAAAAAATTTTTATTAAAATATGCCCCATTCAATATTTGGGACACATTTATACCAAAACATTATTCATTGTTTATCTGAAATTCACATTAATCGGATAGTCTGTATTTTATTTGGCAACCTTACTTAAAAAGGCAAAAATTAAATATGCCAAAATACATAAAATGTAGGCAAATAGCTACCTTTGAAAATAGTGCTTAAAGAACTATTTCAAACCTTTCAAAAATATTTATGTAGTTAAATAATTTCTGATCATAACTATGTTTCCTTTTAAAAATATCAATAAAGGGGTGCCTCGATGGCTCAGTTTGTTAAGTATCTGACTTCAGCCCAGGTCATGATCTCATGATCCATGAGTTCAAGCCCCATATCTGGCTCTGTGCTGACAGCTTGGAGCCTGAAGCCTGCTTCAGATTCGGTGTCTCCCTCTCTGTCTGCCCCTCACCCACTCACACTCTCTCTTTCTTCTCAAAATAAATAAACATTAAATTTTTTAAATATATCAATAAAGGTGATATAACTCCAATATTAAAATCTCACAAAGATGATGCAAACTAAGTATAAGTTACTTAATTCTGTATATATGCACAATTTGAAAATAAACACTCATAAATAAATTATAGTAGTATATTAAACAAATAAATCACCATGAACAACTTTCCTCCATTCTAGTAGCAGAAATATAATTCAAACTAAAAATTATACAAACATAATAACCACTTCTGTCTTCAAAATCACTGTCTAGTTTTTCCTACACTACTCCAACAAATTTGAGTGTTTCCATATCCATTCTTACCCTTTCTAGTTCATTTTCCAAACTGCTGACAGAGTGATACAGTATCTTGAAAGTACATATATAAATATTTCACACCTATTCCTAAAACAGTCCATATTATATGTAAAATGAATCCCCAAACCCTTAACAAGGGCTTACAAAGCTCCCTCAAAACTATACCTGAATATATTAAATATTTTGTCTTTCTATATGTAAATATGTAAGATATATATAAATTATAATTCATAACAATAAATAAAAACCTATGGGCCCACCACTGAAATAAATAGAACATTACCAATAATGTGTTTTTATCCTAGCTCATTCCTCTACCTATTCACCCCAGCCACATCCTGAGTTTTGTAATTATAATTCTCCTGCTTTTGGGGGTTTTTAAAAATAAATTAATTCTTTTTTTTAAGTTTATTCATTCATTTTTGAGACAGAGAGAGAGAAGATGAGAGCATGAGTGGGGGAGGGGCAGAGAGAATCCCAAGCAGGCTCCATACTGTGAGCACAAAGCACAACGCAGGGCTCAAACTCACATACCAAGAGACCATGACCTGAGCCTAAACCAAGAGTTTGACAATTAACCTACCGAACCACCCAGGTTCCCCAAAATATAAATGAATTCTTAAATAACTGGTCTTCCTTGTTTTGAGATTTACAAAAGCACTATCTTATTGCACAATTTTCTAAGACTAGCATTTTCTCTTAATTTTATTTTATTAATATCAATATTGTTGCATCTGCTTTTAACTGGCTGACATTTTGCCATTCTGGTGTGATGGATGGAGTAAGACTAAGGAAGTTGAACATGTAAGTAAGGGTGTGATAACAATATTTTCTATGGAATTTAAAGAACATACTGATGATATAGAGGGTTGATGAGCATGGAAAAGGTGGTCTTATCAATGTCTTATAGGTCCTGGTGGGGATCAAAAGATTGTTGGAGTTAAACAACTAGTGAAAGTAGCTAGAAAAATAGGAAGTGATATTGAGTCAATATATTTCAAGTATTAATGAATATGAAAAGATCATGAGAGGAAAAATATGAACTTATAATGAGATGTCAAAAAAGTTTATTTTTTAAAAGTGGGAATAATATACTTATTAAAAACATCATAAACTGAGATACCACCTCACACCAGTCAGAGTGGCTAAAATGAACAAATCAGGAAACTACAGATGCTGGCAAGGATGTGGAGAAATGGGAACCCTCTTGCACTGTTGGTGGCAATGCAAACTGGTGCAGCCACTCTGGAAGACAGTGTGGAGGTTCCTCAAAAAATTAAAAATAGAACTACCATATGACCCAGCAATAGCACTGTTAGGAATGTACCCAAGGGGTACAGTGCTGATGCATAGGGGCACTTTTACCCCGGTGTTTATAGCAGCACTTTCAACAATAGCCAAATTATGGAAAAAACGTAAATGTCCATCAACTGATAATGGATAAAGAAATTGTGGTTTATATATACAATGGAATACTATTTGGGAACGAGAAGAATGAAAACATGCCATTTGTAGCAGCCTGGATAGAACTGGAAGGTATTATGCTGGGTGAAATAAGTCAGTCAGAGAAGGACAGATATCATATGTTTTCACTCATATGTGGATCTTGAGAAACTTAACAGAAGACCATAGGGGTAGGGAAGGGGGAAAAATAGTTATGGGGGTGGGGGGGAGATAAACCACAAGAGACTCTTAAATACAGAGAACAAACTGAGGGTGGATGGGGGGATGAGGGAGAGGGGGAAATGAATGATGGGCATTGAGGAGGGCACTCGTTGGGATGAGAACTTAGTGTTGTATGTAAGCCAATTTCACAATTAAAAAAAAAGACCATAAACAGATAAACAGGTATATTACAAACAAATGCTTAGCACCATGTTCAAGGGTTATATTCAGGAACATGTCTACTAAAGTTAGAAATAAAACAGTGTTTTCCTTATGATCAATATTATTTAGTATTATTTTAGAGGAACTATTCAAAGCAATTGCATTTTAGTTCCTACCTCAGAATATTCCTGTACACTCCAAATTTCTGGCACCGTTATCAGTGGTATCAACATTCTTCTCAGATCCAATGACCTTCTCTTTACTTCACAAGACCTTTGCATCATTGGAACTGAACTACCTCCAAAAATCTCAGTTTCTTACACTGAGCCCTCTGTACAGTTCCTTTGAGTCTTCCCACTCTCTTGTTCAAGTATATTCCCTGCAACTATAAAGAGGCAGACCAAGTTTGAAAACAACAACAATGCACTGAATAACTGGACTTAAAATTATTATATTATTCTAAATTGTAGATTTTTTGCTCCTATTTTCATCATTTCTTTTACCTATCAACGAATACTTTTGACCCACTGGTCTGTTGTAACCAATGAATCTTGCAAAGTTAATAAAAGTAAATATTAATATGCAAATGCTATGAAAATAATTTCTCCAGGAATTATACTTAATTTAATGTAAGCTGAAACAAGTAACTAACACAGCCCTAAGTATATGCACACCACTTGGGAACATTAATTTTTATTAAGGACATAATAAGGCTTCTATGAAAATCGTAATCAATCTTAGAGTTCAAATTTACAATACGTTTGAAAACAAATTAATTTTATTTATTTTTCTTCCACAAATGCTAAGCCGACTGCGGAATGACCAGAAGTCCAAAGAATACACTATAATTTTATTGACATGGCAATATGCTCCACGTACATCATTTCTTTTAAAAAATGTTATAAAATAACATGGTTATATATATATATATATATTAATATGATATATAGATAATATGGATATATTTATATATACAACAAGAAAAAGAGAGATAGTTGGGTCTAGAAGAATGCTCACCAAATGATATAAGTGACTATTTCAGAGTGAGCTTTTTGATCTTTTTACCGTATATTATGAATGTTAAGAGGCTAGGCTCTAAAATTTTATGTCACAATAAACACTTGTTAAGAGGATAAATTAATAAATAAATGGCAGCCCTTTATTTTTTAAGCAATTTTATTTATATGTAAATGGGTAGTTCTAACCACTGCCAAACTTGAGTGATCATTAGTGGAAGTGATGAATTAGTAAAAACTTAAGTTTATTTATATCTGATGTCCCCCCGGTTGCAAGTTGTCTCCAAACATAGACACCATCAATTTTATTCCTCCATGTACTCACGTATTACATCTACATGAAATGTTTGAGTCTATTTCCCTTTTTCTTGAATCAAGCTAGATTCTGTTGCTCCACTAGTAAAATTCTATGGAACTGATATTCGGAAACTTCTGAGGCCATTTCTTTCTGTGCCTCTTGGAATGCTCACTCTTGGGACTTTCCCTTTTGGAACTGAGCTATTATGCTGTGAGAAGCCCATACTGTAAGTGGAACCCATGGGTAGGAGCTCTAGTCTTGAGCTCCCAGATGACACAGTATCACCTGCCAGCCTTGTGAGTGAACCATCTTGAATATCTAACTTAGTCAAGATTTTAATGATTCCAATTTTACCATGTGAGAGACGCTCAGTAGGAACTGCCCAGCTAGATCCAGTCAACCCATAGAACTGCGAGAAATGATAACATTTTATTTTAAACCATTATATTTTTGGGTGACTTTGTACACAGCAATAGAATACTGAAAGATACACTATAGTCTTATAAGTTAAAAAAAATTAATACATTTTGAAGATTTTGGAATATACTTCTTCCTCAAGTATTTTTCTCAGAGCTCTCAAATTTTTCTGTTAAAATTCATCTTTTTAATTTTAATTTAATCCCTCCTACACCTACATAAGCTGGCATATTAAACTCGTTTAATGTCAGTGTAAGTTAGGTTGTAAGATTTTCACTAACAATATTTTGCATATGTTAATTAAACAGGCAATAGAAGAGAGTGATATAGGCCAGAGGGTCCTTCTGGGAAAGTTCAGACATGAAGTTGCAGGAGTCTGTGCCAAACTGTAGTGGAAAGAGAGGGATGTAAAAAGATATATGTATGTGTGTTGAGTAAGGAAAGTGCCCAAATTAAACTATAAGTAGGAGATCTTCTGCCTTTTCCCACCAATCAAGATATCCAAAGAGCCATTAATTCATCATTCATTCACTCATTCACCAAGTGTTTATTAAACACCTGCTCTGTCCAATGCATTAAGCTTGGCAATAGGCATAGAGTGACAAACAAAATAGACAACTAAAATGCCTGGAATGTATGCATGAGACATCCTAAAAGTTAGTTTTGGAGAACTTAAAACAGTAGTAGGATGCTGATGCATGCACCGATTGAAGAAGGCTGAGTGAGCTATTAAGACATAGGCAGGACAATATACTTCAATAATAATATACTTCAATAATATGCTCAACAGTTTGTCCAGACAGATTGATAAAAGCCTTGGTATTAGAGCTGGCCCTTTTCATAACACTACTTCTGAGTACTTGACTAGAACAAAGTATAGGAAAACATTATCCTTCATTTGTTCTTCTCTAGGACTACAGGTTCCAACATTTTCATGACCACCATTCATGATTATAGGATGATTCTCCTTGTTCTGGTTCAAGAACTATCTGAATCTTCCAGCACCTTCTTGCATGATCTCCTTTCCTCATCACCTTCCTTGGTCCTATGTCTCTGATCTCTTCCTCCTTAAACTCTTACAAATCAGAATGTATTCAGCTTCTTTTTTTTAATGTAAAGACCATTAAAAAGGTGCTATCAGAAATGTTCTCCAGACCCTAGCAAGATAAAATTTTCATTTTTATTCAATTCTAGGCTGAATCTTCTCTCAAAGAGTAGGGGGGGGGGGTAAAGTGATTCAAGCTGAATAATTTAGTTGTAATACTGTAGTCAAAAACAAATTCTGTGCCGGGGTCTTCAGTTTTTGAAAAACACAAAGTTAAATAATTCTAGAAGAGTAAAGCAACCATGTAAAACTCAGAAGGAGCACTGCTATAAAAAAATACTCAAAAGAATCCTATTCTTTTGAAGTAAATATGGTTACTTTCTCCCTTTGCGTACAACCATGGCAAGTTCACAGAAGATACAGTGGGAGAATTATCATAATTTAAACAATAAAGTCAATAAAGCTAACCTATTGTTACTGAAAACCCCCCAATCCATTTAAAGTAAGAAAATAAAACACTCAGGGATTTTGGCTAGAGCAAAGATGAATAAAGAAATGGAGTTATGTTAAGTGGCTTAGGAAACGAGCAAATTTAACCTTAAAGATGGGAAACTATAAAACTGTATAAATTAATTTCCGTCTGCCTATTTGTAGATAGGAAGGACAAGAGAAGAAAAAATCTAGGCACTATTGTGGAATCATTTAGTGTAACTCTTCATCGCTGAAGACAGCGAGTCCTGATGACAACACATTACAAAGAGAGTTTATTTGTTTGTAATTAAGTTCAATATACTTCCAAAGAGTCACAAGAATCACAGACCAAATGCTAATCAATGGAGATTTTTATAGTACCAAAATAATTAAATTATAATATTTCAAGAAATAGAACTTGAGGCCTTAAGAGAAATGGTTGAACAAAAAGCAGGAGCCAACATTCTGGTAGATTCTAATTTTCAAGTGCCATAGAGGATTTCCTCTTCCACGGTGTTTCTCAGAGAAAATTATTTTTATCTGTAAGAGCCCCACAGAAAGCTGTGAAATTCTGAAACAGCTAAGGTTCTATCTCCTGTGTACTGGCTACAGATGAGAGCAAAGAAAAGGAAACAAACAGAACCCAGCAAAAGACAAACTGAGATTGAAAGATTTGAAAGATTTACTTTGGGAAAACTCAGAAGTACATATTTTCTGGACATTCCTGGCTCACTAGCATTACAAAAATGCCCCAGTTATAGACCTTTATTCCAACTCTTTTTGCTGTCTCTCCCTCTCTATTGTAATGAGTCAGTTCTGCTTGTTTTTGAAAATACATTATATGGCATCAAGGGTATATTTCCACATTTTTGAAGGTACAAAATTATACTTCAAACAGGTAAATGTTTATAATTATTGGGCAATTGGTTTATCTGTTAAGCTTCTAACACCTTTTGCAAATGTGTTTATTCCGAAAGTTTAACCAACAGTTTTATTTAAAAAAAATAAAGACAAGATTTAAATTGTTTTTATTTATTATTTTTGAGACAGAGATAAAGCATGTGAGCAGGGAAGGGGCAGAGAGAGAGAGAGAGTGGGATAGAGGATCCGAGGTGGGCTCTGTGCTGACAGCAGAGACCCTGACACAGGGCTGGAACTCATGAACCAGGAGATCATGACCTGGGCCGAGCCGGATGCCTAACCAACTAAACCACTCAGGTGCCCCCAAAGACAAAATTTTAAAGCATATACTTTGATTTATAAAGACCTCTAGACATTACAATAAAATGGGCTAAAACATATGAAGCACAACTTAAAAAATACAAAATTAGAAAAATAACTCATGCTTCAAGAAAATAAGAAAGATATTAACCAGGAATCTTCAACTGCAGGTGATTTTATGACCAAATGATTATAAACCATTAATATTTTATTGAATCCAGGCTTCCAATAGGTAAGAAATATGTTATTTTTAAAAAGAGCAAAACTTCTAATATTAGAAATTAATAGAGCTTGAATCAAGATGAATAAATGCTCTTCATCTTTAAAAATTAGGAAACAGAGTCACAGAAGCCATGCTGCTAATCTGTTCTGTTCCAATGACATGCCTTCACTAATCCCATTCTCTGATTCTAAAATATTCCTCTACCCATTGCCCTGCTGCAATCTGAAACATGACAATTTCTACCATTTGCATAACACAATCCTACTCTTCTTCAATGTTGAGCTCTAGAATCACCTCCTGAGCAAGCCTCACCTGTCCCCCAGCTCTTGACCTCTGCCTCACTGAGGTCTGGATAGAGTGACCTTGCAGTGCTCATTTTCATACTACTTAGTTTACTACATTATGCTGTTTGTGTGTCCCTACATGAGAAGTGATCTTATTCACTTTCCTCACTGAGTACTGTGCCTGACATTTACTGGGTCCTTAAATATCATTCTACTAAACTGAATGGAATTTAAGTTCTTTTTGTTCCGGTAGCAATCTCTGAAGCTCTATTAACTTGTTGGGGGTGAGGGGAAGTTGAGAAGAATTGAACAACTATTAAGAAACACACTGTGTAGTTTTAAGCATGACAATGATAACAACATCAAAACAGTTAAGACTAGTATACAGTTCTAGTGTGAAAGATCAGCCCCTGGGTTCTAAGACACAGTGAAACTCTTAAGAACCCTCAAGCAAATCTTTCTGTCCCAGGTCTGGTCCAGATCTGCTTCTGCTATTTTTATCCTTTTTTTTTTCCCTAACCACCCACTAACCCTGTTCTGTTCCCAAACTGGTTCATGTCAGGCTAATTACTTCCTTGTATAAGAGCTTCTATACAAATTTCAGAGAATTCTCAGTCTCTTCTATAATTGATCCAACTAACTTTGCTCTGGAAACCTCAGCTGCATTCCTGCAACCCTAACATAGATATGTAGATTGACAAATTCTCCATAGATGCTATTCTTTTCCGATTCCACCTTGGCCAAATATTCCTGAGCAGCTGCCTGACAATACCCAGAGACAGCTCCTTTCGTAAGTGCGGTACGAAGGTATTTGGGAGAAAAAAAACTCATAAGCTAAATAAAACTCTTTTCCCAATACTAGAAAGAAAAACAATTCTGTTGTTGCATGGCATTTTAACATCAAAATGCCTCATGTTTATTAATGCTTCACAGACATTTATGTATTAGCTAAACACATACTGCAATTTCCAATACCTACGTAGTGTACAAACTTCATTTACAATGAATCATACAGTCTCCATCTATTTAGATATAAAATTTATTCAATATTAGATTACATTTTAATATGATAATTTTAAGTAAATTGTGGCTATCAGCTAAATAGGAGCCAACTCATATCATGCTTGGATCTTCTACAATCTTTTCAAAACACAAAGGCTTGAAAACCTTTTTTTTTTACACGGACAGTAGTATGAGCACTTAAAATAGCAATTACTGTCCACTTCAATCACAACTATTCATGTGGATATTCACAAGATATTGCTTTCAATGCACTTAAAGCTACAGTTAAAAGAAAGTACATTTGTGTCACATTCTAAAAGGCAAAGAGAAATAGAAAATATATGCACTAGAATGTCCCAAAACAAACAGTAGAAAGAAAATCGATAGGCAACTAAATGAGGACAAAATTTAGAATTTTAGAGGTAAGAATTATACATTTTAAAAGTACACAATTAAAATAGGAAACAAAGGAGCTGGAGGAAGATGGCGGTGTAGGAGGATGCTGGGCTCACCTTATCCTGCTGATCACTTAGATTCCACCCACACATGCCTAAATAACCCAGAAAACCACCAGAAGACTAGCAGAACAGATTCTCTGGAGCCAAGCATAGACAAGAGGCCCACGGAAGAGGCCAAAACCCCAGAGGGAACTAGTTCACTGAACTTGCTTGCACTTCGCAAACATCCAACGCTGTGCTTCGGTGGATTCATCCCTCCCTCCAAAAGGTCAGCCTCCCTCCTGGTGCTGCAGGGCCCCTCCCACAGGGGACCATCTACGGCAAAGCAATCTGAGCCTGCCCCTTCCACCCCTATGCACCTTGCAGATCCACCCCAGCTAATATGCCAGATCCCATCGAAGCAGCACCACAAGCCTGGCAGTGTGCAAGTAGCCCAGACAGGGGCCGCACCACTCCACGGTGAGTCCTGCCTCTGGGAGAGGGGAAGATAAGGTACACACCAGTCTGACTGTGGCCCCAGTGGTGGGCTGGGGACAGACATCAGGTCTGATGGCGGTCCCGCTCACCAACACAAGTTACTCCAGACAGCACAGAGGAAGAGCTCTGCAGTTCTGTGCCACTCCAGGGATATCCAAAATGACAAAACGGAAGAATTCTCCTCAAAGGAAACTCCAGGAAGTAGCCACAGCTAACCAATTGATCAAAAACGATTTAAGCAATATAACAGAACACAAATTTAGAATAATAGTCATAAAATTAATCGCAGGACTTGAAAAAAGTATAGAGGACAGCAGAGAATCTATTGCTACAGAGATCAAGGGACTAAGAAATAGTCAGGAGGAGCTAAAAAATGCTATAAATGAGGTGCAAAATAAAATGGAGGCAGCCATTGAAGAGGCAGAGCTCGGATTGAAGAGGCAGAGGAGAGAATAGGTGAATTAGAAAATAAAATTATGGAAAAAGAGGAAGCTGAGAAAAAGAGAGATAAGAAAAATCCAGGAGTATGAGGGGAGAATTAGAGAACTAAGTGATGCAATCAAACGGAACAATATCCATATAATAGGAATTCCAGAAGAAGAAGAGAGAGAGAAAGGGGCTGAAGGTGTACTTGAAGAAATAATAGCCGAGAACTTCCCGGATCTGGGGAAGGAAACAGGCATTGAAATCCAAGAGGCACAGAGAACTCTCTTCACACGTAACTTGAATTGATCTTTTGCACAACATATCATAGTGAAACTGGCAAAATACAAGGATAAAGGGAAAATTCTGAAAGCAGCTAGGGATAAACACGCTCTAACATATAAAGGGAGACCAATAAGACTAGTGACAGACCTATGTACTGAAACTTGGCAGGCCAGAAAGGAACAGTAGGAAATATTCAATGTGATGAACAGGAAAAATATGCAGCTGAGAATTCTGTATCCAGCAAGTCTGTCATTCAGAATAGAAGGAGAGATAAAGGTCTTCCCAAACAAACAAAAACTGAAGGAATTCATCACTGTTAAACCAGCCCTACAAGAGATCCTAAGGGGGACTCTGTGAGTGAAATGTTGCAAGGACCACAAAGTACCAGAGACATCACTACAAGCATGAAAACTACAGACATCACAATGACTCTCAACCCATATCTTTCTACAATAACACTGAATGTAAATGAACTAAATGTGCCAACCAAAAGACATAGGGTATCAGAATGGATTAAAAAAAAAGCCCAGACCCATCTATTTGCTGTCTGCAAGAGACTCATTTAAGACGTGAGGACACCTTCTGTTTGAAAGTGAAGGGATGGAGCACTATCTATCATGCTACTGGAAGTCAAAAGAAAGCTGGAGTAGCCATACTTATATCAGACAAACTAGACTTTAAATTAAAGGCTGTAACAAGAGATCAGGATGGCATTATATAATAATTACAGGGTCTATCCATCAGGAAGAGCTAACAATTATAAATGTCTATGCACCGAATATGAAAGCCCCCAAATATATAAAACAATTAATCACAGACATAAGCAACCTTATTGATAAGAATGTGGTAATTGCAGGGGACTTTAATACTCCACTTACAGTAATGGATAGATCATCTAGACACAGGATCAATAAAGAAACAAGGGCTCTGAATGATACATTGGATCAGATGGACTTGACAGATATATTTAGAACTCTGCATCCCAAAGCAACAGATAAATAAAGCAACAGATAAATAAAGCAATACTTTATTCTCAAGTGCACATGGAACATTCTCTAAGATAGATCACATGCTGGGTCACAAAACAGCCCTTCATAAGTATAAAAGAATTGAGATCATACCATGCACACTTTCAGACCACAATGCTATGAAATCAACCAGTGCTTGAAATCAACCACAGGAAAAAGTCTGGAAAACCTCCAAAAGCATGGAGGTTAAAGAACACCCGACTAAAGAATGAAAGGCAATTAAAGAAGAAATTAAAAAATATATGGAAACAAACGAAAATGAAAATACAGTAATCCAAATGCTTTGGGATGCAGCGAAGGCAGTCCTGAGAGGAAAATACATTGCAATCCAGGCCTATCTCAAGAAATAAGAAAAATCCCAAATACAAAATCTAACAGCACAACTAAAGGAAATAGAAACAGAACAGCAAAGACACCCCAAACCCAGCAGAAGAGGATAAATAATAAATATCAGAGCAGAAATAAACAATATAGAATCTTAAAAAAAACTGTGGAGCAGATCAATGAAACCAGGAGTTGGTTTTTTGAAAAAATAAACAAAATTGGTAAACTTCTAACCAGGCTTCTCAAAAAGAAAAGGGAGATGACCCAAATAGATAAAATCATGAATTAAAATGGAATTATTACAACCAATCCCTCAGAAATACAAGCAGTTATCAGGGAATACTATGAAAAATTATATGCCAACAAACTGAACAACCTGGAAGAAATGGACAAATTCCTAAACACCCACACACTTCTAAAACTCCAACAGGAATAAATAGAAAGCTTGAACAGACCCACAACCAGCAAGGAAATTGAATCGGTTATCAAATATTTCCCAACAAATAAGAGTCCAAGACCAGATGGCTTCCCTGGGGAATTCTACCAGACATTTAAAGCAGAGATAATATCTATCTTTGTCAAGCTATTCCAAAAAATTGAAAGGGAAGGACAACTTCCAGACTCATTCTATGAAGCCAGTATCAATTTGATTCCTAAACCAGACAAAGACCCAGCAAAAAAAGAGAACTACAGGCCAATATCCCTGATGCAAAAATTCTCAGTAAGATACTAGCAAATCGAATTCAACAGCATATAAAAAGAATTATTCACCACGATCAAGTGGGATTCATTCTTGGGATGCTGGGCTGCTTCAACATTCACAACTCAATCAATGTGATACATCACATTAATAAAATAAAAGATAAGAACCATATGATCCTGTCAATCGATGCAGAAAAGGCCTTTGACAAAATTCAGCACCGTTTCGTAATAAAAACCCTCAAGAAAGTCGGGATAGAAGGAACATACTTAAACATCATAAAAGCCATTTATGAAAAGCCCACAGCTAATATCATCCTCATCGGGGAAAAACTGAGAGCTTTTCCCCTGAGATCAGGAACACCACAGGGATGTCCACCCTCACCATTTTTGTTTAACATAGTGTTGGAAGTGTTAGCATCAGCAATCAGACAACAAAAGGAAATCAAAGGCATCAAAATTGGCAGTGATGAAGTCAAGCTTTCACTTTTTTCAGATGACATGATATTATACATGGAAAATCCGATAGACTCCACCAAAAGCCTGCTAGAACTGATACATGAAGTCAGCAAAGTTTCAGGATACAAAATCAATGTACAGAAATCAGTTGCATTCTTATACACTAATAATGAAGCAACAGAAAGACAAATAAAGAAACTGATCCTATTCACAATTGCACCAAGAAACATAAAATACCTAGGAATAAACCTAACCAAAGATGTAAAAGATCTGTATGCTGAAAACTATAGAAAGCTTATAAAGGAAATTGAAGAAGATATGAAGAAATGGAAAAATATTCCGTGCTCATGGATTGAAAGAATAAATACTGTTAAAGTGTCAATAGTACCCAAAGCTATCTACACATTCCATGCAATCCCAATCAAAATTGAACCAGCATTCTTCTTGAAGCTAGAACAAGCAATCCTAAAATTTGTGTGGAACCACAAAAGATCCCGAAAATTTGTATGGAACCACAAAAGGCCAAAGTAATTTTGAAGACCAAAGTGGGAGGCATCACAATCCCAGTCTTTGGCCTCTACTACATAGCTATAATCATCAAGACAGCATGGTATTGGCACAAAAACAGACACATAGACCAATGGAATAGAATAGAAACCCCAGAATTAGACCCACAAAAGTATGGCCAACTAATCTTTGACAAAGCAAGAAAGAATATTCAATGGAAAAAAAGACAGTCTCTTGAACAAATGGTGCTGGGAGGACTGGACAGCAACATGCAGAAGGAGGAAAGTAGACCACTTTCTTAAACCATTCCTAAAAACAAACTCAAAATGGATAAAGGACCTGAATGTGAGACAGGAAACCATCAAAACCCTAGAGGAGAAAGCAGGAAAAGACCTCTCTGACCTCAGCCGCAGCAATTTCTTACTTGACACATGCCCCAAAGCAAGGGAATTAAAAGCAAAAATGAACTATTGGCACCTCATGAAGATAAAAATCTTCTGCACTGCAAAGGAAACAATCAACAAAACTAAAAGGCAGCCAACAGAATGGGAAAAGATATTTGCAAATGACATATCGGACAAAGGGCTAGAATCCAAAATCTATAAAGAGCTCACCAAACTCCACACCCGAAAAACAAATAACCCAGTGAAGAAATGGGAAGAAAACATGAATAGACACTTCTCTAAAGAAGACATCCAGATGGCCAACAGGCACATGAAAATATGCTCAATGTCACTCCTCATCAGGGAAATACAAATCAAAACCACACTCAGATATCACCTCATGCCAGTCAGAGTCAGGAGACTATAGATGCTGGAGAGGATGTGGAGAAACGGGAACCCTCTTGCACTGTTGGTGGGAATGCAAATTGGTGCAGCCACTCTGGAAAACAGTGTGGAGGTTCCTCAAAAAATTAAAAATAGATCTACCTTATGACCCAGTAGTAACACTGCTAGGAATTGACCCAAGGGATACAGGAGTGCCGATGCATAGGGGCACTTGTACCCCAATGTTTATACAGCACTCTCAACAATAGCCAAATTATGGAAAGAGCCTAAATGTCCTACAACTGATGAATGGATAAAGAAATTGTAATTTATATATACAATGGAACACTACGTGGCAATGAGAAAGAATGAAATATGGCCTTTTGTAGCAACGTGGACGGAACTGGGGAGTGTTATGCTAAGTGAAATAAGTCATACAGAGAAAGACAGAGACCATATGCTTTCACTCTTATGTGCATCCTGAGAAACTTATCCGCAGACCATGGGGGAGGGGAAGGAAAAAAAGAAAAAGAAAGGTTAGAGTGGTAGGGAGCCAAAACATAAGAGACACTTAAAAACTGAGAATAAACTGAGGGTTGGTGTGGGGGTGGGAGGAAGGGGAGGGTGGGTGATGGGTATTGAGGAGGGCACCTGTTGGGATAAGCACTGGGTGTTGTATGGAAACCAATTTGACAATAAATTTCATATTTAAAAAAATAAAAATAAAATAAAATAGGAAACAAAAATCTTTATGAATTGAGATAAAGCTATTCACCCGGTATACATCCTTCTTTTAAAATGAACTCAAATCATGAATCCAATAAAAATAAATCTGTTCAATTAAATTCTGAAGCAATTCCATATTTAAGCACAGATAATATTTGTCAGTAATAATATTGAGGAAACAACACCATACATAATAATGGAAAAACTAGTTTTTATAAAAGTAGATTTAGTTTTTCCAATTATAATAGATACTTCTTGTAGAAAATTTGAAGATTAAGAAAGCCACTAACTAAAAGCACTCATAATTATATTTCTCAAAGAGAATTACATTTTTATTTTTTTTCTTTGCATGTTTTTCTATCTGAAATATTAGAAATTTTAAAATTGTGTGAGTTTTTACCATTTGTTACTATTATTTAAGTATCTTTTGTGTCATTGATTATTTGCAAAGAACTCAGAACCAATTAAAAGAGGCTTAAGCAAATAAAGGTAAATTGGGGGTTGTATGAATAAAAAGGTTACTGAAAAGACCAGGAGTAAGCTTGTTTGGGCTTATGTGCTCAAATGAATTAATCGAAAATCCATCTTTATCCACCTCTCCGCAGTGATTTTCCCTGTGCTGGTTTCATTCTCAGTCAGTTCTCCTCACAAGAGGACTGGTGTGGGGCGGGGCGAATCCCTAGAAGCTTTTCATTTACTTTTCACCTGCAGCTCCAATGGCAAGTTTCTGCCTCTTCAGCAATACTCTCACGAAGGGCTCTCGCTGAGGTCCTTTACCCAGGGAGCGGGGAGAGTAGAATGTAGCATTTATTACTCAGCCCTTAATTGCCTGGGAAATTTGGGAGTCATAAACTAAATCTAAACCCCTGGGGCTGCCTGAGATTACTACCTAGGGAGTAAGTATAGACACTGAAGTGGAAAATCTAAACAACGAACCCTTGGTCACACAACCATATTTGTAAGTACAGATAGTCCCCAACTTAAGATGGTCTTACAATTCTTTAACTTTACTAGGGTGCAAAAGTGTACTCATTCAGTAGAAACCACACTTGGAGTCCTGAATTTGGATCTTTTCCGAGGCTAGCAAAGGGCAGGGCTGAGGATCCTCTGTGATGCTGGGCAGGAGCAGGAAGCCACAGCTCCCAGTGAGCAGAGATCACAAGGGTGAGTACTCACCCGACCACTCCGGTTTTCATTTTCAGCACAGTAGTCCATAAATTACATGAGATATTCAACACTTTATTATAAAATAGACTTTGTGTTAGATGATTGTACCCAACTGCAGGCTAATATTAAGTGTTTTGAGCACATTTAAGGTAGGCTAGGCTGAGCTATGACATTCAGTAGATTAGGTGTATTACATGCATTTTCAACTTGATATTTTCAATTTACAATAGATTTATCAGGATGTAACCCAATGGTAAGAACAGAAAAATCTGTAGATAAATATTTGGTGTAGGACAATAACCATGGGTTCTCTTTTATATAAATTCCACAGTCTCAGCGAACAGTCAGAAGTCCCTGAATTAAAACATGTATTCTAACGTATATAGAGATTAGGTCCAAGATACTACATTTTTAAAAATGAAGAAATAGGGGCGCCTGGGTGGCTCAGTCGGTTAAGCAGCTGACTTCGGCTCAGGTCATGATCTCGCAGTCCGTGAGTTCGAGCCCCGCGTCGGGCTCTGTGCTGATAGCTCAGAGCCTGGAGCCTGTTTCAGATTCTGTGTCTCCCTCTCTCTGACCCTCCCCCGTTCATGCTCTGTCTCTCTCTGTCTCAAAAATAAATAAACATTAAAAAAAAATTTTTTTTTAAATAAAAAAAATAAAAATAAATAAATAAATAAAAAATAAAAATGAAGACATTATTTCCATTAGTTGATTATACATCACTGGAAAATCAATATCACAGAATCCAGTTAAATACTATAAAAAAAAGTACTAAATATGCAAACAAAAGCCTACATTAAATTTTGAAGAAAATAATCATTGCTCTGTACTTAATGACTGTAAATTCCTAGTCAAACAATAGCATAAGACAGCTTGCTCATCTTTAAATTCAATTCAGTAATATATGGAAAGCCATGATAAAAGACAAACTGTCATCTAAGATTAACATGTATTTTTTTGCACTTGACATGAAACTGCCACTTCTGAGGACATTCAATGTCTTTTGAAAATTTTATCAACAACATCAAACTGCACAAGACCAGAATTTTTAAAAGTAATTTATACCCTAAACGATTTGCAAAGAACTTGGCATGACAGAAAATAAAATATGGATAACTTTACTACTAAGTTTCAAGTCATGTTATGATGAATAATTTGCAATATTTTGCAAATTATATATATTATTTTTATTTTTAAAATAAAATAGATTTTATATGTATATAAAATATATTTTATAAATATATAACTTTCATATATAGCTATTTATATAACTTTTATATATTTATATAAATATATTAAAATATATATATATAAAATATATATAAAAATATATATATATAAATATAAAATTTATATATTTTATAAATATATTTATATATAGATATATAAATAATTATATAAATTATATATTTATATATTTTTATATATAAAAATTTATATATTTTATAAATATATTTATATATAGATATATATATAATTATATAAATATATTTATATTTATATAAATATATAACTATTTATAAATAGATAACTTTCACATTTTTTAATACACTTCTGTTTTGCAGAACTTTTCCAAATAACATCCTTTTATAATTTTTTAAAAGTAATTTGTAATTTTAATGAAGTACTAGAAAAATATTTCAACTAATATAGAAAAGGATAAATCTTTGAAAAGAAATCTAATAAGCCTAGGGTAGAAGACCAGGAATGCACATTTTAAGTAAAACCAGGTGATTCTGGTGAGGTTGTCTACAGGCCACAATTCAAAAACACTGGAGATGTTGGAGATGTTGGAGATGATGGAGAATAATCACATTATGCTGTACAAAGGGAGACCTTTCTGAGTCTGATAAGAAAGCAAAATCTAGGAAGAAGAGATGGATTTATTTAACAAAAATTTAAAACTAAAGTATGACAGAAAACATTGATCCAAATTAAAAAACAGATAATAAATTGGGAAACTATTTTTCATTAAAAATATATATTTTTATTAAGTTTCTTATTTTAAGTCTGGTATAGGTAGCATACAGTGTTATATTAGTTTCAGGTGTTCCAAATAGTGATTCAATAATTCTATACATTACTTAGTACTCCTCGTGATAAGTGTAATCTTTAATCCTCATAACCTGTTTCACCCATCCCCCCACCCCCACCTGCCTTCTGGTAACTATCAGTTTGTTCTCTGTAGTTAAGAGTCTCTTTCTTGGTTTCTCTCTCTCTCTTTCTCGCTCTCTCTTTACCTTTTGCTCATTTGTGAAATCACATGGTACTTGTCTTGGGAAAACAGTTTTTATTTATTTTTTATTTATTTTTTATTACTTATTTTTTTAAATGTTTATTTTTGAGAGAGAGTGGGGGAGGGACAGAGAGAGAGGAGGATAGAGGATCCCAAGTGGGATCTATGCTGACAGCAGAGAGCCCGATGCACGGCTAGAACTCAAGAACCATGAGGACATGACCTGAGCTGAAGTCAGAAGCTTAACTGACTGAGCCACCCAGTCATCCAGGAAAGCTATTTTTTTTAAATTTTTTTTTAAAGGTTTATTTATTTTTGAGACAGAGAGAGACAGAGCATGAACGGGGGAGGGTCAGAGAGAGAGGAAGACACAGAATCTGAAACAGGCTCCAGGCTCTGAGCTGTCAGCACAGAGCCCGACGCGGGGCTTGAACTCACGGACCGCGAGATCATGACCTGAGCCTAAGTTAGACGCTTAACCGACTGAGCCACCCAGGCGCCCCAGGAAAGCTATTTTTAAATCAAAGCCTGGGTTTACTCTGATATACTAAAATGTTTTAAAATCAATAAAAGAAAAATAAGCATCCTAGTAGAAAAGTCATATAAAATTCTATACTTCAAGAATTTTATCTGTTAAATTCTAAGAAAATTAAGCAATTAATCCTGGGAATTATAGCTGTTGAAAAGAAGAAAATGAAGCCATGAAGATTAGATGAGGCCAGTCAGAATTTAGAGTGAGGGTTATCAAGGGTCATAGCCAGAGTTTTGAGGAAGCAGTTAGAACACAGAGTAATGGAAAGAATACACAAGTCAATACAAAGAACAAGCATCATTATCAAGCTCCTGACAATTCATGAACTTCAGCTGCTGAAGTTATTAGTGCTGCTTTGGATCAAATTCCATTTGCATGATGGCCAGCTGAACTATGGTTTCCATTCTTGGAATCTTGTTCCAGCTCAGTCTCTCTAATTGCCCTGTTTCCTTACCAGAAATCTCTCATTATTGAGACAACTTGAGTGAGTCTCTGTTTCCTTCAACTAAAAGATCCTTCAACTAAAGAACATCTGCAGAATTCTATCTAATTCATCAATCTCAGTGAATCAACTAATATATATTTAGCCTGGAAAGTCAGAAGAGAATCCCTCATTTTCACTTAGGAATAGGTAGTGGCAAAGTCATCAGATACTGTTATATTTCATACAACCAGCTAAGTAATTCATATAGTGTTATATTTCACACAACCAACCAAATAATTCTATTCTATATTTATAAGCAAGAATCCATTGCATAGATTGTCAGCCTTGTACAGGGAGGAACTATGTCTTTTTTCTTTTATGCACTCAAACACATACATAGTACTATGTATTTTTTGTAATCTCTCCATATTCTCCTTTGTCTTATCTTCTCAGAAGTCAGAAACACACAAATTATAAATTGAGATATAAGATTTGCATATTTACCTTTTCTCTTACATTAATGGTACAATTATTTCAAATCGATACTCTCATTTCTGAAGTATGATTTTAATGACATAATCAAAATTTGTTTGGTTCTATGTAGTATATTAGTGGCATTCTGCTTGATTAACATTTCAAAAATTTTCTAGCATGCACAGATTTTTCTTAAACAAGTTTATTATAAATATATTTGTATATGTATAATTGCTATTATATCATCATGATTTATAACACTTTAATTACTCAGTATTTGACCTTGGAAATGATGGGAGATAGAGGATAGATAGATGATTTATAGATAGATAGATAGATAGATAGATAGGCAGATAGAGATGCAAACATACACATACTTTGTTTACTTGGTATCTAAGCAGTTGAGCTCTTATCCATGAATTAAATCAGACACCACTTGAAAGAATCTATTTGAAGAAAGTGTTCCCATAACAAAAGGAAAGAAACTGAAAATTAGTCACACACAAGCTGGAACCCTGTCCTCACACAAAAAGAAATCAGAATTTCAGTGCCTGTCAAGTGAATGCTCCTTTTAGAATCACTATATAAGGAAGTTTATAACGTATGTTTCTCAAGTTAAATGCTCCGTGTAATTTTGTCTGCATTAAAATCACTTGGTTGTTGAGGTTTACTGTTGAGGTTTATAGGGTGGGATTGATCCAGGTTATCTTTTTCTGAAAATAAGCATGGTTTTGTCAAGTTCCACCATTAGTCCACAGAAACACAATCTTTTCGCAAAGAGAACAAAATCCTATTAAAACTAAAGCTAGATTATAGAATGAGATACAACTGAATATTGTCTCCCCTCTGGAATTTGAGCAGAGTCTGTACTTCCAACTTTGGGGCATATTGAAGAGCTTAATGTCAATTGACCAATTTCGTAAAATGTGTATGCTAAGGGCCTCTCAGTCAATCTTAGAGTAGAAAGTACTGAACAGAAAGAAACTGTTTAAGGGTTTATAGTTATAACGTCCAAATATATGCCAGGATTAGGCCATACTATTATCTCTGCTTCATCTACAACTAAAACTTGGATGAATATGTGGGTTAGTGCAAGTGCACTTCTTAACAGCATCATCTGGTATCTACAGCCTGCAGAAGATATGAGAATCCTTTGGCATAGGGGCAGTATTGACACTGACCCCAAATTTGGAAGTGGATTGCTCTCTGCATCATCCTCAATGAAACACCATGCGTGACCAAGCCAAATCCTACATTTATTATACCCCCGCTGAAATGCAACTCATAAATAAAGGGCATGGTTTCTCATCTAAGTACCATTCATAATTCAAACACAGAGATACCTTGCCAACAAGGTCATCAGGAAACAGTAAATGCACTCTAAAAGGCATCCTGATCAATGCAGACATTTCAGCTCTCATTCAGGCTTTAGAAGTCTCCATCAACATTCAGTTTGCAAACTCAGGGATATAGGTAGAGACTCTGCATGAAAGAAAACCACCTTTCCAGAGTCTGTTATTCAGAAAATGTTGGTATAGGCTGAAAAATCAGAATATGATTACTTGCATGGCAGTGGGGCCCAGGCTTTGTTTTCAGAGAAAAGAAGATGGCTTAGGATGTTATGGTATTTAAAATAGTGTTTATAGATAGTAATAAATGCAAAGTGGAGGTTAACATGTTGATTTTTAAAAATAATTTTCTATAAATTTTAAGAATTTTTTTGTCAAAAAGTTTTGGAACAAACTTTCTTTAACATTACAATTATCATGGAAGTGGTATTATTATGAAATGTAATGTGGATTCAACACATATTTATTTAATACTTTTTAAATTTTTTTAATGTTTTTGTTTATTTTTGAGACAGAGAGAGACAGAGCATGAGCAGGGGAGGGGCAGGGAGAGGGGGAGACACAGAATCTGAAGCAGGCTCCAGGCTCTGAGCTGTCAGCACAGAGCCCAATGCAGGGCTCGAACTCACAGACTGTGAGATCATGACCTGAGCTGAAGTCGGACACCTAACCAACTGAGCCATCCAGGCGCCCCTATTTAATACTTTTTAAAAGTTTTTCTTTAAATTCAAGTTAGTTAACATACAGAGTAATATTAGTTTCAGGTGTACAATATAGTGATTCAACACTTCCATTCATCACCCGTGCTTACTGAACAAGCAAAAACAGAGCCTGGAAGTAGTTAGGGTGGTAATATATTTTATTCGGGAACTACTGCAATAGGGGAAAAGACACCTCACTATAGAAAGGGGCTTAATTCCAAACACAACAAGAACAAATAGGCGTTTATAGTCAAGGATCAGGGTGGTAGTCAGTGGATGGAAAATTACTAAGAGAAAAGTCAGGGCTAAAGAGGGATTCTGGCTAAACAACCTGATGGGATTCTTGCTGAAGGCAGGCCAGGGTGATCATATATTACCTGAGGACTTGAGGGGGGTGAGGAATATGATTAGATATTCAAGGTGATCAGGTATGGAGGATGTGAGTTCTTGATAAACTGACTTAGCAGGATTTCTGCTAAAACTTGGTGATGCAAAGAGGAACAGAGAAGCCCAAAGGCCAGGACCTAGTTGAGAAGATGGTTCAGAGGATCCTATCTAAAGTTTGGTCAAGGAGATCATCTGTCAATGTATAGCTGCTATAACATAAGAAACAATAGCAGTAAGAGATAAGAAGAAAAATAAATGGTGATTGCTATCCTAAAGAACCTTATACTCTAGTAGGGGAGATAGGACACTTGCTTAAATAAAACATTAGATATGAACCAAGACTAACACTACTATTAAAATCATATTGCCATTAATGGCCAAATCACAAAGGCCCTAAAACCCTACGGGGCTGAATGGTAGACTTTAGCCTGAACTTTCAAGGATTCCTTCCCCATCATCTCTGGTGCGTTTCTAGTGAAGGTGGTCCCTTCCTCCATTCTTTGTGAGTTCTTACAGAAACCAAGCACCAGCATTAAGCCTGATGGCCTCCAGCGTCCTTCCTGAGGGCACATGATCTTCCTCAGGCACTACTACGATCACCACTTGGCTTGGGTGAGGTGTGAAGGGTCTACCCATATATTTTCATAGCTGAACTCAGTCTGGCTTTGCATGAGCCTTTAAAGAAAGTAATACTAATACTAGAGGCAAATATTCTCAGACCCATAAGCTCACAGTTCACACAGCACTTCCAGGCTTGGCTGAAGGGTGATTCCTTGTGGCAGGAGCCAGTGTAATCTCACCCCACGAACACCTGCTTATAGTAGCACCTTTTGTAAAATGTCAGCTCCTACCTCCCATATTCATCCTTCCCACTGGATGGTCTGTCTTCCAAGTTCTCGTTTCTTCTCCTGTCTTACACTTCTTTCCAGGAAAACTTACAGAGGAGCTATTTGCTCTGTTCAGAGAAAATACCATCCCTAGAATCATAAATAATGTGTCCTTCCTCTGTATTCACAACTAGATAATCACTTCAAACCACGGTGGTTCAATGTTGTAGACTCTAAGTCTAAAGTTCTCTCTTGTCTAGCAAGAGAGCAGGATGCAAGATGAAAAGCGAGAGATGGCTAATATCCAGAAAAAGAAAAGGGCCCAAAATAAGGCTCCTTGCCCTGTTTTTACTTGGATCAGAAGGCTTACAAACATGGTGATGGACATGCACAAAGAGACAATGAATCTGTGAACATTAACTTGTGGATGTGAGGGAAAGGGGGTCTTGAAAATATTTGGGGTTAGGGGTTTGGGTTAATACAAAATAAAATCCTAGAGCCAGGTGGTCAGGCAGAAGGATGTTTACAGCAGACATAAGGCACCACCTCTGTTTATCTTAGCTAGCCTAGGAGATGAGACAGGTAGGACACATGACCTCAGAGTTAACAAGTCACCTTTCTTTTGTTAATCATCTCAGCTCTGGGCATCTTCACCTTGCATCGCAGAGCAGCAGTTCATAGCTCAATTTACATGTTTACCTAACTTGGTCCTTTCTTCCTGTGAAAGCAGCTTTCTGGTATATTACTAAATTGGAGGGCACTTCCGTCCTGAATATCTAATCTTGTTTATTTCATATACCTATATTCTATATTGGGGCCTTTGCCCCTCCCTACTTTGGGTGACTTTGTACCTCCCTATTTTATTCTGGGGATGCTGGCCCCTCTTGACTCTATTCTGGGGCCTAAGCCCCCCTTCTCTATCCTTATTCACCTAATCTTGTTTACCCAAACTCGGGTGTGAGCATCCTATGGCTTTGTACTTCTATATGCCTTGTTAACCCACTGGTGTAAGCCTGGGGGATTCCTAAGCTTATTCCCCACAGTTAAATATCCTCTGTTATTCACCATGTATAAAAATATCAGCAGTTAATCCAGGTTGAGTGACCACAAACTCAAGTCCCTTTATTATATGTATATTTTATCCAATTTTTTAAATTAAAAACTTCAAACCTTACAAAAAAATTTCTAGAAAATAGTACGATGATCAATATACCCTGTATCTAGATATACCTGTTAACATTTTGCCAACTCTTTTTTATCTCTATATAATTTTTTTTCTTTAACCATTTGAAAATTGATGGCAGGCAGTAAACAACACTTCATCTCTAAACATTTGGGATATACCTCCTAAGAACAAAGGCATTTCCTGACAAAATCACAATGTACTTACTGCATTTGGGAAATTTGACAGTCTGTATTCAATGTTGCCAATTGTCTCAAGAGTGGTCTGCATGGATTTTAAAAATGTGATTGGTGATCCCACATTGCATTTAACAGTCATGTCTCATTTTTCGCCATTAATCTAAGACAGATCCTCATCCTTTATGTGTGTATGTGTGATCTTCTGGATATTGGCATTTGAGAAAATTCTAGGCAAGTTGTCTTGTCAGACAAATTTTTTATATACCCTCCTTCAGAATGAGGTGAAGTTCAGGCTCACATGGTCCTCCAGTACTTCTCTACATCTTAACTTATATATTTATAAGTATCTGGTTATCACACACACACACACACACACACACACACACACACATCTCCATAAGAGCATGCAAAACTTTAAATGCAAGTGCATCCAACACTCACAAGGGGAAAAAAAATAAGGAGATAATCCTCCCACTTCCAAATTAAGCCAAAACAAGCAAACAAACAAATCTATGTAGGCACAGTATTAATTCATCCAAAATAACAATTTATGTTACAGAAAGAATTTTCAGTTTAAAAGAGCTACATACAAATGACTTGTTTCTTTAGTTTATCCCAAGAATAAAGGTGGCTACTGCCTTTACATTATGTAAATAAAATACTCATACCATTTATTTACTTTCTTTAAATTAAGGATAATTTATTTTAAAAGATTTTTGATGCCTCCAGCTCTTGAGAGGTGAAAATTATTTGTGGCTTTTATTTTTTAGTTTTTTTATATTAGTTTTTATTAAATAAACTATTAAACTTCATGTAAACTTTTTCTTTTCTTAGTTTGTTCCAAGTTTCACAAATCTTTGGTCAAATTTCAGCCAAGTACTCCATTATGAAAATTTAATATAGGATCTAACAAATAATCCAGAGGAAAGAGACTGAAAAAAATGGGATGGAAAGATAGTACAGGGCTAGATTTAAGGGTACAAGAAACAGAAGATCCATTCAAATGACAAATAAGGATTTTTATTAGTTCACAGAGCAGGAAGACCTGAGGAAGGGAAACTCCAGGGTTATTATTTTTTTTCTTTTTTAAAATGTTTATTTATTTATTTTGAGATAGTGAGAGTGGGGGAGGGGCAGAGAAAGAGGAGAGAGAGAAAATCCCAAGGGGGCTTCAGGCTGTCAGTGCAGAGCCCTACACAAGGGCTCCAACTTACAAACTGTGAGATCATGACCTGAACTGAAATCATGGTTGGATGCTTAACCGACTAAGCCACCCAGGTGCCCCTCCAGGGTTATTATTTTAGCAGCAATAATCAGGTTTTTGCCATCTTCCCACTCAGTCATAATCAGCTAGTCAGCCTGCCTCACTATTGTAACACAACTGTATCTCCTGGCATCAAATACCCCTATGCCTTTAAAGGGAAGTGGAAAAAGCGACTATGTTTTGTCTTTGCATTTAAAGACTTAGGAAGTCTTTTCAGAGGTTCACAGACATCCCTTCATATCTCATTGACCATAAATGTGTGATGTGCCCAAACCAAAATCCATCATGGGCAAAAGTTATGGGACTTGATTATTGGCTTGACCCACAAAGATGTACCAAAGTATACGGGGAAAGGTGAAATTCAGGCTCTGCATTCAGGGAGAAGTTTGGCAATAAGTGTTGGGTGAGCAAGTACCTGTTTTACCTACCTACTCTCTAAAAAATTAGTGTTCTAGACCCCATACATTTCTAAATATATGATTATTGGCCTTTTTTGGTCCATTTCCCAATCTACTCTCTGAAGTCCTGGGAATTCACAAAGGAAGCCAATGTCTTTCCAGTTGGATCCAATTTTTGACTACCAACCGGTCAGAAAGAAACTTATATACCTCTTGCTGTAAAGTTGAAGAGATGGAACATGAAAAAAAGCAGAACAATCATAAACCAGTCTCTTACAAATACCTGTCCCGTTGTGCCTATTGTACTACCTTTAAAGCCCAGTGTCAAAGAGAGAAAACAGAGCAGGGTTTTTACGTGTACAAACTCTTAGAAGTCACACCTCTATTGGACAGAGGTGTCCTGGAATTGGCTTACCCAGGCTTGTGAGAATGGATGGATATGGTGGTCGTGCTGTATAATGATGTGCTACCGTGTGTCTGTTCCCAACTCAGTGGTATCACCTTGTAGCTTGAACTCAACCATGGTGAGTGCATTAACACCACAGAAATTCACAAATGCTACCGATCAATGATTCCCTGTTTTAGCAGAGACCCAATTGCTAAGCATTTATCAGCAGGCCAGTTCATTTTCAGCAACTTTATTTTTTTAGCTGGATAACCTTGAGTAATTTATCCACATATTCCCTTACTTTCTTCATGTGTTGGACCTAAAAATGCCTACCTTATGGACAAAATATGTTTTATAAAACATTTAGCCACCTATTAGGTATATGATAAGTAGTCAATAAATATACATTATATTATTATTACTACAATTATGCAAGTGATTTTTTGGAGATTATAGTGCAATGTGAATAAACAACATATGCAGCAGATCCAGGACCTGCACACCCTATACCTTCAAACAGTGCCTGGTCAGTACTATTAAGATTATAGATACAAATACATTTGCCGAGAGCATTAACAGTTAATGCTTGCAGTTTCTATGTTCCTTAAAATTATTCAGATACCATGGAGACTGCTTTTCTAGAAATCTAGGATTGGTGACATTGTCCAATTATGACATATCAATTTGGGGTGAGAAATATTTCATTTAATGGGGTTGTTTTAAAACACTTGAAATGGATATAGGAGACCTAGGTTCTTAAATGTGCCTGACATTAGCTAGCATCTTGCATGTCTGTTTGATCCCTGTTGGTAGTCTTCATTGCCCTCTGTTTTGGTTTTGACATCTTGTCACATGCAAAGGTTGAACATACCCAGTGGTAACTAGTGCCCCAGGCACTGCCAGCATGTGGAACTTCAGTCTCTTCTCCGACATCAATCACATTTTACTCCTTAGAATGGGGACTCAGGTCTACCAGACCCCAAATCCATTTGTGATTTCCATAACTAGTCATCATGTCATGTCAGCCTCATTTCACAATGATATCTCAGAAATATTCATGATGGAGAGGCGTGTCTGGGTTGAGCTCAGTCGGTTAAGCATTTGACTATTGACTTCGGCTCAAGTCATGGTCTCACTGTTAGTGAGTTTGAGCCCCACATTGGGATTTGTGCTGACAGTACGGAGCCTGCTTGGGACTCTGTCTTCTCTCTCTCTCTTTCCCTACCCCTGCTTGCTCTCTATCTCTCTCAAAATAAATAAAAATAAACTTAAAAAAAAAAGCAGTATTCACAACAGATCCATAGGACCCCAGTCACACTGTTCTTCCTCTGGTTGTCCAAGCACATCACGCTCTTTTCAGCCTCCTGGGTTTTGTGTCTATGGTTCCCTCTTCCTGGAAATGCTTGTCCCCTTACCTTGCACATGGCCATCTCCTCCCATCCTTCAGATTTGTGTTAGTTTGCTCAGGCTGCCATAACAAAAGATTTAAACAACAGAAATTAATTTACTCACATTTCTGGAGGCTGTAAGTCCAAGACTGAGGTTAATAGCAAAGTTAGTTTCTGGTGACACCACTCTCATCTTGAAGATGGCTTCTTCTTGATGTGTCACCACATGGCCTTTTCTCTATGTACACACAGAGAATGTTGCCTCTTCCTCTTTTTATAAGGGCAGAAGTCCTATGGGATTAGGGCCCCACATCTATGACCTCATTTAACTTTAATTACCTCCTTAAAGGCACTATCTCCAAATACGGTCACATTAGGGCTTAGACCTTCAACATATGAATGGTGGGGGGTGGGGGAACTGTTCAGACCATAATAAGGTCCTCGGTTAAGGCTCACTTGATCTGCAAGTACTGTCCTGACTTTGCCTCTCTAAATTTAATCTCCTATTTTTCTCTTACTGTACCATGTTCATTTCTTTATGTATGTGTATATGTGTGTATGTAAGAACCAGGGCCACAATATTCACAACTGTATGTTCAGCAATAAGCATAGGGCCTGGCACATAGTGGGAAGTCAACACATACTGTGATTTGCTCACTCATCTATTTATTGCCTAAGCATCTGTTAAATCAAGGTGCAAAATAAGACTGATTCCTAATATTTACTGAACTCCTCTATGTTCTGGAAGTGTTACAGGTGTTTTACAAGCATTATCTCACTTATTCTTCACAGCATAATAAGTTGTTGCCATTTTGTTTTCCAGTGTTAATATAATTCTTGTCTGCAATTATTATCCACAAGAGTGGAATTACTGAGTCAAAACATACGGTCATTTTTAGGCTTTTGGCAAATGTTGTTAACCTGAGTTCCAGAAAAATCTGTAATAATTTAGACTACTACAGTTGAACTTCTACATTACCACACCTTCATAAGTATTAACATTCATTTTTATCTTTGCTAATTTTAGGAGTGAATATAGCATAGAATTGCAATTTTAGTTTATTTATTTGGTTACCAATGAATCTGAAAGCAAGGTCTTTGGCTATCTACTCTATACATGTCTTGGCTTACATGCTTACATATGTCTCTGCTTCTTCATAGGAAGCTGCCAAGAAGCCTCCAAGAATTTGAAAGGTTTTAGACCATGTTACAGAATGATTTTAATTGTGACGGGTGCATAAAATTCCTCAAGGAACTCATTTTTTAGTTGACAACTTCTCTTCATAGAATTCTTCAATAACTCCTGATTCCCTTCAAGATGAAGCACAAAGTCCTCCTTAAAGTGAATACAATCATTATATTTGCTGACCACCACCTGATTTCCAAGGTCATCTCCTCCCCTCCCTCCTTCACATTTTATGATCAAACAACACATGGCTACTTGTAGTTTTCTACACACACAGTGCTCCTCTTTTCTTTTTCTTAGATAAAGATCTCCCTTGTCCTCTGGCCATGGTGTCTTTCCCCCTTCCTATTTTCCTCAGCCTCATACCCTCTTACAAACCCCCATTTCTATTCAGCATTATTCAACAAATTTTTATTATATGATTTTTTCTGACCCAAGATATCACCTCCTGTGTGAATACATAACTATTGACTACATAACTATTGACTACACTTCTCTATAGTACCCTGTGATTACTTCTGAATTTCAATCATCGGTCCATTTGTGTCATAGAGTTAAGACAATGAACTCCTTGAGGGTGTAGACTGTCTTCATCTTATATTCTTAGGAACTAACACAGTGCCAGGGATAATAACACAGTACCGGATGCATAATAAATATGATTAAATGATAAAGTTAATAAATGACTGAGAAAGGGAACTATTAACCCTGAGCAGGAAATGTAACATTTCTTCCTGGAAAGCAGGAGAGAAAGAAGAAAACTGGTTACATGTATCAGTAAAGATTCTGTCAGAACAAAAGAAGAAACCCCAGGTGTTTGATGTTGGAAGGGATTTAACACAGGGTGTTAGGACCAGGAGAGCAAAGATGTGGGGGTCCAGTGATCAGGTGTGATATGATCAATTATGGCAACGAGTCAAACTGAAAAATTAGCCAAGCCTTTATTCATTTGTTACCACAAGTGCAAGCCAGAAACAAAAGGAGACACTGGCTTCCCAGCGTTCTATTTTTCCTCCAGGACTGGCACTGGGCAGGGGTCAGGTGGATGTGATAAGGGTGGCACTACTGAGGAGTCCTGAACAAAAAGCTTTACCTTTTTTATGGACCCGTTAGCTGGCAAGCAGGACTCAGGGAAGAGCTAGCAGCGGGAAAGTCTGGAAAGTGCAGAGACACCCTACACCTCCTGATAACAGTGTCTGCAATATGTATATGAACATTGGCTGGTCCAGAGGAGCCTGACTTCTTGACTATCATTCTCTCCAATGAACTTCAATGCCCTGGATATGCAGCAAGCCTGGTATGACGAGGGCAGCTTCCCCCTCAGAGGCCTGCTTGGCAAAGCCTTGTAATTGCCTGGGGTCCAGCCTGCATAATCACAGAGGATTTTGGTCTGGAGCTGGATACCTAACAGGAAAGCCTCTAGAATTCGAGAGTTTGATTTATATGGGGATTGTGGGAAAATGCCAGTAATAATCTTCACTGCCCATAGCATCAAATTGGATGACTGATGAGAGAGTACCCCGAAGGTGGGAAAACCTCATGCAGATCTTCCTCAACTTATGATGGAGTTTTGTCCAGATAAACCCTTCATAAGATGAAAATATCCTAAGTTGAAAATGCATTGAACAGGGGCGCCTGGGTGGCGCAGTCGGTTAAGCGTCCGACTTCAGCCAGGTCACGATCTCGCGGTCCGTGAGTTCGAGCCCCGCGTCAGGCTCTGGGCTAATGGCTCGGAGCCTGGAGCCTGTTTCCGATTCTGTGTCTCCCTCTCTCTCTGCCCCTCCCCCGTTCATGCTCTGTCTCTCTCTGTCCCAAAAATAAATAAAAAACGTTGAAAAAAAAATTAAAAAAAAAAAGAAAATGCATTGAACATACCTAACCCATCTGCCATCTTAACTTAGCCTAGCCTACCTTACATGTACTCAGAGCACTTGTATTAGCCTACAGTTGGGTAAAATCGTGAAACAGAAAGCCTATTTTATATTAGTGTTGAATATCTCACATGATTTATTGGACATTGTACTGAAAGTGAAAACCAGAATAGTTATATGGGTACAGAAGGTTATAAGCATATGGTTGTTTACCCTCACGATCACAGGCTGACTGGGAGCTGCATCTTGCTGCAACTGCCCAACATCAGAGAGTATTGTACTGCAGGCATATTGCTGGCCTGGGAAGATCAAAATTCAGAACTTGAAGTACAGTTTCTACTGAATGTGTATCACTTTCACACTTTCCTAAAGCCAAAAAGTTGTAAGTCAAATCATCCTAAGTTGGGGAGCATCTGTATTTGTCTTCTGCCAAAGCTCATGTTTGCCTACCACTGCCTAGGATAAATGATGCTTTCTGCTTCTTTTCAGCCTGCTACATCTTGCATGAAAGACTTATTGGAATCTTACCTGGAATACTCTTGGGGAATTTCAGTAAATGTAATTCCAAGGTTTCTAGCTCATGGGATGCAAAGTAACACACACAAAGGGGAATATGGTCCTGAGTTGTCAGTAAACAAATCTACACGGTACATGAAACAGAGTGTGGGGGCAAAGGGGAAGGAATATTTTTGCCAAATGAACTCAATATAATTTAAAAGCAACATTGGGAAGGTGTGGAGTTGGAGTGGGTGACTATTGGACAACAGCAATGACCATTGAGAGAGACTAAAAGGAATGATAAGGTGAGATGGCCAGGAATAGTCCAAATGATTATCTAGAAAATGGGAACAGGTAATTCATTGATACCAAGAAATTTATAAAGTAAAAAGTTGGATCTTACTAATAATCAAAGAAATACACATAAATTTTGGTCACTTAATTTAACAAAGCCTTTTAGATGCTCTCAGTGCTACTTTTATGTATGTGACTCAGTGTCCCAAATGTAGGACAATAGTTGTTACTTCCACCGTTACTGGTATCTACTGTTCTCAATGTTCTCAAAGACAATTTGTGAAAGTACATTAAGAACATCAAAACTGCTATTTTCTTTAGCTCCTAGGTTCTTTTTTTAGGAATTCATTCTAGAGAAAAACTTTGAGTTGCTGGTCACTAGCAGTCTAACTATCCACCAGTAAGGGAAAACTAAAAATAAATTGTAACATGTCTAAAAGGCAGGATATTATGATATCATTAAACGTTAGACATTGGAAATAAGTTCCGTGCCATAGACTAAATGCATTTTATGGGCATTTTGTGAAAATAATATGTACCATTTGTCTTTTATGTACATAGAAATAAGGTTGGGAGGAAAGGCACCAAAATCTTAATGGCAGTTTTTCTGTGCGATATTATAGGTTGATTTTCTCTCCACAGTTTGCTTTTGGTTTATTTTCATAAGTTGTGTAATAAAGATGTTTTGCACTTATAAAAATTGAGTAGCTTTGAGAACCCATTTGATATTTTAGTTTATAAACTTGAAACCAAACTAATCAATGTAGTTGCGGGATTCTCCAGTTTTCTGGCTGCTCCCACAAGACCAAGGAAGAAATTAGGAAACCAAGAGTTGGTGTGGAACCAAGGTTGTATGCAGCTGAGCAAAGCAAGTTGGCAGAAGGTGCAGAGGACTTAGGGAGCTGAGGGTGAGACACTGATATCTGGCCTGAATAGTAACCAGAGTGAAGTATCTCAGGATGGGAAAAGCATACTGAAATACAAAAGGAAAGAATTGAAGAACAGATGACGCTAATGAAGTTTTTCTTTTGAGATGGAACAATTCTGGTGACAGCAAAGTCCAAAGTGTGGCTGTAATAGTAACACACTTGACAGAAGAGAAATAAAGGCTAGGGCAGTGATCCAGGACCTCAGAGGCTGGAGCCCAGGACACACCATCTACATGGGTATGTAGGTCCCTTGAGAAAAGAGCAGGACACAGTAAGGATCCTAAGTCCTCAGTGGATATAAAAGGGTCCCCTGGAAGATAGGGTGACAAGAAAGAGGGTAAAGTCATGGCCTGAGAAGCACGCAGGACGTGACAGTGGGAAAAAGACAAGAATTGCAGTGCTGCCTCCATATTTGAAGTCCTCAGAGTTCTGTTTTTAACTAAAAAACCCACAAAACAACAACAACAAAAAACAAGTTTGATTTTAACATTTTTAATTACCATCACTTCTTAAAAGATTTGTTCAGATGTAACCAATTTTCCTGCGGTACCTTTATGATTACTTAGCTTCTGAAGGGGAAGAGGTTATACTATCAGTTAATTTACTTCCCAGCTATCATTGCAGTGATTAATGACTGGCCATACAGAGAAGTGTGCTTTTAATTTTTTTTCTCATTAAAATTGTGCAGGGAATGTTGACAGAACCAATTGTACCTTAACAGGCATTTCAGGTTCAAGGATACTTGAGAACCATTCTGTGGATGGTTGCTCCAGTGAATAGATTTCAAATTATGTGAAATTGGTTTTATGTTAAAAGTGCAAGAGTTTGTCCTAAAAATACATTAATTTTATTAAATTGTTTAGAGGCTTGGAGTTCCCTTTGGACAGAGTCAGTTAACTTCTTGGGTAGGGACAGAAGGCAAGATTGCCTTTATTGCCTCCTCTGTGTACTGGGCTCGTGTGAAGTAATTCTCCAAGGTAATGGTAATCCATCCATTTTCAAAGTGGTCAAATAGGGGCAGGGGCTTCAGTGAATCAAACATACACAAAGTCAGTTATGGCCTCAAAAGACAGTGGTCAGGGAGAGACAGTGCTTTTAGTTTGAGCTCTTATCAGCATATTCTCAAGGTTAGAGCTATATGTCCAAGACATCTTCATCACTACCATTTTCGGGACTTCAGTGCTCTTCTGTGTAGTGTCTTATGCCAACAGAGCAGCCTGAACTTCTTGAACAGTGGCTCAAGGTTTCAAGAGCCAGAAAGCAGAAGCAGCTAGTCCTCCTAAAGTTTGGGCTCAGAACCATGATGGTCATTTCCACCGTAAGTCACAAGTAGCCCAAATTCAAGAAGGGAAGTAACACATGTGTACAGAGAGGGAAGGAACTGTTGGCAGTGGCCATATTTCCTTAAAAATCCTATAAAAGGGGGAGGTGATGATGGGGAAGGGGTGTGTTATAGGGAGTATAGAAAAATAGTTGTTCTTAGCAGGTTGAGGAGAAGATTAGAAAATTACTTGGATGAGAAGATGGTATGATAGAAACAAGCACTACCTTTCTGGCATAGAAAATGATACAAGGACATAAAAATGATTAGACATGGAGAGTGTTGTAGACTGAACTCTGCTCCCCTCTCCCCAATTTATATGCTGAAGTGTTAAAATGCAGAACTTCAGAATATGAATGTAGTTGTGGATAGGGCCTTTAAGGTAAAATGAGGTCACATGGGTGGGCCTTAATCCAGTATGATTAGTGTCCTTTAAAGAAGTGAATGTTAAAACATAGAAAACAGACCAAGGAAAGAATATGCGAGAACATGAGGAGAAGGCAGCCACCTGCAAACCAACCAGAGAGGTCTCAGAAGAAACCAAACCTGCTAACACCTTGATCTTGGACTTCAGACACCCTGTCTGTGCAACTTCATGATAGCAACCCTAACAAAGCAATGCAATCAGTATCTTCAAGACATTTAACTCCACTGAAGATATAGACAAATACATATGCATCTTTAAGACCTACAACAGGAGTAGATACAGGATGCCATGGAAACATATAAAAATGGCTTGGATTCTCTTACTTTATATTTTTTTATTAGCATAAAGTCTCATTGCTTTTTCTGATGATAAATAAATATATACTTCAGATATAAAACACTGAAATAAAATAGATGCCCACCATACATTAGTTCTTCAAGATACTGCCAATCTATTGTATACATACATAATATTGTTCCCTCTTCTACCCAGGGAAGGAAAAAAAGTAGAAAGCCAGAGTGGAAGAATCTGGAAAATAAACAAACACCTCTACTGACCCACTCCTAGAGATGCGAGTTGCAATGGAGACCTGGTGTTGGTGGATGTAGGTCACTTAAGAGAGAAGATGGTTCACCACCCCAGGACTGCTGGCTCTGAAGTTCTGTGCAGCTGTGCACATGATCCAGGATGTTTCTGGTGACAATGTTAAAGTATTCTGGATTAGTTTATTCTGCTCAAAAAGAATCTCCTTAAGGTTAGTTTAAACTGTGGTTGAGAGCAAAGATCAGCACATAGAATTTTTCATTATTTTAAGACAATAATTTATGAAAATAAAATGTTTAAGTAAATACTAATGGCTATTGAAGGGAGCCATTTTATCAAAGTTCATACATGAGAAAAGACTTATGGAATAGTGTATGCTGCAGGGAATTTAATTTGGGAAATCTTCCTGGAAGTGGTATTTCTAATAAGATAAGTAAGCATTAATTCAGACCAGGGAGGAATTATTTATATTTCTGATTTATCATTTTATTTTATTTTATTTTTTTTTTCTGATTTATCATTTTAATTAAGCATTGTTTCTTAATAGCACTCATGACTCAGAGCAGATAAATAAGGTAAATATAAGTTACAGGTGTGCAGAGTATTACACCAGCCTCTGTGGTTCCTTGCAGAGGGACAAACCAAGGGTCATATCCAAGTAGATATAAAATAAATGCTTTTGTTGTCAGTGTTTACAGAAATAATGCTAGGAATAAAAATATCATTGCACATTCTATATATTTTTTGGACTCTCCACAGTAGTAGAGATTCCCAGTGTTCTTCTGGGAAAATGAAGAATATCAAACATAAAACCACTAAACAGCATTTTGGGACCTCTACAAATAATCAAATTCTGAGAGAATCCAAGAAATGTGGAAAGATTCTGTAAAAGTTCCTCTAACACACTTTTGACAAAAGAACAATCTTGCTTGTACTTGTACTGGCTTCTCTCTCCTTTTCGTCTGTTCCACAGATGACCCTTGGAGGGGAGTTCATGATGGCCACTTATCTACGTGGCCCCCACTTTTTATTAAATAGGGATAAATTCCATAGATTCCATACTTTAAAGAGCAAGACAGATTGCAGGGCCTATTTAGGCAGTGAGCTCGCTGCACCTTGTTTTGGGCAGAAACCGAGGCTGTGCCCACCTTGCATGAGGTCACGAGGTCACCAAGAAGGCCCTCTGCCTGCTCTGCCTTTGCCTGCTGTTCTTTAGCACTCCTTAATTGTCCCCCTGCTTTTGCACCAGTTTATCAGGAGTCCAAGTGCTAAACAACACGATCTAACTGGCTGATCCCGGCTCACTTGCCACTAGCTGCCAGGAGTGAGAGAGAGAGGCTAGAACTCCCTGCTTTGGCAGATGGCGGTGGGTGGGGGATACTTTGAATATAAGAAAGAGGTTTAGCTGCTTGGTAGACAAATAATTCAACTTCAACAAAGACCTTTATTTCGAATTCATAAAATTGTGTTAATATTTCTAGTAACACTTCAAAAAAACCTTTAGTTAGCCTTGACATGATCCCCTCATCAACTGCATTACTATTTCAAAACAATTGTTTTCCACTAAGTATGTATATCAGTTAAGGTCATCTTCCTTTACTCATAATTTTATTCATGATTTAATGGAAAAGCAAATAGTTATCTTAAAAGCTCATCCTGGAGGATCTATTACAGCCGGCACAAGTATCCACTTACTAATTACTATGTTCCTGGCACCAGGTTAGGTAATTTATGTGCAACATCTTATCTAGACCTCACAAGGACCTTACAAACTCTGCATCATTCACTCCATTTTCCGTGTGAAAAAGTCAGCAAGCTGTTTACCTGCAGAAACCAGGACCAGAATCTAGGATTCCTCCCTCCCTCTCTTCTTTCCTTCCTTCCCATTACCTCCCTTCCTCCCTCCCTCCCTCCCTTTCTACTTTCCTTTTATATTTCTTTCCTCTTTCCTTCATTCTTCTTTCTTTGACATCAATGTCCTTGTATGTATTTTTACCACTTTGCATGGATAATTAGCAGTGTAAAAGCCCATGAATCCTATATTCATGAAAAAAAGGTTTTTTTTCCCTGAAAATATGTAGTCGGTTACCACCATCTTGGATTCTCTGTGACATAGTCTGGTTGGCTTTTAAACTTTGTTTTTTTAAATCATTCCAAACTTCCATTTAGAAATGAAAACTGATTTGAAAAGCTGCGAATCCTTGACTGAGTCGCTGAGAAATGGTATGGAACGTACAGTGCTCTGTTAGCCAATTTGACAATAAATCATGTTAAAAAAACAAAAACAAAACATACAGTGCTCTAAGAAAGAGAGGAGCAGGAGATTGTCACTGTGGTCTCACAGTTGACGTTCTTCACTGGGAACCAGAGCAGAGTAGGAAAACATCTGCCCTCAAATGTTGCAAAGGCCACTGCCCTAGTTAAACTGTTGTGAACTGGGGCATTTGGGTCTAAGTAATTCAGGACTTTTATTTTCAGCACATGTCCCCAATCATTCCTGTAAAAATGAAGGCCATTTCTTGACTCCAAATGTGCCATTTACCCTTAGCACATAGTCTGTAACTTTTATCCAACCAGTAAAGACAGAAAAGTGGGAAAATGTTACATTGTCAGATAAAAGAATTTGAAAGCATTCGAGAAGGGAAAGTGAAAAGGTTTGTCAGAGTCCATTAAACTAAAAACATATATTTCTAGTTGTGCATCTCGAGTGTGCTTCCTTTCCCTTTACCATTTATTCTGTAACATATACTCTACTGAAAATAAATAAATTTCACCATTTATTAGAAAATAAAAATATTGCTATTTCATACAAATCCATATAATACACTCACTCCTTGGAATGGAGGAAGAGGTCTATGTTTTCTGAGATTTTCCTATCTAAATGCTAACTAGATCTGCATATGCACAGCATATTCCTGCTAGAGTTCAGAAGTGGACCCAGGGGTCATGCAATTAACATTTTACTTCTTTCAAATATTCTGGATTCTTCTTCTGTACTATTATTCTCCATCAGGTAAAGGTTTTTGGTTCTGTCTAGTTGACCAAGGTTGAAGGGAAAGTATAAATCTGAGTAGAATAAATAGTAGACATGTTGGTGACCATGAAGATGCAGTGAGGGTTTTTGCTCAGTAATCGGCAATATTATGTTGTGGTGTTGTGGTTATGCACTCTGGAGTCAGACTTCCCTGATTCAAATCCTGCTTGCTGGTTAAATAACCCTGAGCAAGTGATTTAGCCTTTCGGTAACTCAGTAGCCTCATCTGTAAAATGGACCTGATGATAAGAGCACTTCATAAAATTACTGTAAAGAGTAAGTAAGTTTATAATGTCAAGCATCTAAGTCAGTCCATAGTAAGTCCTCAGTTAATATCAGAAGTATAAGAATTTAATACATATATTTTCTCATGTTACAATTCTTCAAAATTATTTTTATATAGTTACCTAGCATTCAACCATAGAGATGAAAAATAATTGATTTAACTCACTGCTTATTGTAATACATTTTTGGATTATTTCCAACTCTTCATGGCTATATATTTGCTTATTTTTTTCAGATTAACCTTAAAATCACTTTGCCAACTTCCAATAAAAATATTCTAAGAATTTTAGCTGGAATTATATTAAGTCTATACAGTTATTTTGGGGACATTCTTTTACAAAGTTCAGTATCTTGTCCTGGGCTATAGCATACCCATCTGCAGATTCTGGTCTTCTTAAAAAGTGAATCTTGTATTTTGTAATTATTTTCATGGAAATCATATATTTTTATTTTAACATTAATTGTCATGTATTTCATAATTTTGCCATTAGGAACTATTAAATAGAATTTATTCTTATTTCTTGCTGTTATGAAATATTTAGTATTTTGTTTTGTGGCTATTTATAAGGAGGTTATAGTTTGTCATAGTAAAAACATCAAACCTTTTCTGTGTATGACTGTTTCTATGCCTAGAAAAATGTTGGCTTACATCCTGAATTTAGAGCAATTTTTACCTATAACTTATTTTAGTAAAAGCACTTTTGAAAAATAAGTTTGAAGTCTGTAATGTAAATGCACCGCTAAGCAATAGGTCGATTTTATAAATAAATCATTTAAATAAACAGCATGCTTACTTCATGTCTCTTAAACAAAGAGTCCTCAGGACCATCTCAGTTCAAATAGAAGGAGCAAGAACTGAAGAGAATTCCACACTTCACTAACAGGTCCATTAATTGGTTATAAACTACAAAAGCTCAACATTTACTAAAGTACCGCCTTCTTTGTAGAAAGAGGTACCTTAGTATCTTTCTCACGCTTTGTAATTGTCTTGTTTATTTATTGTTTACTTGTTTATTACCTATTCCCCACCCCACTCCCATTGCCACTGTAATTTCTATTACGGCTGGAACAAACTTGGTTGTCTTCTTTACTATGAGGATAAACTCCAGTCTCATTCATTGATTCATTGATTGATTGATTCATTCATTCACTCATTCAATATATATGTATTAATCTGCTATTCTTGTTAGGAACTGTTGTTTATAGAGACAAGGTCTCTGGCCTCAAAGTGTTTAGAGATAGAAAGCAAACAAGCAAATAATAACATAATTTCAGGTAATTGTAAGAACTGTAGGGGTGTAAGGCAATAGAATAGACTGAGCAAAGTGGGGAAGTGTACTGTTTCAGAAAGAATTGCCGGGAAAGGTCTCTCTAAGGAAGTAAAACATGAACAGAGACCTGACTAAGATGGAAGATTTAGAGGGAGAAATATTGCAGGTAGACTGAACAGTAAAGATCTTGAGGTGGATAAACATGGTGGTCCAAGAAGTGGCAATAATACCAGGGAACAAAGGAGAAAATGGAAGAAGATGAGGCCAGAAAGGCAAAACACGATCAGGTCATGCAGTGAAGTCCTTCATCTCTCCAGTAGTGCTTTGCAAACTTTGTGGTGCATACAAATCATCTAGGATCTTGTTAAAACACAGACTCTGGTTCAGTTGGTCTGGGGCAAGGGCTGGGATTCTGAATTTCTAACAATATTTCAAAGGATGCTAATGCTGCTGTTCTGAAGACCTCTCTTTGAATAATAAACTTCTGAGCTATGAGAAAACTGTTGGATTTTATTGTAAATATGAAGTAAAGCCATAAAGGGGCCTTGGAGTTGGGATAAACAACTGATTTACCTTTTTAAAGGACCACGAAGCCTGCTGTTTGTAGAAAAGTCTATTGGGGAGAAAGTATGGAAGCTAAAGACCAATAAGAAGATCGCTTCAGTTAGGTAACAGATGATCATGACTTGAGATAGGGCATGCAGTGATACATTTTGATTACAGAGTCAACAGGATGTTCTGGTGGATTGGATGTTGGAAGTAAAAGTCAGGGTGATGAAGACAGACTACTAGTTTTTAGACTGAGCAACTGGGTGATTTGTGGTTCCTGTCAAGAGCTTAGGGGAGACTGCTAGATAGGAGACGGAAGTTTGGGAGTCATTAGATTTTAAAGCTATGCAATTAAATGAGCTCATCTAGTAAGTCAGTATATATAAAGAAGCGATTTGAGATTCAGAAGAGGAAGAAAGCCCAAAGAGATGGAGAAGGAGCCACCAGTGACATAAAGGGTGGGGGGGAGGAGAACATCAGATGCCCCCAGAAGTCTAGTGAAGAAGTGCTTTGGCACAGGGGCAGAAGGAAATTGATGAGGAGGATAACCAAATACCTGTGAGAGTCCAAATAAAATGAATTAGAATTGACCACTGGATTTTGCAAGATATGGAGGTTATTGCTGATTTGAAAAAGGTGGCCTTGATGAATAGGGTACTGAATCTTGGCTGGACTGTAAGAAAGAGAATGGGTGCTGGGAGAGACAATAGACACTTCTTTCAAAGATTTTCATTACAGAAATGGGTCATAACTGGAAAATGATAGTGAATCAAAGGATTTTTATTTATTTATTGTTTAATTTTTAAATGTTCTTATTTATTTTTGAGACAGAGAGAGACAGAGCATGAGCAGGGGAGGGGCAGAGAGAGGGGGAGACACAGGCTCCAGGCTCTGAGCTGTCAGCACAGAGCCCTAAGCGGGGCTCAAACCCACGGAGTGTGAGATCATGACCCGAGCCGAAGTCGGACACCCAACTGACTGAGCCACCCAGGCGCCCCTCAAAGGATTTTTCTTTAAAGATAAGAGATAATGAGACATGTTTATGTTCTGATATGAATGACAGGTATGAAACTGTAATTTCTCATATGAAATATACATTTGGTCTTTACCCCTGTTTCCTTACAAAACTCCTAAAACCCTTGAAATTTCCTAAAGATGTCTTTTGTTATGTTAATAAGGTGACTTTTGGAGAGGCCCCAGACTGGGGCCTGGATGCCAAGGGAACCAAACCTGTGAACAGAGAGTTGAACTTTCAGTCCTTCCCATTACCCAGGCTCCTGGGAGGAAAGAGGGACTGGAGAATGAATTCAATACCAATGGCCAGTGACTGAATCAATCATGCTTATGTAATGAACCCTCCATAAAAACTCAAAAGGATCAGGGAGCTTCTGGGTTGGTGAACCTGTGGAGTTACTGAGACAAGGACACCCCTTGAGAGAGCACCGGGGCTCGGTGTCCTTTCCTCATTCCTTGCATCTCTTCCTCCTGGCTGTTCCTCAGTTATATCCTTTTATAATAAACTGGTAAATCCAGTAAGTACAATGTTTCTCTGGGTTCTGTGAGCTGGCTCAGCAAAATTAATCAAACCCAAGGAGGAGATCATTGGAACCTCTAATCTATAACCAGTTTGTCAGAAACAGAGGTGACAACCTGGAATTTCAATTGGCATCTGAAATGGGGGCTGAGAGCAGACTTGTGGGACTGAGCCTATAACCCATGGGATGTGACACTCTCACCAGGTGGATAGTGTCAGAACTGAGTCAAATTGGAAGGCTCCAGCTGGTGTTGGAACATTGCTTGGTGGAGTGGGATAAACCCCTACACACTGGAATTGGAGTCAGAATTTAAACAGATCAAGAGGAAAACGTTAGTTACATAGGTGGAAAGGCTGGCTGTGAAGAGAGGAGACTGTGTCAGGAGGGAATGTAGAGTACGCTTGTGTGTGTGTACACACTCTCTGTATGTACATACACACACACACACACACACATATACACATATATATGCAAAGCTGCATGTAGGCTGTTAGATCTGGTGGTAGGAAGATGCATCACTTTTCTTCTGGATGTTTTAATTTTTCAATAAAATGTGAAGAAAGGTCATCAACCAACAGTGAGAAACGAGGAAGGAGTATTGGAGATGTAAGCAGTGAAGAAATGGTGTGATATAATCATCTCGGAAGGTGTAAAAACAAATGCAGCAGGGTAATGTAGTAGGATTCAAAAGGCAGAACTGTGGAGCCATTTAGGATATATAAATATAATTAAAGTGAGACAAGTGGGATTTCCTCTCATCACATTTATATACTTAGAGAGCAAATGGTAAGGTTACTGAGGACACATGAGAGAAAGAAATTATGATATAATTTCATGGCATCTAAACCAAGAAAGAAGGAGGTGAGGGCTTGAAAAGTGGTGAATTAGTGGATTGTTCAAATGGGACCAAAAAACAATTGTTACAGTAAATGAATTGAAAAACAGGAGGTTCTTTGAGTTCTCAGGTAAATAAAACCCTATATAACCCTCCCCTGCAATTCTCCAAAGGTACTGGACAGTATGACCTTCACCATGTGAACATAGCTTGAATTGTCGTGAATGTTTCTCAAAAGGCTCACCATTGATTTGCTTTGTGCAGTCATTAAATGATTTTATGTACATAAAATTTCTTAAAAATAGATCCGTTGAGAAAGGCAGGGTCCATCCATAACAACAATATCCCCTTTTATTTTAAAGTATTTTAAAATGTTTTAATGTATCAACGCAAAAAGCAAAAACATCATTCAAACCAAACAAGTTATTAGAGCACCATCCTTAAGTGCTGTTTTGTCACTTTGCTTATTATTCTCTCAATAGTAATAAAGCAGAAATCACATCACCAAATATGAATGCTAACACATTTCCAGGATAATGTGAACAGGAAACAAATAGAATCTTGAAACATCATCTCAAATACTACTCAGAAAACCGTGAGGAGGGCAAAAAGTCCATAAAGTAAGGCACAAGGGTAGGCAATGAGAAGCTGCTGTCCTTCCATGTTCAAGGCTGAAATGAAGATTTTGGAAGCTGAGAGACTACACCAGCCAATGATGACCAGTGCCAACACAGTTCCAAAGGTGCCCCTATAGCAAAGACAAAAGAGATGATTACCTTATGTCAAGAGGAAAAAGAGATTATTGAATCAGAGCTGCTTCTGAAATGTCCTTGGTACAATATTTATAACTACTTTCTCCATTTGTAAAATGAGGGTGAGGAACTGTATGAACTCAAAGGCCTTGCCCACCTTGAAAATCTGTGAGTCAAATTCCCCGTCGGAGGTAAACATTTTGTGTTTTGGTAAAGCTTAAACTAATAGAAATACAAAAATTCACCTGCAGTCACTCTCATCTGTCAACATTCAAATCCGAGTTCCTGAAAACCTTTTATATAAATTATGTTTAGGGTATTCTTTTATAATTACAGATTCCTTTTCCCACACTTTCTTCCCAAATTTATTCCCAGTGTGAGCAGAAAGACAACTGGATTTGCACTCCAGTAGGGTGCCCGGTCACTGCTCCCGGGCCCACTTCTCAGGTTCCTATCTGAGACAGCAAAGCCTGACATAATTCAAGGAGAGAACACATATATGTATGTGGCCTCCCACCTCTTCTCTGAAGATTCTTTTTGTAGGTGTATTGTGGGTCTTTTAGAATATTGGAATGGATTTGTTCAAGTTGGTATCTTCAAAAATAACTGTGGAGGCAATTGGCTCCTTAGGAAGAAATGGGCAAATAAGGCTAAGTCTAGCCACCTTGGGGATAAAAGAGGAGGTGTGGATAGTAAAGAGTGAATTTCTTTCCATATGTGCAAAACAGAATGCGTTATTTAGAAAAATAAGCTATAAGAGCTAGGAAAGATCAGGAGATCTCTAGTCCCCAGCTTTAGATGAGTGAAGTGACACGAGGAAAATTGCATGTAAAATGGGCATTAGGTCAAGATCTCCTAATTCCTACTGGCACATAGCTCCTTTCACCATCGAACTGCAGTCTCACTCGATCCTGGTATTCTGAAGTTGAGAATTTTGTTTACTATTTGTAAGAAAGACAAAAATACTTACGTTTCAAAACTGAACCAGAGAAAAATAAGTGAAAACTACAATGTAGCTTATAATGCCTTAGATTATAAATAAACCAAAAACATTTAAAATGCTCTCGAATGAATATTATATCCCTTGGTTTAATTAATATCTATTAGGAATAATTTATAGGTTGATCTAATATACAGGTTTATGAACAAAAGTATAAAATTATATATATGATTGATTTGAGTGATATAGTAATATACCCAAAAGGGAAAATTCAGTTTAATAGTCCTCGGGGTCAGAGAGTTTACTCTCCTTTAATATAATTTAAAAGATTTCTAAATCGTCCTTTATAATTCAGAATGAAAATCTAATGAAAAAAGGTCCAGACTTCTGATGATTCTCAAAATCCAAATATTTCAGTTTTATTTTCTTCCCCTAATAATCTGGAGTCAGATGCCCCAAACCTCAACTTTGCTGGAAATAATGTTTTAAACTTAAATTTTTTAAATGGTATATCATCATAGCATTCTTTGGTAAAAGCATTAAACAGAACAGAAGTTGCAGGACTAAACTCTGTATTAACTTGTCAACTGTCTAAACCAAACAACTTAATAAATGGGAAAGCTTGCTAAAGAACATGATATACAAAAAGTGGCATTTTTCCATGGATAAAACTCAGTAAGTATACCTGTAACTCACACTGTATTTACACATTCAAGGTGTCCATTTTCTGTTACATTTCTTTCTTTAATGTTGAATACTTGCTGATAAACTGTTTGCTCTAAGCTATTCTCAAGAATGACACTTTAAAAATTAAACCATATTGGAGAGGCTGGGTGGCTCAGTTGGTTAAGCATCCAACTTCGGCTCAGGTCATGCACGGTTCATGGGTTCAAGCTCCACATCAGGCTCTGCACTGATAGCGTGGAGCCTGGAGCCTGCTTTGGATTCTGTGTCTCCCTCTCTCTCTGCCACTCCCCCACTCACACTCTGTCTCTCTCTGTCTCTCTCTCTCTCTCAAAAATAAATCAGCATTAAAAATATATATATTTTTAATGAGACCATATTGAGGCGCCTGGTTGACTCAGTCAGTTGAGCATCTGACTTCAGCTCAGGTCATAATCATGCGGTTCCTGAGTTCGGGCTCTGTGCTGACAGTTCAGAGCCTGGAGCCTCCTTCAGATTCTGTGTCTTCCTCTCTCTTGCCCCTCCCCTGCTTGCACCCCATCTCTCTCTCTCTCTCTCTCAAAAACAAACATTGACAAAAATTAAAAATAAAACCATATTAAAACAAAGAAACATTTCCAACTCAGTCATTCTCAATAATGTTCTGAAAAAAAAAACTATATGAGATACCTAAACAAAATTATTAAATGCTCTCCTAAAATGCCTACCTTTGGCATTGGTAAATTCTTCATGTAATATACTATCCAATATAGTGTTAATAACCTAAAATGTGCATCATCCAAGAAAAAAATGCAAATTGTGCCTCCTTTGGATATGGAAGAATGAGCACTGATGGCAAACATTTATTGGGTTCAGGGCATGTAGGGGACAAAGGACTATGTAATTACTTGCTCTCCCCAACCAGTGGTAGTGATGTGCTATCCCCTGGGAAAGTGCCCAAAAGAAAAATACCTACTGGATCCTCATTAATAGTTTTGAATTGCAAATACTATCTGCCCAGGAAGTAAAAAAAGAAAAAATCTATTGGCTGAACATATATGCTATAAAGTTCTCTAGCATAAATATCCTCATCAGGGTTCCTGGGAATTTTCCACTGCAAGGAGCTCAGCTGAGAAAGAACAGTTGCTTCCTCCCTAGAAGGCAGAGTGCTTGGGAACTGAAGCAATTTGTCAGTGTTCACCAGGCACTCACTCTTCCAAAATCAAACAAGTGAATTTCCTGCAGTTGTTAGAGCACCCCGGACAATAGTTCATATTGAAGAATGTGACAACTTACAAAGTGCCAGTTTCAAAGATAACTTGGTTGAATTTATTATTTAAATCATCCAAATAGGAAGTGCCTGAGCCCAAACTGACCTACTTTCCTGGGTCTGTCTGTAGCCATTAATAGTTTCCTCCATTGCACTACCAGAAAGATCCGAAAGAGGTTAACTGTTCCACTGGTGTGGCAAGCTTCACAGATGACTGTGCACGTGGGGGCAGTCAGCACACACAGGCACTTACTGCAGTGAAAAGAAGATAGCGCAGCTGGACAGGATGACCATGGGGAGCAGGCAGTAACCCAGTACACTTGCCACGCAGCCGTAAGACGCCCCTGAAGAGCTCATCAAGTTCAGTAAGGTGTGAATCCCTAGGCAACCTATGGCACTCATGCCATACACATAACCAAACTGAACTTTTCCTGCCTGAAAGGATGGGAAGAAAACCATTAGAACACACAAGGAACATCTGGTGGAAATTGGAATATCAGCAAAGCAGAGAGCATTTTAGAATCAGTCAGTTCAACACTGTTCCATGTCATCGGAGACTGGGAGTTCCAGAAGAAAACGGTGGCTGTCATAAGAATTCAGGTCCTGAAAACAAACATCCCTGACTATACTTGGGGAGGCATAAGCATGCCACAGAGAAGATGAAAAATTCCTAGTTGTTTTTTTAAATCATAGATCACCTATTAGAAGTACCAGACATAAGTAAGAATATATTTTCTCCCCCTATTTGTTGAATAATTAAATGAATGAATAAATTAATGAAAAAATCCAATTTAGTCCTGAAGATTTTACAAGGCAAATTATTAATGTCAGCTAATATCTATAGGATTTACTATGTTAGGACCTATTCTAAGCATATCATGTCTAGTAGCTTATTTAATTCTTACAACAACTTTATGAGATAGGTACCATATTACACTCATTTTACACATGAGGAAACTAAGATGCACCAAAGTAATGTAACTTGCCCAAAGTAAAATGATGTTAAGTGGTACAAGTTGGCTTTGAACCTAGGAAGTCTGGCTCTGAAAGTAGATCCTGGACATCTATAGGAGCTCTAACAAGTCTTAAAATAATGGGACTTGCTTAACCGTATTTAACCTAGCATATCCCAAACTTATTTGACCACAGAATCCTTTGTTTTCATAAGGCCTATTACCAGTTTAACTGACCATACTTCATGAGAAGCTGGTTTGTTAAACCAACTGACAATGAATCATAAATTACGTACTGTTAAAGAAAGTAGTGTTCAGGATACAACACTGATTTTTCTGAGGACTCATAAAAACAGCCATCTCCCACAAGGCACTATGGACTGGGGGCAGAAATATTCCCATTAAACTCACCCAGGGAAAGTCACAGTCTCCTACTGATTCAACAGGGGATATTTTAATGTTGGCTACCTGAGGATGCCAAAACTCCAGGAAAGAAACACATTTAATTTTTATATTTACATTAAGCTGGTTAGAAATTCTAGATAAATATTAAATAGACTGACTCTGGTTTTCGTGGGAATTATGCAAAACAATGAAGGATCTGGTAAGTTCAGAGAGTGAGCTTTTTAGATGTCATGTTTTCTTCTCCATGGCTGTTATCTATAAAGTCTTTATGTCTTACAGAGTAAAAAGGTATTTACTTCATAATTAATTAGTGGACAGTGTTATGACCATATTAATGTTCAAAACTATCTAGCGATTTTGAGTTCTTCTTCCTCAGCACAGTTGGGGAGATTGGTCACTACCAAGTAAGTCCTTTCACAAAATGTCCCTGGGGCTATGTTTGCAGAATTCTCTCTTGCATTAGCTGTAATAAGTTCTTACTGAGGACCTTTTGTGTTTTCGGCTCTTTTGTGAAATAATGCTAATAATGCTAGCAGACATGTTTAAAGAACCCCATCAGTTATGCATTGCTCTATTGGGTGATTTTGCTTCACTTGGAAAATAGTGACAATTTCAAATCACTTTCATGTATTAGAGAAAGATTCTACTTAATATTTTGATTGGATTAGATAGCTCTGAGGTAGGGAAAGTTGTAATGGTGAAAGGCAACTTCCCCACATCCAAAGAACAAGAGGTATACCTTCCTGACCCCAAGAAGTTTTATAAATGGTGGGGGGGGGTGGTGAATAGAAGGTGGATAAAACTAATCGATAGTAAAATTGCCCCTTTGGATATCAATTGCTGACTTCTCTCTTCATCTCTTTTCCTGTTAGTTTATCCAATTTAAGCTGTAATTCCATTTGGCAGGGGCCACTGTCATTTTTTAGATTTGTTTCAAACTCTAAAAAGGGCTTGTAACTGAAATGGAAAATAAATGTTCCCTTTATTTTTAACCTCAAAACTTTTCAGGTCCTCCTTTTCCACCCTCATTACTATATCTTGATTTGGAATACTTTTCTTCTGATTATGCTTTTACATTGGTCATGCATGTTCCTTTTCTAGATCATACTGTTAGACCTACCAGAAAAATTAAATGTAGCCATAGATGAGCCACTCATCTTCCTTGTTTGGGGGGTGAAAATAGTTTTGAGAGGAAGAATAAGTAAAACTAAGTTTATAATAACTATTTGAAGCTGTCTTTTTTGGTTTGCCTCCTTCTACATGAAGAAAGTCCACAAAAGATACTGTGTCATGCCTTAGGTCCACATACATTATAAAAGTGATAAGTATGTGACCATGAATGAACAAGTGGAATATTGCTTTGGATTTAGTTTTGCTTTCTCTAGTACAATGCATATACCAGCCCACAAAATTCTCCTTTACATTTTAACACTAAATATCCAGGGCAGGGTTAGCTTAGCCTCAAATGGATTCTGAGTGAAATCTGACTTCATTAATATACACTTGGGTAATTTTTTGTTGTTGTTGGTCATTATGGTTCTACATGTATCAGAACCAGTTCTGAAGTAAACACATCTAATGGTAAAATTAAAATGATAATGTCTGCCTAAAAGTTTCAGAAATATGCATTTTCACATATTCTCCCGAAATTTTAGAACTGAATGGAACCTTAAGAAATATTTTATAAACCTTTTTCACCTTCAAAATGAAGAAAGGAAGGCCTAGAAATAGGGAACAAAAGGTTCAAGATCATACCTAGAGGCTAAGTTAGGGGTAGATCCAATTTTCTCACTTCCAGTTGAGTTCTTTGCCTATATTGCTCTGTACTTAAAACAAAACAAAACAAAAAAGAGGATATTTAAATAATTCTAATTAATATTATGCACCCCAAAAAGATCTTAATGGAATTAATGCTTTCCTTTGAGGGATGGTAACGGTAATATTTTCTACAGGAAAACAAACAGCTGTTATATTATAAATCACTTGAAAAAGAAAATATGGGTTAATATATTAAATGGATTGTTTCTGACTGTTTGATTAATTGATGTAGTCTTACCTAGCGTAGCTAAGATTATCAAATTACTGTGACAAAGATGGAAGGGAAGTTGGAGACTTAATTAAAACTCTAGCTGATCTAGTGTTTGATTTCCAGAGTACTTGAGTACTTTCAGCTGCTGTAGTTCAAAGGAAGAAATAAGATGCTATCAGTAAATACTAGCATATTGGATAAATATGATGTGACCACATCGTCATGTGTCATTCTAGAAATCTAGAAACTAGATTTCTATCAGTATTTTGATTGGTATAAAGTCAATTAATAAATAAAAAGTAAAAATTTATTTAGTTGCAAATATATTTTACATCTACTTTTGAGAACTGTGGCTACAGTGAGGAAAACCAATTATGGAAAGTGGATAGCTGTAAGAGGGAGAAGTGGACTAAATCGTTATTTTAAGGGCTTTCCCCAGAATCTTTAATTTCCTGTATTCTTTCTCCTGCCAAGTTTATCTCTTTGCTCCTTAATGAAACTATATTTTTCAGACTGGCATGACTATCTTTTTCATCCTTTTTTTAACTTATGGTCATTACCTTCTTTGTTTAAAATCATAGGCCTTTTCTCATTTTCTCTTTTTCTTCCCTTTTTTTTAAATGAAACATTTTTCTAAATTATCAGCTAGAATGGCTTCTAAACTTAATTTAGGTGGAAATACGTTTTTCTTTACTTCTCTGGTGACTCAATTTCATCACTCCCAGATTTAAAGAATGAAAGCCGATACATAAGACAAATGGTAAAGTCAGGGGAGAAAAATGCCTTCATAAAAAGCAGAAAACCAAAATAATAAAGAAATATACAGATTGAATAAACAAATTATTGGTTATCATTGCAAGTTAATATATCCATAATAACCTAACCCGAAACAAGGAGACTCATCTCATACCTCACAGACTATTTGAAATCTAGAGATACACCCCAGCGAAGAAAATTATGAGCAAAGAGAAGGGATCTCTGTGGTGTCACAACAGAAATGTCACAGAAAACAAGAAATAAAATTTGGGCCTGTATTTCCCAAATCCATGTGTTCCTTCAACGTTTTCAGATTGGCAATCTTAGTAACAAGAAAGTCATAAAGGATCTCTTGCTTTGTTGAAAGTTTGCTCAATGATTTGAGTTTTGAAATTCTGCTTACATTTATATGTTATCTGTTGTAATATTTGAGGGTAGTTTTACTTTGTCACTATGATTCAATTAACTACATCTCTCTCACCAAAAAAAAAAAAAAAAAAAAAAGTAGTGATGAATTAAACAATTTGCACTTTAAAAAGTAACACATTTTCTTCTGTATTAACAAAGACTTCTTCAAAAACAACATTTGGAAGGGCACACATTAAAATCTGGTGCTTGCTGCTGTCTATTACCAGAAGCAAGGTGGCTCCCAGAGTGACACAAAACAGGATGGGCCCAGTGAGGTCCGTTTCATTCATAATGCTGCCATCTGCTGGCTTCAGTGGGTTTAACACGGTCAAAGTTTTTTGCCATATGTGATTAAAATTAATTCCAAGTTCTGCAAAAAGAAAAAAAAAGAGGTACTATAACATTTTATAAATATGAATAATATTATTTAATTAAATTTAACATATCTGGTTAATTTACTTAGCACTTTAATCTGATCGTTGTATTTTCAAAATCTAAAGTTCTATGTCATATATAGTAATTCAAAAACAAAAATAACAAAAAAAAGATTTTTTTGTTCCCAATGAGTTAAAAGATATATTTTAGATAAATAATTACATCACAGAAAAAATTTCCCTGCCTTATGCACTAAATATAAGCTTAAAGTCTGAAAATTGCGAAACAGATGTTCTACAGTAAAAAAAAAATAAAATGGTAGCTAACAGACCAAAGGTCCTATTCTATTGCCTATTTACATATTTCCTTTTTCCCTATTTTCCCTTGATAATACTTCTGAAATCATATCATGCTTATACCAAACATGGTATAATTTTTCAATTAGCAGCATTATCTAAACTAAAGATATTTAGCCCAGATCTGGGATTTTACTTCCACCCCGCCTAATGAGAAGAGTAATTCTACACTAACTGCCTAAAACTCCACAGAGGAGAAAGTGGAATGACTCCTTCTTGCACCCATATTTTAATACGGTCAGTGCTATTGTGGTTGAGTTTATGTACTCACAGATTAAATTCTTGAGACAAGTTAACCTTTCCCTTTTATGAGTGGTGGTGGTAGAATAAAATATCCAAAATCTGTGGGGCTCAGTGTCCATAAGTCCAAACTCATTTAGAAATATCTATTTTTCCCCAATACCTTGTTTTCAAGTAATTCTGACTGCCACGTCACAGACCCTTCTGCTAGATCCTGATTCTCTTACATCATTTTTACTTAAAAAACAAACAAACAAACAAAAATAATAAATCCACCCAGCCATTCGACATTCACTGAATACAGAAATAAATATTTACACCACATTAGTTTCTTTTCTCATCACCTCTATAAACTTTAAGATGTATCCTGAGTAGAAAAAAACAAAACATTAAAAAAGGAGAACATGACTTTACTATTTAAGAACCAATAATCAAGCTGGTTACCCTGCTTGTATCATTATAAATTTAAATAAGAGTAAGGCAGAGACCCAGAAAAACTAGAAATAAAATACAGTAAAGAACATGCATTTCAACTAAAAAGAGTTAAATGTGTTGTTGTTTTTTTTTTTATTGAATGCTTTCACTGAATTTTGCTGTGAGCTGTACAAGATATGTACGCATTGGTCTCTCAGACATGTAATGAAGCTAGTACTATTATTTTATTCCTATTTTGTGCATCAGGTAGCTGAGGTTTTGAAATATTAAGTAATTTGTCCAAAGCCACAGAGCTAGTAACAGAAATCTAGGTTTTAACACTGAAGAATCTGACTCAAGACCCCATGCTTTCTTCCCTAAAACAAGCAATCTAATTAAAAACTTGGCAGAGGATCTGAATAGACATTTTTCCTAAGAGGACATGCATGCAAATGGCCAACAGGTACATGACAAGGTGCTCAATATCACTAACCACCAGGGAAATTCAAATTAAAGCCACAAAAAGGTATCACCTAACACCTATTATCTATTTGATAATAGAATGCTATTATCAGAAAGATTAGAAGTAACAAGTGTTTGTGAGGATGTGGGGAAAAGGGAACCCTTCTGCATTGTAGGTGGGAATGTAGATTCATGCAGCCACTGTGGAAAACAGTATGGAGGTTCCTCAAAAATAAAAAAAAAAAAAAAAAGAAAAGAAAATAGGGCTCTGGCGTTTCCACTGCTCCCACTGTGGCTGCTCACCAGGCCAGGCTGGCCACAGGTCTACCTACAACTGGAGGGCACAGGCTCCTGGAGACAGTGGCTACAGCAAGGAGCCCAGTGAATACATCCCCAGGGCAGCAATGCATGGCAGAGAGAGGCTATGACCTGAACACTGAACCTGGCCAGTTTAAACAAAGAAAAAAGAAAAAAGAAAAAAAAAAAAAAAAAAAAAAAAAAAAAAAAAAGAACTACTATTTGATCCAGCAATCCCACTTCTGGATATATATCCAAAGGCAATGGTAACAGTATCTCAAAGAGATCTACGCTCCCATGATCAATGCAACATTTTTCACAATACCCAAGATATGGACACAATCTAAGTGTGTGTCAATGGATGAATGGATAGATCTATCATACATATGATCATACGTGATACATACATACAACGGAATATTCATTTATGAGAAAGAAGGAAACCCTGCCATTTGCAACAACATAGATGGGCCTTGAGGGCATTATGACAAAGACAAATACTGTACAGAATCACTTATATGTGGATTCTAAAATCAAGGAGAAAAGAAGTCAAATGCATAGAAACAGAGTAGAAAAGTGGTTGCTAGGGGCTGAGGGTGGGAAAAATAGGAAGAGACTGGTATAAAGGCAAGTGCACATGCCTGCCCACACACACATACCACATACAAAACAAACAAACAAAAAACAAAAGCAAAAAAAAAAACCTTTATTTTTAATAATATAGCTATATTTCTCAATGTGCATCCCATTTCATAATAGCTGTATTTTTTTTTTAATTAAGCTCAATTCTCCCATATGAAGGATTCTCTCCCTAAATCATCTGTACATGGCATTCAACTTCCCTTCCTAGGATTTAGTAACTGTCTTTGATCACATATAGGGCATAGTTCAACTTCTTTTACAGCAGCACATAACACCTAACATCTTGCATATCTGACATTCTATACACAGAATACCAGATGGACTTTTAATAACTTCCATGACATAAGAGGGGTCTTGCTCTAACAGGGACCTAGACATTTTCAAAAGGTTGGCCAGACATTGGTCTACACTGGGATAGTAAGGATATTTTTTCACTCATTTGACAGGTTGACAGTTGCTATCCCTAGTTTGAAAAGAATTTGACTGGTTAATGGTGAGTAAATCACGTGCATTTCAACTTCCATGTTGCATCCTTTTTATTATCACACTGTTATTTATATATTTCTTAATGAACATACACTTTGGAGAAGATGAGCTTAAAATGAGGTTAGAATGTCTACTATGATTTTTTAAATTAGCAGATTTTAAAATTTGAGAAATATTATAGTTTAAATTAATTTCATCTAAGCCTTATGTTGTTTTCAAACTATATTTTCAATTAAGACATTTATGTTAGCAATATGTTTTCAGTATTTACAACAAAGTGCCCTTTAATTCAAAATACCTTTTTTTCCTCAAAAAGCATAACAATTATTCCTGAGGAAACTCCGATGAAAAATGCTCTATGAGACATTATTACTGATTTTAGACATTTATTTTATGGCATAATTAACTTCTGCACATGTTGCAACATCGAGTCATTAACCAGTGAATGAACATAAGACCTGCTACATTCTGTCATACCAAAAAAGAGTTTATGTGTTTTCTACCAAAATATAACATTTTGTTTCCCCATAACATTTTGTTTCCAAATTTATTACAATGTATGCAAATGAGATTATAAGTATTTATTAATTGTAGATATCCTAATATAATACCTTGTTATACAGATAAAAGATGAAGCTGTTGTGAAATTTGAATGTAAAGTTTATTGTTTTGCTGTCATCTAGTGGTAGTAAAGTATATGATATATATGCTATAAAAATGAATTAATATCTTTGTTTTCTATGCAAATTGTGGCACTGGCCTTTCAAATATAAACATCAGGCTGTGCTACATATATAAGTACCGAATATCACAGTAATTCTTCTGGTTTGACAGACTTGAATTGACTATTATTCTTCGAGATACATTTGTTAACATATTGATTGTACATTATCAAATTGCAAAAGTTATCATTCTTACATAAAACCACCAAATGAGTCTTTTAGATAACAAAGTATTTAAGGAATAAACAAGCACATTTTCAAATAACATATTTTGTGCAAGGGTTGTTAATTATTATAGCTTCATAATGTGATAGGCTGTTTTGGTGTATGCTCAATAAAAACTAGCGAACACCATTTATCACCTTATCCTAGAAACCCTGCCTACGGTGTTTACATATCTTTGAGACAGATGAAGCTGAAAGCTTTCAGTCACCCAGCCTGAGGAACATATTGAATCAGAGTCTAGAAATTTCACAGATTCAAAATGCCGAATTATATTAGGTGCAATCTCTTCTAATACCCTAGCAATTCGGTGGGGATAATCACAAAAAGAAAAAAAAAATCTAAGAATTTTCTCTAAGCTGCATAAGGTGGGAGGGGAAATCTAGGGTATTTCCTATTTTAATTTGAGAAGACATAAAGGAAGGATGTATTAGAGTTTAGAATACCACAATAGATACATTTAGACAAGTAGAAAAGATTATTTTCAATGAATGTTACAGGAAAAATTGGTTAATCATTAAAGAAAAAATAAGGCTGAATCCTACTTCACATACAAACATAAAATAATTTTTATTGAATCAAAAATTTAGGTGCAAAACAAAAAAGATCATTAAAAAATTTAAGAATATACAAGAGGATATAAACAGTACTCAGAGCTGGAGAAATACATTATAAACAAAAGAGCAATCAGAAAGAAAATTTACCAAGAAAAATATTGTGGACTTGAAAACATAAATATTAAAATTCCAATATGCTTTAATTTCCTATTAGCAAATTAGATGGCAAACACCATCTAGGAAAAAAAAAAATGTTTGCAACACATATTCCAGGCAATCATTAAGTATCCTTAACATACAAATATCCCTAGGGGCACCTGGGTGGCTCAGTCAGTTAAGCATCCAACTTTGGTTCAGGTCATGATCTTGCAGTCCGTGAGTTTGAGCCCCGCTTAGGGCTCTGTGCTGACAGCTCAGAGCCTGGAGCCTGCCTTGGATTCTGTGTCTCCCCTGGCACCCCGCCTCTCTCTGCCCCTCCCCCCACTCGTGCTGGGTCTCACTCTGTCTCAAAAGTAAATGTTAAAAAATGTTTTTAAATAATAAAAAAATAAAAATAATAAAAACATGCAAATATCCCTATAAATAAACAAGGAAAGGAAAAATCTTAAGATTCCAATAAGAAATCTGACAACATGAAAAACAGGAAGAACAGTCAATAAACATGGAAAAACATGTCTAACATTTCTAGTAACCAAGAACTACAAAGCACTCCTTTTTGCCCATCAAATTAACTAAGACATCTCATGTTCTATGATGATGGTGTAGTAGGTCATCCTTTTTCTAGATCAGTTTGACAATGTAAGTACCTTTTGATCCAGTAATCCCAGTTACGGAACCAATCCAAGGACAACTCTGTAGAGGTCAAAGTTGTTCACTATGGTGTTCAACAAAGCCTTACTTACTATAATGAGCAACCTTTAGGTGAGTTTAAATTATAGTACTTTTATACGACAAAATATTATTAAGCCATTCTAAATCATATTTTGAAGTAATATTCAATGACTTTAAAGAATGCATGTAGAGAAATGCTTTTGATATAAGATAACTTTAAAAAGTACAAAACTTTATGGGGCACCTGGGTGGCTCAGCCAGTTAAGTGTCCGACTTTGGCTCAGGTTATAAACTTGCGGTTTGTGAGTTCAAGCCCTGTGTCAGGCTCTGAACCCTTCCCCACTTGAAGCCCTGTGTCTCGCTCTGCCCTTCCCCACTTGTGCTTTCTCTCTCTCTCTCTCTCTCTCTAAGAATAAATGAAACATTAAAAAAAATTAAAATGCATATATGTAAATATTTTACGTATGTATGTATATATTTAAGTATATATGCTTAAAGTGAAATGCTATATTTTTGAATATGTATTTATGAATACTCAAAAATGGAAGTTAGATCATACAATGGCTATAAAGTTTTGTACTTTTTTTAATGTTTATTTATTTTTGAGAGAGAGACAGAATGCAAACCGATGAGGGGCAGACAGAGAGGGAGACACAGAATCCGAAGCAGGCTCCAGGTTCTGAGCTGTCAGCACAGAGCCCAATGCCGGGCTCGAACTCACAAGCCGTGAGATCATGACCTCAGCTGAAGTTGGACGCTTTAGTGACTGAGCCATCCAGGCACCCCATACATAAATGCATTTTATACACACACACACACTCAGAAAAATAGAATAAAGGCTGGAAGAAAATACATCAAATCATTAATGGTAGTTATGTCATAGAGACAAAATTTTAGGTGGTTCTCATAATTTTATTCATATGTTTCTGTATTTTTTAAATTTCTATGTTGAATATAGATAACTTTTATAACAACACAACTGATAGTTTTTTTTTAAAGTAGATATGTTGGCGGAATCAAGGAAAATGTGTAATGAGGATAGCTTATAACTTTCATGTGTTGATTACTATTTCAGAGGCAAACTAGAATGAATTGGTTAAACATAACTGATTCCCAAATCTAACTGGCTTCTAAAGAGCCAACAAAACTATTACATAATTTTCTGTGCTTTTCTTTTAAAACTTCTTATTTTAATGTTTAACTTTGAGAGAGAGAGACAGAGGCGAGTGGGGTAGGGGCAGAGAGAGAGGGAGAAACATAATCTAAAGCAGGCTCCAGGTTCTGAGCTGTCAGCATAGAGCCCAACGCAGGGCCTGAACCCATGCACCACGAGACCATGACCTGAGTGGAAGTCGGATGCCCAACTGACTGAGCCACCTATGCGCCTCTATGCTTTTCTAAGTGGTTTAAATCTTTCACCCTTTATGAATTTTGAAGACAAAGAGGGAATGCTTTAATGCCAAGTGGTTGGCTGTGTTTATACAAGACAAACACTTATCTTTTGATGTAAAATATTGGGAATTTTAATCTATCCCTTTTCACTTGACTACATATAAAGGGGTTAGAGCATAATAGTTAACCTATTAGTATTTCCCTGTGGTTAAATTTAAATCTACTTGAGTTTTAGTTTTCTAGCCTCTATGCTTCTAGCATATGTTGATTTTCTTCAAGAGCAAAAGCAGCAGATGTAGTGTGGCTGAACCAAAAAAAAAAAAAAAAAAAAAAAATCAATGGTTGGAACATCCCTTGAGATCCCTGAGACCTTCAACTGCAAGGGTCCACTGGTTTCCTGCCACCAACAGTGTTACTTACTGGAATCCTATTCCTCCCCACTTAGCCATACCTAGCTGAGATGAGGGGACTCATATGACCCAGGAAAGAAGAAAAATGGGTTGTATCCATGACAATAAAAGAATATTGAGAAACTACCCCCTTGGCTCCCAGGCATCATAGCAGAAGATACAAGTTAACTGGGCTAAAAAGGGTCATTGCTATAACCACTCTGCTAAAAGACATGTTCACTATTGTCTACACATGGTAAGGGAGTCTGCACTCTAACACACTGAAGAAACATTTAATAACAGCAGTAATAGTGTGGCAATAGTACAGATCTACTTCCAGTTCACCTCCCCTCCACACACACACGAGACAAACTTCCAACGGTTTAAGCACCTTTGTTTGGCAGACTCTTGTTTAAACATGGGATAATCACACATAAAACACGGTATACAGCATGCTGACAGTGCACATTATGTGCTGATTATTGCTATTATTCTTCTAGCTGTACACACATTAATAGCATTCCCTTAACTTATCTTCTAGCAAAGGAGGCTCTTCATCAAAACTGTCAATGTAAGAAGATTGTGAATAATAATCCGGGTTGGATGCTGGCTGAAAAAATTGTCCCTCGTAACCTGATGACATGAGCATCTCTTGTGGGAAAAAGGCAGCCTGGAGTTGCTCACTGGCTTGCTGTCTAGAGAAAGGAGAATATTGATTTATATACATATATATACAGAGAGGGTATCATGACAAATCACTGAAGGAAGCTACAATTTTTCTTCTATGAGTTCTCCTAATTTTTATGAGTACTTACCCATGAAAGACAGAACTTGCTTAAAATTTAACTTTAATAAAAACAAATGAAGTAACTGGTCGTGAGAAGGTTCTAGAAGAAAGATCCCCATACCAACTAATATGTATTGATTATGTACAAGTGCTGGACACTTTCCCTCACATTTTCCCACACAATTAATACTCTGTAAGGTAGAAATTGTAACTTTAATCCCATTTTACAGGTAAAGAAATAGAGGTTCATGGAGACTGAAGGACTTGTCCATGGTCACACAGCAGCACTGCTGGTGTTGGACTCCTAAATGAAACTGTCCCAGCATCTCTGCCCATTGATACGATGTTGTTTTTTCACTTTGTTCAGGGGCAATCACCAAACATGACATTTCCTACAAATCTGTGGAAGCAATGGGTAAAATTCACAATTGTAATGGTATAGTCAATTCATATGAAAAAACAAATGTATAAACTGACTTTCTAGCTCTGGCCATTGCCAGACAATTACTGCCAACTGAATTATCTTTGAATAACTCACTAAAAGGATTCTATGGCTGGGTTAATGTCCTTCTTTCCAAATGTGCAATTTAGTTTTGTTGAAACATCATGTTTCAATACTTCTTTGACCATGCTTTTGTTTTTTATTTCACCATTTGTATGAGAAAGTTGGAAAACAATGCTCTTAGTACATAACTTACTAGAGCTAGAGAAAAGAAGGAAGGGAAAAAGAGTTATATGAGGTTATTTGATCATTTAAAATTGTTTTTACCTGAAGGAAGGAGGAGACACATAAGGAGCTGTCCTTATTAACATGTTTAAGTTTCTTTCATCAGAGCCCCTTAGGTTAAGCTAAAAATACAGCCCAGGATTCTGAACTTTGCAGCTCCCTGATCTCTTTGTGTTAAAATATTTACAGAATGGATTTTGGTACTTTCCTTCCAACATTAATCTTAATATGAAGTCTAAGAATAACATATTTAACTTTCCTTATACGAGTAAGCCTGACAGAGAAAATAACCTTCTCTGGGGGAAAAAAAAAAAAAGCTGCCAAAATAAAGATACATGCATTTAATCATTCGTTAACTCAGCTGTAAGCTCCTTAGGGCCAGGACCTCGTGCAATACTTCTCAAATCCCCAACGGCATATGTTGATTACTGTTACTACTGTTCACTTAGCCATGAGGCATATTCTTAATCTTTTTTTTTTTCTTTTCTCACCAAAATAGATGCACTATCAAAATTACTGGCAAAGGGGTGCCCGGCTGGCTCAGTGGGTTAAGCAGCGACTGATTTTGGCTCAGGTCATTATCTCACGGTTTGTGAGATCCGTGCTGTGTCCACATGGAGCCTGTTTGGGATTCTCTCTCCCTCTCTCTCTGCCCCTCTCCTGCTCACATGTGTGCTCTCTCAAAATAAAGAAACTTTTTTTTAAAGTACGGGTAGAAATGAATTATAATAATCTGAAGGGCATGCTGGTTGATGAAAGCCCCCCTTGATCTATACAGTTTTTAATGTAGAATAAAAGGGGAAAATAGAGTGGACTTAATGGACCAGCATCTAACCAAGATGATTTCACTGACAAACTGTCCTGGCCTCACTAAAACCCATACCCAGGTGTGGTTAACCAGGCTTGAGGAAAGGTAACTTTTACAATCACTCCCTGGAAAGCAATCTCCATGAATGGGGGGAAATTTGGCACAGGTGGCTGGCTACCTTGACCCAATCCCTGCAAAGAGAAAAACATTTTGCCAAAAAAAAAAAAGAGCCCATTACCAGCTAAATCCCATCCCTTTTCCCTCCTTCTCTGCTCCTTCATCCAGAAAATTTCTTCATCAGGAGCTTGGCCTCTGTTGTCCTTGGCATAATACTAAAATTTTCCCACCACTTGTTTAAGAAAGTATAATTTCAAAATATGCCCTACAAAGGAAACCTCAAAACCTTTTATTAACAAAAATTACCATGGTCACCTCCTATCACTGATTTAAAATTCTCTCTTTTTATAACTTTGTACATGTTGACTCTGAGATTTAACCCTACATCTCAATAAAATCTAAGCAATACCAATATAGTTGCATTATTAGTTCACAGTTCTACCCAACAAACTCTGTACATAACCCAATTCTCATGCCCTTTTTCTTAAAATTGCTAATTTTATTTAACCATACATCCTTTTTTCTTTTATTATTTTATTTTAATTCCATAGTTAACATAGTGTTATATTAATTTCATGTAACCATATAGTGTATCCTACAGTGACTCAACAACTCTATACATTACTCAGTGCTCATCATAAGTGTACTCTTAATCATATATATTGAATGTACACTTAATCCCACATTTTCTAGCATTATCCTTTTATATTAGATGGTGCTAACTCTGATGGCTATGCTAACAAAATTCTCTTATATTTTCAGTGACATCTTTGAAGCCTACAGTATCCTTTCATGAAAGTCATTCAAGGAGAATGGACTGGACAATTTCCTAATTGCTTTATTAAGCCCATAGCACTGAATTATTAACTTATTAAAGGCAATTGCATGAGTTAAATTAGTGTAACCAATAGTTAAGACAGTAAGGGTCTATCCTATCTACAGTCCATATAGCAATGGGAGTTGTGCAGGGTGTATCAACAAAATATTCCTCTTCTCCTTGATTACACAGCATCTTAATTAGTTCTATGAGAAGATGCATATTGAAATTTTGATGATTTCTAACTCAGCACATTATTCCAGATGAAACAAATGTCAACTAAATTAGACCAAGAAAACACTGGACTCCGGCTGGTAGAGTTTAAACATTAACTTTGTTAGCAGGCATCTCTTCTTCCTGTAAAAATAAATACTTAAATAAAAAGTTAAAACAACTGTCAGATGACTGCAAAAAATCCCTTTAGAACCACTGGTAACATTCTAGTCACATGACTCTTCTTTTGCTTCCTGACTGCATGGGATTACATTTCCCTTGCAGAAATAGTCTAATGATAGAATTTATCCCAAACCAAGTAGAGTGGTTAGCAAACATGCCTCTGGAGTAAAATCCTGTGTTCAAGTCCCAGTATCTTTATCTTAGGCAAATTACATCATATCTGTGCCTCAGTTTTCTCATCTGTAAAATGAGCATAATAATAGAACTCATGGTACAAAGTAGTGGTTACCAGAGGGGAGGAGGTTGGGGGATGGGCAAAATAGGTGATGGGGATTCAAATCTACAAACTTCCAGTTATAAAATAAGTCACGGGAATGACAAGTAAAGCATGGGGGATATACTCATTAACAGTGTAAGAACACATGGTAACAGATGGTAACTGCACTTATCCTGATGAGCATAGTTTAATGTATAGAATTATCTAATCACTGCATTGTACACCTCAAACTAATATAACATTGTATGCCAATTATACCTCAAAAAGTATGAACCAATTAAGAACCAATTTAAAAAAAAAATTAGTCAATATCAAAGCTGAACAGGGCTCAATGTTCTTCTACCAATATATCCAAGCCATAAAAAAAAGTGCTGTATAATAGAATAATAATAATAATGGAACTCATAAGGTTATTGTGAATTAAATTAGCTGAAATAAGTAAAGCACTTAGAATAATGTTGGGCACCCAAAACATGATCAATAAGCATTAGCTAAGTATTTGTATGCTGTTTTCTTCCTGAGGCTTACACTAAAGCATTCTAGACTTCTTCCACACATCCTGGAACAGCTCCTTCTCTATTTGTAAATACTTGTGTCTTTCTCAAAGAAAACAACATTAATAGGAGGCCAGGAGGGTTTCTGTGCTGATCACCTTTAGCTTTTCACCATTTTGGCTTCCTTGGAACACCCAAATTGACTTCACCAACACCCCACCAGTCTTGTGTTTTCCTACCAGGAGAATCTCCACTACATGCATGCCAAGACATCTGTCTCTAAGCAATAAAGCAATGGCCACACACCTGGTCTATATAAAAATCCTCTGTATCTTCACCATCTCTTCAGTAATTCCTTTTTCACCACCCATACCTGGGTTTATAAACTTCCAACTAGTCTCCAGAGGTATGATGTCATGTTAAGGCATGGTCTCCAGCTGGGGAAAATATTTTACCTCTGAGGAAACAGGACTTAACATTCACCTTGCAATGCAAAAATAGAAGATCATTGGTAAAATATTCAGTAAGGGGTGCTTGGTTGCTCACCCGGTTGAACGTCCAACTTCGGCTCAGGACATGGTATTGTGGTTCATGGGATCAAGCCCCACATCAGGCTCTGTGCTGACAGCTCAGAGCCTGGAGCCTGCTTCAGATTCTGTGTCTTCCTTTCTCTCTACCCCTCCCCTGCTCACATTCTGTTTCTCTCTCTCTCAAAAAAAAAAATACATTAAAAAAAAGACTCAGTAATAATTTCTTGTGATTGCAGCAATATGTTTTCTGCATCCTGTTACACAGTCACTAGCTACATATTTTACTAAGTTTCATTTTTCCAAAACTGTAGGTATGGACTTCATTACAACAGTCATCTGAGCTGCTTTCCTTTGTCAGTCTGATCCAGAAGGCATGTAGATGTTGAGCTAACTCCCAGTGCCATATGGAGAGTTAGAGTATAAATCAGGTGGTAAAAAATGTATCAACAGGTAAGTACAATTCATTGAAAGTCTAACTGCACATTTAACTAATATTCAGGTATGGGTATATTTCATAGAGCCAGATGACACAGTATGCTTGCAAAGACCTGAGACAATGAAGGTTTCAGCATTTGTAATACTATCACCTGAAATAGCCTGAGACAACAATATGACAGATCTACAATGAAAATACCCTGCTGGTTTAAAAAAAAACAAAAACAAAAAAACAAAACAACAACAACAAAAAAAACATTGGTCTGTACTCCCAGAATCATTTTATCTATGTAAGTCTCCAGTTGAGCCAGTAAAATGAGGCATTCTAAATACCCTTGGTAAGAACAGGGGCACCTGGGTGGCTCAGTCGGTTAACTGTCCAACTCTTGGTTTCGGTTCAGGTCATGATCTCATGGCTTCGTGGGTTTGAGCCCCTCATTGGGCTCTCGCTGGCAGTGTGGAGCCAGCTTGGGATTCTCTCTCCGGCCCTCCCCAACTTGCACTGTTTCTGTCTCTCTCAAAATAGATAAATAAACTAACTAAATAAATAAACAAACAAATAATCTCGGTCAGTACAAAATATACAGGATCAGTTGGATGGTGGTGTGGTTTAAGGAATGGGGGCAGGGGAGTCGACTTATACCACATTCCCGGATTCTGGCTGAGCTGTTGGGTGCACAGTGACTTTGTGCCACTGGCAGTACCACTAACTATGTTAGAGATACTAGAGGAAGATCAGGTCTGGGGATTCAGAAAAGCTGAGGTTCAGTCCATCTGTTAAAGCCCTACTAAAACATTCAGAGGGAGTTGTCTAGTTGTCACCTTTTCCACAGAAGTAGCTCTTTCTTGCTCTAAATAATTTGAATAGATTTTCTATTTAAAAAAAAAAAAAAAGAAAGATATAGTGGGAAAATATGGCCTAGATAACTGGTGAGAGGTGATTGGAAATAATGCCTATCTGAATGATTAAATAGTTTAAAATATATATTTTTTAATGTTTACTTATTTTTGAGAGAGAGAGCATGAGTGTGGAAGGGGCAGAGAGAAGGGGAGACACAGAATCTGAAGCAGGCTCCAGACTCTGAGCTGTTAGCACAGAGCCCGATGTGGGGCTTGAACTCACGAACCTTGAGATCATGACCTGAGCCGAAGTCGGAAATTTAACTGACTGAGCCACCCAGGCGCCCCTGACTGAATAGTTTTTTAAGATGAGAAAACTCCTTGTTCATTCTCAAATAAGAAACTTTGTTTTAAATACAAATATCTTTTTTGTCTTAGTAAGCATAGTCAACCAGCTTTCAGATGAGTATGCCACTGAGTAAGCTTTTTAAAACAAGTTTCCATTAATGGGGTCAGGGGTGAACAGAGACAGAGAGAAGGAGACTAACTGATTATAGCTATCTCCTGGATTCCTGTGTCTTTTGCCAGGATGGTCAGCATCTTTACTGTGACTTGGGGTGTATTTTAATTGAACAATTCACTGTATGAATAAAAGATCAAATCTCTGGAGTTTGATGTACACTAGTAAGTCGCTGACTTGACTCCATATTTTATGTACCTCATAAAACTACCATACCTAATATGCCCTTTTCTAATTCCTGAGACTTGCAGTGTGGACTGGAATTTAAATGTTACTGCAGCCAAATCAAGACTTGGATTTAAATGCTAAGCAACTGAAGCAGGCCAGGCCATCAACCTAATACAATATAATCTTGAGTTTTCTCATGTGGTTATGTTAATTTCCATCTCTTTGTCATCTTGATTTCTGGGCAATGTTGACATATGTAATCAAATGAAGAAAGAAAATTGGGTGGTGTTGGCGGGAAGAAAGCTGTGGTCCATGAGTCCCTGCATAAGGAGAAAGCTTTGTTTCACTTTTATCGGGCTTTTTAGTTTAGTCTGAAAATGTAGACTGTAGAGACTACATACATAGAACCCAGGTGTTTTATTCCAACTGGAGAAGAGAAAGGAGAAAATAAACAGTAGGTGACTCGTTTCTGTCACCAAAATAGGAGAACACAGCAGAAAAATCCTATCAGATGGCTCTCACTATGGATTATGTATTTTGAGTTACCATCCTGTAATACTTTAATGTCAAGCTACTCCCTTTGCCTGATTAACACTTTTCTGACACCAAATACTTTTTCTTGGCCTTCCAAAGTGTAAATCATAAATTAAATAAAATCAAGTTATTTTTTGTAGATTCTGCAATGATAGAGCCAATTCTATAGCTTTATCCTTTTGTCCTTTTTTTCTTATAGTTTTTAAATATCCTAATTTGCCTAATGATAATATTCACAGAGAGAGAAAGAGGGAGGGAGTGGTATAGATTGGTTTTCATGTTAAGGAATGCTTATGGCAACCTGACTGAAGCTGGATAACATAGAATAGGGATGTGAATGAGATCAAACTCCAGATACTAAACTTTAACAGTTTTAAAAACATTTTATACCAATACCTTTCCCTATTGCCTTAAAGAAGTGGTTCAGCAGGAGTAGGTAGAAAACAGCACCTATCTGTCTGTCTTCAGGACTGATCATCCAGTGGAAACAATTTCTAAGTTGTTCTGGGCATACCCACTGTCTGTTGTATTTATTCTATCTTTTCCTCCTTCATCTGGATCTTTCATGATACTTATCTGCTTTTAGAAAAATACACTCAAGAATTAATAAACTAAAAATATTTCTTATGAGGTTATATTTGGCCTAAACTTGCTGGAATGAAACAGTGACCACATATCCCAGTTCACCTAAGATGGTCCAGTTTTAATCCCATTGTACCACAATTATTATTAATGGCATGCATTTTACTCTTAAAAATGTCTTTATTTTATAATAAATTGTGTGCCCACCTTAGTTATGGGTCTAATCAATAACCTTGGACTAAAATCCAAACCCTATTTCTTACTAGTTGTGTGACCTTGGAAAAGTTCCTGGATTTCTCTGGGTCCTTGTTTTCTCATAAGTTAAACAGGGGAAAAATAAGTAAAGTGGGGAAAAATAAAAGCACTCATCTCATGATTGTTTGGAGATCCAATAAGCTAACTCATGTACAGTTCACAACAGTACTTAACACACAGTAAGAGTTCAATAACTTTTAGATATCTTGAAAGTTGAAAGGTCTGACGCCTCTCACAATTCCCTAATCTAGACTCACAAAAGAACATCCAAAGAAGCAACTGTAAAAACAAAGACAATTAAGATTAAATGACTTTAGACAATAAAGTGTCCATTGATGTGACAAGCTATAGTCACAGAAAAAACTAATATTTATTTTATGGTTCTACCATACAACACAATTTCCTACACATTATCACAACTCTTCATGATAATTCCATGAAATAGGTATTATTAATGCCCTTATTTCTCAGTTTAAGATACTCAGGGAAGTTAAAGTGTTTCCCAATATCACAAAGAACAAAGGCTAGAGCCAAAACTTGAAACAAATTCTTCTAACCCTAAATGCTCTTGCCCTATTTACCTTAGTGAGGGTAAATACTAAATTCTTAGTCTTTTTAATTTTCAACTCAAGTTAAACCGTCAACTCAAATAAGTAACACGTTCTGAAATATGTGTATTTTAATTCCATTTAAGAGCTTTCACACTGTATTATAATTGCATATTTAATTGCCCTCTCTCCAACATAAATTCCTAAATTTTATGAGGGAAAAGATTACGGACTTTTTTCTTTTTTTTTTTATCTTTGGGTCCGTAGCATCCTTCTTAATTCCTAACACACAAGCAGGCACTTGATACATGTTTATTAATTAAATAAAATCTACTTCTTGATCAGTGTCCCAGAAAATATCATGTAAAATGAAAATTGTTTTCTGTTCTGTCCAGGGCCTGTATTCAGGCTCCCCGTTAAGTGATATTTTGAAAATAGGAGACAAGCCACCCACCTATAAATGGGCCTGCAGTGAAGTGAATTAATTTCCCTGACCTTTCCTGGCATTTCTTCTCGGGTATTTTACCAAGATATGCTGGAGAGAGCTTTGGCTTTCCCCAAGGAAGCCCTCCCTTGTTAAAATATTATGACTTCTTAAAGTGAAAGCATACTTACTGTCTAGATCCATAAAGATTTCCATAGGCATTAGAATCTTCAGAACTCTGGTCCTGATTATCAATAGTATAATTAGATTGGTAAAAATCAGAGTCAAATTGTCCCAAGTTTGACATCCTGAAAAATAAGAATGTTTTTTACTGGGAATTTTGAGTCTGTAAAATTTCTTTTGAGATATTTAGCAAGGATTAACTGATGATGTTATTATGGCTGGATTCCTATTAGAGAGTAATGTATTCTTTGGATGGGTTAAATTAAGTATTGGGGAAATGGGTGGAAATGTATTTAGAAAGTCATTTAAAAATGTGTATCTTCAGTTAACTTTTCTGAATTTTTTTTTCCACTCACTAGGACTGTGACTTCGACCAAATTGACTTTGATGTGAAAGAACTAGCATTTTTCATCAAATTCTTCATTCTTAGCAATTTAAAAGAAAAAGTTTCAAAATTGGTATACATCTAGATTTTCTCTTAAACAATGTTAGTTCCTCACTTTAAATGCATGCAACCATGTTGTAAAGCCAGAAAACAAATGACTGATAATTCTATTTGAGTTTTCATTTTCCTTAGAGTTTTGAAGTGTGTTAATAGCCTTCCCAACCCAGCTGCCAAACAAACAAACAAACAAACAAACAACAAAACACCCAAATCCTACAAACCAGTTTCCTAGTTCTGCTTTCCAATTCCTTAAATGTATTTGGAACATTTTTCTTTTTCTTCTGCCTTTCCTGCTACTCCTAGGCTTCTGGCTGAGCAAAAGGGAGAAAGGCTCAGTTCTGCTAAGGGAGGAGTCTGTCTTTCTATACACACTTTCTATATAGTTTCCACTCACTTAGGGAGCAAAGTAGAGTGTGTGATCTTGATTTAGACCGAATGGCTAGAAATACCAGAGGGAGGAAGAAAGACTTGAAAGGAGAAAAAGGTGGGGAAGAAAGCAATAGCAAAGTAATAGTGGCTCTTTGGATAAAAACTACAGAACGAAGAATCTTTTCCAGTGGACAGATAGGGTTATTCAACTCAACATTTTAATCTTTATTTTTCTTTGAAAAACATTTTATTTCAAGGAGTGAATTTAAATATCATGAGGAGCAATCCACACAATATAATAACTTATAGAATACTGCTATTAATAAGTTTTGAATGAAATTGTATAAACAGCCTTAGCTCTAAAGGGCTTCATTACTCACAAATATTGAAGTAATTGTCAAATACATCAAATTGTTTTCAGTTTGGTAGAAATACAGAAAGCTTTTCTAAAATTAGATGTAACAATTCATACATCTGACTTCATATATCAAAATTTTTCATTAGTAATGTGTATAAAAGTAGCTATGAATTATGTAAACCAAAATCGAGACTAGAAGAATATTAAATCTTTTAACAACTTATAATTTAAAGGTCTTAAAATTTAATAGCATAACTTTCTCAGTCCATGAAAACAAGTTATTATGCAGCATAGAGAGTAATTTCATAGGAGAATACACTAAGGTTTCCTAACATGCAACACTTTATGTAACATGACTATTGGTATTGGAGTCCTTATGTAACTCCGCTTCGTGTTTTGTTTAAATGCCAAGTTTTTCAGAAGGATTAGACACATACCTTTGTATTGTTTATGTCAAGAGGTCTTCCAGGCAACGTAGTTTCACTTGAGAAATTTGTAACAAATCAGTTGGTGAAATGATGACCCTCTGGCTCTCTATATGTTTCTAAATTTGTACGCTGACACTATGAGCAGGTGGTAGAGCCAAAAAAAAAAAAAAAAAAAAAAAAAAAAAAAGCCTGCCAAGGCCAAACACAGTATCCAGTATCTTATAGAACATGTTAAAGTTTACAAACACAGTGAATGGTATAGGGACATACAATTTGATAAAGTGAAAAGGTAGATTCAATTTTCCTGTGTACATGTGCCATCAAACTCTGATTTAAGATCATTAATTTGAGGCAAACAAGAGGCTGTAATAATCCTCCTGCTTCATGGCCTATATAACACGTTTAACCTAGTCACAATTTCCTAATGATAAGCAGTAAAAATCAATACATGCTACATACCTTAACTAGCAATCTTAGCAACAATCGGAAAATGGGGTGTTGTCAATTTTATCCACATCTGAACCAATTTATATAAGCAACATTTAGGAAAGCTCCCTGTAATCTGATTTCTTCCCTCTCTCTTATTTCTCCAGCAGAGCCCATCATGGATATACTAATGTGATCCAGTAGTGCTTATTTGCAGGGCATGTTCTGAGCCAATCCTGACCATTTCTGAGCCAATCCTGACCACCGGAAAGCATCAGACCCATTTCCATCCCGAGAAGCTACGTGAGTTGGTTCCCTCTATATCTGCAGGTCATATCCAGGAACCTTCTCCCTAGTTCTGACCCAGGTAACCTGGCTAATACTCCCCAATTCTATCTGGACCTGGTGGTTTTGTTTCTAATATCAACTTCATGGCTGGAGGTCAAGTTCGTTTACGATCTGCTTCATGCTGATTTCTCTTTTTAGGACTGAGACTTCACATGTATCCAGACCTCAGTAACTGAAATCTGGTGTTCAAGGGTAAATATATTTGGCAGTTAGAAATTTTCAACTAGAGCCAAAGGCAAGAATGGTAAATTAAATAATTTTTCCCCACACTATTTTAAAACATTTGGAGTTTGAATTTCTCTGATCAGAGCTGCCCTTTACTAGGTCTCTACTTAGGTAACCGTAGCTCACACATTTATTGAGGATCTACTCTTTAATGCCAGACTGTGTTCCAGATGTCATACAGAAGTGGACAGACTAGACTCTGTATTTTAAAGAGATATAGTTTAGTATAGATTCTACTGTATCTGCAATAAATAAAAATGACTAGCAAGGCATTGTTCTATGAACTTTAGGTTTAAATCATTTAGGGCTTGCAACGAGCTTATGAAGTATTATTATCCCATTTTAGAGGAAAAGAAATAGACATTAAATACCTTTCCTGGGTGGAAGCTAGCAGGTGGAAGAGCCAATGTTTGAAACCTGTTATGCTAAGCTCAGAGCCCACATTATTATCCAAGATAATTTCAGGAATCAACTGAACTCTATCAAGAAGTTAGCATATGCCATTAAGATGGAAAGTGCAAAGGGGAGAGGGATTCGGTATTCAGTGAAGGCATCTTGAAAAGGTCATTTGGATTGAGACTTGGTTGTTAAGAAAGAAGCCATTTGAAAGACTATGTGAAGAGGATTTAAAGCAAATTCTCTGGGGTGGCAAGGAATTTTGCAGTTTGTGGTTTAGAAAGTGAGCCAGGTGGTAGTCATTTTGAATTAGAGAAAAGTTGAAGGAGATGGAAGGAAGTCAGTGGCATAGGCAGAGGCCAGATCATAGAGGACATGGTAAGGAGTCTAGATTCTATTAAACTTGAAGTGGAATGCCACTGCAGGATTTTAGGCAATGGGATGATATGATCTGTTTTTGCAGAAATTGTTTAGGAGGATGTTGTGGCAGTAACACAGGCATGAGGCACAGGTGGCTTGGACTAGGACAGCAGTGGGCACGGGAGAAACTGATAGAAGATTCTTGGCAGCTGAGGGAAGGATGAATTGGAGGGGTCAAGGGTGAAGCAGGCATGTAAGTAAGTTCATTCTGGGGAAATGATAAGGTGTTCTAAGTGGATAAGGTCCCATGGAGCTAGGACTGAACAGGTTAAAAAGATATGTGGAAAGATTTGTTAGGGTTCAACTTCTGCTGAAAAGGAGGGGAAAGAGAGGGACAATTGTTGAAGATGATTTCTGACATCAGAATTCTGACAGCTTCCTTGTACTAATGTATTAATGTTATAGGAAAAGGCCAAATTGTTATATAGTAGCCAAATTTAGATCATCCTGCTTTCTATTCCTTCTTTCAAAGTTCTTTGTGTGAGAACGCAAGTTCCCTCCTGTAACAGCAAGGACTCAGAGTGTATTCTTTTTTCTGACATACAAATTCACTGACAAGTTTACCAAAGATAACATTTTCAATTTTAGTCCATTGAAATTTTAAACTTATTTTGTGATTTTGTGCTTTTCAAGTTAGTTTTCCTTCATGAAAAACCAGCTTGATTAAATGAACTGCAGAAATACATAGACCAAAAATGGCATATAAAAATGAAATTAATCTAAGCCTCAAGTGAACTATAAGCCATGAAACATTTATAAACCAAATGACTTCATTCTCCTGGTAACTGCATTAATGAACCATTAATACATATGCCAGAATACTGTGAAGCTACTCTTATAAATGTAACATTGTATGTGCATAAAATATGCATTTAAATTTTTTTCCATTAATGAATCACCTAATATATAGAGTATTTGTATATATACATACATATCTCTAATACAGAGAGAGAAAGCTTATTTTATTTTTTATTTATTTTTTAATGTTTATTTATTTTTGAGAGAGAGAGAGAGAGAGACAGAGACAGAGAATCCAAAATGAGCTCTGTGTTGACAGCAGAGAACCCAATATGGGGCTCGAACTCACGAACTGTGAGATCATGACCTGAGCCAAAGTCATATGCTTAACCAACTGAGCCATCCAGACGCCCAGAGAGAACATTTAAATCAATATTATAAATAGTCACAGTTTCATCAGTTAATTATTTTAATTCAACTACTTAAGTAATTATTTCTGAGTTCTGAGTGATCAAAAAAATGGGATAATATGAAAAAAGGTTCTTACCTGATGCAAAGAGCACTATGTTCTGCTTGCAATTATTTTCCTTTCCTTTCCTCTTTTCCCATTCTCTCTCCCTCCATCCTTCCCTCCCTTTCCTCTCTTGTCTCTCTAAACTCTCTCCTAAGGTGATCTTATCCATTTCGTTGGCCCTATACACCATCTCTGTATAGACAGTTCCTGAAGTCATACACAGCGCTCACCTTTCTTCACAGCCCCAGACCATTTGTTATCTCACAGCCATAACCGATTTTAGCCAAACTCGTTTTTAAAAATCTCGACACTCCCCAACTGAATACTCTCTCCTCCATTCCAAGAAATGGAATTGCAAACCATTTACTCACTTAACTCTGAAATCATCTAATTCTTCAATGAATGCTACAGATTCTACCTCTAAAATGTATCTTCCACTAACCAATTCTCTCCATCTCCACTATCACTGTAGATTAGGCCACCATGTTCTCCCACTTAGACTTCTGTTTGTAGTTACTTGAAAAAGTGATGGGGCACCCGGATGGCTCAGTCGGTTGAATGTCCGACTTTGGCGCAGGTCATGATCTCGCAGTTTGTGAGTTTGAGCCTGATGTCAGATTCTGTGCGGACAGATCTGGAAGACAGATCTGTGCTCAGATCCTGGAGGCTGCTTCGGATTCTGTGACTCCTTTTCTCTCTACCCCTTCCCTGCTCCTGCTCTCTCTCCCAAAAATAAATAAACATTAAAAAAAAAAAAAAACCCCAAAAAGTGAGATGTCCCTTTTAAAATAGCACATTGGTAGATTGTAATAAGTTTACATAATAAAGACTATTGAAATTGTACCTTTAATGGCATAGTGACTTGCCAAAATGGGAGGGGGGGTAGGGAGGGTGGAGGGGTCTCTTTGGTTGTTTCTGACTGCAATTAACAGTGGGAATAAGGAGAATTTTCATCCATAATTTCTTATTCTGTTTCTGGTGATCTGTCAGGTGTTAAAGAGATTGTGAGATGATCAACAGTTTTACCTGAAACAATTCACCCTGTATCTGACAATTAGGCAAACATATATGTGTTAAATTAGAAGATAAATACTTAGATGGACGGATAACAATCACTACTTTTAAATTTTCATACTTAGAGCCCAGGATTTCTAATGGTATGTATCAGTTTAAGAATCACATAAGATTATGACATCCTTACTGTGATCCTTTGGTATAAAAACAGAGGCTCAGAAAGCTACATGACTCTTGCAAACTCACACACCTAGTATGTGACAGAACCTAGCTTGGACCACCAATTCTCACATCCAGCCCTGTTTTCCTTCATTTCTCAAACTGTTTCTCCCAAAAGACTGTCTGTGGCTGTCCAAAGTACTGTTGTTAGAAACGTACCTTTTTGGAAACACTAAATGATATTTATGTGCAGCCTTCAAAAAATATTGGCAGAACAGAGATGCCACTGAATGACGATGAGAAAAACGTATCATTTTCTACCCCTGCAGACAAAGAAATGGATTGTTTGTTACCAGTGTTTATCAAGTAATTACTTAATTTTGGCAGTCTGTATTGCAATTTAGTGTACAATGATTCCATTGTAACCATAAATTACTATTCTTATTAAGGTAGAAATAATATGATACAATCTGTGTTCCATTACTTTCTTTTTAGTTTATTTATTTTGAGAGAGAGCACCTGTGCAGGAGCGAGGGAGTGTGGGGGAGGGGCAGAGAGCAAGAGAAAGAGAAAGAGAGAATCCCAAGCTGGCTCACCAACTATGAGATCATGACCTGAGCCAAAACCAAGAGTCGGGCACTTAATTGACTGAGGCACCCAGCAGACTCCTGTTTTTGTTTTTGTTTTTTTAGTTTATTTCCATTACTCTTTTAAAAACTATATTTTGGTCAGTATTCTCTACATGCTCCTTTTGTTAATACCACCTAAGATCTGTTTCTGATCATGTTCCCATTAAAAACCATGCTGCTTCTATTTTATAAGTCTGAAACTGCAGCCCTGAATATTACATAGTCAAATGAAAATGGGCATAAAATTCTGTTCCAATGCATGAATTTTAAAGAGCTCAGTGTGTTCTATGCAAGAAGATAGAACTACAAGGTTTTCCCTCATTAACGTTGTCATAATTTATTGTTGTGTTCCAATTTGGCTATTTCTTGTTAGCTTCCACTTTTGTCTGAGAAAAAATGGAATCGAGCAGAATTATTACTGAACACATGAGGTTTTTAGTTTGGTAATAATTAAACACTAGCAAAAAGATAATTTGCATCTGAAATTATGAAAGTTGATGTGAGTAGTAGTTGAGTTATACATTCTTAGTAACCATATTATTATGAAATCTTTTTAAAATGTAATAACAAAATCCAATTTATATACATTTAGCAGACCAATAAAATTAATTTTTATAGGAAATCTTTCCTACTAATTACATAAATTCCTCCACAAGGTATCTAACCACATGGATCTTTAGTGCTCTCATCTGAAAAATAAGAATACAATTAGGGACACCTAGGTGGCCCAGTCAGTTGAGCGTTTGACTCAGCTCAGGTCATGATCTCACAGTTTGTGAGCTCAAGCCCCACACTGGGCTCACTGCTGTCAGCAAGGAGCCCGAGTCAAATCCTCTGTCCCCTGTCCCCTTATCTGCCCCCCCCCTCAAAAAAGAAAAATGAATAGAATTTATACCTACCTGTTAGGGACTATTTATTTTATCTTATCAAATTCATTTTATTTTTCCATGTTTTATAATATACCTAAGTTATTAAAATGAATACACATATGTAACACACATTAGTATATATGTGTGAGTATAAATAAATTTGTGTATAAAACATGAGTTAAATTATACAGGCTTTTGTAACAGGAATAATTAACACAATGTGGAGCAAATAGTAAATGCTCAGTAAATATTATCTGTTATGATTATGCTTCTAGGTGGAAATAAAGTTGGAGAATAACAGGTAACTATATTCACTCTCTGTCCAATATTTATAGCAATTCACCACATAAATATTTATTAATGAATTCTTCTTTGCTATTACATAAATCTACACGAAAAAAATCCATTTCACTAAAAGAAGGTGATGGGTATCTTATGTATACAAATAGTGATTACACATGAAAGATTACTTCAACTTTTACCTCTTATTTTTTAGAAAGAAATAAAGATTTTAATGACAGACTAAGAATGGACTTTCTTGCCAGTACACCACTTATTATTTTGATTAAACTCTCTCAGATACCAATCAGTAATGATGCAAGCATATCTTATCTATATTTCTTTCAGCAATGAAAGGCAAAATCTATCCCATGCTCTGTCATAATTCTACCTTTGCAATTGTACCATTAGATTTTTTCAAGGTATTCCATCACACTGAGTGGGTAAAAGGAGTTGCAGCAGTTTGAAAAATTGACCAAATATTTTATATATATGTATAAATATATGTATATGTGTGTATGTATATACACATATATATGTATATATACATATATATATTTAAATGTAATTCTTAACATAGAAATTCTATTTCATAAAACAGTAGCTCCACTTTTTGGCACTAGGATATCACTCATTACCTACAGCTTAAATTTTTAATTTAGTGGACATGTAGTCAAACATTGCCTTAATATACAGGTGTCCTTTTACAAACAAGTCTGTACTTTGAAGTATTTATATTTTCATTCACAAACTTGAGCTAGGAAAATTAGTGTACTTAATGACAAAACGATATCTTTAATACAATTTTGTTTCTTTTTAAAAAATATTTTGGGTCTTTGGTTTAAAATGGCACTAGGCTAGAAAGTTGCCTCACAATTTCTAAACAAGATGCTCATGGGGGTTTAGAAAAAGATAAATACTCCACAATCCCAAAAAGTGATGCTTAGAATCAGCCTACTGCCAGAATCTGGGTAGAATTTCTATGATAAACTTGATGAGTCTGCAGTGAGAAAAATGACTTCTATCACATTCTTCGCATCACGCAGGACAACAGTCATTCATATGAAAAGAAGGAGGTAGATTCCTGAGATCCTTGGAGTCGTAGGCTTTATACATATTAGAAGAAAAGGCAGCCGTGCCATTATGGTAAGGATTCTACTTTTTTTTTTTTTCCCAATGTCTATTTATTTATTTTTGAGAGAGTGAGGGAGGGGGGAGAGAATACATGGCAGGGAGAGGGGGAGAGAATTCCAAGCAGGATCCACACTATCAGTGCAGAGCCTCATGCAGTGCCAGATCTCATCAACTGTGAGCCAAAAATCAAGAGCCTGATGCTTAACTGACTGAGCCGCCCCAGGGACCCCAGGATTCTGCTTGAGTGCCAGTGGCAAAATCCGGCCACCTGCTTGTATGCTGATACATACTTAGAGAAGGCTTCTTCTAGTGAGAAGGAGGCTCGGTGTTGGGGAATACCATGAAGAGGAGTTGCAGCAGTAGCACTGGGGTGGAAGCTGTTGATTGTCAAGGTTGATGCATCTTGGAACTACCGTCTCCCCTCTATGCGGCTATTGGTAGTGTCAAAGATAAGAGGTATTTAGTGACAATTTATATTGGGGGAATAGAGCTTTTCATGTCACACAGTACTTTCGCTGAATAATCTGAGGATCCAGCCTACTATAAAAATCCAACAGAAGAACTACCATTTGTATTTATTCTTATCCAATGAGAAACAAACATTAAGCTTTACCAGTATTTTGTATACAAATCTATACTGTACCCTCCTTCTTTTCCAGGGCTCATCTGCAGTGTTAGTGAGGTCTTGAGGGAAGAGTCGGAGCCCACAGCTTAGAGGGGTTGACAGGAGTGCCCGTTTTCATCCCTTCCCTTTTGTAGGACAGCAACATATTGTGGTTTATAAATGCCCACTAAATACAGTAATGGACTGGATTTGTGTTTACCTTAAATTTTCCTCACAAGATCACACGTCTTCAAAGTCAAAGTCAGAGAACAGATTAAATGAGAAGACAACAAATTAGAACAAAACATAAGAGGAGGAAGCTGATACCAAAAAGGAGTTGGGTTATTTAGGAAGCATGTAAAGAAGCCATTTAGTAAAACAGAATAATTTAAATCCTCAATGGAAATGATAGAGTATAAATGATAGTTCAGAAATTTTAATCAGGGCTGTAGAGAATACACTTAAGATATTACCTTCTAATTCAGAAGAAAAGGACAAAGAGATTAAAACGAAAGAGAAAATAATAGCAAAGAAATAAACAATAACAGGCAAAAATTTAAAGTATTAATAATTTTAAACTAAAACTAGAATTAACTTTGACCCATCAAATTAACATAGACAAAATTAAGTGAAAACATCTAGTTTTAGTAAATATGAAGGCAATCAGAACTCTTTTAGAGTTTATTTTAGTGTACATTGTATTTAAAAATCCATAGCAGGTAATTAGGCATTGAAACACATTATAAAACTTGTATGTTACCTGACTTATCAAATCCAATGGAAGGAATTTATCCTAAGAATGTAATCAGGGACACACATAAAGTAAAATCTCCTACTGGCATGAATGTCTAAGGGACTAGTTAAATAAATCATGATACACCTCTGCAACTGAACACTTTGTGGTTTGAGGCCCATTAAGGATAACTGCAAATTCTTTGACACTCCTCTTATTAAGAAGTGGGATCTATTTCTCTTCACCTTGGATATGGGCTGGCCTTAGTGACTTGCTTAACCAATAAAATGTGGTAGAAGTGGTGTTCTCAGATTCTCAGAGTTGGGTAATAAAGAAGAAGCTATTCAGCTTCTGCTCGGGTCTCTTGCAACACTCGTTCTTGGACCACTTGCCATATAATAAGACCAGCTATCCTGAGGCTGTCATGCTGGAGAGGCTGTGTGAGGACACCACATGGAGAGGTCCTGTAACCAAAAGAAAAAGAGATGTTGGGCATTTTAAGTCTCCAGCTTTTCCAGTCATCCCAGTTGAGGCCACAGTTATCAGGAAACAGAAAGAACTCATCCCTGCCAAGTCCTGCCCAAACTGCAGATAGATGAGCAAAAGGAATGGTTCTTATTTTAAGCCACTACATTTTGGAGTGGTTTGTAATACAGCAATAAATAAGTAGAACATGATTTGGTGTGTGGAATTGGTATAGGGGCAGAAAATTCTTCCCTTCTTCCTTCCAGATGCTTTGGTTGGCCTAATAATTAAATTGACATAAGCCAAAAAAAAAAAATAAATAAATTTGTGAAGAATTGATGAGACAAAGAAGTCTGGGCTTAGGATAGTAAATTAGTGAGGAAGATGGCACCTGGGTGGCTCAGTTGGTTGAGCAGTTGACTCTTGATTTTGGCTCAGGTCAAGATCCCAGAGTCATGGGATCAAGACCCGTGTCAGGCTCCATGCTGAGTGTGGAGCTGCTTAAGATTCTCTTCCTCTTTCTGCCCCTCCCCCACTCATTGTCTCTAAATAAATAAATAGATAGATAGATAAATAAACATTTAAAAAAGAAATATACTCTCAAATTCATTTGGCAGAATTGATTTTCAGGACTGACCATTTTACATATATTCCTCAAATCATGTAATAGCCTTTAGAACTTACATGAGTTCATTTTAGTTAAATACATATATTACAGTGTTATATATGTTTTACATATATGTTCCTATATACATGAAGTTAGAAACAGTAATAGCTCACAGTAATTAGCATCACATAGTGATAAATTAATTGCTTAGCAAATACTAATGACAAACATTTCTATTAAGAAATAGACATATCACACTCCTTGGCATTTCCACAAAGGAATTGAAAAATGTATGTCTATAATAAAGCTACACGTTGATGTTTATAGCAACTTCATAACTGTCAAAACTTGGAAGCAACCAACAGGTTCTTCAGTAGGCAAATGGATGTGATACATCCATACAATGAAATATGCAGCACAAAGAGAAAGGAGTTATCAAGTCATGAAAAGATATGTAGGAAACTTAAATATATATTACAAGGTGAAAGAAGCTAATCTGGAAAGGTTATATACTCTATAATTCCAACCATATGATATTTAGAAAAAACAAAATTATGAACACATTAAAGACCAGTGATCTCCAAGGGTTGCAGGACAGTGTTTTTATATGGAAATCTCCTGCCAAGCAACTGTTAAAGCTGTGGATTTTAGGCTGTGGATATCATACTATAGTTCTCACAGAATAATAGTGATATTGAGAGATCTCATTGGAAAGGTTGCTTTACAGTTGTTGTAGGAAGCATCTTATATGGTTCTGATTGATACCAGCATCCTGGTGTTCATGTTTTGTATACCTTTCCTTGAGTGTAATCTGGACAAGTAGCTTGGTTCTAATCAGTAAAACATGACAATGGTCATGGGGGGTAATGGCCACAATTAAGTTACAAATCATTGTGACTTCTGTCTTGTTGGGAGACTCTATCTATTGTCTGCATGGCTTGCACACTTTGATGATATGAGCTGCATTGTGGGAGAGGCCCAGGAGGCATGTAACTGGGAGGGCTCCAGTAAATAGACAGGTAAGAAGTGAGGATCTCAGTCAACCCAATCTGAATGCTGCCAACAGTCACTGAGTGAGCCTGGTGACAGACCCTTCTCTGGCTGCAACTTCAGATGAGATACTAGTTCAGATGAGATTCCTAGTTCAAACACCTTCATTGCAGCCTTGTCATAGGCTGTGAAAACAGGGGACCCAAATAAGCCATGTGAGGTTTCTTGACCCAGAAACTATGAGATAATGAATGTGTGTCGCTCTGTAACAATAGATAATAAAAGATCCTTTTCAGTAAAACTGCTTTTATGTAAGTCCTTAAAAAAAACAAAAAACAACTAATTAAATGAACAAAACTCATCTTCATATAAATCATGCCAATTTTATGAAACTCTCCTTTTCTAAGAAAGTCATATAATTCATCTGGCAAGGCAAAACAGTATCTACTATAATGTGTCTTCTAGATGTCAGACACTCATGCTATTTCTCCCTAAATCATCTGTTATGATGAAGAAGGGAAATGGGACATATGAGATTCATCCAACAAAACCTACATGATACCAGAGGACCTACAGCTCACCTTTTTCTAGAGGGAAGGACAGTATCAAATTCCTTCACTAAGACCACCACAGAGTTTTGTGTCAGAGATTTCCCTAGTCATCATCTCCTTCAGACACAGAGGTGTACATACAATAATGTAAGATGGCTTCTTCCCCCATTTGACCTCAGGCAATTTACTTAGCTTCCCTGGATCTCCATTTTTTTATCAATAAAATGAAGTTTTTGGATTATATGATGATGTATAAAAAAACCTCCCATAACTACTAAAATATTGCAAATAAGTGCATCTAAAAAGATGCTACATTCTTGATGTGGCCACTCCAGAAGCTTCTGATAAGAGACTATAATCTTTAATGCAAAGTTGTTGGATGTACAGCCTGAATGTGCCAACAATTTATGCTCACACATTTTATTGCAAACTTAAATCCTCTGCAATCCACAGAGATTCTTTCGAGTAGAGCCTCTAGGCTTTTTTTTTTTTTTTTTTTTTGGACACTTGTTTTTTCGTATTCCTAGTTCAACTTTAAAAGTATTTATTCCTCACACAAAAAACCATAAAATACCTAGGAATAAATCTAACCAAAGACGTGAAAAATCTATCCACTGAAAACTATAGAAAGCTTATGAAAGAAATTGAAGAAGACACAAAAAAAATGGAAAGAGATTCCATGCTCCTGGATAGGAAGAACAAATATTGTTAAAATGTCAATACTACCCAAAGCAATCTACATATTCAATGCAATCCCTATCAAAATAACACCAGCATTCTTCACAGAGCCAGAACAAATAATCCTAAAATTTGTATGGAACCAGAAAAGACCCCAAATAGCCAAAGCAATCTTGAAAAAGAAAACCAAAGCAGGACACAACAACCCCAGACTTCAAGGTATACTACAAAGCTGTAATCATCAAGACAGTATGGTACCAGCACAAGAACAGACACTCAGATCAATGGAACAGAATAGAGAACCCAGAAATGGACCCACAAACATATGGCTAACTAATCTTTGACCAAGCAGCAAAGAATATCCAATGGAATAAAGACAGCCTCTTCAGCAAGTGGTGCTGGGAAAACTGGACAGGAACATGCAGAAGAATGAACCTGGACCACTTTCTTACACCATACACAAAAATAAACTCAAAATGGATGAAAGACCTCAATGTAAGACAGGAAGCCATCAACATCCTCGAGGAGAAAGCAGGCAAAAACCTCTTCGATCTTGGCCGCAGCAACTTCTTATTCAACACGTCTCCAGAGGCAAGGGAAACAAAAGCAAAAATGAACTACTGGGACCTCATCAAAATAAAAAGCTTCTGCACAGTGAAGGAAACAATCAGAAAAACTAAAAGGCAACCGAAAGAATGGGAGAAGATATTTGCAAATGACATATCAGATAAAGGGTTAGTATCCTAAATCTATAAATAACTTATCAAACTCAACACCCAAAAAACAAAGAATCCAGTGAAGAAATGGGCAAAAGACATGGATAGACATTTCTCCAAAGAAGACATCCAGATGGCCAACCGACACATAAAAAAATGCTCAACATCACTCATCATCAGTGAGTTACCACCTTATACCTGTCAGAGTGGCTCACATTAACAACTCAGGCAACAACAGATGTTGGTGAGGATGTGAAAAAGAGGATCTCTTTTGCATTGTTAGTGGGAATGCAAGCTGGTGCAGCCACTCTGGAAAAGAGTATGGAGGTTCCTCAAAAAACTAAAAATAGAACTACCCTATGACCCAGCAATTGCATTGCTAGGCATTTATCGAAAGGATACATGTGTACTATTTCGAAGGGACACATGCACCCCCATGTTTATAGCAGAACTATCAACAATAGCCAAAGTATGGAAAGAGCTCAAATGTCCATTGCTGGATGAATGCATAAAGAAAATGTGGTATATATATATACAATGGAGTATTACTTGGCAATTAAAAAGAATGAAATCTTGCCATTTGCAACTATGTGGATGGAACTGGAGGGTATTATGCTAAGTGAAATTAGTCAGAGAAAGACAAAAATCATATGACTTCACTCATATGAGGCCGTTAAGAGACAAAACAGATGAACATAAGGGAAGGGAAACAAAAATAATATAAAAACAGGGAGGGGGAAAAAACAGAAGAGACATAAATATGGAGAACAAACTGAGGGTTACGGGAGGGGTTGTTCGAGGGGGGGATGGGCTAAATGGGTAAGGGGCACTAAGGAATCCACTCCTGAAATCATTGTTGCACTATATGCTAACTAATTTGGATGTAAATTCAAATATAAATAAATAAATAAAACTAGTAAAAAAAAAATAATTATTCCTCATAGTCGTTACTCTAGAAGTGACGATTCCTTTCCTTCAGAGCAAGAAAGAAATAAAAAAATGTTCCACAACAGGGGCACCTCGGTGGCTCAGCTCAGTCACTCAAGCATCTGACTCTTTATTACGGCTCAGGTCATGATCTCACAGTTCATGGGATTGAGCACTGAGTTGGGTCATGGGCTGATAGTGTGGAGCCTGCTTGAGATTCTCTCTCTCTTCTCTCTCTGCCCCTCCCTCTCCCTCCCTCTCTCTCTCAAATAAACAAATAAAGATTAAAAAAAAAATTCCACAACTGCCAAAGAGAAATAAGCACAAAACTGAATGATATTCCCTATGGTAACTCACTTTTAAATAAATTAATATTTATGAGGTGTTTAATGAATCTAAAACTAATGATAAAAGTCAGAGAAATTAGAAGAGGAAAAATAATCAGCACTGTACAAATAATAATTTACAAAAGAAAATCAGAGAAGCAAAAAATAAAGTAGGTAAGAAGCAGATGCTAAAGTGATTTTCTAAAAGACAAATGAAGTCACAAAAAATTAATTCCCTTAAGGAATAAAGATCTATTTTTCCTTGGCATTCTTGCTCTTAGACATGCACTCTCCAGGATTGTTTAGTAATCCTTTAATGCCTATAGAGACATTTATTAACACCAATATCCACCATTGTTTCATTTACTGTCAGCACCTAGTTTTTCTTTGGGAGAACACCCTGCTGAGGTTTGAGGGCCACGTGGTTCTGACCAGAATGACAGCACATTCTCTGGGAGAAACACTGCAATAACCTTCACTTAGCTATTGCTGTACAGTTTGGGTTCTGATACTCTCTTAAACACTTCTAATCTTGGGGCACAGAGCACATGAGTCTTAATTTCAAGGTCGTGAGTTCAAGCCACATGTTGAGCATGGTGCTTGTGAAACGTGGGCCTACGCCGGCGACTCCACCTTGTTCTGTGTCCCTCACCTTGACCACGCCTCCTCCCCTTGAGTAACCTCCTGCTCACCCATTCAAACTTCCTGATCAAAACACGCCTGGCGACCTGCGTAACAGGACTCAGACCCTTCCCCAGCTAATTGGCTGAGGCCACAGCCATTACCTCCCCAACAGCCCCTAGGCCCCAATAAAACCTTTGTGCTTTTGAAACTCGCTCTCTCTCCCCGGCATCTCACCGCTGCATTGGTGCAGGTAGGGGATTGAGCTCAAGCTAGCTCGAATAAAGGCTCTGTGCTTTTGCATCGGACTCGGCTCCCTGGTGGTCTTTGGAGATCACGAATTCTGGGCATAACACTTGCACTTCCAACCTTATGCCTCCCCATATTTTAGGAGGATAAAAATTACACATTAACATCCATAATAAATTACTTATTTAGGAATTTAACTTTTTATAACAAAATCGATTAAAATGTTTAATTCAGTATTTTCTTTAAGTAAAATACAAATGTTCACTGATATAGCTTTTGGAAAAAGACACCTTTCATAGTTTTACTAGTGAAGATCTGTGCTCCCAAATATATGATACTCCAAAGAGTACAGCCATTGTTGAGCATTCCCTTGTAGTTACGAAAGCTACATGCCTGAAGGACACAGCAGCCAGGCTATTCACGTGTGACATAATTTGGTGCATGAGTACTATATCATTCCAGCAGGTCAAGACATTAGGCTAGGTCATCAAACAGGTTTTTGTATACCCAAACAAAAAATATAGGAATCCAAAGACAAGTCATTTCAGTTATTTCTAAATCCCTGAATCAATAAGTTTCATGGAGGAATTTGTGAACCAGAAGCTTTGCTTTTAAGGTGTTTTTTTTTCTCTTATAAGTTTATTTATTTTGGGAGAGAGAGTGCAAGGGGGGGAGGGCAGAGAGAGAGCAAGAAAGAATCCCAAGCAAGCTCTGCACTGTCAACATGGAGTGGTATGTGGGGCTCAAACCCATGAGCTGTGAGACCATGACTTGAGCTGAAATCAAGAGTTGGATGCTTAACTGACTGAGCCACCCAGGCGCCCCATTCCCACCTTTTTTTTTTAAATCATAAAGACTAATACACCATGAAGTAGTTGAATTGTAAAGGCAGTCACAAGAGTCTCACTGGGGCAAAACAAAACAAAATGGTGCCTCTTCCCTTGTATTCTTAATCTTCTAAACCAATAGATGATATCTGTGATGAATGAAGACCACAGGCCAGTTGATACACTTCAAGTGTGAAATAGGAAAATCTTTTTTTTTTTTTTTTTTTTTTTTTTTACTTTGGTGTTCTAAAAGTTGCCTTTTTCATATTCAATTCTCTTTTCAAGGCAGGCCAATTTTACCTTTTAGTCAAATTTATTTCTTCTCCATCCCTACCCTACCACTGCCCTAATAAGCCATCATCATTTATCTCTCAAACCTAACTTCTAACCTGCCTTCAAGCAGCTGTCAGATTGACCTACATGAAACACTATCTAGCCATGTTACTCCCCTTGCCTAAAACCTTTCCAAACCAGCAGCGGCTGTAACCACCTACAACATGAAGGCCACACTCCTCCTTCCATGGTCTGGCTTCTGATTTCTTTTCAAGCTTCATCTCTTTCTGAATTCTAAACTCCTGCAACCTAGAAGTGCTAGAAGTTTCCTACATGTATCATGCCTTTCCTCACATAGGATCTGGAATGCCATGCTCCACTTTGAATTATCAGCCTAGCTAAGATCGGAACACCAACTTAGGTGGCATAATTTTGTGGCCGATGGGATGATTTTGAAATCTATCAGAGTAGTGTTTGAATGTCCCTTTGTTACACACTATGTATGTGGATTCAAACAAACTATTTAACCTGCTAAAGCCTCAGTTTCCCCATCTCTAATATAGGGGATATAATACTGATTATAGAGTTGTATTGAAGATTAATTGAGAGAGTATTTATAAAATTCTTAGAGGAATATGTGGCACATACTAAGTCCTTATAAGTGTCTATAAATTCACTTTCACATGAAGACTCTTCTGAGACCTCCGCTCCCTGACTATGAAAGGTGCCTCCCTTCCATTCTCCTGCAACAACCTATCCACATTTCTATCATAGCAATTACAATATTGTAATACAATTATCTTTCATATAATGACTTTCTTCCCTTGATGGTGAATCCTTTCAGTACCATAACCACATCTATTTCATTTTTGCAACCCTGAATTAATACTGTGCTTTTGGATACTTACCGGAATTTCTAAAAAAAATGTAAATGTGCACCTCACATACTATTCCATGACTGTGAACTGTTTCTCTCATTTAACAAAAGAGTATCCTAGTGTGTCAAGTTATTTTCTCAACTAGTTTATTTACTACCCTCTGACTTCAAAAACTCCCACAGTGGTTGTCATCATCTTTTTATGTATGGTTTGCAAAATTCTAGCCCTGAACTTTTTTCCCAAGCACCTGTTAGATACTGAATATCTAAGTGTCACATTCTAGTAAACATCAATTCATTTTCCAGTATACCAAAGCTAGAAAATGTGAAGTCATCCTGGACTCCTACCTCTTTCTACATCAAATTAACACTGTTAATTCTGTCTCCAAAATACCCACCAATTACTCTTTCATCCCTGTTCTCTGCCAGTGACTCATTCAGGCCTTTAGCGTGTCTCACCTAGATTATAAAAATCGGAGCCTCCCCTCTCTCTCTCTGTCTCCATTTCTCTCTCATCACTTCATTTGCTTTCCTCTTCAGTCTACTTACACCCCATTGTTACAATAGGTTTCTGAAAACAAAAACCTGATGTGTTATTTCCTTGCATACAGTACAATAGCTTCTGGGCAGGAAAATGGTGAAATGCTAACTAGCAAGACCTTTTTCAAAGTTCTTCACCAACTTGACTGAAATTGTTTTTTCCACACATAACTCCTGCCACTTTTCTCCCTTTTTCCTCAAATAACTTCGATTTTGTAATATGAAAGTATTTATAAAGCCCTAATTCGAAAATACATGAAACTCTAAAAATTATCACAGATTTTAAAAACTGACTTAAAAAATGAATTCTAAGCTGTAGTTTTCACTGGAGACACACGGTGGCACCATTTTAGCTGCCTAACAGTATTGGAGGTCCTTTGTTAAGGTCCCCTAAATACGCTTTTAAAGTTGTGCATGTGCTTGTGAGGACTGCTGTGATGTCATCCTAAACATTATTAACAGTATGCTAGGGTTAAAATGCTTCACAGTAACTTTGAAGCAAATTTAGAGGTGCTAGAATTATTTACGTATTAGGATTTTATTTATTATTCCCTTTATTATGGGCTAAATTGCCCCTCCCCCACCTCCAAATTCATATGTTGATGTTCTAACCCCAGTACACCTCAGAATGTGACTCTATTTGAGGATAAGATCTTTAAAGATGTAATTTAGAATGAGGTTTTTAGGGTTGGTCCAAATCTAAAATGACTGGTGTGCTTGTAAGAGGAGATAAGGACACAAAGAGGTACAGAGGGAAGGCCATGCAGAAACAGGGAGAAGACAATCACCTATTATCCAAGGAGAGAGGAGGCCTCAGGAGAAACCAGCCCTGCTGACACCTTGATCTCTGACTTCTAGACTCCAGAACTATGAGAAAATGCATTTCTATTGTTTAAGCCAACCAGTCCGAGGTACTTTGTTATTGCAGCCCTAGCACACTGAGAAGCCCTTTAAACATGTTTTAAAATACGTGTATACAATATACATAAATACAATAGTTGTGGATTGATGTAACCAATCCAATGTAACCAACTGATGTAATACTAAGGATGTAATCTCCCTATTATATAGTTATTCATGGGGGAGAGGATTCTTGATTTATGTCAGATTTTAATTATGTGAGTTCTTCAGAAGTCCTTGCCTCAAAATGCCACTGTCCCAAGTCTTGCCCATTTCCCTCTACCGACCATGAATTCGATAGTTCATATGTTTTTACTTATTTTCCCTTGCTCAACAGACTTTAATGGAATGGTTAAGGGTGCAGATTCTGGAGTTAGACTGTTTGGGGTCACAGCCCACTTCATCACTAACTGTGTAACTGTGGGAAGTTTCTTAAAAAGCCACATTTTTCTCAGATGTCTGTAAAAAATAGTCACAAGAATACCAGCATTCCAGGGCCCTGTAAGGCTTAAACAAGTTGATAAAAACAAAGTTGTGTAGAGTAGTATTGGGAACATAGTGGGTACAATTATGCTGTCCACAATCCCTCTGCTTGGTTAAACTATAGTAAAACTTTTTATCCTTCCAGGCTCAGAGGATAATATACCTCCACTTTGAAACTTTATTGACTCAACCTTCCCTTTCTCCCAGATTGAAAACTAAATAAACTTGTGCTGTCAAAGATATTGCAGAGGGATGAGCTCTGGTTTCAAATACAGATTTTTCCATTTTACCTATTATGTGATTTCAGACAGTTTGCTTAATTTCTTCGAGTTCCCATATCAAGTCCAGTACCTGACACAACAAATGCTCAGTGAGTATTTTTCTAATGAATACACATCCGTGGGTTTGGGAATGTAGCATCAACCCCGTAAGATATTGCAGTGTTCCCAGAATGTGGGACTAATGGAGGTACCAAGATGACTTTAGGTGAGACAGACATGGCATCCAGAACACTGAATCATACAGAGAAAATTCTTCCAATTTTATTTCAATACCGCTAATTGAGTCAAGGAGAAAAATCTTTGTTTAGTGCTATGTTTCTAAATTCTTCTGTAATGCCTGCTAATCCATGTTTTCAATCAAGAGAGATTCAGAGCCTTTCACAGGTAAGATGTTAGCATTGAATCACATTTTTTAAAAATTAATTACACTTATTTTTACTGTTTTAATTTATGACAGGTCATTCTTTTTCTATTTATAGTAAGGATACAAATTTTTCTTTTAAAATAAATTAAGTATCAAAGGTAATTTGATTTAAAGAAAAATATTAAGTATATAAAAGGAGTATAAAGATATGGTGAAATCGATGAGAATAATATTCAAATTACTGCTGTTTGGGCAACACTGATTTCTGTAAAGTACCACGAATTATCATGTTCATTGTACTTCAAGGTACCTGTAAAGTTTATTCTCTAACAAAGGTGACAGTAGTAATTAGTGTTGTAACAAGTACTGTTTTGGTTAATTAATAGGAGTCCAAGAACACACTAGAACCAATACAATGGTGAACTCAACACAGCTGCTGTTACCATTCCTCTGTATCGAACACTAGATAGTCCAAAAAAGCTCAAAGGTGATAGTGGGGGACAGACACTGGTCTCATTATCTCTTATCATTACCACCCACCTTACTTAGCCAGAGGTCTGCAAGGTCAGTATTTGTTGACATCGTAACTTGAAGATGATGGAGACTTCTGGGAGTTCAGTGTGTAACTTTTTTTCACTTTCTCTCCTGTCCCAAACTTTCCCAGGATACATTATTGCAATCAATTTTACCACCCGTGTCCTTACAGGTGAACTAAAATATTAGCAATATCACTAACAACACGGGGACTCTATTTCGACTTTTAGACTTTCAAAAACAGTTGCAATATTATTTGCCATTTGATAGGAAGCTAAATGTCAACGCTGTCTCGAGCTCCAGACTGACACTGCTGGAGAGCGCTTCCCCTCACGTGACTCCCTTACAGCCCCGCGCGGAGGCACGCCGGCGTCACGACGTCGGGCGACGTGCAGGCGCCGAACAGCGGCGCTGCGTCCCCTGTGTCGCACCGGAGTCAGTAGTTGGGCGGAGTTATCCTCGGCAGCTTTTCTTCTCCGCCGGTGTGAAACGGTTTAGGTCTTTTTCGCCGGATCTTAGCCGGGGGCGTCTTGTAGGAAATCGCGCTACCGGCGATGGCGCAGAACTGTCTCGAGGTGCAGACCTGACGCCTCCGTCGCGCGAAGGGATGTGGACTCTTGTGGGTCGGGGCTGGTCGCACGGCCGCGCGCTAGCAGTGTGGGCCGCAGGGACCGCACAGCGGGGGCGCCTGGAGCCTCTTCCCACGCCGACCCGTGGGGCCCCTGCCGAGTTCAGGGCTTGGGACAGGCTCTACACCTCGGCTGAGCGCAAGGTGACCGCCGTTCGGCTCTAATTAACTCTGTTTTAAAACTTGGGAGGGCGCTCCTGGCGGATTTGGACTCGTGAAGGGCTTCCTAAACTACCTGTGGACGCAGGTTGCGATTCTTTAAAGGCGGCAAAGCTGAGAGCTCAAGGTGAGCTCTGGGTTCTGAATCCTCCACCACTCCCCAATGTGACCTTGGACAAGTCACGTTCTGACTTTCCTAGTTTGTAATGTGGGTAACTATTGTTTATTTTATGTGACCCCAAACAAACTTGTTTTCTGAGCCTTTGTTCTTGTGGTGGAGAAGGCACTGTTTGATAACTATGAAGAGATACAGTGTAGGCAGAGAAGTAGAGTAACTGGATGCAAGTTATGAGTAATTGGAAAAAATAAGACTTAAATATGATTAATTGCCCTTTTCTAAAATGCCTGGGGAATGTAAAATGAATTTATGTTGCAATTTCAAGTTCTTAAAAGTGGTATGGTCCTGTATATCTTTTTAATTGAATGCCAGTTGAAAGATGAGGGGGAGGAGGAATCCACTGGGCAAAAAAATTAGGGTTAGTTTTTTCTTAGAATTTCTTTCACATGTAAGTTGCACCTTCATTGTCTGCTTTGTATTAGAACATTTATAAAGGTCACGACTATTGTGGATTTCACTGTAATTTTCCTATTTTTAATGCTGGTTATGAAATACAGATTTGATTGGAAAAATAAAATATTTAGGGTACAAAAAACCAGACATACTCTACTCGTATACCCACTTTTAGCAGGTTGCAGTGAGGCTTCCTAAAGCATTAAAGATGATGTATGCAACTAAAACTCAGGAGTCACATTCTAAAATGTTTTTAAATTTTAAGTGATAAGAGTTTTTATTGTTTGTTTTTTGAGAGTTTTTTGCGGATGTTAAAACTTTTTTCTCTGTCCAAATAAGTTGTCAAACAACAACAACAAAAATATAAAACTTTTGAAGATAATATTAGGAGCACAGGTTTTTAACTAGATATGATTGCTGGTTAAATGTATTATGGGGGCAAAGAATTTCCTTTTTTTTCTCCTTAAAACATTTCTGTAGCTTTTGTTTGTATGTTTTTGTTTTTGGCCTCAAGAGGTTTTGTTAGACAAGGTGCTTGCTCTAAGCTTTTTCAGGAGCTCTAGGTGTCTTGGGTTCTTCATTCATGAAAATCATTTTCTCAGTGGTGGGAATATTTATAAGGGACTCTTAATTAGCTAAGTTATCACCTTAACAGTGAAACTCATGTATTTGATGAGTGCTATTTTAATCAATTGTTTGTAATAAGAGTTTAGCTGTATATCTCTTTATTGTCAGAGGAATAATATAAATGTTATAAATGAAATTGTTCAAAGAAGGCAAAAGGAACATTTTTGAATTAGTATGTTTGTTTCCTATCATGCAAAATGTATACTCATAAATGTTTCATTTCTCTCTTCTTTCTAGGAAAAAATTGACATGTCTAGATTCTCTGTTGAAAATATTAGAAATTTCAGTATCATTGCACATGTGGATCATGGCAAAAGTACTTTAGCTGACAGGCTCCTGGAACTAACAGGTATTTTCATTTTATAAATGGCCATGAGTGATTAATCATTATTTTTACCATGCTTTTTGAAGTTTTATTTTAATTTAATTTTTATTAAAAAAAACTTTTAGTGTTTATTTATTTGTTTTGAAAGAAAGAGCTTGAGCAGGGGAGGGGCAGAGAGAGGGAGAGAGAGAATCCCAAGTGGGGATTCACAAACTGTGAGATCATGACCTGAGCTGAAATGAAGAGTTGGATATTTAACTGACTAAGCCACCCAGGTGCCCCAATTGGTTTAATTTTGTATCCAGTATTGTGTCTTTTTAAAAGCTCTTAGAAGTATCAATAACTATTTCTATTTATAGGCACAATTGATAAAACAAAAAATAATAAGCAGGTTCTTGACAAATTGCAAGTGGAGCGAGAAAGAGGAATCACTGTTAAAGCACAGACAGCATCTCTTTTCTATAATTGGGAAGGAAAGCAGTACCTTTTAAATCTCATTGATACACCGGTAAGTTGAGAAATAACTTTGTTTTTATTACTAAAGTCAGCCTTGTATTAAGAGTGCAAACAAATCCTTGTTCAATTTTTGAACTGAACATTAAATAAACACTTATTTCCTCAGTGTTCTTATGTTTGAGTAACTTGTTTCACAAGCATCCACTAAAAAAAGAAACCTATTAACTTTCTATCAAGAGGAGTCCGTAGGTTTGGCATAAAAAATAATTATGGCTAACTTCAGAAGTATCAATAATTTTTGTTCCTCAGGGCCATGTGGATTTTAGTTATGAAGTATCCAGGTCCCTCTCTGCATGCCAGGGTGTTTTACTTGTGGTTGATGCAAATGAGGTAGGTACTTTTAATCTTATGTGGTGTGACGTGCTCCTTGGTTGTTCAAGAGATTTTCCTTAAAATATATTTTGGAAGTAGAATTTTTATGCTTGAAAATAGGATTTATTGTATTAGTTAACCAAAATCATATGCTTTGGTCCTGTTAATTTGAAGTTTTATTGCACTAAAGCAGTCTGGAATGGACTAGTCCGTATTTTAAACATTTTATGCTGATCAGAACTGTTAAGAGATTTATCCTTCCAAAAACTCAGTTTATAGTAGTTCTTAATTTGGGGTTTTAATACTAATTTTTAGCAAACCTTGAAAATGAATTTATTTTAGAAGTCATTTTGGATAATTTTAAGGTAATAATTTGGGAAATGTTAGGTTTAAAGAAACATGCCAATAACATTACTAAGTTCTTTTGTGGTATAAAGATAAACAAAAACATATTGAGTGATGATGTAAGAGTTGTGATATACTATTTAAAGTAAGCTTTTGATGTATTTCAGCTTCTCATAAACTTTTCATTCTAAACCCGAAGGTATTTGTTGTGTTAGACCTTTCTTGATCTTTTCAGGGAAGGTCAAGGCCTACCTTATATGTATAGTACTAGGTTTTATAAACTGAACTGCATGAATGTGTTCTTTGGTAAGCTTTTAGGGTTCATGTTTCACGTTTTTGTCCCTAGTCCTAACAGTGTCCTCCAATAAACGTTTCCTGAAATGAAAGGAATTTTCACAAGGAATCATCCAGATGCATGGAAGTATAGATACCATAGTTTATACCTCTGCTTTTGGGGAAAATGTGTGGGATGGTATTATATTACAAGTTTTATGATAGTTGGTAGGTGGTCATATCAGTATCTTGTGTCTTGATATTTCTAGGGTATTCAAGCCCAAACTGTAGCAAACTTCTTTCTTGCCTTTGAAGCACAGCTATCGGTAATTCCAGTTATAAACAAGGTAATTCCAATGAGACAACAATGCTGTTTACTATTTTACCTTCTAAAAGTAAATTTAGTGTTTGATTATTTGGTATACTATTTTTATATGAGGGATCTTGAACTCTATATTAAATATATTGGTAGGATTTACTTCTTTGAATTTGCACACAATAGAATTGCAACTCAAATTCCTGTATCCTTACATGTAGTTTAGAAGACAGTCTCCCTGAATTACATGGAGGGATTGAGGGCTATTTCTGCAGGAAAGGAATACAGGCAGGGCAGCCAAAATATGTCTGTTACACTAAAGCATAGATAGGAAGGGTGCCTGGGTGGCTCAGTCAGTTAAGTTTCCCACTTCCACTCAGGTCATGATCTCATGGTTTGTGAGTTTGAGCCCTCTGCCGGGCTCTGTGCTGACAGCTCAGAGCCTAGAGCCTACTTTGGATTCTGTGTTTACCCCTCTTTTTGACTCTCCTTGACTCATGCTGTCTCTGTCAAAAATAAATATAAAAAAAATAAAGCATGGATAGGAAAAGAAAAGGCACTTATAATCTTCGGGGAAATAATGTAATACATGAAACATAACAAGTGCTAAACTGAGCACTGTTGTTAAACTTTAACTTTTATGTTTTGAAACTAATAAAGAATCTTAATTTAAAAATCTACATTGCGGTTAGTTGAATTTTTTGATATTGGAGTTAAATTTAAAAGAGGCAAAGTTGTCTTACAGGTAAGACAGTTTGTTGTCATAAGTTATATCTAACTTATAAAGTCAGTTTACAGTTTGGTTGACAAATTGTTACTGAACACTTCTCCTGCCTTGAGTTGCCAGCTGCCTAAATTTTTTGCACGCTCTGCTATCTGCCCTTGGTTTTTCAATGGCTATACTTGTTAAAATTGTATTGCCTGTATCTAGGTTATTTTAACCTTTTTGAAAAGAAAAATAGAGGGATCAATTAGCTTATAAGTATGCTTTTAACTATTTCCAAATACTATTAATATGTAATACATTTTATTTTTACTGCATTAAGTAAGGCATAATGATTTTTTTTTTTTAAAGATTGATCTGAAGAATGCTGATCCTGAAAGGGTTGAAAAACAAATTGAAAAAGTGTTTGATATTCCAAGTGATGAATGTATTAAGGTAAGATACCCCCCCCTTTTTTTTTGTGAAGACATAGTTATACTTTTAAAAATCTCAGCTATTGGCCTAGTGAAATTTCATAGTATTTGAGAGTCCATCATTATATAAAGTTTTCATAGTTTTACAAAGTTCTTCATATTTCATTTGATCCTCCCAGAAATCCTTGTTACATGGTTATGACAGATAGGAATTTTCTTGTGATACAGTTGTAAGAATGTTTTTTTAATGTTTATTTTTTGGGGGGGAGGGACAGAGAGAGAGAGAGGGAGACAGAATCTGAAGCAGGCTTCAGGCTCTGAGCTGACAGCACAGTGCCCAGTGTGGGGCTCTAACTCACAAGCTGTGAGATCATCACCTGAGCCAAAGTCAGATGCTTAACCGACTGAGCCACCCAGGCGTCCCACTTGAGATACAGTTGAAAGAACTAAGGCTCAAAGATTTTATCCCATTCTTAAGAGTAAGATCTAGAGAGCTAATGTGCCAGGACTAAAATGTAGGCCTTCTGCAATTGATTGCAGTAGTATTTCTTGTTAGCCATTTTGTTCCTATGGAAATACTTCCTTTGACGAGCAGGTTCAAACCAATTTTAAGACATTTGTATGTGTTACAAGTCGGGGAGAGGCAGAGAGAGACAGAGAATCTCAAGCAGGCTTCATGCTCTGTGGAGCCCAACTTGGGGCTCTGTCTCCCCAACAGCGAGATCATGACCTGAACTGAAACCAGAAGTTGTATGCTTAACTGACTGAGCCACCCAGGTGCCCCAAGTTGATACTAGTTTCAATTTGAATTTTCATTTTCAAATGATGATTTAAGTGTTGAATAGCCACAACCAAACTGTGCTGTGCTAAACTGTGCTGTGCTAGTGCTTGTGTAGTAACTATGTTAGTGCAACAATGTAATGTTTAGCTTCCACTTTCAGTCTTGTTTGATTTTTGAAAAGGCATATTTCAGGTGATAACTGTTTTTTATCTATTTAACCTTAACACAGTGGTTGATTACATACAACATTGTAATAACTGAAAAGCAGTATTTTTTTTTTTCCTTAGAGACAGATACACATACACAGAATTTAATGCTTTTTATTATAAAGAGGGACCTCATAAAGCAGTCCTGGAATTATGGTTTCATAACTTGGGTTATGTTTTATTAAAGTGTAATTATTCTGATTTTAATGCATCTTTACAAAATTTATTCAGGTACTTATTTGGTAGGTGTCAGCTAGGAGCACAGCAGTGAGCAGAATAGACAAGACCCCTGTCTCAGTTCATCAGAGAGGCCTCCCTAAGTTACTCTGCATCATAGCATCTCTCTGAGAAAAATGTCTCATTGTATTTACATTCTCCTTGGGGAGACAGTCATTTAATAAGTAAAGAAAGAAGTAAGCATAGTAAATAATTGAATAAGACAGGTGTTGTCATGGATATTTGTTTAACAAATTGTGGTGTTTTAGGTGGAATGCCATACTTATCATCCACATATATTGTTTATTCTCTTCACGTGACAATCTTGAGATTTAGGAAAAATATAAATAATCATTTATTAGATGAGGAACTTGCAGCTCAAAGAAATACGTATTGGTCAAAGTCATGCATTCCATACAGTCATAACTACTCAGATTTTTTAAAACTCTTAGACCACTGTTCTTTCAATACCATAATAGAATGCTTTTGTAATTTAATTAAAGAACTATAGAGTCACCCAACTGTAATGGAAGGACACTTGACGTATAGTATAAGTTTTGTGCTTCCTTTTACTACTTTCTTTAAATTGATAACTGTTAGAATTCTTTCTTTTTTCTGATCATAAAACTCAGTCACCAGGTAGAAAAATAGTCTTTAAATGCTTATTTTTTTAAATTTAGATTTCTGCTAAACTTGGAACAAATGTTGAAAGAGTTCTTCAGGCAGTCGTTGAAAGAATACCTCCGTAAGTATTTTGCTATTTTTCTATAGTTTGTCTTTAATGGTATAAAGACTGTCGGTCTGATGTGTTCTTTTAAATTTTTTTTTTTTTAACGTTTATTTATTTTTGAGACAGAGAGAGACAGAGCATGAACGGGGGAGGGGCAGAGAGAGGGAGACACAGAATCTGAAACAGGCTCCAGGCTCTGAGTGGTCAGCACAGAGGCCGACGCAGGGCTCGATCTCCGGACCCCGAGATCATGACCTGAGCCGAAGTCGGACGCTTAACCGACTGAGCCACCCAGGTGCCCCCTGATGTGTTATTTTAGATTAGCCCATTCTTGTGGTTGGAGAGGATAAGTTATTTATTTATTTATTGTTTATTTAATTTTATTACCATTTTTTTAATGTTTACTTATTTTTGAGACAGCACAAACGGGAGGAACAGAGAGAGAGGGAGACACAGAATCCAAAGCAGGCCCCAGGCTCTGAGCTTTCAGCACAGAGCCCGACCTGCGGCTCGAACTCCTGAGCTGTGAGATCTTGACCTGCGCCAAAGTTGGACGCTTAACCTACTAAACCACCTAGGTGCCCCTATTTTTTAGAAATATTTATTTATTTTGAGAGAGAGGGTGCATGCCAGCTGGGGAAGGGCAGAAAAAGAAGGATAGAGAATCCCAAGCATGTTTCATGCTGTGAGCCTGACTCAGGGCTCAATCCCATGAGCCCCACTAACTGTGATATCATGACCTGAGCTGAACTCAAGGGTCAGGCACTTAACCAACTGAGCTCACCAGGCATCCCCTCATAAATCATTTTAAAACAGACATTTATTTAAAACTTAAGGTTGAATTAAAACTGATTTAAAAATAGGCATTGTAATTTATGGGAAGATGTTTTTATCTTGACAGTTATCAGCCTTTCTCAGGTATAAGAGTAAATTAAGCATAATATTTGAGTTGAAAATAGACATTTTATTAAGATTTTAAATTTGTTATGTGTGTGTGTTTTTCCTTATTTTTAATAGTCCCAAAGTACATCGCAAAAACCCCCTGAGAGCTTTGGTATTTGACTCCACCTTTGACCAGTATAGGGGCGTGATAGCCAATGTAGCATTATTTGATGGAGTGGTTTCCAAAGGAGATAAAATTGTATCTGCACATACTAAAAAGATACATGAAGTTAATGAAGTAGGAGTTCTGAATCCTAATGAGCAGCCAGCACATAAACTGTAAGTAATCTACGATAGTAATTAAAATACATTTGTATGTGTTTCTATCTCTGCCTTTCTTAGATTGATATCCTTAGTCCCAATTTCATAACTCAGACAAAACAAAAAACAAAAAACTTACCATTAAATGCAATTAAATATTAAATGCTTTTGCAATTTCCTGTGTGAAGGACAGTATAAATTTGATGTATTTTTATTCCTTTTGACTAGTTGTGACAAATTTTATGATCCTAGTGCACATTGGGTCCTATATTGATATATTTGATGAGACAGTGAAAGAGATGGTTCTGTCACCCATATATATCCACATTATACTGGGTATTAGTTTTGATACTTAATTTTTTATAATTAGATTTTTCAACATAAAAGTAGTGAAGAAAATTTGGTAATTCTTTAGTATGGAATTCATGGTAAAACTTTGATTGGGATCCATGGCATGTGGGGATTAGCGAAAAACTGAATTCTGAGTTCACTTACAAATATTTGCCTGCCTACTCCATCAGTATTCTGGGTACTGATGGGATAAATCACCTGGTACATACTTGGAGCATTCTAAGGTCTTTGTTTCCTCATCTGTAAAAATTAAGGTAGTAAATCAAGTGGGTATATAGTCACACTTGATCGTTTAATCTTGTATGTCTAAAACTAGCACTATTTTGCTCGTTACATTTTTTAATTGAGTCATAAAATCTATTTTATCTTTATTCTTTTTAAGTTTCTTTTTTTTTTAATGTTTATTTATTTTTGAGATAGAGAGAGACAGAGCATGAGTGGAGGAGGGGTAGAGAGAGAGAGGGAGACACGGAATCCAAAGCAGGCTCCAGGCTCCGAGCTGTCAGCACAGAGCCCGACGCAGGGCTCGAACTCACGAGCTGTGAGATCATGACCTGAGCTGAAGTTGGATGCTTAACCTACTGAGCCACCCAGGCGCCCCTTAAGTTTCTTTTTAATGTTTATTTATTTTTGAGAGAGAGAGCGAGACAGGACATGAGCGGGGGAAGGGCAGAGAGTGAGGGAGACAGAATTGGGAGCAGGCTTCAGGTTCTGAGTTGTCAGACTCAGACGCAGAACTCGAACCCCCGAGCCATGAGATAATGACCTGAGCCAAAGTCGGACACTCAGCTGACTGAGCCACCCAGAACCCCCCTAGTCATAAAATCTATTTTAATTTTACTCAAATTGAGGTCTCAGTTACATCATATAGATCATAACATTGACTATTACTGTATCTTCACTAAAGATGTTGGTACTTTATCCTAAATGTAAATTAGTTTGTTATCATGTAGGAAATTTGCTTAAAAAAAAAAAAAAAAGAACTAGAACTAAGGTAAAAACTCTGAAATTTTGGGATCTGCTCTTTTCCTATAAGAGGAACCTCAAATTGACGTCAGATTTGTTTAAGAGTTCACATTTTTCTGCTTGGTTAAAAATCTATTTTTTTTTTTTTTAAGTACATTTGTGACACAATTCACTAATAAAATAGTGTTTTACACTATAGGAAACATTTGGTGTTTTTGCACTTAGTTTTACTGTGTTTACATTATATTTTAGAAGCTGTTGTTTAATTTGCAAAGGTGGGCAGAGTCATGAAGAAGACCATAGACTTGTTGTGTTGCAGAGGTCCTTGATAATGGATTGTAAAGCATGGTATGTTCTTTTGCTGGCAATCCTTAGCATTGAGAATTGTGATATGTAATACTTACTTTGAATTAGACAAGGTTTTGTTTGGAAAGTGTAATAATTTCCTGGAAAGGTAGAGCTAATTATGAGTTTGCATTTGAAACACTAAAGCAGTCAATATTTCCATATAATAATTTTATTTAGATATGCAGGACAGGTGGGCTATCTGATTGCTGGGATGAAAGATGTCACTGAAGCACAAATAGGAGATACATTGTATTTACATAAACAACAAGTGGAGCCCTTGCCTGGGTTTAAATCAGCGAAACCAATGGTATTTGCAGGTGAGGAGCTCACAAATTCAAAGGATGAGGGCCAATTTGTTGTGTAAACTGAAATAAAAATTACTAGAAATACTCATTTTAAGTAACAGCTAAACTAGAATTCTCTGCTTCTTTTAGATTTTTTGTGTGCTATTCATGTGTATTAGTTAATTTCATATGTGTAGTGAAACTTTATGTAGGAAATCATTTCCTAAACTTTTAGAACTTAGAAAATACAAGCGCTTAAGAAATAAGCTATCTGATGTATTAAAGAGCATAGTAATATGAATCTCCTTCTTGTTTTCCTGGAGAGTAAGTCATTACATTTGGAATATTTCTCTCTTTTTTTTTTTTAAGTGTATTTATTTACTTTTTGCTGGTGGCAGTGGGAGAGAGAGAGAACATGAGTAGAGGAGGGTCAGAGAGTGAGGGAGAGTGAGGCTTTGCCTGCCAGTGCTGAGTCTGACACGGGGCTTGGACTCGCAAACTGGGAGATCATGACCTGAGCCAAAATCAACAGTGGGATGCTTAACTAACTGAACCATCCATGAGCCCCTGGAATATTTTTCTAATTAGGATGTTTTTATCACTAATTGTCAGTGGACATTTACTGAGTGCCTTCCTGTTAGTTGGACTTTCTTTAATACTGTACAGTGCTGAGGGTGCTTGGGTGGCTCAGTTGGTTGAGCATCTGACTCTTGATGTCCACTCACGTCCTGATTTCGTTGTTTATGAGATCAAGCCCCTTATCAGGCTTCATGCTGAGTGTAGAGCCTGCTTGGGATTCTGTCTCCTTCTCTGTCTGCCCCTTCCCCACCTCAGAATAAATAAACTTAAAAAAAACACATTGTACAGTGCTAGTGTAGATAGTGGATAGTGGGGATAGTGTTACCCCTCCTGTGTATAACTTCACAACCTTTTACTACTGTGTGGTGTTACAGACGTTTGAAAAAGAAACACCTGATTGAACGTCATTAAGTTACTCTATGCTGGGTATCTAGCGTTTGGTTTTCTCCATTTAGGATCTTGCACTGGGAAGTAGGAAGTTTGTTTATGCCCACTTTTAGGCAAAGTCAATCATATCTTTGGTTTTAATAGATTATCTGCCCTGAAGAATTAAGGATTTGGTATAGTTTTTATTTTTACTTGTTTTTTTATCTACTAATGGAGTTTCATTTGTAGCTGTGGAATGTCTTTAACTTTTGTTTCTAGAAATATATTTTTCTTACAATAGGTTTAATTTTCATGGTTCTTCTTTATTTTAATTATATTTGTGCAAACACATAAAAACATCACTGGGAGTGTGAATCCAGTTGTAAATTCATAAGGCTTTGAAACTTAAAGATATTTAAAGCCAATGTAACTTAATATTCAGTTTTTTTAGCATGCCAGTTCTTGTGGTCAGTGAAATATAGGGAAGTAATTTAAAAGGTAAATGATTAATTTTGATCTTGGAAGCATTGTATATTTAGCTTTTAGGCATATTTTCACATGTGATAATTAGAAATCATTGTGTCCTCAGGAATGTACCCTATAGACCAATCTGAATATAATAATCTGAAGAGTGCTATAGAAAAACTGACTATAAATGATTCCAGTGTGACGGTTCATCGAGATAGTAGCCTTGCCTTAGGTGCTGGCTGGAGGTAAGATTCTATTACACCGTAGTGTCAGATTTTTATTGAAAAATGAAGTTTAAGTGGTTTATTGCTCCTGTACATTTGATTACTGAGGATAAGTTCTTGTTAGTGTAAAGCTAACTAAAACAACCATCTGCCTATTTCACCCTGTATTCATGTCCTGTGGGTAAGTTTTATAGCAATTTTAAATAGAATCCCAATGGAAATTTTGAGTCCTATTTAATAACAGCATTTAATTATGATGTGAATTGCTTGAATGACTTTTGATTCTACCCTTCCTCCACAAAGTAAGACTATGTTCATCAAAGGAACTAGACCCCTGAGACAGATATTTAGAGCTTGGCTTTTTCTCCCCCAGGTTGGGATTTCTTGGACTTTTGCACATGGAAGTTTTCAACCAGCGACTAGAACAAGAATATAATGCTTCTGTAATTTTGACAACCCCTACTGTTCCATATAAAGCTGTTCTTTCATCAGCAAAATTGATAAAGGTACTGTTGTGAACCAGCATACATGGGAAAACTAAATACGTGTGTGTGTGTGTGTGTATGTGGAATGCAAGAGAAACTTTTTAGTACACCATTAGCTGAGTAGCTATTATGTGAGCTATTTCTTGATTAGTAGACATTAAAAATTGACTTACCTTATGACTAATGATAAAGAAGCCGCTTAACTAATCCATGCAGTATTTTTCTTAACCTGATAAAAATCTGTATATTGTCAATATTAGCCTGTTACTGAGAGTAAAAAGTAGAATTAGTAATTTAAATACTGTTCAAAATCTAGCACAAAAATGAAGAATATAATTTTGGTCATAAGTAGTTTATCTTATGAAAAGTGAAGCATTTATTGCTATCTGGCTGTAGGAAATTTTAGATTTCAGGTTAATGATAGAGACAATACTGTATTCCATCTAAGTGGTAATATATTCATTCTAAACAAATTTTAACATTGGCATCTGTAAATATCTTCCAACAAAATTAACTTAGGAAGCTAATGCCTTATAATGGGCAGATTAAAATGTACTTTTACATCATACTATTTCTAAGTGGTACATGAGATGTATTTAGTAAATGTCGATGAACACAATATATTACTTATGAAAAATTGTTACTAAGTGGTTATAATTCGATAGTTTTAAAATATAAAGCATGTTAAGGTAATAGTCTAACCTTGAGGAATTATTTTGTTTTTATTCAACAAGTGCAATAACGAAATAAATGCTAACATATACTGTAAAAATTGAAAATTTTAAAATGTAATTATTAAGATCTTGCTTAGCTATTGGTGGTTTTCTTATTTTTAGGAATACAGAGAAAAGGAAATTACAATCATCAATCCTGCACAATTCCCTGAAAAATCAAAAGTAACAGAATATTTGGAGCCAGTTGTTTTGGGTACCATTATCACACCAGATGAATATACTGGGAAAGTAATGATGCTTTGCCAGGTATAAATGTAATACAATTTAATATAAAAGTAAATTTAGTCCTCCCTAACTGGTTCCTGCTCAGGTTTTGAAAGATTTCCTTCTGCAGAGCACATTGAATTTATAAGAAATTTTCACAAAGGTCTTATCTACATGTGTATATATAAAGAGAGAGGTGTATAGATATCTATACTTTTAAAATCAGTTTGATTTTAAGTAAGAGAAAATAGAATTGCAATTTTGATCATCTGTCTTAATTTACTGAGTTGATAGTTTAGCAAAGGAAACAAACTTGATGCTTATTTATACTGACTAGCTAAAAGAATAATTTAGCCTTTTTATACTTGAAATTGAGGATAGTTTGAAGGATAACTATAATATTTGAGACTTCTGACTCAAGTTTTTGCCACATTGTAATAAATGACTTAATCCACAAATCACAGTCCTCAAAACAAACCTATTGAAATACTCTGACCTGTATTGGAAAGAATTCTAAAATGATTACTAGTGGACTTGCACTTTAATTCTGTATTCACAAACTAGAAAACTTTGGTCAGTCACTTAATTTCTTTGGGCCTAAGTTTTTTTATTTGTAAACCAAGAAATTAGAACTTTTACTTTATCTATAATTACATTTGGTTTATTTTTGCATACTATGTAATTTTAAAAAGACAAAATTCTTAGATAAAGACAAAGGATTAAAAGCTTTAGTAATAAATATGTTATATACAAAATAGTCCTCTGTATTATAAGTATTGTTTTCAGAATTCTAGTAGACCATTGAAGAAATAGTCCTTCATTTTGCCACTCTTTATTAGGATTTGTAAGGAAATTTTTAAATTAGTAATCAACCTCTTTCTATATTCATTTTAAACCATTTAAATAGGTTATCATTAAACACATTTTTTTTCTTTTTTAGGCTCGAAGAGCAGTTCAGAAGAATATGATATTTATTGATCAAAATAGAGTTATGCTTAAATATCTTTTCCCTTTGAATGAAATTGTGGTGGATTTTTATGATTCTTTGAAGTCCCTGTCTTCTGGATATGCTAGGTAAAAATTTAATGAGAAATTGAGATACCTGGACAATTTGTTTGAAATATTGACCAGCATGAGTATTCTAATACTCTTATTTATTTAATAATCTCTGCTCTCTTGAGGATAGTTGAGAAACCAGTCTAAGGATAGAAAGTCTTGGAGCAACCTTGTAAGTGTTAGGGAGTACTCATAATTTGCTTATGGAAGAATGAGTTCCTTTGATTCATCAAGCTATTACCCTGCTTTTAGGGAAAAAAAAATATTGTAGTATCCCCTTGATAAAAAGAGTGTACTCCCCCAGTCCCTTAGAATTATATGTAATTTCAAGAAGCTACTATGATGGAGTGCCCGGGTGGCTCAGTTAAGCGTCCAACTTTGGCTCAGGTCATGAGGTTCGTAAATTTGAGCTCCGTGTCGGGCTCTTTGCTGACAGCTCGGAGCCTGGAGCCTGCTTCAGATTCTGTGTTTCATTCTCTCTCTGCCCCTCCCCTGCTCATACTCAGTTTCTCTCTCTCAAAAATAAATAAAACATTAAAAAAAAAGCCACTGTGATCTCAGTGGCACATTTAATATGTATTTGTAGTTATGTAATCCTAAGAGCACCTCTATACATTTGGAAAACAGAAGTACATATTTAGTCTGTAAAAAATGGTCGGTGTGCCCTTGTATCTGTGAACACTTTAATAACTTGTTCTTCCCTGGAATAAGTGACCCACATTATGAAAACCATGGTCTCATCCCCAGGAGTACATGGAGGAACAGCCCTCTAGAAGTGAAGGAAGATTTAATACTAAGTAACAACTCAATGCATATAGCATTTTGGGAATAGGTTTATATTGGGGTAAATAACTCTAGATGCCCTGAGTATCCTGAAATCTTAAATTACTGGAATATAAATATATTTTTATAAATATATATACATTTAATTTGTATATATTTAAGTTTAATTATTTAAATTATAAATTATTTAAATATAAAATAAATTAATATATTTAACTTAATTATAAATATATAAATTACTGGAATATAAATATATTGAAATACAAAGAAAATATAGAATATGCTGGGGGAGTAGAAGGGAAAATGAATATTCACCTCTGTAAAAAACACATTCAAAGAAATGTGTTTTACAGTACTCAAAGAACATGCTACAGTGACCTGGAAATTTAGCTTTATGAAAGGAGCTTTTTAATGAAAAAGTCATTATAACCCTTGATACAAAGGAGTATTCTTTGTGTGCGTTTGTATTGAGAAATTATTTTTTCTGCTTTGTCACCCAATATTTTTCTTCTTTGTCTTCTTTCAGACAAGAACTTAAATAAGTGGCAATGGGATTTAAACTAAAATGAATTGAGGCAGCATGTTATTAAACAATTACCGTAATTAAAAGATCACTAAGCTAAGTGGTTATAAATAACATTTTAAACAAAAGCCTGTCAATTGTAGTTTGCATTTGGATACCACTGTGTGAATTAAGTGATCTTAAAATCTTTTAGTTTAGAAACTTAAATTTCAGATTAAATGAGAGAACATGTTTAATTTTGAACTATGTAAAAATAAAATAATGCCAGCTTCCAGAATTGAGGTAATTCTTATGTTCAAAATGTATCTTTTTTATATGCAGTCAATTCCTTACTTAAAAAAAAATCCATCATAGCCTAGGTTATCGGCTTCTCATGGATTGAGATTAGGAACAATTTCTCTTAAACCAAGTGGCAAGAATCTTCTGCAGCTGGGTCAGAAGAGGAAATTCCTTTCTTATATAAAGACTATATTGAAGCTGCTTCTGACACTTACTTTGATAGACCTGTTTGCCCTCAAACCCCAAGTAGCCTTTTGGAATTCTAAATGTGTTTCCTTCATTCCAGTGGTACGCTTGAATGAATATTTTGAATAGAGGTTAGGTTTCCATTGGGCTGGCTTAGAAATACATTTGTATAATGGCTTCTTTTGAAAAAATGAGTGAAGAAATTGTAAATTTTTGGAGCACAGAACATTTTTAAAGTTGTAAACGGGTGATATCTAGGGACTGTGTCTAGGTCTTCTTACCTCTGTTTGTGTTCTGCATAGTCCTTATGATGGTATATAATAAATGCTTAATAATGTTTGTTGAAGAAAAAGGATTTAGCAAAACTTGATAATAACCTGGTTTTAGAGTATGAGTATCAACTTGTCACCTTCCTGCTAAAAGCTTTAGAAACCAAACATTTGCAACTCTAGGCATGAGTTCGTTTTCCAGTTAAGACAGTTTAAGACTATCCACGTTCTTATCCATAACTGAAAAGACATGCAAACATAATTAAAGTTTTCTTTCTCATTAGACCTCAGTTTTGTAAGTTAACTCTGTTTTAATTGGCGTGATAACCTTTGACCATATTGTTTAATAGTAAACAGCTGATGCTAACCAAGTGCTTCTATGTGCTAAGCTAGGCTCTGTTCTAAATAGCTTGGGGGCGCCTGGGTGGCTTGGTCGGTTAAGCATCCGACTTCGGCTCAGGTCATGATCTCACGGTCTGTGGGTTCGAGCCCCGTGTCGGGCTCTGTGCTGACAGCTCGGAGCCTGGAGCCTGCTTCAGATTCTGTGTCTCCCTCTCTCTCTGCTTCTCCCCTGTTCATGCTCTGTCTCTGTCTCAAAAATAAATAAATGTTAAAAAAAAAAAAAAATTTAAATAGCTTGGTTTTTTTTGTTTTTTTTGTTTTTTTTGTATTAGGTACTATTCAAATGCTTTTATATGTATTAATTCATTTCATCCCTAAAAAAGCAGATTCAAACTGAATAGCAATATATGAAGTCCGAAAGTCTTATTTATGACGACTCTTTATCAAAGCCATAACTTTTATTTTACTGGCAACAGAAAACTAAACAGAAACCCAAACTTAGTGAAATTCTGAGAATTAATATATTCTATTGTCTACAGCCAGCAAGCAGCTGTTGGGAGGAAACATTGGGAAGAATGTGACATTTGCCTTCATTGTCCCATTTTCCTAGACTGGCTTACCAATTTATTTTCCTTTCCCCCATAAAGCATGTTCCCCTTGCTTTTGCCTCTCATTTCATAAATGTGAAAAGATGAGGGAGTTTGTTTCTCACTCTGGTCATTTAGATCTGTTTATGTGAAATGTATGTTTAATATTTTGATAGAAAGTTGGGTGGAGGATAGGGGAAGAAAAAAGATATTTTGCAAAGAGAAATAATCTGTTGGGAAGTATAACATTTGTCTACCACTTGGATATTTTTCCTTCATAGTTTTGATTATGAAGATGCAGGCTACCAGACTGCAGAACTTGTAAAAATGGATATTCTGCTGAACGGAAATATTGTAGAGGAGTTGGTAACTATTGTTCACAAGTAAGTTGAATAGAAATTAGCATTCGTGGAATGTGAAAGTAACCACTTTTGACATGTTTTTAAATTATTGATCATTTTTATTTGACAATGACATTTTGAAAACTTAAGAGTAATTCATTAAATTTTCTTGTACTAGTTTCTCCTTCCATTCTTTTTCCATGCTTCTTTTTTCCAAACTATTAAATATGAAAGAAGAGAATTATAGTAAAAAAGGATTGTGTCATGGAAAGAAATGTTTTCCTTACCTTACCAAAATAGGACAAAATAAATGATTTTTAAACTTCATGATAGGTTTAAAATTGAGAACAAGTTTTTATATTCATAAAAAATTTTTAATAATGAAAAATGAAATACCTTACGCATTGAACAAATAGATTGATAAAAATAATAGAGCACTTGTTTAATAATCATGTTATGTTAAACCATTCTAAAACTATATTGCGGAGTACTGTTAAGTGACAAAAATGCCTACTAAATAAAAAGCCAAACATATATACATTATGTTCCAAACTGTAAAATAACAAATATAATATGTATGCAGAAAAATAGCTGGACGGATATATGTTTAACACAGAGATTCTAAAATGTTTAACATTGGTTTTCTATGGGTGAGGGGAATGGTTTTTATGTATGTTTTCCAGATTTTCTGTAATAGGTCATGTTATTTTTGCAATCAGAGAAGTCCTATCATTCAGAGAGAAGCGATGTTTATGACAGATGAGTTCCATTTGAACCTCCTGAAGAAATCACCTTTATTGGGCACCTGGGTGGCTCAGTCTCTCTCTTTTTTATTTTTATTTATTTTTTTTTTTGAGAGAGAGAGTGCAAGCAGGGGAGGGACAGAGAGAGGGAGACAGAGAATTCGAAGCAGGCTCCAAGCTCTGAGCTGTCAGGCCAGAGCCCAATGTGGGGCTCAAACTTGTGAAGCGCAAGATCATGACCTGAGCCAAAGTTGGAAGCTCAACCGACTGAGACACCCAGGTGCCCCAAGGTCAGTCTCTTAACTCTTGATCACATCAGCTCAGGTTGTGAGTTCAAGCCCCGTATTGGTCTCCACACTGGGCATGGAGTCTACTTAAAACAAGAAATGGATTAATCCAAAAAAAAAGAAAGAAATCACCTTCATGTTTATTATACATATAGGCTAGAAAGCTACTTTGTTATTATTTTTAGTTTTGAGAGAGCGAGCATGAGCTGGGGAGGGGCAGAGAGCTTGCACAAGCAGGGGAGGGACAGAGAGAGAGAGGGAGACAAAGAATCTGAAGCAGGATCCACACTGTCCGCGCAAAACCCGATGCAGGGCTCAGGGCTTGAACCCGTGAACCACGAGATCATGACTTGAGCTGACACTGGACCCTTAACCTACTGAGCCACCCAGGCACCCCTAGAAAGCTACTTTAAATGTTTGTATTTAGGATGTGTAAATAGTTGCATTTTCTCTCTCAGAGACAAAGCACACTCTGTTGGCAAAGCCATATGTGAACGTCTGAAGGATTCTCTTCCTAGGCAACTGTTTGAGATAGCAATTCAAGCTGCTGTTGGAAGTAAAATCATTGCAAGAGAAACGTGAGTTGAAATTCATTTTTGTTCCCTGTTTTAGAAATGATAAATGGTTAGAAATGATATGACTTAAGAATGAAATAATACTGAAAAATGTAACTTCTCATTGGCCTAAGCTTTATTCCTACTCGGGGAAATACTAAACTGGTTTTTAATTCCATTTAATTAAGTGATGACTGTTATAATGATTTACTTAATTTTAACATTTTAAGCTATATTATGTATAATTATTAACATAATGGACATTGGTTTGAGGAATTGCTTTATTTCCATTCATTTTACTGAATGACTACTGAATTTCCTGAGTTAGGAATAGTGTATAAGCTACTAGCAACTGAAACTTTTGAAGAAGTTTTGAAAAAAAAGAATTGTTGGAGATATTCTTCCAAAAGACAAAATTAAATTATGATTTTTACTTAAAGCACTTAATATTACTTCCTCAGAGTTAGCAGAATTATAAATCAGAAAGATGAGAGAAGAATGCTAATGTATTAAGCTTTGCATTGTAGGTTGATTATGTGATTCAGTAGACATGGAAAATAGGCTAATTTATGTAGGAAACTGGTCTTTTTTATGATATGTGATCTATAATTGGGACATGGAATAAGCTGTTCTACTAGTAACAGTAAGTGCAAGAACTATCTGGTAGCATATTTCTTTCCTTGACTTCTGGGAAATTAGAAGTCTTTCCTTAGCTGGAAATTGCTATTCAGTTGTAGTTTAAACCCAAACTTGCATGTGTCAGTAGTGGTGAAGTGACAACCACCGTTTTTATATAGTCTTTGGATAAATTTTATGCCTGTATTTGTAACAAATTTTTCTTTCCTAACGCAATTTAGCTTTAGTTAATTGTTTTGAGTTTCATGAATACCCGGAGATTGGTCAGGAATTGATAACCAGGGAACATCCTGGAAAGTGCAATTTAAAATATCAAATAATTCTAACATAAGTGTGTTGAAGTAGAATACCTTAAAGGAAAAAAATAGATTTTTATATCCTACGAATATATATAAATGAGCTTTTTTCAAATTTCCTGTCTTCCACCAAATGCTGTAGAAATTTCTTAATTCTTATCCTTTTAGAAGCACTATAGAAAGATTAGTTTATAACTGCTTGAGTGGATATATTAAAATTATTTAGTTTTCCCAGAAAAGAGTTTTATAAAAATAATATATTCTTTATATTCCTAGTCACTCTTAACCCACATTTGGTAGAGTTAGTGATGTGATGATAACCATTTTTAAATTTTTTGGTAGTAGTGCTTAGTAGTAGTTTTAGGTTGAGCCAGAAATTACTTTGTATAATTCTTATAATTAAGGTCATATAATTAAGGCTTGAATTTGGCCTAATCAAGAATACACACAAGCCTTGACCTTTTTTTATTTTTAATAAAATTTATGTTGATGTTCATGCTGAATTCATTTTCTATTTTATGTCAAATACACCCAAATAGATACAAGAGCATTTGAGCTAATTTTACTTACGTATAACATGATCATTTAAATCGTTAGTAAAGGAGAGATTGTTTTTGAAAATAAAGTACTTTTAAAGAGTGTAATGAAATTATGTAATTCTTATATAAAATTTCCTCTTTTACAGTGTGAAAGCCTATAGGAAAAATGTTTTGGCAAAATGTGTACGTATCTACCTGTATTCTACTTTGAATAATAGATCTATTTTATGGGTTTAAAGTCAAAAGCAGTATAAATATATTGGTTTCCATTGTTTTTAAGGTTTTTGGTTTTTTTTTTTAATGTTTATTTATTTTTGAGAGAAAGAGTGTGAGCAGGGGAGGGGCAGAGAGAGAAGGAGACAAAATTTGAAGCAGGCTCCAGGCTCTGAGCTTTCAGCCCAGAGCTAAACATGGGGCTCAAACCCACCAACCATGAGATCATGACCTCAGCCGAAGTTGGACGCTTAACCGACTAAGCCACACAGGGTCCCCTAGTTTTTTTTAAATAGGTAAATCTCAGGTTGACTAACATACTCATTTTGATAACATTCTTATTCCATCTTATTTATAAAAATGTCCTTATATTAAGTACTGTGTAAGATAGTATTTTGTAACAATTAAGATCAGGATAACATTATTGACCTAATTTCCAAGGAGAGATTTTGAAGACAATGACTGTGGGAAGAGTATGGCAGTTTGAAATCCACCTCTCTTACATTGCTTTGTTGAGGTGTCTTTTCTGTTAAAATGTTTTCTTAACTCAGTTATGAGAATTAACCAGTAAATGCCTTCTCTAAATCCTTAGCATAGGGACTGGCACATTTGTGCCTATGTGAGTTTATTGGACTATAGATAAATGATGCAAAATTTCAAGACTTGAATCAGTAAGAGGATTGATAATTCTTCTTTGACATGCATAACATAGTACTAGATTTCATTGGTGAGTTTCATCTCATCCAAAATATAAATAAAGCCTTTATCATTCTTTGAGAAGATGTTAAATTGAGATCTATGAAAGGATTAGAAAGGTAACTGCAGATGTGTATCTCATGGGTAATAATTGTAAGGTTATTGTAATTGTGTTGATGTCTGTATGTAATTGTATGATTAATTTTCTATGGAGTAATTTGTTGGACTTCAAATTTTTAAAAATATTTTTCAGTATGGTGGTGATATTACCCGAAAAATGAAACTTTTGAAGAGACAAGCAGAAGGAAAGAAAAAACTGAGGAAAGTTGGCAACATTGAAGTTCCAAGAGATGCCTTTATAAAAGTTCTAAAGACACAATCTGATAAGTAATTGCTGGAAAAAAAATATAATGAATTTTCATAAATTAAAATTTGTGTATCTTTTTTCTTAGTAGCTGTATATGTTGACAACAGAGTGAAAATTATAAAACTTGCTTGTTGCTTTCAGGGTTTTTGGGTTTAAATAACCTATTAGCAGGGGCACCTGGGTAACTCAGTCGGTTAAGTATCCTACTCTTGATTTCGGTTCAGGTCATGATCCCATGGTTTGTGAGTTCGAGCCCCACATCGGGCTCTGTGCTAGCAACTCAAAACCTGCTTGGGATTCTCTTTCTCTCTCTTCCCCTTCCCCACTCGTTCCCCACCCCCGCCCCCTCAAAAATAAACAAAAATAACCTATTAGCTTTTCTTTGAAAAGGAAGTAGTAGATGGATAAGAGCTTGGATTCTGAAGCCATATTGTCTGGTTTCAAACTTCTGTTCCACCACTCACTGGCAAGGTAGATTGTTACTTAATCTCTGTTTACTCTTTAGTAAAATCAGGATTATACTATTATTTACCTCCATAGGTTGTTGGGAAGATCATATCAGATAGTATGCTTAGAATATTCAGAAGAGTGTATGACACAATAGTATGTACTTAGTGAATCTTAACTATTTTGTTTTCACGCATATTTTTTTTAAGTTTATTTTGAGAGAGCAAGCACACATGAGCAGGGAAGGGACAGAGAGAAAGGGAAGGAGAAAATCCTGAGCAGGATCCTTATTGTTGGGGCAGAGCTTCAGATGGGGCCCCATCTCACGAACCAAACTGAGATCATAACCTGAGCTGAAATCAAGAGTTGGACGCTTAACTGACTCAGCCCCCCAGATGCCCCATGAGTATTTTTCTTACACTGAAAGGCCCCATACTTAAGATTCTCTCTAGTTCAACCCCAAGATATTCTCAAAATCACCTTATCAATTTATTGTTAGCTGGATAAATTTAGATTTATAGGAGTTATTGAAGTCAAATAGCATACTAGCAGGACATGTGCTGTTTAGTTTTTGTTAAAATTTTTATAAATATTTGGAACTAGACAATTTATATACACATCTAAATTAAAATTAAGGGTAGGAGCTGTCTTAATTTTATAATTAAAATGCATTTGGTGCAAAATGATGGGTATTTGGTATTAGCAGCAGTATTAATATTATTAATTGCTAGATTTCATAATTGAAAATTTGAGCTTTAGTTAATTTAGTTGAAGTCACACAGGCAGTAAATGGTTGTCATGCTTTAAAATATGTCCTTTTAACTACCATGTTTACCAAGTTAATGAACAAATGAGAGGGCAGATGGTATTACAGTAAGAGAAATAATTTAGCGATTTAATTTTGTCCTCTACCTTGAATGTACTGAATGACATAAATGTCTTTTGGGGATAAGACTATTGATACATGTTATACTAAGGTTATTACATTATGAAGTAATTCTACAGAAGATAGGATTTATTAAAATTGTGTATAGAAGTTAATTACCTGTGATTTCATTCTTATATAACCTTTGATATCTTTCCTATCTCTTCTAGCTGTATTAGAACAGATGAAGTATGAAATTCTGTAACAGTATTTTGGAAAATGGCAGTATATTTGAAACTAGAAGAGCATTTACATATAATTTCTAATACAGAGTGTTCTGTTCTACCATTACTTTCAGGAGAAAGAAGTTGGTACCTGACATGAAGTATACACAATGTGTGTACTATGTAATATTTATGTTTTATTAGTAGGCATAGAATTTGGACACATTTAATTTTCTTCCTTTAAGCTCTGACTTTTTAGGAAGCAATTTTACTTAAAGTAATAAAATATATTTTTCAAATTTCTTAATATAAGCTTAAGTTCTCTCCCCTGGTCACTCTACCAAACAGATGATTTTCATGGTTTAGAGTTGTGTGCCTTCTAAGTGTATCCCTGATAGGACCTTGCTATACTAAGATTTTTGCAGATACTACAATAATGTAAATGAGTATTAGAATAGCCACCATTTATTGAGTTTAATATGTGACAGCCACTGAACTGAGCTCCATAGGCATCGCGTCATTCAGTCTACACACAGTCAAGATACAGATACTATTACCATCCTATCTTACAGGGCAAGAAGCTCAGACTCCCACATTGCCAGTGTCATTGACAGAGCTAGGATTTAAACAGTGGTTTCTTTATCCGAACCCCACCAGTTCTTAGCTACCATAGTTTATTGCCTTGTGGAAATATCTATTAGCCTTCTTAGTTCTTTACTTAGCAGCAGCTTGGCCTCTGAGCTAGGGAGCTAGAGTCACCAGAAATCAGTTTGCTTGAGGACCTGAACCTAAAACCAGCACCTAACATCAGGGGCAGTGATGGAAAGATCTTCTAAACTGTGTTTCAGCTATCCCATTTAAAGCACAGAAGTTAACTACTGACCATGTACTAAAACAGGTATCTTTAGCTATTTCACTATAATACTAGGACATTCTTAGTTCAGATTGTTTGTAGTAAACGGTACAATTTTATTACCAGGTGTGTGACTGGAAGATTATACTGACATAGTAGTCATTTAAAGACCATTTGTAACACTTAAGGTTATTGTAAACTGCATTACCTGTAATTAAAGGAGCATATTTTATTTTAAACGTTATATTTATTTTTGTTTAATTTTTATTGTTAATACATTTCAATCACATTTCAATTAAGGTATGCTTAATTAAGTATGTTAAGTAATGTTCTTCTAGGTGCAAACAAAATATGCAGAAGGGAGCATTTTTTATTCCCCAAGGAGTGACTAAGAAATTATAGGTAGAATCATTGCCTTTTCACTTAGATCTCCCCAAATGCATGATGGCAACAAACAAAAATAAATGCAGGCTCAATACAACTATTAATGTTGGAATCTCTCAGATGTGTGTATTCAGTTTCACTTCTGGAAATAAAATTTAGATGGCATTTGTTTATTATAAGCTTTATTTGAATTAAAGATAGAAAACAATATAGTTTTATTTGCAGTTTAATGATGCAGGTTGTTAATGGCAATCTAAAATAGTTTACAGTAATTCCTTTTATATATACTTTATCATGTTATCTTTTTAGACATATAAGTAAGGAATAAAGCTAATCATTTATGAAGTTTAACAATAATCAGAAAATTGTCTTCAAAAGAATTTCCTTAAGAGTGTTGCTAGGTATAAAGTTCATAATTGCCAAAATACTTATTAAAAGCATGAACCCAAGTCATTAAATAAAAATAAGAGCACATTTGTAAAAAAAGTGCTGTAGAAGGTGGTGCACAAAAATCATGCACTTATACATACTTTCCAAGAGGACGTAAACTGTACTTTTAGGCACTGTCATTTCTTCAGATTTTCTGTTCCAATAATATACAGCAGGACTTTTCATGTCCAGATGCCACTGCAGGAAGGGGACTAAGGCAACCACGTGCAGAAAAGCTTGTGTGTAATGCACAGAAAATACAAAGATTACATTCCAAAACTAAAGGTTTGCAATGATTTTTTGATACCTGAAAGGTGGAGTGTCTTTATGTGATTAAAAAATAAAATTCTTGAGAATGCCACCAGATTCGTATGAATGATACTTGATGTATATTCTTCACATTTAAAATGACTTGAAATTTTTAAACAGACATTTCATTTCTGCACTGTTTTATAGAGTGGCTGTGTGGCTTCTGTACTTTACAATAACAGCTATTTGTGAGAGCCAACTACTTCTCCTAAACCTTAGTATAAAATGGACACATTGTAAATATGGAATGTTTAACATATAGGTATTGGACTTCAAAAATGACAGTCTTCAAAAAATCCCCATGTTTTATCATATTGCATAGCTGAAAATTCATCTACTTATAAAAGTGTTCTGTTCATTCAAGCAGAATTTTGCTCCAATCTCCTTCAATTTCCTTCTTTCATACTGTATAGTGGATCCACAAGTTTATTGTGCACATGCATTAAACCTTAAAGAAAAAAAGCACAGTTCTAGTTTTATTTTTAATTTTGAATTATATCTCATTTACTTTAGAAACTAGAAGAGTTTATAAGACACAATAAGTATATCATTTCCTGTCTGATACAGAATAAAGTTTTATTGAAAAATGAAAATAGAAATGTTCTATAATGGTTAGTTGTAACTACCTAGCAAACAGCAATTTACAGTATTTATGGAGCTGTAGATCTAGGAGGTGTACAGATTCTTTGGGAGTAACCGGAAGTAGAAGCAGTTCTTGTCTTCAGAGCTTCAGTATGACAAAAATCACAAATGTGAATACTGACTTGATGAATACACTTTAATTGTATCTGTAAGTGTGTTGAATTTGATCCTCTGGCATTTCCTCTACCAGACTCCAGCTAGGGACAGAACTGTTGTTACACTAGGATAGTATTACCCTATTCATTCATCTGGCAAATTATTTTCCATTATTTTGGCGTGTGTGTTTACAGTAATAAGCCACACTGAAGGAAGTTAGTGAAAAAAAATCCAAGGTACTATTAAAAAGTTGGACAATCCAGGGGCGCCTAGGTGGCTCGGTCGGTTAAGCGTCCGACTTTGGCTCAGGTCATGATCTCACGGTTCGTGGGTTTGAGCCCCGCGTTGGGCTCTGTGCTGACAGCTCAGAGCCTGGAGCCTGTTTCAGATTCTGTGTCTCCCTCTCTTTCTGCCCCTTCCCCACTTGCACTCTGTCTCTGTCTCAAAAATAAATAAACATTTAAAAAAAAAAGTTGGACAATCCATATTTAAACGTTAACAAAAGAGTTAAACTTAGAATACAAGAAAAAATAGAGCAGTCAGTACTGAGCCATCGCTGACTCCCAAGTGCTGAGAATTGGAAGCTGCCCACCTGGCAGAAATCAAGTACAGCCCCAACTCTTAGGATGTAACAGAGCTAGAGACGGTTCAAGGAGTCTTTGAATCTCCCACATTAATATACGAATGTGTGTGAGCATGTGTGCATTTTTTTCTGAGGACAGTCTCTTCACCAGATTTTCAAAGTGGCCCATGACCCAGAAAGTGAAGAGCCATGACATGAACCCTGGTTTTTCTTTTTGCTCTTAACCCCTACCTTCCATTTTGCTTTAAAATTTTTGGAGTATAATCTGCCTGGCTGGCTCAGTTGGGAAGAGCAGGTGAGTATTGATTTCAGGGTTTAGTTCAAGCCATACGTTGGGTGTAGAGATTAAAAAAAAAAAAAAAAAGTATAATCTAGCCCTGTTTTATCAATACACTTTAATGGTTCTCTGTTCTATTAACAGGAACTTTTTCTGCTGCTTTGTTAGCTCTTCCTTACATTTGTGCTGTTGCTTTTGCCATTTCCTCCCAATCTAAATGCTACTATCCATTTTCTGGGGCTTTGAATCCTACCAAGTTAGAAGTTAAACTATGCTATTTAACTCTTTCTCCTTATTTAATAACCTTTGGACTTCATGGGGTTATTTATAGAATTCACTGCTTAGATGGTTTCATAGTCTTGTGTTCTCCCATCTATCTACCTATCCGACTATCCACCATTTATCAAATGCCTCCAGTATACCAAGCAAACTTCTAGACAGTGAAATCATGCAGTGAAAAAAACTTAAGTCCCCACCTCTATGGAGCTTTTATTTTAATGAAATACATTTTATTTTCTCAAATCACTTAATGAGCCAACTTTTTATGATACTGAGTCACCTACTTGCAGATAGGGATACTTGTTACATTTCTTTTTGTTAACACTATGGGAGACTATGTATTTGAAGGCACTTAAGCCCCTTGGCTGATGACACTAATTGGTAAATATACTTTTATGTTTACCAAAAATATACACTAAAAGGTAATGTGTATAGTGCAGAAGAAATATTTGCTAATAAAAACTATCAGATGATATCTCCTATTTAAAATAGGATTTAACTGAAAAGTTTAATTCAGCAACCAATATGTAAAGAGCAGTAAAATGGGGACTAGAGAAAGCCAGGAGGAGAGGGAACAATAAAGACAAAGGTAATTTTAGCCACTTTGTTCAGAAGATGTATTCTCTTATGGAGAAGTAGCTATAATAAGGTTCATTCTACTTGATACAATTCATCTATCATTTACTTACAGCTTTGATCATGGAGATAATACATTAGAGACTTAAAACACAAAACAAAATAAACAAAAGTTCAACTCTATAAGATTTAACTATATATTGGCTGTAACTTTTAAACTTAAGGCTGTTTCCAAACTAGAAATTATTTTGAAAATTTTATTACTTGCATTTTGGAGGACACAAAGAATTTACTATGACCTAAGGTTAAACTGACAACTTTCAATACAAGAATTTGATAGAAACAAACCATTGCTATTTAAATCACTAACAGACAAAAATAAATTGAATACTAAAACGTATAGACTTCCTGACATGTCGCCAGAAGAAGTGAAATGTCATAGATTCTAAATGTCAGTTTTATGGTTTTGGCTCAATCTGAACTCATTAAACCTCTGTCAATCTATTGGAGCAGGGCCTACAAAGGATGAAGCCAAAAAAAATGTTCACTATGATGATGATGTCTTGAAAATATATTCTCTTAACATAAAATAAGTTTTATATAAAATTAGCAAAAACAAATCAGAAAACATTCAATATTAAACTATATTTTCCTGTGATTTACTGCTATCTTTTAAAAGGTATACCTGTATACTGAAATAAACTTCCATTAACTAATGATTTTTATTTTAGATGCAGTTAACCTAGATTTTCATAGAGAGCTAAATAATTAGAACCCTTTTAGGCACTTTTTAGTGATGGCAGAAGAAAGAGTAGTGATGTGAACACAATACGAAGAATTATAGACGGTAACCACAAGATTCATATTCTCCAGTACATCTTGAAGTGATAGAATAACTCAATGAAGATATGGAATGTATATAAAACTACATTTGAATATGCATAAATCTATGAATATTCAGTTCTACCCTGTATTAAAATACCGTACTATGAAATGAGGTCTGATATAGCCTGAACAAGATCTCAATTCCATTTTTCTCCATATTGGAGGCACACTGACTGAGGCTGATACCCTGAACCTCTTCAGAAATATACGCAGCTCCCCTGAGGTACAAAATACAGTGTCTTCAAAAGAGCAGTGCAGTGATTCTCTCATAGTCTACACTTCAAGATGTTTCAGAAGAACTTAACAATCTGATAGATGAATTAAAAGAACAAAATATATATAATCACCTACCTCCTGTCTGTTTTAAATTACCTTTAAAATAGGTCGGAAGCAATTATTTTAGTATGAAAACTAAAATTGCTTTTGGAAGCAGTTGTTATAGTATGAAAACAACCCAAACAAACAGAAATATGGTTTAGATAGCCAATTTATACCTATTCTATGAGGCAGCGTAAGAGTGGACAAAAGCCTAGACTCCAGATAAGTGTGGTATCACTTAACCCGCTCTACCCACATACAAACTGACTTTGGGTGACAATATCTCTATTAAGCCTGTGAACTCATCTATAAATGGGATTATATAAGAGTATCCACTTCATAGAATTGTGCAAATTAAGTAAATCAAGTATAATCCATTTAGAATAGTGACTGGTCATTTAATTATTATAGGCTATTGAGTATTTCATTAAATATTTGCTTCACATAAAATGTAAACTTTTTCTATAAAAAACAAATGGAGAAAGTCTGATAAGCACAGGGGTTTGAGGATTGCTGGTATATTAAAATATGAGAATGTTAAAAAGAATCTCCTTAAAACCGGCATTAAATAAAATATGTGGATAATGGGGATTCCTCCTGTTAATTTTTTCAAGGAGTCTAGTATTTGTAATGAAATCCAAAAGACTACATACATGGGTAAAACTCCATCCAAGAGCTCTGTCATATTCACAACTCATGACAGATATTTCTGCTTTTACCTGCTAACTTATTAAACAGAAATTTTTCAGTTTAATTTGATATCTGTGTGGCTTGGCCAAAAAAAAGTAATTTTGATGAAAATATAAATACTAGCAATAATAAGGAAATGTTTAAGTGAATTATGATACATCTACTTGACTATTATATAGTCATTAAATTTACTTTTGAAGATTATTTAGTAAAATAGGAAAATGCTCACAACAGTTAAGTACAAATAGAAACCATATAAACATCAAAATTGTGTTTGTTTACTGTTCATCCAACTTCCATCATTTGTGCATCACCTTCAAGATTTCTGCCACATTCACACATTTACATGAACTATAGAGTTAATTTAAAAATTTCCTTTAAATTGACATAAGTTACATACTATATTTCATGAATGAGACACTGAAGACTACAAGACACACATTATTTTATGCACCATTAAGAAAAAAATGCTACCAGTAACTGACAGTGACACGAATTTTAAACACATCCCAGTTTCAGACAAAACAGATGAAAAAAGATGTCTTAGAGGCAATAAAATATGGTAACTTCTTTAGCCCTGTCAAAGCAATTATATTCATGAAATATAGGTTTGATTGGTTCAGTATATTTTTCCTAATACATGTTAAATAAATACCTAGTTACTAGCGTAAGAAAATTAAAAATACATATTCATTCATGTAATAACAGTATTACACATAACTACATACTTTGTGAATTACTGACATGTGTGTGTCTCTATATATATGACCAGTTATATTTTCGTATCAGCTACAGGTACTTTATAAAGAGCACCTATTTATACAGCTTTTCATGTGTATATGTGGAATTCACTCTTAAGCAGAGAACGGGTTCTAAACAGTATAGTCCTTGAAAACCTGTTAAATCACCCATTACATCAAGCACTTGTGGTTTCATGTATAAAACCTGGTACAGCAAGGTTTAAGAATTACTGAACTAGACTGCAGGAAGAGTCAAAAGGAAAATCTACATGCAGAAGTCTGGGCAGTCAAACCCTGCTTACTTGCAGAGTTTATTCCATACTGTTGACACAGAACCATTATAACTACATGGGAATAATTTGAATTTGTGAAGATTAGATGAGATAGTGGGTGACCCAACCTATCTGCTGATTAGGTTCTATTTTAAACATAGCTTGGCGAGGGAGATGGAACAGGGAAACAATGGAAAAATCAGAACATATATACATTTCCTTTTGGGTTATTTAATTTTGCATATACAATTATGAAAGTAAATATTTTATTAAATTTGGATTCAAGAAAAATATTGTTCACTGAAAATACAGATTGAAGAGATTCTCTTCATGAAAAAAATAGGAAAATATTCTGAAAGCAACTATTATCTGCAGTGAGACTTTTCTATTTTCCTTAAAAAAAAAAACAAAAAAAAACTGGCTAGTGTGTTGGTAAAAAGCCAGTTTTCAATAGGCACAGTGCAGGATGTAACTCCACAGTCTCATTAGGTTTTAACTGTCATCTATAATGGAACGTTCTCACAATCTGCTTCTGAAATTTCAATGCTCACCTTTAAAGTATTTCACAGTTTTAACTCTTAATTCTAAAGTAGCATCTTCATCACACACAAAAATAGTTCGGGGATGCTGCTGGAAAGCGGAAACAGTCCACATGTGATTTACTCCTTCTTCTATTGCTTTGTAGAGAGCAAATGCCTTGTGTGCACCTGTTATGAGGATCATTACCTGGAAAATCATGACCATTACATATTAATTCTTAAAACATGTTTCAAATGACGAAAAAGCTTTTTTTTTTTTTTAAGAAACAAAGATGCTAGCACCAATATTCTTCTGAAGGCAAAACAAAAATAAATAGCTACATATTTCTTCACAGTTCAAGAGTTTTATTTCTGTTCAAGATAAAAGGAAAGCATAAACTGTATCTCTCTTCTGGTTTATGAAAGTAAAATAGTATCTTATTATAGAGTATTGCTGAATATACCATAATGCATAGTTATTAATATATTAAATACTGACGTGCAGAAGAGACCTGGGAGAATGAAGAAGAAAGGAAAGGGCTGTTTTGCAAAAGCAGAATTACAAGTCAGCAAAGAATTTATATAACCAAGAATGATATACCAATTGCTCTAGTCCAGACAAGCAATACAGTAGATATTACTTTGAAAGTAAGAGAAAGAAGCCTAAAGACTATTTCATTGAACATGTGCTATCTAAAGTTGTCTTGAAACAAAAACTAGATTTAAAAAAAGGATTAGGGATCTACTGAAATGCAAGAACTGCCCTTCAGGCACACATGACTGAGAATACCCTTATGAACTATAGAAAATCCAAGCTCTTGGTCCCCAATTCCTACAACCTATAATTCAAAGAACATGTGCAAATGAAAGTGGCTATGCATCAGAATGAATCCCTACCATTTTTAGCACTAAATCAATCCTATTTTGTAAGTTAATCTAAACAATATATGTAATCTTTTAAACATGACTTTTTCTCACTGGAATGGTTAACTAAAAAATGAATATTAAGGTGGTTTTAATTCAAAAATATTGTAACAACATAAAAATTCTGCTTTGCCTATTTTAAAACCACACTTCTAAACTAGGAAGAAATTAAAGATTAATGAAACAGATACTCTACTTATTTTATCAAGATTTAATACTTTTCATCTTGAAGCTATACATACTCATTACTATTAGAGCCCATGAACTGAGAGATATGTATGAATTTCTACAAATGTTCTTACTGAGATTTCTTGTTCTTAAGTATAAAGATCTAGGCTAGTGGAAAATTCATCACATAAAAGCTTTTGTTTTTTTAAACAAAAACTGTATTTGATATAACAAGGTAAGCATAACACAGATTAACAGATTTGTTAATTAGTTTTCCCTGCTGGATATTAACCAGTGTTTTGTATTGTTTTGTTTCTTAAGAGTAATATATGTGTTATAGAGGCATTAAAAAAAAAAATACAGGTTCTTTGTTTCATCCTGTCTTTCAATTTATAATCTTTGGAGTTAGGACCCAGGAACCAGGGTCCCCTAAGTGATTATTAAGCAATCTGGCAGAAGTCCTTAGACTAACAGCTGAGAAGTCTCTACCAAGTTTCTTTCATGCTTTCTTAAATCTAGTGATTACAGCATAAAGCATACTTTCTCAAGTTTTATTTTAAGACACCGTCAAAATATGATTTGGTGGTTACAAAGTTCAAACACTGAACTTAGCACTTTCCTTGAATTACCTCATTTATCTCCTCAAAACAACAGCATGAGATACTGTTCTTATTCACATTTTACAGAAAATGAAATAGAAGCACAGATATTCTGTAACTTGCCCAATATTCCTGTAAGACTAAGATATAAACAAGTCTTATTCCAGGGTCTATATCCTTAACTACATTAGATTGTCTCTTGAGAAATAAGGAAACTGTTAAAAGGTCTGCCAATTAGACAATATGAGCTAACTGTCATTACTGAAGCAAATAATGTAAAATAGTAATGGGAGAAGTGGCAACAAATTTCTATGTTGAATGTATACTGTGAAAAAACAAAGACAAACATTTACCAATGAGTAAGGGTAAATACACATTATGAAAAGAGTGAAATGAAAGGAAGCTGCTGAACGTCCGGTGTGGGATGAAGAATTACTCATTAGTGTGTGTGCAAGCCTAAGACATACATAACCTTTAACTGAGAATTAAGAAATATCTAGAAGAAATGAAAAAAATATTGCTCTCGGAATGTAATTTGATGGTGGTATGTGATTAGTTTTACTCTACGCACTCCAGTATTCTCAAGGAAAGTATTTCTCACATGAAAAAGCTTTAGAGTAGCTCCTATCTGAAACCAAGTCTTTAAAGATAAGCAGGAAAGCTCCACACAGGGGGCATGTCAGACAGTTATGGGGTGGTCAGTAAAAAGCTAGAAATTTGATAAGGCTGGAGTATAGGAAAATGAAAGGAAATGCTTGAACACTGGTGGAGATCTGATAATACAGAATCTTTTTATGGCAGAGAGGCTAGGCTTCATTTTTTGATAGAATAATAGGGCATCAGAGACTCTTAATTACATAGGTAAGTAATAAACTGAACTATGGTTTTGAAAAAAATAATTCAGAGTGTAACACACAGAACGTGATAAAGAATGGATATAGCCATGATTTAGAATGGGTTTGCAATAATTCTTGAAAAAACTGATATAGGCTTAATAGGCAGTGGTGATGGAGGGAGGGCAGGATCCTTATTTACCTTTAAGTAGTTTATTAAATAGTTGGAATTTGGTGACTCATTAGATGTAGAGAAGATGCTGAGAATGACCCACGTTTCAAGCTCAGATAATCTTCATGGTGAGTGCTGTTATTCACCAAGAGAGGGAATATTCAGAAGGGAAAGGCAAATTTGGTAGAAAGATAAATTTAAATTTTGGACAGTGTAAGTATATAAGGAGTCTTTAAACATCTCGATGTCAGCTAGAAGTTGGAAATATGAAACTTGAACCTTCAGAAAGTTAAGATAAAGATATGTATTATTATTACTGTACTGAGAGTACTTTATCTTTTTGGAATAGTAATAAAACTACAGAAAGAATGTTACAAAGAGTTACTGCTGTTGACTTATTAAAAAAAAAAAAAAAAAAGTCTTGCTCTAAAGCATGCAGAGTGGATATACAGTTCCAAGATGAAACCCTAGGGAACAACAATATTCAAGACGCAGATGAAGGAAGAACGGCCTGGGAAGCAGACTGAGAAGGAATGCTCAGAAAGAAAGAAGAATGCTAGAGTTTTATGATGGAAGGAATGGTCAACAGTCATAGATGATGAAAAGACACTCAGTTGGACCAGAACTGCAGAGAAGATGCCAGTTTTAGCAATGAAGAAATCATTGGTGACGTCAGTGATTTCTAGTAAAGCAACAAAATCAAAAGCAGATTCTTAAGTTTTATTAGTTTTTCTTATGTCATCTTAAGAATAAATATCTAAAGCATTACAATAATATATAACAAATATAAATGTTACAACGGTGAAAAAAATTTATCTTTTCTTTTGAAATTACCTTTAGAACATATGACAATATCTTTAAATATACCTCAGTAAAAACAAATTTGAATCCTTTGAAGGCAGATTTAGCTTTTGACAAAGAGCCAAAAGTCAATAAAAATCAGATCTGATGGTTCAAGTAAATAACCAAGCTGTGGATAGAACTAACCTTGTCTAACATGAATCATGAACATAATGCATTAAAACTATTTCCCAAAGTTATTAAATACTTATTATATTGCGGGCACTGTAAGGTACTAGATATATATGACCTATAAACTCACAGGATTGTAAGTTAGTAAGAAAAAAGATATTAAACCAGTAAACATACAAGAACAATCAGAAATTGTGAAAAGTGCAAATAAAGGAAAAGAACAATGGTCTGAGAGAAAATAGAAAAAAGTAACTCTGATTATGAGGATTATGGTTAAGAAAGGGGTTTCTGAATGTTGAAAACTGCAAGGTGCCATTTCAGCTAAGCAAAGTCCAGAGAAGTAGAGCATTTCACATACACCATTAGTGTGAAGGCCTCAAGCCAAGGAAAGAGTGATAAAGTAGTGAAGGGTGTGGTTCCTTATCTAGTTGACAATTCCCAATCTTAAAGAAACCTGTAATAACTTCCAGGGTGTCACCTCCAGGGTGTGTACAGAGGTCTTCATTAACCGAGTTGCCAAAATGAGGCTGCTTAGTGATGAACTAATTAACCACTAAGGAATTTACTTTCCTATTCAAATGTACTTTGCATTTAACAGTAGCATCTGCCCCATACATTGATTCAAAGTTCTACTAAGTGTATTTTTAAATTTTTTTTAATTTTTTTTTACATTTATTTATTTATTTTTGAGAGACAGAGAAAGAGCACAAAGCAGGAGATGGGCAGAGAGAAGGAGACACAGAATTAGAAGCAGGCTCCAGGCTCTGAGCTGTCAGCACAGAGCCTGACACAGGGCTCGAACTCACAAACTGCGAGATCGTGACCCGAGCCGAAGTCGGACGCTTAATCGATTGAGCCACCCAGGCGCCCTTAAGTGTATTTTTTTAAATATTTTATTTTTAAGTAATCTCTACACCCAACGTGGGGCTTGCACTCACAACCCTGAGACTAGAGTCGCATGCTCTACTGACCAAGCCAGTCAGGCACTCCTTAAATGTATTTGTTCTTAATGAAACTGAAATTGAGGAGCAGCTTACATCACAGCTAATACCACTGGCAAATGAAAATCTGTACACATTAAGCTCCTTAAAATTAAACGTAAGAAAATCATTAAGTACCATGACATGATATTTATTTCAAAAGAATGCTATAAAAATCAAAGTACTAAGGCTCCTGAGAAAATAATAGAGTCCTACAATAGTTCTGCCATAATGATTTATAATCATGCTGGGAGTGAAAATTGTGAGGTGAGTGAGTGGCATCATAAAATCTTGTTGGAAAAACTGACCAAAAGAAAATCAATACTTGAACAACCCTCTGGTCATTCTAAGAATTAATGTAAGTACGTTATAACTTTCATCTTATTAAATGGAAGAAATCTATTTGTATAACTTTCATATTTTAGAAATACAATTGCTCTAAAATCTTTTTTCAACTTATAAAATTTCAATCCTTAAAAGGCCTTTCTTCATATAGTGGAAGTGATAACTTCCACATGAAAAACTACATTTTGAATGACAGTTCCTAGGTGTACGTTAAAGTCTAGACATATTTACATTAAGATCATTTACTTACTCATCATAACTTTTCTGTACACTTTACTCAAAACCTATCCCATCTTGTTGCCACAAAAGAAAGGAATTTCCATATAATGTAGCCACTTAGAATCATGAGCTGACTATAATTTTTTCTGTTATTCTCAGGGAAGGAAATGAAAGCCCAATTAAAAATTAAAAAATTAGGGGGCGCCTGGTGGCTCAGTTGGTTAAGTGTCTGACTCTTGATTTTGGCTCAGGTCATGATCTTGCAGTTTGTGGGTGCAAGCCCATGTCAGGCTCTGTGTAGACAGTACAGAGACTGCTTAGGATTCTCTCTCTCAAAATAAATACACTTTAAAAAACATGATGGTTCTTTTAAAAAAAAATTACAAAGGAGGGAAGGTCTGTGCAGAGTTCTTGTCTTTTTAAGTATACCAAATTTAGAACAGATCCAGCCTTAGACGGGTTCTTTTTCTGTTGGAAACTAACTGGCTATCCTCCTACAGTCAAGATGTACTTTACACTGAATTATCCCAAGCCTCCAAAATTATCTACAGCCTAGGGCTGTAACTAGCCTCATAGTCCTTTCACCAGATTATTTCACTTAGAAACAGACCATTTGATCAGTATAATTTTAGAAACTCAAACTGTAACGCAAGGAATAGGCACATGAAGCAGTACTCCAAAAGGGATGGTACCTAATTCTTAGTTTACATAAGCTACAAAAACTTAATTTAGTTAAATTTTAAACACTGCAATGAGACTTACAGAAGCTACTGAAAGCTAGATAACAATTTACATTGTGAATAGGATGTAACCAAAATATCACTTATTTGGTGCTGTTATTTCCTACAAAATCTATAGACATCAAAGAATATTTAATTCTTACTTCTCTTGCATCCATCACTGTCCCCACGCCAACTGTTAGAGCCATAGTTGGCACCTTCGATAAATCTCCATCAAAATATTTAGCATTTGCCAAAATGGTGTCCATCGCTAGAGTCTTTAATCTTGTCCTTGACACTAAACTGGATCCTGGCTCATTGAAAGCGATATGGCCATCTGGACCAATTCCTTTTAAAAGAAGTATACATACACATATACACATAAAGTAAATAAGGTTTCCCAAAGTTCAAGTTGTTTTAAAGAGCAAAGTCATAAACACGCTCACCTTGTTTTATTTGATAGCCGAATATCTAATGCTGCATGAAAATATTTGTTCCTGTATTTGATTCAACAAGTATTTCAATGTTTTCCACATGCTTAGCACTGAGCAAGAATGATTGTAATAGCAGTAAAATTAAGTATTACCTTATATCAGCATAACACTTCACAGTTTATAAAGCATTTTTGCATCTCAACAACACATATTTAAAAATCTTTAAGATAGTCTTACTAGGCCTATTTATTTGCCTCATCTCCCCAACCTATTTTTGAGCTCAAAAGAAAATTCTGGGGGTGCCTGGGTGGCTCAGTTGTTTTGAGGGTCTGACTTCAACTCAAGTCATGATCTCACTGTTCGAGAGTTCGGGCCCCACATCAGAGGCTCGCTGCTGTCAGCACAGAGCCCGCTTAGGATGCTTTGTCTCTATCTCTGCCCTTCTCCCGCTTGCACTCTCTCAAAAAAAAACAAAGAAACTCTGGCATTCAAGGGTAATACATGACTTATTCAAGATAACAATTTAGTAAATACTGAGACAAAACTGAAATCTAAATCTTCTGATGCCTAACACAGTGGTGTTTAATACTTTAACTTGGCTTGGTTCTAGTCTAGATGGGGCAATTAACTACTGGACCTCCCTGTAGCAGTTTCCTCACTTACAAAAATGTCTAGAACGGATAATACTGGGCAGTAGTTTGCTTCAGACTTTTTTGACTAGAAATATATATGACACTGCAATCTAGTAGTACACATGTAAACACATAAACACAAACCAAGGTAATTAAAAACAAGAACGCATGAAACAATACTTACCCCTGCTAGGAGCCATTCTATTTAATTCTATTTCATTAGCAAAACACACAAAAGGGAAATGCTAAATGTGAATGACTATATTGATTTCATGACTTAATAATGGGTGACAACTACAACTTGAAAACACTGCTTTAAACAGACATACTGACAGTTCTAATATTCTAGGATCGCCTCTAAATAATAGATGGGAACATGACATTCTTTATTTGAATGAAACTGGAAGTAAATCTTTTTGTAAAATGAAGAATCTCTATAGCATGAATAAATCAAGTTTTACACATGGGTACTCTAATAGATTTCTGACAACCTCAATGAAAAAATAAACTCATACGTTCTGAGTCAAAATATCTGTTACATTTATATTCTTCATATTAACTTTAATGATAGATATGTGTATTTTACTGACTCTTAACCTACAAGTCTAACCAATTTCTCCCAGATTACAACAAAGCAAAAATGACAACAAATAACCTGGTTTTGATGGAAGAAATGAAATCTAAGGGAGCAGATATAAGCTACCAAAGCACTACGTTCTAGAAATTTTTAATGTGGTGACCTAAAGTCTGACCTACATGTCAGTGACCTACATGTAGTGACCTACATGTGGTTAATATGTATGGACTTTTTCCATTAGTGTATATCTGCTTGTTAATAAAATTTTTAAATTAAAAATATGAATTTCTCTCTAGATTGGTAAAATTGTTCTGTTTCTCCTCTTAAGTGTACATCGGTGCAAATATTTACATTTTTCTATTTATGTATAAAGAAGAAAGGATAGAACCATGAAAATAAAAGTTCCAGAAAAAATAGGAAGTCCTCAAGGATCAACACCAGTGTTGTCAGTGGTGATGTGGGTCATACAAAAGTGTACAGTACGGCTGAAATTATCAGTAGTGTCAATACAGCCCCTTACTAACCAACAGTAACTATCAGAAATTGAGCTTCCTGATATATTTTAAAAGTGTTCAGAATGTTTCATAAAGCTTTATAAAACTTTCTTTAAAATAATCATGAAATGTAACAACCATGGCAAATTCTCAGTATTTAAGTCAACCTAATACATTAGCACCTTTATGAAATATCTCTAAAACCTCAGGATCTAGATTACATGCCTTTCCTATGTCCCTAAAGTTCTGTGGGGTAGAATGTAAATTTCACTGGAGTAAGGACTCTCTCTATAACCTTACTTACTTACTTAATTACTGTATCCTTACCTCTTAGAACAATACAGGACACATAGGAGGCCCTCAATAAATAATGGCTGAAGAGATGAACAGATGGTTGCTATTCTTTGGTATGCTCAGTATACTTTCTCCCTCCTCCTCCTACACTGCTCTGCTTCCCTCACAATGGAGGGGACCTTAATCTACTCTATATCTCTCTGAGGGAGGATGATTGTGGTCTAGTGATAAATACTTGTCCCCAGCTGAAACAATCAGAATTTCGCTCAGGAAATTCTGAAGATTGAGCAAGGATGCAGAAAAGAAAAAAGGTATCTAGAGCTGAGGTATTTGATGATAGCACTGCAGGAGAGGGTCCATGAGTTCCTACTTTGAAGATCTCAGGCTCCTTCATTCTTGTTCTTCCAAAGACTTGGCTGTTTCAACCCGTCTCCAAATTCTGTGAGTTAGCCTAGAATCATTCCAATGAATTCACTTTTGGTCCCAAAATAAGTCACAGTTACTTTCAAACCAAAGAATCTAATCATGTAACCAAAGAAGAAGGTTAAAGTTTTCCCCACTGTCTTATTTTTATTTTTTTAAAAACAGTACCTTAAAATAATTTTAAAGTTAGTAATACCTTTAGTTTATTTATAAAATTTCATATTTGTATATTTTATTGCTGGGGGTAGGTAAGGGATTGCACGACACACTTTGCTCTTTCTCTTAACAAATCTGTCGTCACAGAAAGAATGAGAACTTCAGAGATTATACATTTTCCTTTTTTCCTTTCTACTGAGGAAAGGGAATTCCTATTCTATTTACCAGGAGTAAGAAATGATGTGTTGATAGTCTTAAGCTCTTCTTATCCTACTATTTCAAATTCAGGTGTAAGGAATAGGAAAACCCATTTTGGCCTCAAGCCCAACCTGAAATCTCTAATCCAACTTTACCTTTATTAAGGCTGTTATTTTGATCCCATTTGGCTCAGTTCTTAGTGTTTTTATTAACCAACAAACCCTGGAACAAAAGAAGGGTAAGTGATAAGACCCAGATACCAAGCCTCATCTTGAAAATCCAATAACAAACCTAGATCAACAAAAGCAAAGAATCAAATGAGATTCTTTCATGAGTATACATCCAATAATAGGGTACCCCCAATAGGAAAAAGTTCAAAGAAAATGCAATAAGCTAACCCTCCTCCCTGTATACACAGAGTAATTATGTCCTTTGAATGGACCATGACATGACTACAGTGAAGATGTTAATGTAAGAGGAAGGAAATCATCTTTTTATATATATGTGTGTGTGTGTGTGTGTGTGTGTGTGTGTGTGTGTGTGTGTGTCTATGTCAGGGGAGAATGACTACAGGAAGCTTAAGAACAAAAATTGGTTAGAATACAGGTTCTTTCTAGAAGTAAGAGTCAGTCATAAACATAAATAACTATAATTTATACTCTATCTGTTCCAAATGGAAAACTAAGGTGACTTATAGTAAGGTAATATACCAAAATCTAAAAAGAAATGAGAAATGACTTAAAGCTATGGGGAAAGAAGAAAGTCTTACTGGAAATCTTTGATACGAGCACGTGGGTGGCTCAGTCAGTTAAGCATCTGCTCCTGGTTTCAGCTCAGGTCATGATCTCATGGGTCGTGGGATCGAACCCCACATTGGACTCTGAGCTGACAGCACAGAGCCTGCATGGGATTCTCTCTCCCTCTCTCTCTGCCCCTCCCCCACTCTCTCTCTCTCTCTCAAAATAAATAAATAAACCTAAAAAAATAAAAATCTTTGACAAGGGACATTCAACCTTACACATCACTTTAAGTTATAAATGCTTTCTGAGAAGCGGACAGAAAAAGAAAATGGAGTTTAGTTCTTATTTTCTCCCCCCAACCCCAGTAAATTCTATTTCCTAGCATTGAATCCCCAAGGGATTTGTCACATGGATCCTTATGTAAGGCAAATAAATTAACAGGAAAAAAGATATTCAAATGAAAAAGCAAACAAGATATTTTTCATTAAGCCATGTTTAATAATGAACCTCTAGTAACTACCATGCCTTTTTGTATGATGGTAAATGAGTGCAAATATGTCTTGATATAACTAAAATATAGACACATTATGTATAATTATATTACAGTAATTAGGTATACATTATAGTAATTCTACTTGATTTTGGTATGTAGTTTAGAAAATATGAAGAATGCATGGGTAATGCATTCCTTCAACATTCCCCAATACAAACTGCCTTAGTCTTGATACTGACAAGTACAAATGGTAATTATCTCAGAATTAAGCCATATGGACAAAACTGGAATGCAAATGCTTTCCAGGAATACTGAAATATTAGCAAATTTTATTAAAACATAGATAACTTTCAATTTTGAAAAGAAAAACAGCCTAGCTTGGATTCTTGCTCAGAGAACAACCATCCCATCTATAACAGAAAGTAAATGACACTGGCTCTGCTATGTGGAGATAAAAATTTCCTCAAAGAGAAAATTTCAATCTCACTCAATACGCTTAGAAGTAACCCAGTAAAAAAGCAGGAAATTCAATAAACTACAGAACAATTATTTCAGTATCTACAGTTCAGAAAGAGAAGACTGATGTACCAACCACTATGCAAGATGTTTTACATGTTATAACATAGTTAGTTCTCACAAGTTTTGGAATGGTTAATATTAATTCCTGTTTTACAAATGACTTAATTATACTGAACTTCAATAAATTTCTCAAAGTCATACAGATAATAAGTGGCCAAAACAGAATGCAAATTTATGCCTGACTGTAATACCCAAATTTTCCCCAAGGGCAATCAACCACCTCAACCATACTTGCCCACCTCACCCATAAATTAACGTCAATGTACAGCTCTACTAAAGGTCTAATTCATGTACTTTTAAGCAATCTTCTAGTAAATTAAATATAAGATATATCCAGAGAACTTAATGTTAGCTTAGAGCTTTGGCATGTTTAATTGCATAATAAAAACTCTGGCAAAAATCAATTTTAGCTCCAGTTTAGTTGATGTTATTCTTATGGTAATTAATTAGCTGTCCCAGAGGCTTCATAATAATTACAGAAAACCATGTTGTCATTACAAAGAAAGACACTTCTGGAGCACCTTGGTGGCTCAGTTGGCTGAGCGTCCAACACTTGATATTGGCTTGGCTCAGGTCATTATCTTGCAGTCATGAGATCCAGGCCCACATCAGGCTCCACCACTTGGAATTCTCGCTCACCCTCTCTCTGCCCCTCTCCCTTCCCTACTTGCATGCACGCGAGTGGGCACACTTTCTCTCTCTCAAAATAAATAAACATTAAAGAAAAAACATTCCTCCTATTTTCAATGGTACGTCATGCACACACATGTGCACGCGTGCACATGTGTATATATTATATATGTATGTTTGTGTGTATATATATGTATATACACATATATGTATACATACATATATACATATTTTAAGTGGAGTTTAGCCAATTAAACATTTATTTATTTGGAGTTTATAAAGATAATTATACAGCTTAGTTCATATTAACTAAAGGGTGATGATAAAGTCTTGTATCATTCTTAACTGACTTTTTAAGTGAGATGAAGCCATTTAAGTGATCAGTACAGAAATGCTAAAATCTATCTGTTCCACATGCAAACTTTTAGAGACTCAACCCTGTAATTTGGTAAGAAAGCTGAGCTGGAATTGTAAAGAAATTGTAAAAAGGTAAGAATAGTATTTAGTTAAAGAAACAGCATGCATTTTGTAAGATGTGATTAATTGTGAATTCTACACAGATAATAGAAAAGTTTAGCAGGCATTGGGACTTATTTCTCAAGACATAATTTAAACAATTCTAACTTAGAACCTTAAGATTACTGTTGATGAAAATAAAAAATAAAAATCAGTACGGATATTATAGACAGTTACAGGTGTTGCCCGCATCACACAAAGGTAAGAGTAATGACAAAATGTTTTACATACCTCCAACAAAAAGGTCAATTCCTCCAGCTTCTTTTATTTTTTTTTCAAAAGCATCACATTCTGCTTGTAAATCTGCAGCATTCCCATCAAGGATATGAGCATTATTAGGATCTATATCAATATGCTTAAAAAAGTTATTCCACATATAAGAGTGGTAACTTTCAGGATGATTTCTGGGAAGTCCTAAATTAAAAGTTAATATATAAAAATGTAAGTATTTCTAGGAATAAATCCAAAGTTTGCTTTTCTGATTAAGCCACAGATGCTATTTAAAATATATAACTTTTCTACAACCATATTCAATTTAAAGGCATTTTTATGTGGAATATATGCTCATTATATTCCAGACATTGTATTAACCACCTTACACGTATGTATCAGTTCAAATAATTTGTACAACATCTATGGAAATACTGTTATCATTCCTATTTTATAGATGAACATCAAAAGCACAGAAAAATTAAGTAAACTTTCCCAAGGTCACACAGCTCACAGAGAGGCTGGAATTCAAACACAGAAGTCTAGTTCACATGCATTTAATCACCGTACTTCACTTCTCAAACACAGAAAATTTTACCAATGGAACTGATTTGTGTTAAGCTCCACAGAAATTAATCTGCCATACCTCTGAAATGTTGGTCTATGTTTCTAATCTATTCTTCCTGCATGCATGCAAAGTATACTGAATCCTAACAGTTCTTTGACTATCACTTGGGCTACCATTAAAAATGTATTCTTGTGTTTCCTGTTAAGCAAGTTAACAATGAATCATAAAATCTTCACAGCCATAAATATAAATACATTTATGTCTGAAAAATCTTTATTTTACTAATTATTTTTACATACATGGTACTCAATCCATCTCCACAAAACCAGTTTTAACTCTGCCTTAAGGAAAAAACAAAGGGGCGGGGGGAGGCAACCCTGGGTGGCTCAGTGGGTTAAGCTGAGGTCTTATTTTTCTTTATTGTCCATGTCATGTAGCACTATCAAACTGATTTCAATTTTATAAAACCTGTAAAAGAATCACATTTATAAAACAATAAAATCAAGACTCAGATGAAGTATCCAAAGCCAAGATCCCATTTCCCAGAAGTCATTTTACTTTATACATTTTAGCTAATACATGCTGAAGATAACACAAAATAAGACACAGAACCTCCAGTTAAAATCATAAAGGCTAAGGTTCCTCAGCTTAGGTTCCTTCAGCTCAGGTCATGATCTCATGGTTCATGAGTTTCTCATGAGTTTCAGAGATCCCCTGCACTGGGATCTCTGCTGTCAGCACGGAGTCCGCTTTGGATCCTCTGTCCCCCTCTCTCCGCACCTCCCCTGCTTGTACTCTCTCTCATAAATAAATAATAAAATATGAAAAAGAAAAAAAAAAGAGTAAGAACTGTGAAGGGACTGGCTCAAAGCTGCATGGCTGATAAGTGGCAGAGCCCAAGATGAATACAGATCTTCTGATTTCTAGTCCCATATTCCTTCTGCTATATCATGCTGGCATCACAAAAATACAGATTTTTTTAACGTTTTTATTTATTTTTGAGAGAGAGACTGACTGAGCACAAGCAAGGGAGGGGCCGAGAGAGAGGGAGACACAGAATCAGAAGCAGGTTCCAGGCTCTGAGCTGTCAGCACAGAGCCTGACTACAGGCTCATACTCACGAACCGTGAGATCATGACCTGAGCCGAAGCTGGATGCTTAACCGAATGGGCCACCCAGGCGCCTCCCCCAAAAATATAGATGTTTTTAATATAAACCCCCAACCTCACCAAAAGGCAGTACGTTATCTTCTAGAAATAGTCATATTACATTCAAAACATAAATTCAAATAATGTATTAATTCTGAAACTATATTTTTTAACATATTCAAATAATATATTCAAACAACACAGCTTACCTACATATTCATCCATGTTAAAGGTCTTCACATATTTAAAAGAAAGGTCTCCATTCTTGTGATATTCTATTAGTTTTTTATAACATCCTAATGGTGTACTCCCTAAAACAGATAAAGATTCCATTTTCTAACTTAACATGAAAAATATATTTTTTAAATATTTATATTAACTTTATTCTGTTAATGATTTCTAATTTACTAGGGAAGCCATTATTCATTTAAATACATATTCAATTAACAAATATTTTTTGAATTATACACACATTTGCAAAGTACCTTAAGGCTTAGTAAAGTAGAATTTGCTAAAGAAAACTAGAAATCTGTCAAAAGAAATCATAGTTTGGAAAATGATTCTAGAGTTGTTGAATATTTGGAAATAATGGATACTCCAAGATTAGAAACTTCTAGGAAGCATATGTGAATTAAAAGAAAAATAAACACCCCACCTTTTGAGAAAAAGCTTTTTTAGAGAAGGATCTGTAGCATGAATGATATATAAATAGGTCAAGTTGACCATTTAATGAAATCAAAAGGGAAACCAGAGCTAAATTTAAGTATTGCCTCCACTTTCAAAATAGACTCAGAACTTGGCAAGGACTCATTGAGGAACCTTAGCCTTTATGATTTTAACTGGAGGTTCTGTGTCTTATTTTGTGTTATCTTCAGCATGTATTAGCTAAAATGTATAAAGTAAAATGACTTCTGGGAAATGGGATCTTGGCTTTGGATACTTCATCTGAGTCTTGATTTTATTGTTTTATAAATGTGATTCTTTTACAGGTTTTATAAAATTGAAATCAGTTTGATAGTGCTACATGACATGGACAATAAAGAAAAATAAATTAAGCCACTTGAAGACAGCCTCTGTTTTTGAAATTGCTGTATTTTTTCATTTTAACTACAAATTGGAAGGGTAGATTGACTTCATCCGTAACAAGTGACCTGGCCCTCCCAATCCTAGCTGGAGTATTGATTAATTCCTAATCTATTCATCATCATAAAACAAATTATACAAAAAACAAAACAAAACAAAAACCAGCATGCACACAAAATTTCTGCTAAAGTGGCAGACAGAATATGACAGAAGTAATCAGTCTTCAACAAAAAAAAAATACAAAGCGAATTCTAGAGTAGTAAAAAGACTGCCTTTCACTTGAGATGAAAGAATAATACAAGTGGCTGCAAATAATACATCATATAGGTTCAGAGAACAGAAGTCGAAAAGAATTTCTTAAAACTAAAGAAAACATACTGTTTTCAACTCTAAATAATAATTTAATGGTCAAATTTTATAATTCCATCTCTAAGAACTATGGCCCTCTAATATAAAACTTATCTAACGGATGGATAAATTGCTTTTTTTTCTTCCTTTCTAGAAGCATAAACATATCTGTGTTTGTTTCAGTGTCAGGAGAATAATTATAGGATTCCTTCCTTAACTTAAGAATATATGAATAAAAAAAGTAAGAAGTTGGGGCACCTGGATGGCTCAGTCAGTTGAGTGTCCGACTTCTGTTTAGGTCATGATCTCACGGTTTTCCATTTAAGCCCCACGTGGGGCTCTGTGCTGACAGCTCAGAGCCTGGAGCCTGCTTCGGATTCTGTGTCTCCCTCTCTCTCTCTGTCCCTCTCTCACTCAACTCTTCCTCTCTCTCAAAAATAAACAAACATTAAAAAAATTTTTAATAAAAAAAAAAAAAAAGAGGAGCGCCTGGGTGGCTCAGTCAGCTAAGCCTCCAACTTCGGCTCAGGTCATGATCTCGTCGTGGTTTGTGAGTTCGAGTACTGTGTTGGGCTCTGTGCTGAGAGCTCAGAGCCTGGAACCTGCTTCAGATTCTGTGTCTCCCTCTCTCTCTGCTCCTCCCCTGCTCACTCTCTGTCTCTGTCTCTCAATAATAAATAAATGTTAAAAAAAACTAAAAAAAAAAAGTCACAATGGTGATGACAAAAAATAACACGTTCACTTTCTAGTTTTTAATCAAAGTGGCTGAAGAAAAAAATAATGAAATATATGGTACATAGTGAACTGGTTAAAGAAACTTCATTTTAGTGTCCACTTTGCAAAATTTACTAACATAATTATTATCAAGTGTTTACTATGATTCAGATAAAACAAAGATTAAAACTGTTTCTATCCTAAAAAAAACTCACAAGATAAGATTAGGCAAATACAAATAACCATAACAAATAAAAATGTTGTAAATAACCTATAAGAAGTTTGCAGAACTGTTGTAAATCGAAGAAGAAAAGATTACAGTTTTGTTTGTCAGAGGAAGGATCAAACAAGATGACATTTCATCAGTCTTGAAGAAGGGGTAGAATTCAAATAGTCAAAGATAGGGTTGAGTTGTAATTGAGAACAGAAAAAAGAGGGAGGAGGTTCAGAGATAACATTTGTATGCTTACCTTATGATAGCTATACTAGTATTTTTTTTAAAGTTTCTTTTAGTGTTTATTCATTTTTTTGAGAGAGGGGCACAGAGCATAAGTGGGAGAAGGGCAGAGAGAGAGAAAGATACAGAATCTGAAGCAAGCTCCAGGTTCTGAGCTGTCAGCACAGAGCCTGATGCGGGGCTCAAACTCACTAACCATGAGATCATGACTTGAACCTAAGTTGAACGTTTAACTGACTAAGCCACCCAAACACCCCTTAGCTATACTGGTATTTTTACACATCAGCTCATGTAAATCACACAACCTTGGGAAATTGGCATGATCTTTCCCATTTTGAGGACTGAAGAATTGGGTCAAAAAGATTAAGGAATTTGCCAAATATCACATGGCAGTGAAGCCACAGGTTCAAGAGATTCTGTCTGGTTCCAAGGCTCACATAGTTTTCATTACTTAATATACTAGCAACATGAGTGAAAGTAAAGCCAGCAAGTTCAGGTCTATTCTTTGAACTATAAGCAGTCTAATTATCCTATCATGATTCAGAGTAAGAGAATCAGGGAATAAGTTTGAGAGGCAGGAAGCATGCAGGCCCTTACATGTGAAGCTTGTTAAGATCACATCAATAAATACCAAGTAGATATTCCCCAGAAACTGTGCTTTGTGGAGGGAGAATTACAATACAGCTTGCTGTCTGCAATTACAGAAATGTATACTCAGGGGCACCCAGGTGGCTCAGCTGGTCAAGCGTCTGACTTCAGCTCGGGTCAGGATCTCACGGTTTGTGAGTTTGAGCCCTGCATCAGTGTCTATTCTAACAATGCAGAGCCTGCTTTGGATTCTCTCTCTCCAGTCTCTCTCTGCCCCTACCCCACTCATACCCTCTCTTTCAAAAAAAAAAAAAAAAGAAAAGAAAAAAAGAAATGTATATTCAAACTTCAAAAGCAAGGAGGAGAAGAGAGCATGATTAACATTGACAATGGTCAATGAAGGAGGAAAGTGAAAAACATCCACAAAGGTTTTCCAAAATACTCCTTGGCAAGTGCACTACTAGGCAGTTAGACTATCTAAAACTAAAGCAAAAGTTGTAGATCTAAACACACAAAAGCATGTTTAGGACTGCTTGCATTTATGACTTTGAAGATTTCCTGCCCCCAAGCTAAAATTACTGTTTAGTTATACATCGTATTTAAAACAGAATAATCAAAGCAACTAGCCTGAGTGTAGCCCTGGTTTGCAGTAAGCAAACAGATAAGAGGCCATATTCAACCACTGGGGTCATGTATCAAAAACGTGGGTGCTGAGGGGGCCAGGCTGGTGTGTACAATTTTTACAAACCCTCCTTTGCCTGGACCAAAGACAAAAAGCAAAATAACAAATGAATGAGCTAAACAATACCTTTCATGAAAATTACACAAATGGAAAAAATTATGATTATAGCTTTTATGTAGTTAGCACATATGGGGGAAGGAGCAGAAGGAAAAAAATACTGTTTTAAATAAGACACACTTATGGGAACCTTAAATTCACACAGTATTAAAGTACACAAAGGAGTGGAACGAGCACCACCTTATCTGTGCCTCAAACAGCATTATCAGCTATTAATAGCCTCATCTTTCTTAAAGGTAAGGAAACCAAAGATCAGGGGTGAGGAATATATGCCTTGCAGTCACCAAGAAAGTAGCAGCTCTGATTCCAGGTCCAATACCCTTTGCTGTGGAAGTCAACAATATCAAATTAAGTGAGATCATGAGATCAATAACACTACTTGGTTAATTTTTAAGAAAAACCTTAATAGTGAACTAAATACAATAAAACATGAAATTAATACTTAATGTTTATTATCATGAAAACATATCAGTCTTCAACTTTTCACTCTTAATACTTCTATAATAAAAAGAAAATACACACAGAAATAGTAAAGGGCTAATAAGATAGTAAGAGTATATGAGGCAGAGAAGATGAAATGAAGAGACAATAGTACATACTTTTGGTACCTCTTAATGATTATTGAAAAGACTAATTCTACTAATTATATGAATAGGAAAAGCAATATCCCTCAAAAACCATACAATACCTAGGAATAAACCTAACCAAAGTGGTAAAAGATCTGTACATTGAAAACTATAGAAAGCTTATAAAAGAAACTGAAAAGGACACAAAGAAATTGAAAAACATTCCATGCTCTTGGATCACAAGAATATTGTTAAAATGTCAAAACTACCCAAAGCAATCTACACATTCAATGCAATCCCTATCAAAGTAAAAACAGCATTCTTCACAGAGCTACAACAAACAATCCTAAAATTTGTATGGAACTACAAAAGACCCTGAATAGCCAAAGTAATTTTGAAAAAGAAAACCAAAGCAGGAAGCATCACAATCCCAGACTTTAACCTGTATTACAAAGCTGTAATCATTAAGACAGTATGGTGCTGGCACAAATACAGACACAGATAAATGGAATAGAATAGAGACCAGAAATTGACCCACAAATATACGGCCAACTAATTTTTGACAAAGCAGGAAAGAGTATCCAATGGAAAAAAACAGTCTCTTTAGCAAAAGGTGCTGGGAGAACTGGACAGCGACATGCAGAAGAATGAAGCTGGACCACTTTCTTACACCATACACAAAAATAAATCAAAATGGATGATAGACCTGTGAGACAGGAAACCATCAAACTCCTAGAGGAGAAAACAGGCAAAAATCTCATTCAACATCGGCCACAGCAACTTCTTACTAGACATGTCTCCAGACCAAGGGGAATACAAGCAAAAATGAACTACTGGGACCTCATTAAGACAAAAAGCTTCTGCACAACAAAGGAAACAATCAGCAAAACCAAAAGGCAACTGACAGAGAGGGAGAAGACATTTGCAAATGACATATTGCATAAAGGATTAGTATCCAAAATCTATAAAGAACTTACCAAACTCAACACCCAAAAAAACAAATAATCCAGTCAAGAAATGGGCAGAAGACATGAGTTGACACTTTGCTAAAAACATCCAGATGGCAAACAGACACATGAAAAGATGCTCAACATTACTTACCATCAGGGAAATACAAATCAAAACCACAGTGAGAAATAATTTCATACCTGTCAGAATGTCTAAAATTAACAACGCAGGAAACAACAGATGTTGGCAAGGAAGTGCAGAAAGGGGAACCCTCTCGCACTGTTGTTGGTGGGAACGCACACTGGTGCAACCACGGTGGAAAATAGTGTAGAGGTTCCTTAAAAAATTAAAACTAGAACTACCCTAAGACCCAGCAATTGCACTACTAGGAATTTATCCAGAGGATACAAAAATGCTGACTGGAAGGGGCATATACTCCTCCATGTTTATAGCGGTGCTATCAACTACAGCCAAATTATGGAAAGAGCCCAAATATCCATCAAGTGATGAATGGATACACTGATGGACAAATATCCATCAACTGATGAATGGAATACTACTTGGCGATGAAAACAAATGAAATCTTGCCATATGCAACAATGTGAATGGGTCAGGAGGGTATTATGCTAAATGAAATAAGTCGGTCAGAGAAACACTAATATGTTTTCACTCATATGTGAAATTTGAGAAACTTCAGAGATGAACATAGGGGAACGGAAGGGAAAACAAGATAAAAACAGAGAGGGAAGCAAACCATAAGAGACCCCTGAAAACAGAGAACAAACTGAGGTTTGATGGGTAACGGGCATTAAGGAGGACACTCTTCAGGATGAGTACTGGGTGTCATATTCAAGAGATCAATCACTACCTGAAGCCAAGACTACATGTATGTACGTATGTTAACTAACTTGAGAATTAAAAAAAAATCCCTAAAAACAAAAGACTACTAGAAAAAGGTACAAAAAATACTATGACCATCACTTAAGTTAGGATATTTCCTTTTGCATTTTGGAGATGCAAGTGATGTATAATTTTAATACAAGAAATTTCCTTTTGCATTTTAGAGTGGTAAGTGATATACAATTTTCATACAAGAAACAATAATGAAACATAGATACTAGATAGATATACACATTTCTGGCTGTATACACTAACATGTTCAATCAGTGATATGGCTAGAAATAAAGGGGAAACATATTTTACTAAAGGAAACCCTTCAATTCCATGACCTTCAGTATCTAAAATGGAAAAAATGGTGTATTACCTGTTGGTAAACCCAGTGTAAAATATCTGTCCTGTCCAGGTTTGAACTGAATGATGCGATTACAGATGTATTTGGCTGCCCATTCACTAGCCAAGTCATAGTTATCAAGAATTACGAGCCTCATTATGGTGATGAACAGTTTCCAGGACAAGTAGTTCTAACCTGAGAAAATTCCATTGTAGAACACTTTAAGTAATTTGCAGATATTCAAACAGAAATGTAATATACTAATGACTTTAAGAACATTACTTAAGAAAAACATGCATATATACATAAATACAATATGTACTTTTAAAATACCAATAATAGCTGCTCTCTTTTGAACAGACATTGGTTCTGGGCAGTGGGCTAGGTAATTTAAATGCATACAACAATCTTCTAAAGTAAATATTTACAACACCCAGTTTTAGATGAGAAGAAGGGCTCACACAATTTAACTGAGGTCACATAGTTACTAAATGACAAAGAATTCATATCAAGGCAAATTTAAGTCTTTGTAAGATAGCATAGTACACTGTCCTGACAGATATTATATAAAGCAACATGAAACAAACCTAAAGGCAAACAAAGCAGTTCTCGTTTTTTAAAGGCAAGTTAATGTTAATAATGATTACTCAGCAACCTTTAGGTTACTTACTAAAATCCAGAACTTTCTCTGTAAATACCATAATAACCAAACCTCTCTGTGTTAAATGTTTTTATAAAAATTATGCCTGCACTTCTTAAAAATTTCTTTCAATATAGAAAGGTACAAGAGGAAGAAAAAAATCAACCCAAATCCTAACTCAGAAATAAAAAACTATTATTATTACGTATTATTACGTATATAACATTCCAGATGTCTATTTAATGCACACATATAAATAGAATGTATAGAAATAATTTTTAATAATGAGATCATAATAGACATGCCATTTTTAATAAAAAGCATAACATTTCATTCTTTCTGAATTTAAACAAAAGAAAAAGTGAACTAAAACTGCTGATCTCTGAAGAAAAAAGAAATTCTTCATAAAAAGCAATTTTAGTTCCTTAAAAACAAAAAAGCAATTTTAGTTCCTTAGAGAGTACTCTAAGGTTAAGACAAAATACTGCACAAATATTAAAGATCAGAGTCATTTAAAAACTATGATTCCACTTCAGACAATGTAGACTGACCTACTACCATGAGAGATGATAATTGTACTCTTACACTTCCTCACAACCCCTGATTTCTGTAAAATGTATTATTTTTACATTGACAAGATTTGTAATATTTACACTGTGTTCTATAACCATAGTTTCCAGAATTTAATTCTTAGTTTCATATTTAAATGGATCTGTCACCCACACCAATCCTTTTACAAATGGCTTCAGCAATCCTGAGTTCCCATACACTTTCCATACGATAATAAATCAAATTCCTGAAATTAATGGGAATAGTAGGTGAATATACAATATACAATTCATATGAAAATACAATTCATATGAATATACAACTCATATACAGTGAATATATGAAATCTGAATGAAATTCTTAAGAACAAAATGATTCAGAATTCTGGAATAGTAACAAGAAATTATCACTATGGTATAGAATTCTGGCATAGTAACAAGAGACAAATAGCATTTACAGACAATAATGTACACAGTAAGTCATAAATTCACTTCAACAAATGGACTCCGCCTGTATTTAAATTCATTAATGATCTAATGCTAGAAACAATTTCAAAGTTACACCAAGAATCAGAAATATTTTCTGGTCATAAAGAGGTATACTTACTTCTAACAAGTATGACCATCAAGAGATACACTTACTTCTAATAAGAATATTCAGCATACTCATTCATAAAAAGGAAAAAAAAAAAACTGTAAGGTACGGAAGGAGGGCATTAGAGCTTTCCAAGTGTTTTCTGTGTTCTGGGAATACGATCTCTTTTTCTCAGTTCAACATACTTGTGAGGGCCTATTAAACGCCAACCACCAAGTTCTGCAGTCACAAAAATGATTAAGATATGGGCCCTATTATTAAAGGGCTTGGATCACTGAATAGTCTCTGAGATAGAAATTATCATCCTCTTTTCTCAGATACAGAAAACTGCAACTCAGAAATTTATTGCGTAAGTTATAAAGCTATTAATGGTAGAGGGTCTTTCTGATGGAAAGATCCATGCTCCAGATGTGCTATGTAAGAATCACTTAGGATGCTCCTTAAAGATCTAGATTTCCCAGGCTCCTCTCCCTGGACACAGTGTTTCAACAGATGTGAAATGAGATCAAGGGAATCTGCACTTTTAGAAATCTCACAGGTTGATTATTAAAATCAGGCTAAATTTCAAAAATAACACCACAGGAATCGACCTCATTAAAAGAAGTTCTTAAGTCTCTTAGATCGGGTACAGGCAAGTTTTGTTTGTTTTAAACTCCTCAGACAGCTCCGAGTTCATTACAAAAGTCTCAAATAAAACCTCCCAAGCAGAGGAAATCAGAATGTTTTTGCCACATTAATGCAGATTAAAAAATGTGTTTCTGCCAGTTTTTGACAATCCTCATCAATCCAAACTGCTGTGGCTCTGGGCAATTCTCCGACATCAAATCCAGATAACACGCAAAAAATGACAAGGCACCCCCCTTCATTCCCTCATTTTCCTCTGGTGCTGATTCATTCTGAATGTGCATTAACTTGGAGACTGGGCAGCTGAATACAAATCTCAGAACTTCAGAGCTGGATGGGAACTTCCACACGACTTAGGCTGCACAGTTAGTCTAGAATCTACACTTGCATCTAGATTAACAAAATCCCTGCTCTGTGCTTGTTTCCTACAACCTGACCTGAAAAGGTCGCTGAAGTGCAGGACGCGGAAGCCGCATCCCTGATGGGGGAGAAGCAGCAGAGAAGGCTGAGGTCCCTGCCCGGAAGGCCAGGGCTGCAAACCCACCTCAACTGCATGGCTGCTGGGCCCTATCTGTCCGCCAACTATAAGGAATACAAATGAGGATGGCTGTTACTGATTTTTAACAAGTGTCGGGAGAAAGCCGCCAGAGAAACAAAGATAGGAAGCCCCTCCCGGAGGCCCAATTTCGGAGAGCACCAACAGCCTCGGCCCACCCTCCGCCCCGCCTCAACGCTCCCGGGACCCCAATCAGCCGGGCCGCGCGTCCCTGTCTCGGCACAAATCCCACTCGGGGGAGCAACGACCCATCCGGTCCCCCCTCCCCCGCCCCGACTCCCCTTCTTGCCCCCCCCCCCCCCGCCCCGACTCACCTGTCTGCCACCCACCCGCACTTCCGACGTTGGAACAGCGGAAACAACCAACACCCAGCAACCCTGAGCGACCCCAGCCGGCTAGAGTAGCGCGAAGCCCAAAGACCCGGATGTAACCCAAGGCGCTGAAGGAACGGCAGCGCAGCTTGAGGGTGCTGCGCATGCGCGTGCCTCTAGTTCTCTAGGGATGAGCTGTGCTAAGGTCCTGACGAATTCCGTGAGGCAGGAGCCCCATCCTACTTGGGACTCTCCGGTTCCTGGGCCATCACCTTGACGCTATTCTTTTTATCAACTCTCAGAGGTTGAATTGAGGTAGATTCTTTGGGTTTATGAAACTTAGTATGTAGGGCTGCAGTGCTCATACATAAGCATTACTTAAATTGTCGCTTATAATGGCAATATGAATTCATCTCTAAGCTATTGAATGTTTACTGTGCACGCACAGCTAAGAGCCTTTTATCAATAAGCTCATCAAAGTTATGTTTGTTACATGTTGCAGAAAAGCGAAGCGTATACCTTGGGAAGCCTTGGAGTGGCTCAATGGGAATAAGCTGTAGGACACTGTAGGGCAGAATTCTTCCTCTACCCTTCACAGTCTTTCAGCTAGCTGGCTTAAGAATTCAATTTTTGTGACAAAGAATAACAGGAGGAAAAATAAAAGTTGTATTACCCATGCACAGAAATTGGGACCCAAAGAAATGACCAAGTCAGGCAGTTTTTATACATTTTAGACAAACACAATAAAATTGTCAGGAATTTACAGAATAAGGAAAACAGGTGTTTGGGAGCTTACTAAGGGGCTGAGGTAGTAGATTGGTCAAAATGTAACAAGGATTATTTCTGCAGCTTTCTCTACTTTGAAGTCCCTATCTTTGGGGATAAAGGTGTCTTTTTATTTAGTACAGGGAGGAGTATGGCAGAGTGGTTTCCTGCTTTGGGGGTGATACACGAGGGTCTCAGTATCCTTGCACTAGATTTTTCCCCAAGTAGCTTCAATTAAAAATAATTAATATACCATTGTGGTACATTTCCAGGCGGCTTGTCCTGGGCTCCTACAAGACTGTAATAGGATATGGACTTGTGCTGAATCATTCTAAGAGGGGTAGAGGAAGTGGAATCAGCTATGAACTAGGTATCATAGATCTTTGTTCAGGATGGGGAATGATGGAAGCACGGATAGGGAAGTTGTTGTTAAGACAGCAATGACTCAAAAGAAGTTTGGGTGGCCTTATTAATGTCCCGTTGGAAACACTGTTTAGGGTTCTGTTAGGAATAATACAATCTGACTACAATCATGGGGTGACAGGTAGACTCAAGGTACTGTTTCCTTGGACATGACAAAATTAGGATAAATGAATTGTCTCTAAACTACTTATCTGAAGTTCTGCACATGGGTTGTTAATCCAGCCTGTTTCTCAGAGTCAAATGATGCCCTCTTGCTTAAATTCTTTAGGTGAGAGTGGGTGTTGCATTCTCAATGGTATCAGGAAACTGATTTTCCTGAACTGATCAGAAGACAAGATTTCTTAGTACTAGAGCCTTGAGTTTGTTTTACAGAAGCAAATTTTAACACCTTCCCAGTACTCTACTTGTCATCTAACAAAATCTATTGTACATCTATTGTGGTCAAAAAGACCTTCAATTAATAAAAAAAGAGCTTTTCAGGGAATATTATTGGAACATAGAAAGATATTTGTGTAATGTATTCTTTCCCAATGGTTTTACTTCTTTATGTGTTTCTGACACTAGAAAAATAAGTTCTGTCTCTAAGTACTATGAATAATGTGCTTTATTTGTCCTATATCATATCCTGTCTTCCTTTTCTCTCAAGTTGGTGTTTCTTACCTCTTGCAACCCATATGCCATTCTCTTTGTACCAAGATCAAAGCAAGAAGTTACTTCCATTAAAAGAAAAGTACCTAATACTAAATGGAAAAGTTACTTATGACAAGGGCAGGGACATTTGAATTATTTGTTTGTTCATTCAATAAATACTTGCCAACCCCCTATTATGTGCCAGACACCAACATGAGTAAAACAGACCACAGTCCTTGCTGTAAACTAAGTCTTGTGGGAATATAGAAATCACCCAGTAAATCCTAAAAAGGCCAAGTATTCTCGGTCATGAGACTATAATTAAGGTATTCCTTTATGTTTGGGGATGACCTGGGCATAGAAAGGATCTGTGTCTTCTCCAAATAAAGCCCCCAAGGGATGGCAGGATTAACAGAAAGGTCCCCTGAACCACGGCTTTGGATGAAGAGTTTAGAAGAAAAATTTTAATAGGCTGTCACCCAAGGAAAGTGACAGATTTACAGTAGTATAGGAGCATTATAGTAGAGGTGGCTATGTAAGTGACAGGAAAATGTGCCTGATGACAACACTGGTCTACTACAGGGCACTGAGAAAAGCATCAGGCAACAGTCATACCTGTAATCCTGAGTAACTGATGTATATCTGAGGTTAGCTGACATAGAGCCTGAAGTGGTATTTTAGTTAACATGGATCATGCCAATGGAGACCAACGGACAAAAAATGTGTCAGCAGGTATCAATTGGGATATATACTAAGAGACTAAAAATACACAGGTAGAGATGACTATCATTTTAGTGGATAGCAGAGAAGAGAAAATGACACCAGTTACAGATGCCTCCATGAATGTAAACACCAGTGGTCTCTCTACCTTAGATGCCATCCTGTATCAAAGGTAGGGAAGAGGGATACTCAGAAAGGACAACATTTATATTTGAAATGACTAAGTAAATACTAAGACAATTTAGTGAACCTGAAAATAATTAAGTTTCCTGTTGTCATGAGAATGGAGCTTGAGGGAAAGCTTTAAGTAAAAGTTTTATTAAAGACGTAGGTTACATAGATATATTAAAAGTCAGACTGGCATATTGGGATTTACAGCTTATGAGATTTCTGTATGCTACAGGATGTTTTAGTAGGGTATATCATGATCAAATTTGTATGTAAAACAAAAATTGTCCTATATGCCTGTAAAATATAGGTTGAAGTTGGGTCAGGAGTAGATCAGAGTAAGCTGGATTTTTTCAGAAAGAGAATACAGAGGAGGACTTTTTAAGCCCAGGAAATAGCTTGCACAAGGTATGCATACAGAAAAGGAAAAAGGATGCATAGGGAATTCTGAACGACTTCATTAACTAGCAGAAATTGAATCTCGAGAGAGAGATGGAGATGAAATGAAGTACCTCGTAGACTATGCATAGGACTTAGACTTTATACTGTAGTCAGTGGGGAGCCATGTAAACTTTATGAATGTGGTAAGAGACTAACAGATTGGGTTTTAGGAAGAGGTAGAATGGGCAAGGATTGTATTGTAGAAACAAAGATCCAGACATAGAAAGATTAGGCTCATTTTGTATTTTACCTGCCCCAGCTCTAGTATCAGGCATTTCACTAAGGCTGATGGTTTTTATTATTTTTTTTAAATCAAGAATGGACATTAGGTTTTTACCAAATACTCCTTGTATCTATTGAAACAATGGTGTGGTTTTCCATTTTAGTCTGTTGATGAATCATAGTGATTGATTTTTGAATGTTAAATATACCTTGCATTGCTGAGACAAACCTGGCTTGGGCATGATTTTTCTTGGTCATGGTCTTTCAACCAGAAGCTACTAAACACTTGGCTGTGAAGTTTTTGACAAATGCTCTTTCCCCCCCAGGACTAGCTGTAGCCCTAGAGGAGAATTCTGAGTTTGACAAGATACAGACAGGACTTTCAGTGGCTTTTTTCAAGGCATGTCCAGTATTTCCACAGTAAGCATCTTTTCCATAGGCATGCCCACACATTTTCACTGCATAACTAATAATTGCAGTGAATTGGCCATAAGGAAATTTTTCCATAAAAGATTAAAAAAAAAAAAAAGAACTGGTTGACAGTTTGGTTTCATCAACTGGTTGAAGTTTGGTTTCATTTCATTTCTCTATTAGCACACTACTCCCATTTTTGTATGATAAAAATCTGAACCCTTATAATGATCTGTATAGTAGTACAGAGTGTCGATCTCACTTTTTTTTTTTTTTTTACTGTTTATTTATTTTTGAGAGAGAGAGAGAGCCTGAAATGGGGCTCGAATTCACAAATCGTGAGATAATGACCTGAGGCAAAATCAAGAGTTAGATGCTGAACTGACCACATCACCCAGGCACCCTGTGAACTTACATTTTCCATAGACCTTTGGAACACCCATTAATGGACATATGACAATATGCCAAGAGCAAACAATAGCATTGAAGACTTTCACAGCACAATACAACACTCAAGTTACAAATATGCATCCTAGTATCTGGAAACTGATACCTCTCTTAATGAAGGAAGAAATTTGAGCTAAAAAAAGAAAAAAGATGTGATGCTGAAAAAGAAGACAAATTAACAAGCAAAAAAAAAAAAATGTATAGTACTATGAATGAAAGACTTTAAAGAAAAGTGCTTAGTTACAATGCACCAAAATAAAATCGGTGCTTATTTGCACAACATTGACATGAATCTACACACATTTAGGTATATTCAAATATTTCATATTTCACAAGTCTTTTTAATTTTGTTACTTTTTGTGTTTCATTATGTCTTTTTTAATGAATGACTTTTTATTTTTTTATGATTTTATCTTTTACAGCAAAATTGCCTTATGGCCAATTAGTTATGTGGTGAAAATGCTTATAGTGAAACTACCTAAAATGTGTGAATAGACCACTTTATCATTATGAAAGGATCTTCTTTATCCACAGTGGTAGTCTTTGCTCTCCTATCTCTTTGACATTAATATCACCATTCTAACTTTCTTTTCATTAGTGTTCAAATGGTAAGTATTTTCCATTCTTTTACTTTTAACCTATCCATGTATTTATGTTTTGTTTCTTTAAAAAAGAACTACATTGATTGAGGTATGAGTGATATACAAAAACTGCACATATCTAATGTATACAATTTGATACGTCTGGGTATATGCATACACCCATGAAACCATCATCACCATCAAGGAAATAAACATTCCATCACCTTTAAAAATTTTCTTCCCTGCTCCCTAGTTTTTTGTGTGGTTAGAACAGTTAATGTGAATTCTACCCTCTTAATAATTTTTTTAATATTATAGACATTATATTACACAGTGCATCTCTAGAACCTATTTATCTTGTATAACTGAAATCTCAACATTAAACAAAAAAAAATTGCCATTTCCTCCTGTCCCCAGCCTTTGGTAGGCAGCTTCTATGAGTTTGGCTATTTTAGACACCTCATATAAAGTAGAGCCAGGCAGTATTTGCCCTTCTGTTACTGGCTTAACTTTTTTAGCATTATGTGCCTCAGGTTCATTCATGTCATTGCATAGGCAGAATTTCCTTCATTGCAAGACTCAGTGCTATTCCATTGTGTGTATATATCACATTTTTAATCCATTCATCAGTTGATGAACCTTTAGGTTAGTTTTTTATTTGAGGTATTCTGAATAGTGCTGCAATGAACTTGGGACTGCAGCTATCTCTTTGAGATTCTGATCTCTGTTCTTTTGGATATATATCCAGAAGTGAGATCGTTGGATCAGATGGTAGTTATATTTCAAGTTTTTGAAGAATCTGCATACCATTTCCATAGTGGCTGGACTATTTTACTTCACACCAACAGTGTCCAAAAGTTCCAATTTCTCTACACTCTTACTAACATTTGTTATATTGTTTGTTTGTGGATAAAGCCATCCTAACTGGTATAACATGATATCACATTATGGTTTTGATATGCATTTTCCTCATGATTAGTGATATTGAGCACATTTTCACATTGCCCGTTTCTGTGTCTTCTTTGGAGAAATGTCTATGAAAATCTATTGCTCATTATTTAAGTGAGTTATCTGTTATCTTATTATAGAGTTGTTGGAGTTCCTTATATATTTTGCATATTAGCCTCTTATCAGATAATTGGTTTGCAGATATTTCCCCCCATTCTTTAGACTGTCTTTTTATTCTGTTGATTATTTCCTTTTCTGTCTAGAAATTCTGGGGTTGATAGAGTCCTGCTTGTTTTGTTTTGTTTTTTTTGCCTGTGTTTTTGGTATACCCAAGAAATCATCGCCAAACCAACGTCAAGAAGCTTTTCCTATGTGTTTTCTTACAGGAGTTTTACAATTTTAAATTTTAAATTTAAGTCTTGAATCCATTTGGAGTTGATTTTTGTGTCAAATTTCGATTTTGCATGTGGATATCCAGCTTTCCCAGCATCATTTGTTGAAAAGACTATTCTTTCCCCATTGTTGATTCTTGGTTCCTTTATTAAAGATCAGTTGACTGTGTGATGTATGCATAGTCTTTTTTCCTGGCTCTCTATTCTGTTTCATTTGCCTATATAACCATCTTATACCAGTTCCAAACTATTTTAATTACTATAATTTTGTATTACAATTTGAAATTGGGAGGTGTGATGCCTCCAGGATTGTTCTTTTTCTTATTGCTCTGGCTATTTGGAGACATTGTGGTCTAATATGAATTTTAGGATTGTTTTTGTTTGTTTTGCTTTATTTTTATTTTTTTAATGTTTATTTATTTTTGAGAGGGGGCGGAGAAAAGAAAGAGGGAAACACAGAAACTGATGCAGGCTCCAAACTCTGAGCTCTCAGCTCCGAGTGGGGCTGGAACTCACAAACTGTAAGATCATGACTTGAGTGTGGTCCAACACTCAACTGACTGAGCCACCCAGGCACCCCAGGATTGTTTTTTTTTCTATTTCTATAAAAAATGCCATTGGGATTTTGATGAGTATAGCATTGAATCTATACATTGCTTTGGGTTGTATGGATTTTTTTTAAAGTTTATTTTGAGAAAGAGAGAAAGCGTAAATGGTGGTGGGGCAGAGAAAGAAGAGAAGGAGAATCCCAAGCAGGCTCCACATGGTCATCTCCAAAGTGGGGCTGGAACTCAGGAACCATGAGATCATGACCTGAGCCAAATTCAGCCACTTAACCAACTGAGCCACCCAGGTACCCCAGGTTGTCTGGACATTTTAACAATACTAAGTCTTCCAGTCCATTAACATGAGATGTCTTTCCATTTGTTTTTGTCTTCTTTCATCAGTCTATTGTAGTTTAAAATGTATGTCTTTCACCTACTTGGTTAAATTTATTCCTAATTATTTTATTCTTTTTGATAATATTGAGGATGGGATTGTTAATTTCCCTTTTTGGATAGTTCTTTATTAATGTAAAGATCTGCAACTAATTTTTATATATTGGTGTTATATCCTATAACTTTACTGAATTCATTTATTAGTTTTGACAGTTTGTGGTATCTTTAGAGTTTTCTGCATATAAAATGAGGTCATCTGCAAACAGAGATAATTTCCTTTTTCCTTTAAAATTTGGAAGCCTTTTATTTCTTTTTCTTGCCTAATTGCTCTTGCTAGGACTTCCAGTATTATGTTTAGAAGTAGTGAGAGTAGGCATCCTTGTGTTGTTTCTGATCTTAGAAAAAAAGCTTTCAGTTTTTTACCATTGAATATGATGTGAGCATGTGGTTTATCGTATATGGCCTTTATTATGTTCAGGTAAATACCTGAACTTATTATTTCATTCCTTCTGCTAACTTTGTGCTCGATTAATTCTTCTTTTTCCAGTTCTTTTGGGGTGTAAAGTTAGGTTGTAAATTTGAGAACTTTTTTCTTTTCTAATATAGGCATTTTTGACTATATACATCCTTCTTAGAACTCCTTGTGTTGCATCCCATGTATTTTGGTATGTTGTGTTTTCATTTTCATTTGTCTCAAGATATTTTTTGACTTCTCTTTTTATTTCTTCTTTGGTCTCTTTATTATTCAGGAAGGTATTGTTTAATGTCCAAATATTTGTGAATTTTCCTTCTGTTATGATTTCTAGTTTTAGTCCATTATGGTTGGAGAAGATACTTGGTATGTTTTCAACTTCTTAAGTCTGTTATGACATGTATTGTGAACTAACAAAATGCAGGGTATTTTCCAATTTGGACATTGTAGATTTTATATCTAAACATTTGGTTTGAGGGTTTTTTTATATTGTCCATGTTTCTACTTAACATCTTCAATCTTTAGTTTCTTGAACATGTGGAATATAAGTCTAATAACTGCTTTAATTTCCTTATCTAAGTTTATCACTTGTGTTATATCTGGTTCTCTTTCAATTGATTGATTTTTCTCCTTATTATGGTTCCTATTTTCCTGTTTATTTGCATTCTTGGTAATTTTTATTTGACTTTCACATCATGAATTTTACCTTCTTGTGTGCTGGTTATTACTATTGTCTAAAACTATCTTTGAGATTTGTTCTGGGACATGGCTAAGCTACTTAGAAATAGTTTGCTCCCTTTGGGTCTTGCTTTTAAGCTTTCTAAGGTAGGGATAGAGCAGGGGTTTTACTAAAGTTAATTTCCCCTACTTGTAAAGCAAGAACCTTATTAGTATTATAACCTTACCTCATGAATTATGATATTTCTATTCTAGTTGTGGAAACAGGAACTATGTCTGTTCCTATGTGTGCTTCAGACCTGGTTCCCTCTAATCCTTTCAGGTGGTTCTCAGCCTCAGGTAGTTTCCTCACAAGTTTGTACTGATTGGTACTGAACTAAATATTCTGGGAACATTCCAGAGATCTTTTGAGTTCTCTGTGAATTTTGCTGTTCTTTGGTACTCTGCCTTACCAACGGTGGCTACAATGGCTTTCTTGGACTCCCAACTCTCTCTCCTGAACACAAAGAGACCATGAGTCTCCGCCTGAGTTCTGTTTCCTTGTGTTACATTGTGGGGATTTTCTCCAGGCATTAAGCTGGGACAATCTCAGGGCTCACTTTTTGTTTCCCATTACTCCAGGATTACTGTCCTTCATTGCCTAATGTGCAGTGTTTTGAGAGCTGTTATTTCATATATTTTGTCCATTTTTTTTTGTGTAAATGAGAAAGGTGAATCAGATCTCTCTGAATCCATCTCAGCTAGTTCTAAAGAATGGTTGGATCCTTGAAATACCATTTAATGAAATTTTATTACTCCAATTCTGTCTAATGCTGAGAAGTGAGTTGCTGTGGCTAGTGGAAAAGTAATATATTTTCTTCTGTCAGTGTTACGACCTATTTGTTTCCTATAGAAGTGACTATTAAACTTTCAGAGACGCCTTCATTAAAAAGTCATTATCAGGGATTATTTATAGCTAAACATAAAAATCAATAAAAAACATGTTATGTTCATGGAATCAAGTTCAAATTCCTCAATAAAAATAAAAAAGATTTTATTTGAAAGTTTTATACAAAATTAAAATTTAGTATCTTTTTTAATGCTATATATATGTCATTTTTCTTTTCTGAATTATGTAATATAAAGAAGTTAATACAATTTTCCAGTAGTTTGACATAAATGTCCTCAAAACTCCTCTAGTTTACTTCAGTGTGCTGTATGTGTATGATCTTTTTTAATGTGTCCTATTACATGAAAACATTTGTAAGCTCTTACATGGAAAGTGAGTCTAAATCTTGAATGATCTTTTGCTGTAAGTAGCAACTGGAGAGATAGGAATTAGCATGATTGAGCTCATGAGTGTTGGTGGGGACACCCAGAAAGTTTATGTGTGCATGCATGTGTGTTTTAATTTTAGAGTTTATAATTAAAGCAAAAGTAAGGTCTGATTTGATTCATAAAGGAGATAATTTTATGGTCATTATTACTGGATATCTTGTGGCATACTGATTGCAGAAATGGCTTCAATTCTCTATCTTCCCTTATATCTGCACCTTTTCTAATATGATTGGGCATGGTGGTGGCTTATTTCACATCATTGTTATAGCAATTGGTAACTGATATACATCTGTTGCAATGCATTGGAGAAAGAATGTGATCATGTATGGATCCCTCCACACTCAAACATGATGACAAAACTTGTACAGTTGTTGGAAATACCTGCTGAAGTGGGTTTCATGACTTCCAAGCAGAGATGTTGTCTTCCCTTTTGCATCACACAGGAGTAAATGTTCCACAAATTAAGTTCCTTGGTTCAAGACTTAGACCTCCAAAGAGAAAGCAGGCATTGCAGGAGCATTAAAAGTTGACAAGATTTCATTCATTATTTTAGCCAGATATTTAAATATAAACAGTAAGATGGGCAAAAGCATTCCTAAGAGAAAATGGAAAATGTTCATATCATTCATTTCTTAAAGAAAATTTACAAGGTCTGAGAGGGCAGTGGGGGCATTTAGATATTTTAATGTAAATGGGAGTTTTAGTCAGTCATTTAGTTGTAAAGAGAGACTGGGGAACTTGATTTAAAGCTATGTTTCCATAGCAGGCTCATTGTTTTAAATTAGAATGTAAGTTTATGTGGGGTCATTTGGGCTTTGATACACGAAGAAGCATTAAAGTCACCACTCATAGGACTAGCCTTAACTAGATACTCCCCCAAAACATTGCAGTAGAATAAGACAACACTCTTACAGTAAGAGTAAGAGGAATTGAGCAATTGATTAAATGAGAAATGCCCGGTGGGTCTTCCCACTTAGGAATGACAGCACAATCTCCTGATTTAACTGCTAAGGGTGAAAAAATAGTCTTTGTGTAATCAAAAGCTAGAATGGATGAGTATTGATTTAAATGTTTCATTAAAGTCAAATTCTCCCAAATATGCCTGCCATGGTTTGTATCTTATATTTGTATTCATTACAGGAGGGTTAATTCTGGGCTACATAATATGTCATCAATATGTAGCCATCACAATTGATTGGCCATTCTTTTAATAAAAGCAAGGACTTTTGTTTTTTAAAGCCACAAAAACCAGGTAATAAGATTTGAGGAATTTATATCAGCACTGAGATTTTTCTTATTTTTTTAGATAAGATTCATAAAAATGCAGATGGTAAGAACATATAATGAGATTTAGGGAATTTTAGTTTTAATAACAGACTAAAGCATTGTCTCTTGTTGGTAATATAATAAAGAAAGTCTTCCTGGGATTATAAACTGTGAAATTATAGCCTGAGAGACTTCTCAATGACAACTAACGCTGAGATTAAATAACAGCTTTAGAATTAAACATCACAACGTACTTTATTGAAGATTATATCTTTGTAAATAATAGATATAATGCTAAGTCAGTGTGTTATGAAATTTTTATCACTAGAAGTTAAGGAGAAAAGTTTAGGGCCAAACTGAATCAATAATTTAACATTGTAGGCTTAAGAAATTATTGACAATATTTCTTTTGTAACTGGTACAACTATTTGTACCATATAATGAAATGTTTAACCTTCATACACAGATTTTCATATAGAATTTACACTTCTGTAATAATTAAAATAAGTCCTAAATAATCTCCTTGAAAATAAGGACTTTGTAGGTCTTATCCACAGGTGTATCCTCAGCATAGGACCCAGCATAGAACCTGCAACGTAGTGGGTGTTAGTTTTCATCATTTTTCAATTTAAAATGGGAGCTGCTATGCTCCACTTATACGCAAGAGGGCATGATTGAACCTGATATCCAATAGGCTGTACTGATAGCATTTTCTTATAGTGTGGGTTTTGTTTTTTTCCAGCTGTTCTTTATAGATAGCAGCTCATTCTGGCTGACCTTCTAAAGCATAGCCATAACAGAAAATAGAGACTATAAAAAAGTCCATTAAACTGAAATTTACTATAATATAAAACTTAGTATCTACTTTCATGTATAATATTTTAAAGATTTACCAGAGAACAGAAAAAGAAAAACGTAAAATAGAGTGATATAAAATTTTAGGATCTTGTTTTGTGAATAGCAACTCTTCCACATGAGCTGGGACTCTGTCTCAGATCACTGCCACAGGAATTGTGCTTTTATTTGGTTAGCATATTCCTTAAATTTCATTTTTCTCCATTTTTGGGAGTAGTGAACTGAAGGAAATTAGTGTAAGAAAATTAACGTTAATAAATAAATATGCATTCTTCATAATATAAAATAGTGATAAAAAGCTAAAGGTAGAACTGAGAAGTGACTCTCAATATTTTATATGTGGGGAGAAGGAGAGAGCTCTACTGACCATCCCAGGTTTTTGGCAGGTGACTGTGCTGGTTCTACAGTGATCCAAGGCACAGACACTTCCTGGCTGTTGTATGTTACAATTGTATTACCATTATTGATCATTCATACTCTCCTGTCTTCCAGCTCCTTCCTGTGGGCTTACATTGCCCTCATAAACAAATAACAGCATAGGAAATAACTTTAAAAAACCCTATTTCTTTCTAACTACCCCACTATGTGTTTTTCTTTCTTGGCAAAGGTTACTGTGACATATTTGTTGCTCATATTGGTAGGCACTCTTCATGTTACTTGATTTCTGGGAAGCACTTAGTACCATCAAACTCTCTTCTGTCTTAAAATATTTATCTCTTCTGCTTTCTTTATTACTTTCATGGATCTTCCTTTTCAATCTCTCAAATGGGATTCTCTTTCCAAGATTTACTCTTTGGCTCTATTCTCTAACTGATTCACACACTGTCTCTGGACAAACACTTTTTCTCTGTGACTTCAGTTATATTGTCTCAAACTTATAACTCTAGCTTAACTCTCAATCTTGAATTCTAGACCCCTATGAAACTGAGCTAGGGGCTTTCCTACTAGAAATTCAAATGTGTTCAAATGTGTTCTTCAAAGAATGTGTTCCCTGCCCCAAACCTGTTCCTCTTGCATTGCTTAGCTCAGTGAATGGCAGTACCATCTGGACAATGGTCCAAGCCAGGTGTCTAAGCAGTTATTTTGATTTCTTCTTTCTCAGCCTCCATATCTACTCAGCCACTCTGGCAGACGCTATTGGTTGTCTCTCCATAGCCAATCCCAGGCTTCTTTTCACTGCTATTAGAACCTTCCTACCATTATAGAGGCTAAAAGGGCCAGATTTCATTTTCTCAACTTTACTTGCATTTAAGGCATGGACATTTGGCCCAATCTGGTTAATGCAACATGAGGGGAAACCTACTTTAAGGCTTCTGGGAAAGACCTTTCTCTCCTTCCTGTTATGGGCATTACTGTTTGAGGATGTGATGTTCCAAGCTGCTGCTTGAGCAAGGCATATAGAAGTCAATAGAGTTCTGACAGGGATGTAGCAACTGTGCCTGTCTCCATTCTTTTTATAGAAGTGAGGGATCCCTAATTTTTCTCTTACTTAAAGTTAAAATTATTCTAACTCAAAGATGTAAAAATATGACTTGAATGTCAATTGATTTTAGTTCCAAAATGTCTGTTAAATCTGTGCCTTTCTCTCAGTTCCATTTGTTAATACCTTTATTTGAGCCTTTATAATTTTTTATTTGGATTGCTGCAACAGCAGTCTGACTGATTTATCTTCTTCCACTCTTGTTTCGTCTTTTCCAGTCCAATTTTCTCTCCAGTACAAGAGGGATTTAATTCCAAACTTCATGTCAGATCATGGTTCTGCTCTTGTTACAAAAATTTTCAATGATTTTTCTGACTTAATAGTTATGGTTAAGTGGTCAAACAGCCCTTAGGCAGCAGCCACTACTTCAGTTGATAGACTGACCTGGTTCCTACATTTCCATAAATTTGGTCAGTAAAGAAACACTGAGCTTAAGTGGATCAAGACAGTTTATTACTCATGGGGCATCAGCCAGCACGAGCTTCATGACTGCATTGGTCCCTCCTGTGCTCCCTTAATCACCTGTGGGTGATGCAAAACAGGTCCTGGTAGACATCGTGCATACAATGGGTTTGTGTCACAGCTGAGGAACACTGAGTTTACGAAACCAGTTACAAGGGAGTTCCAAGCTGCAGGCCAATCTGTTCAATCTTTGCTTCCAAGGGAGACATTACTTTAATTATCTTGATCAGGAAACAAATCAGCCTTTCAACCTGAAGAGAGACACTCTCTCCAGTTTCTAAGGATGTAGGGTGTGTAAACATCCTTAAAAAGGTAATATGAGACATGTAGAAATGCAATGGAAAATTGCTTTCAACAGTTAGGAGCCGGGTTTAGGAATCAAACTGATCTAGAATTAAATTTGAATGTCAATGGCTTCCAAATCTATTTGTCCAGCCCAGAGTCTTTCCACTAAACTCCAATCTGGCATATACAACTTCCTACTTGACAAGTACATATAATATCAAATTTACCATATCCAAATCTAAGCTCCTGGTATTTCCCATCAAACCTCTTTCTCCCAAAGACTAATAGCAACTTATCTTTCTGGTTGCTCAAGCTTCAAATCTTGCTGCTATTTTTGATTCTTCTCTTTTTCCTGTACCCCATATTCAGTCCATCTGCAAATCCTGTTGGCTCTATTTTGAAATACTATGTTGAGATATCTTGCCACTTCTGTGTTGCTAACACAAGGCTTTACATTCTGATGCCTAGGCTATTGAAGACATGTTCTCACCCGCCTCTCTCCTTCCTCTCTTCAGATTGTGTTTGACTTCTCCAAAGTGATCCTGTTAAAACATGTCTTCCCAGGATCAAAACCCAATTTTTTGTAATCAGGAACAAATGCCAAAGACCTGACTATGAAGTATAGGAGCTGCCCCTCTCCACCATTACCATCCAGATTTCATCTACTGTTGTTCTTCCCTCCTCCCACTTGGCTTTAGCCACACCAACCTGCCATCTCAGCACCTTTCTGTTTGCTGTTTATTCTTCCTTAGATACTTTTCCCTTCAAAGTCTGCAAGTCCAATTCCTTCACTGCCTTTAAGCAATTACTCCAGTGTTGCCTTCTCTCGTATATTCACTGCCTACTCAACAAATATACTTGGATGCCTAACAAGTATATATATTATATATATAATATATATACTTGGATGCCTAACAATATATATACTTGGATGCCTAATATATATACTTGGATGCCTAACAAGTATGTCAAATTTAACATGTTCAACATGAGCAATTTGTTGATTATCTTAATCAAAATTTCAATCTCACTTTCTTCTATTTTATTTCCATGTTTCATTTATTTTCATTGGCATTTATCATGATCTATTATATATATATATATATATATATATATATATATATAACAGAAAACATAGTGTAATATATAATAATATAAAACAAAATGAACAAGATAAAAAGTATATATATGTATATATATACTTTTTATCTTGTTCATTTTCTGTTTCCCTTTCTATAATATAAGTTTCTCAAAGGTAGGTATTTTTATCTTTTGTCTTCACTACTGTAACCTCAGGATCTGGAACATGTCTCATACACAGTAGGTGCTCAATGATAAATCCATGAAAACAATGAATGACCTATGGCTTATCCTTCATTTTTCTTGGGCCTTGGAAAAATTAGTTAGCATATTTTTACATAACCCTTATCTTTCTCATCAGTTAAAAGAGAAAATAGCACTACCTCATTGGTTTATCGTGAAGATTAAATGATATAATATGCATGAGACAGTATGCATAGTACCTGGCAAACAGCAGGCACTCTGATTTCCCAGGAATGGAAATACCTCACCATCCCCCTTCCAATTTGTGTTAGCCATGGATCCTCATAGCATTCTGTGTCTTATATTGTATATTAATTGTTCAGTTATTGTCTAATTCTTGTTTGTGTGCCTGTCTTGGTGTTTGACCTATAGTAGGAACTGAGGGGGGAAAAGTGATTTGGCACATTACAAGTTGCTTTAAATACATTATCTCATTTGATCCTCAGAACTAACCCATGTGGGGGGTGGCCTGGTAAACTCATATAGAAAAACTGAGGTTTAGAGGGACTCATAGTACATTGCCAGATCTTATCTGGTGATGAATTTTTCATTGTTTAGATAAAAAGAGTCTCATACTTTTTTAAAAGTTACTGAAATGAGAGAATTTTTGAAATAAAAGCAATCTGTATACCCATGAATATTACTTTGAGTTCTGCGGGTTCCCAACTGTGTTTGACTTTCACAGACACCTAAACACATTTTTACTGTCTTGGTGAAATTGCGTTAGAAGTGAGATAACACCTTTATTCTCCTTCTTTTATGCTTCACTTACATACCTATTATTGGAAGATCAAACACACAATGCCTAATTTTCTTAAATAGTTTGTTTTTAGAGAAGAGATAAACTCACAACAAAAAACAGCAGGTTTGTTGTCTCAAAAATAAAATATCTAAAAAAAATTGTGTGCTATTTGAGGGTCTAAAATATATTTTGATTCTAAATTTGTGTCTGAATGACATTAATTAAAATAGGTGTATAGTTATGACTTAAATATTCATTAAGTCTTCGGCAATATCTTTTCTAGTAATTGTTTTGACAAAGCAATTTATAGAAAACGTCACTATCTTATCAGATTATAATTATCATCTTCCAAATAAAGATAGTTTGGGAGTACTGACAAGTGATTGAAATAGGAAAAGATATTTGATAAGGGAGGATTTCTGCACTTTGGGTAAGGTTAGAATAATTTTCACGGGAATATTAGTTTCCTATTGCTGCTGTTAAAAATTGCCACAAACTTAATAGCTTAAAACAACACAAATGTATTATCTTATAGGTTTGGGAGTTCAAAGTATGAAGTGGGGTCTCACGGAGTTAAAATTGAAGTATTGGCAGGGCTACATTTCTTCCTTGGAGGTTCCACAGGAGAATCCATTTTCTTGTCTTTCCCAGCTTCTCCAGATTTCCTGGATTCCTTGGCTCATGGCCTCCTTCAACCTTCACAGCCAGCAGAGTCTCTCTCATGATGCTATGTCTTTGGTTCTGACCCCAGTGCTTCCCTCTTCCCCATTTGAGGGGACCTTATGATTACATTGACCCACCTGGATAATCCAGGATAATTTTCTTATTGTAATTTTGTCTGATTAGCAATCTTCAACCCATCTGCAACTGTAACCCACTTGTCATGTAACATAACATATTCACAGGTCCTAGAGATCAGGGTATGGACATCTTTGGGGACACATTATTTTGCCTGCCATAGTGGGTAAAGCAAAGATAGAGGGCGTAGGTGGTATACAATTATACCATATAGTTATGGTTATTTGTTTAGGTAAAGAGCTCAGGGGTGAATATGCACTACAATTTAATACTTGCTCACATCTCAGTTCACTACTTATTTTAAGAAGTTCTAATCATTTTAGTAAGTTCTGATCATGCTTCTCTATAACTGTTTGATCCAAGTGGAACTCATCACTGGCAATCACCTTAAGTACTTGCTTTTCTGCTGAGTTGCCACTTCTGTTTTTTCAGCAAATGATTTTGCAATCCATAATATGTGTCTGTTGATTTGATATGAGCTTTCTCATACTTGATATCCTTTTATTGTTACATTCTGGCAGGTAGAGAACAATTTTAATCATCTTACTAATGTTAGCTCATATATATTTCTACCCACCACCAAGGGATAGGGATTGTGTTTGGAATGGGGAGGATGAAAAAGTAAGTAAAATTTTTGAACATTTTTTAAATTGACAGAACATTTCCTTCAAATGATGTATTCTGTGGAAGTCTATAGACTGTTAAGTGAAACAGATAAAAACTTAACTTTTTATTGGTAGAGGCGAAGCTCTAATCTCACTCATCCAGTACACTTCCTACTCTTGGTGACTCTATATTGAAAAAGAGTAAATTCATGTATCCTCAGGAAGTGTATAAGGAAGTTAAGGATAAAACAAATAAAACCTTTTATTTTTTATTAAAATATGTTTTCCTCAACTTTATTCAGATTATAGTTGACATATAACATTGTATAAGTTTAAGATGTACAATGTAATGATGATATATTTATATCATCTGCAAAATGGTTACCACAATGAGATTAGTTAATACATCTGTCACCTCACGGAGTTATAATTTTTGCTCTTTGTGGTCAGAACTTTTTAAAAGTACTCTTGTAGCAACTTTAAAATATACAATACAATATTGTTAACTCACCATGCTGTACATAACATCCCCAGTACTTATTCACCTCATAACTCAAAATTTGTACCCTTTGACCATCTTTACCTATTTCCCCTGTCCCCGGGTCACCACTCCCCACCCTTGGCAACAGATGAAAACTTCAGTAGAAGGCAGAGTGGAATAAGTGACAAGAGTGAGATACAATGTGGAGAGGAAGTTTAAGAAAAAGAAAAATCACAGTAAGTTTCTGGAGTTGTTGGATACAGGAGTCATGACTTGGAGGACCGGTAAGATTTTGGAAGAGTCAAGATTATGAGGAAGAAGCACAGGCAGACAGCAAAGAGGTGAATGAGGGTAAAGAAACAAAGGAGGACAGAGTATGTTTGTGGACAGCACAGAGATCACTTGGATACCAGCACAGGCTAAATTTAAGAGAGGGTTGAGAAATATGGGTCGGGATATGAAATGGGGAAGACTGGGGAAAGCCTTCAAATATCAGGGTGATAAAACTGGATTTCTTTTATTTATTCCTGGTAAACTTGCAGTAAACATAGGAGTCAGGAATGAGAAGCAGATTGAATTGCAAAAGTGAACCTCATTTATAAAACCAGTTGATGGTATGACAGTCTCCTTTGAACTAAGCAAAGAATGTGTGTTTAGGGACCATGGCAGCTACTGTGACATCCTTTCTGTCTTGCAGTAGCGTGTCCTAGTTCATGACAGTGAATGCTCTCTGTCACTTTCCCTGACCCCAAAGACTTTCTCTCTCACAAACCACTCTGCTCTTTTCTATAATAGCACATGTGAAATTTTCCTATTCCTAGAAGGGCCTTTAACTTGATTTAAACAGCAGAGCTCAGTGAATATAAAACCTATTTATATAGCATCCTTGACAATGGTTTCATTTTGGTGAATTCCCACAAGAAGTTTGATTTGGCAGATGTGAGTGGACTTTATATTGCCTCAGACCTCAAAGGAAATCATAGCTTGTTTTCACACATTCTGTCACTGTTTGCTATAAAATTCAGTAGATTACACTGCCGCATCTTGCGACATATAGTTTTCAATAACAACTTTAAAAAAAATTGAGTCTTATGTTGAATATTCTACCATAGTTCTTTCAGTTGCTATCACTGTGTTGTTTGTGTGGATTTATCTTTTGGACTACTGGAAACACGCATGGAAATTTTATTCACTTTCTGGGAAAAACCAGCGAGGGGTCCTACTGGCTTCCTCTATGTAAATGGCACCATTATCATCTCAATTTCTTAGGCAGGAACCAGGGAGTCATTATTGATATTTTCTTTTCCTCTTATCCATCAGTTCTGTTTCAAAAAATGGTGACAATTATCTACTCTTCTCTGTCTCTACACCCTTTAGGAGATGACTTTACAGATCCTCCCATCAAGAGATGGATTAACTTTGGGGCACCTGGGTCGTTCAGTACATCTGTGTGTGTGTGTGTGTGTGTGTGTGTGTGTGTGTGTGTGTGTGTGTTTTATTATATAATATACATAACAATATATATTTATATTTTTCCTTGTTCCAAATATTTACACCTTAAATGTGGACATTTTTTTTCCAGTATCAAGTATAATAGCCATATTTGCAAATCTTTAGTTCCAAGGTCATCCCAGTTTCCTTTTATCTTTAGCCCAATAAATCTTCCTTTAACCTAACAACTTTATTGAGATACAATTCACATTATAAAATTCAGCCATTCAAAATGTAGAATCAAATAAGTTTTAATATAATCACAGAGCCATGTGACTATCATTATAACCAGTTTTGGAACATTTTCATCACCCCCAAAAGAAACCCTGTTAACTGTGAATTAACAGCCACTCCCCATAGCCCTTCAATCCCTGGATCCAAGGCAACCACTAAGCAACCACTAATCTATCTTTTATCTTTATAGTTTGTTGATTCTGTACATTTCATATAAATGGACTCATGTAACGTGGTTTTTTGTGTCTGACTTCTTTAATTTGGCACACTGTTTTCAAGGTTATCAATGATATCTTAGGATTTTATTTATTTTTTTAGTTGCCAAACAATATTCCATTGTGTGTGTGTGTGTGTGTGTGTGTGTGTGTGTGTACATATATATACACTACTTTTTATTTATCTGCTCATAAGTTGGTAGACATTTGAGTTTTTCCACTTTTTTGGCTACTAGGAATAATGCTGCTATGAATATTCATGTACAGGTTTTTCATGGACATATGCATTTATGCCTTTAGTTTATGCTTAGAAGTAGAATTACTGGGTCAGATGGTAAATCTATTTAATTTTTGACGAGCTGCCAAACTGTTTTCTAAAGTGGTTACCATTTTAGATTCCCACTAGCAGTGTATGAGGGTTCCACTTTCTCCACATCTTCACCAACACATGGTATTGTATGACTTGTTTATTATAGCCATCCTAGTAGATTTGAGGTGGATCTCATTATGGTTTTGGTTTGAATTTCCCTTATGACTAATGATACCGGCATGTTTTCTTGTTCTTATTGGCCATTTGTACATCTTCCCTGGAGAGATGTCTTGTAACTTATTTTGATTAATAGATGTTGGAGCTATTTCCAAGCCTAGTCATCAAGCAACCTTGCATACTTCTCCTGTTCTCACCTAGACCTCTGTCCTACTGCCTTGAGAACAGGCCAGGGCTAGCCTGTTGTATGCAAAGGATCATGTAGAACAGAGCTGAATCCAGTGATTCGTCACAGCTGAGGCCCCTGATATGCAAACCCAGCCAAGATCAGCATAGCTATCTTACAGCTCACCTACCAGTTGACTTAGGCACATAAGCAAGGCTCTTCTAAACCTTCTTGGCCCTAGCTAATCCATAAACTTAATATTAAATAAATGCTTGTTATTTTAAGCCACTAAATTTTGGAGTGGTTAATTATGTGATAAAAGCTAATGGATACTGCCTCCTTTATTTAATCAGTCTCTGAGTATCATTGCTCTATTTCCTTAATATAATTTCTCTGCATTTCATTTTCTCCTTCTTTACTGCCTTCTATCTCAGTTTTAATTCTGTATCATTCTACTATTAAGATAGTGATAATCTTCTACTTAAAACCCTTTAATAGCTCATCATTTTCAATGTAATGTAGTACACCCTGCTGAGGGGAGTCATCCTAATTGCTAAGAGCCCAATTTTTTATGTCAGAATCCTGGCTCTTCTACTTTCTAGCTATGTGACCTTGGGCAAGTAACTAAACTATTCTGTGCTTCAGTTTCCTCATGCTTAAGGTGGAATAAGAACACTATCAAACTGATGTTTGTGTGTGTGTATGTGTGTGTGTGTGAGAGAGAGAGAGAGAGAGAATCAAATGAGGTTATGCAAGTAAGTCTAGAATAGAACTGGCATATCATAATTCCTCAAATATATGTACTACAGATTTTACTCCCTAGGGTGAACTGGCTCTTTTATTCTCTCCCTAAAGTCATATTTCACTATGACTTCTTTACAATGCAAGCCAAAGCCCTCAGTTCTTCCAGTGTGTACCGTGTGTTTAAAGTCTCCATATTTTTATTCGTGTTGCTTCAGTTTTTCAATACTTGGCCCCTGCCTCTCTTATCTCCTGCCTGCAGTCCCCCTCTCTGCCCATATGATTACTTCTCTTCCAGTATTTTCCTTAAGTAGTACCATCTTAATAAACTCTTTTCTAGACTCTGCTGGTATAATCAGTCATGCCCTGATTTATGCCCCTGTAGTATCCTGCTCATATTTCTTGCACTGCGTGTATTGGCTTATGCGCTCCAGACTGTTGGTTACTTTTGGGAAGAAACTGTGTCCTATTTGTTCTTATTTCTCCATCACTTAGAACATTTTCTGACACATATTGTGTACTTTATAAATGCTGGTTATGAATTTAGGACATTTTAAAGAGACAAAAGAAGTAGTTAAGAAGAAATTGATCAGGCGCTAATTTTCTGTTTCCCAAATGCCAAAGCCATGGGTGCTCTTGGAATGACTGCACATAACTGTAAGCAAAGAGGCCAGTGGGGTCGTGCTGAATAGAGGCAAGAGGGTGGAGGTAGGAGGGCTCATGTGAGTAACACTGTAGATCTGTACGGAACTTGAAGAACTTGGAAAGTGATCATAATACTAAAACCCTAAGAAGAAGTTGGAGTCCAAGAACATGGCAACACTAAAGGCATGTAGAAATTACCCAGTTTGGTCAGAATAGAAGGGTTCCTACCACATTAGCCACTATGAATGAATACAAAGACAATTTAAAACATGGAATCTTTTACAGTAAAATAATTTTACTGTGTGCTAACTTTATGCTTGTTATATATTTTTCGTTAGTATTTTCTCTTCTTGTGAATGTTCCAAATGCTGGAAGGAGGGATGGGATACATATATGCTGAAGAACAGTCTCAGGAATGTTGGGATGGGAAATATTAGATGAAGTTAATTATTCCTGGATTTATTGACCCAAGATTGTGATTTCCAATGATTAAAAAAAGCATTCTGATAGATTCACTGTGCATGAAACCAAATATCATATATCTCAGTGGAGAAAGGTGGAACTCTCTGTCAATTACACAATAACCCTCCGTAACTCCTCCCACAACTGAAAACCATCATTCTACTTTATGTCTCTGATTTTGACTACTACAAATGCCTCATATAAGTGGAAGCATATACAATCTGCCTCTATGTGATTGGTTTGTTTGACTTAACTTACGTCTTCAAGTTTCATCCATGTTGTGGCATATGTCAGACTTTCCTTCCTTTCTAATAGAGCTTAATCATGTTCCATTGTGTGTATATAAAATATTTTGTTTATCCATTTATCCACCAATAGACACTTGGGTTGCATCTACATTTTAGCTACCATGAATAATGCTGCTATAAACATGAGTATACAAATACTCTTTGTGAGTCTACTTTTGCTTCTTTTGGTTAGATACCCAGAAATGGAATTGCTAGGTCCTATGGTAATGATATGTTTAGCTTTTCACCACACCATTTCCACAGCAGTTGTGCCATTTTATATTCCTGCCAAAAATGTTCAAGGGTTCTAACTTCTCCATATCCTCAACACTGGTGTTTGTTTGTTTACTTGTTTGTTTTAATAGCCAATAGACATGTGAAGTCATGTCTCATTGTGGTATGTACAAGGTAGAATTTCAATGTAATTTTGATTTGCGTTTACCTAGTGCTTGGTGATTTTGAGTATATATTCATGTGCTTATTGCCATTTGTATGTTTTTGGAGAAATATCTCTTGAGGTCTATTGTCCTTTTTTGAATTGTTTATTTTTAATTGTTAGTTTTAGGAGTTCTCTATTCTGGATATTAATCATTTTTCAGATATATGATTTACTAATATTATCTCCTATTCTGTGGGTTGCCCTTTTACTCTGTTGATAGTGTCTTTTGATGAACAAAAAAAAAAAAATAATGAAGTTCAGTCTGTTTTTTTCTTTTATTGTCAGTGCCTTTGGCATTATATCCAAGAAATTATTGCCAAATTCAATGCTGTGTATCTTTTGCCCTATGTTTTATTTATTTTTTCCTGAGGGTTTTGTAGTTTAAGATCTTATGTTTAGGTCTGTTTTGAGTTTTTATTTGTTTATTTATTGTAGATGCTATTAGGTGAAGGTCCAACTTCATTGTTTTGCATGTGGATATCCAGTTTCCTCAGCACAATTTGTTGAAAAGAGTGACCCGTCCCCATTGAATGGCCATGGCCCCCTTGTTGAAAATCATTTGAGTATATATGCAAGGGTTTATTTTTGGGCTCTCTATCTCTTCCATTGTTCTGTAAGTCTGTCATTATGCAAGGACCACACTGTTTTGATTATGGTAGCTTTGTAATATATTTTGAAATCAAGAAGTATAAGTCCTCCAGCTTTGTTCTAAGTGTCTGATACATTTTTATGACATCCTGATCCATGGGAGCACTTAACAGCACTTACCTCAAAAGTTACCTCAAAATACTTGTGGATTTAATGATAAAACTGCTACTATTATGTAATGTGCAACATGCTAGGAGACTTGCTCCCATCTTGCTAGACCTAAAAGAATTTCCACAGAACTAATTTTAACAAAAAAATATCAAAACACTTCTTCATTATATAAATTATTCCATGTACTACTTACTGGAAGCTGCTATTCTGGTAAAGAACGAATTGACTTATTATCACAATGTTTTGTCCTCTTTTATATTCATTAAAATTCAGGTGATTTACAGAGAGAAAATCTCTTTCAATTTAGTCATGGATTCTGAGCATAAAGTTTTTCAAATGCTAGAAAATTGATCTGACAGAATTTCTTATCCATAGAAAATAGCATGATCTCTTTATTACAGTTTTCACTTAACATTATGGTATGGATTAAAAGCCTAAGGAAATATGATGTTAAGGTTATATTTAGCAATGCCATGATATAAAGAAAGACTAAATGATTAGAATCCAGGGAAATGGATATCAGGTGATGTACATTTCAAATCATCTTAGTAAGAGAAGTCTAGTGCTGGGGATTCTAGTTTTATTAAACCATACTTTGTTTTTTTAAATTTATGAACATAACATTCATCACCACTTAAATTTTCTGATTAAACTTCAGAATTTCAGAATTTAAGGTCTTTAAATGTTCACTGTGTTAATTAAGCTAAGGTTTGTCTGCTGTGACAGAGAACTAACAATAAATAGTTTAGTGGCTTAAAGAAAATAAAAATCTAATATGTTTTCCTCAGTGCAAGTTTTTTGTTTTAGGTCAGACCTGGAAGAAGTGTCACTTTTACTAACGTTCCCTTGGTGAAACTCTGTCACTAAGCCACACCTATGTACAAGGGCCGTTGGGAAATGGAATCCTGTTTAGGCAGCCATGTCAGGTATAGCTCTCTTACTATGCAGAAAAGGAAAAATAAATTTCAGGTAACTATCAGTGTCCTCCACAGTCACCCAGACCAAAGCCCTCAGTTTCCAACGAGAGAAGGGAAGCTGGAGACACATTGTCATTCCCCATCTATGTCATCTTTGACATATAGCCTTTATACCACCCATCTGACCTTGAATACCTAACCTCTATCATTTATTACATATGTGACTTTGGGCACATAATCTTTACCACTGACTCTCCATGACTTAGACTCATGACATCTACCACATAAATACCTTTGTGACCTTTGACTTCTACTCTTTAGTACTTAACACCTATATGATATTGGTCTATAACCTTGCTAAGCAGATTTTTCTCTTCTTTACCTCATAGGATTGTGTTAGCCAAGATAATTAATATAAAGACATTAGAACAATAGCTAGCACATAGTGCTCAATGAATGGAACTATTGTTGCTGCTATTATTAGTATCGGTGTTACTGCTCTTTTTGTTATCTAGTTAACAGAAAACTAATAGACATTGTAATTAATCTTTGATTGATCATATAGAGGAATGTTTCAGGGCCTCAAGGTTACTTATATGGATTTTAGTTATTGCTAACCATGGAAATGCTCCTGAATAAAAAGTTATAGTCGATATAATACTGCCATGACAGACATTTAATATACCTACTTCAACAGTATATAGTATTTATAGTCTCAGATTAAGTGGAAAAATAACAAATTTTTATATTCTGGTTCTGTTTGCCAGTTATAAAATCGAATGACTTGTTTATTGGGTATTGGTCCTGTAGGGGAAATTAGAACATCACAACTGAGATAATTTATTCTGAATATATTCTTAGAGTTAAATCAACCATAATGTGTTTTATTCATCCGTTTGTTATGCTAACATCTCAGGGAAACTAAGTGACCCTAATGATAATTAGCTCAATGAATAAACCATTTAGTTGGAAACAGAAGTCCTCAAACTAAAAAGCCCAAGTAGCAGTTTGCCAGATTTTCCAAAACAAAAAGTTCTGTTAATTTGTAAATATGTCCTCACATGTGAATGATCTGTCCCTTCCCACACACAGCAAATATTTTGGACAATTGAAGAGTCCTTGTAAATTAAACAGAGTAAACAAATTACAGTCAAAGTCAAAGTTAGTTTTTCTTTGTTGCATAGACCTCAGAGTAAATGTTTTAAACATTCGACTTCAAGTGATGTCAGCTTGCTTTTCTCTGAATCACTTTGTTTATATTACCAACAGTTCCCTTTCAAATTGTATTGATACCTGTTACTCTACATGAGAGTTAATAGTTGTTGGCCATGTGTGCAGTGTGCTTTTCATGTAGAGTGTGAAGGTGTATGTTTTGATGTATATTTTAAATCCCAGCACTAATTCAAAGTTTTATGGATTACAGAAGATCCTTGATATTTGCAAATGATTCCATCTGTATGCATGCATGTGCACCGCCCCCCGAACACACACAGACACACACACACACACAAAGATTTGATGGAAATGTATTACATTGAAAATAGACCTGAAAAGGAAATGAAGATTTTTGTTAACGATGACAATAATGACCAAGTAAAGAATCTTACAAAATGACTTCTTAGAAAATAGAAACTTGGGATAAATTAAGACAAGGTAGTCAAATTCGGTGGTGGCTTGGCTGTTATGTCATGAGCAAGTCCACCACATGTTTTATATAGAAATGTGAAAATGTGAATCATGATATTATTTCAGTAAGTGCTCCAGGGAGAATTAATTTCTGTAGCTTTGTAAGTGAAAAAAATTAGAGCTATTTTATAAAATCCAGAAGGGTGAAAAGACGCTAGATGTTTATAATTATTTATTATACATTATGAAGGAAAATATAGGTGTTATATTTAAGAATTTGAGGAGTCTTCATAGCCCCAGACTACATGGCAATATTTATTTAGCAAAGATACAATCATTGCACTCACTATTGGTCTCTTGCTCACTGAATGCTTACAACATGGATTGTGTTTTGCCTGAGTTTTACTGAAGTAGCACTAACATTAAAATATAGTTTATAGTCAGCTATTCTTAAAAAAATCTATATTCATAGTTTAAAAGTTTATGTTCATAGCCAAAACTTTAAGTCAATTTTCAATTTGATTATTTTTTAGAATATAGTCAAAATGAAAATATGTCACATTAGAATTAAATGACACTGTTTAATAGCACAATAATGAAACAAGAACATCCCACTTCTTATTAGAGATAGGTCATTAAAATTCAAGAGAAAACCATTTGGTCTCTTTTATATTTTAATTAAGTTATGGGTTTACTGGATACTACCATGTGACTATTAATCAACTTTCTTGTGAATAACATCCCATTTTATTTCAGTTCTTCAGCTTGTAGGTACTAACAAGTTTTGCCACTGGGGGTCACTATTTATCTATATTTTGCAAAATCAGTTGGTTAAAGGTAAAGTGATGTAACTGAATAACTTACAGTTCGTGGTTTACATTTTAAAGAAACATCTCTGCAGGAAGTCTAAATTTAGACCGTTTCCTACAGATTAAACTAGCATCCTTGATAAATTAAGTGATTCCACCAAGCCAATGATTTTTCTAAAAATTTTATTCAAAGATAACTAAATAGTAATTATGTTCAAAGTAGCCATATATGTATTTTAGGTGAGTTAAAAAGGCTTTGCCAATTTGAGGCAGTTTTGGACTGGATGCTTTCCAAGGCCCCCAAGAATAATGGAGTAGGCATGGTACAAGGAAATGGATAAATGTGCCTGAGGACTTGGGAAGGAAGGCCAAGGTTCCACTCTGGCTCTGTCCCTCCCTCCCTAGGGACCTGGTCCAGTCTCTCAGTTTTTTCCTTTGTAATGTGAGGGTGACAGTGTCCATGATTTCCGTAGTCCCTCCTGGTCCTGTCTTTTTGATGTTTATTTATTTTTAAGAGAGAAAGAGTGAGAGAGAGCTCAAGTGGGGGCAAGGCAGAGAGAGGGAGACAGAGGATCTGAAGCTTTGTGCTGATAGCAGAGAGCCTAATGCCCGGCAGAACTCACAAACTGTGAGATCATGACCTGAGCTGAAGTCAGATGCTTAGGTGACTGAGCCACGCAGACACCCCTGGTCCTGTCTTTTTAAGAATACTTGTCAGTATCTGTCTGATTTTAAAGTTTTTGGACAAAAGGGAATTAAACTATTTTTACTCTTTTATCTCCATGATAGACAAAGAGAGCAACAACCAAAAAAAGTGTGATTTTTTTGTTGTTGTATCAAACATTTTATGACAGCAGGATGAATTAAATGTTTCTAGAAGTTCTTCTTTCAGATCACTGTAAAGTACAAAGGGGAAGCTACACCCTGGAAAGTTTTATCACGTTTTTGGTCAGGTTAACATGCTTTTGATCAGTTTTGCTTAATGAATGCATTTATGTTATTAATGCCTATTTTTCCAACTAATTTATCCAAAGGAATAGAGATTCCTGGCTCAGGAGCTGCTGGATTCTTTTTCTTTTCCAGCCTTTGGCGGAAGATTCACTCTCAAATTCACTGACCCTTTACCTGTCATCTTCAGACTTGGTGTTGTTTCAGTGTCTAGCCTTAGTTCTAAGCCAGGTATCCCCTGATCTTGTGCCTCAGATCTTTTAATACTACAAAAAATAACTAGTGTTTGTGGTACATTCTATAAAGAATTTCACACATTTTATTTTCATAACAACCCTGTGAAATGAAGCAAGTAGTATTACCAACCCCTGAACCTCAAGGTCAGGAAATCAGGATCCAGAAGCAATAGATAATTTATCCATATGATTTGTCCAGTTTGTAAGCTAACTCCTACTTGAACCCAGATCTTTAGTTTCCGAATTTCATATTCCCTTTTTTTTCTTTTTCGAGACCCAGATTCTCTTTTATACTAAAGTTCAGTTCACAGCTCTCTGTTCTGGCATGTTTCTTTGTTTTTGAGACTCTGGACAAGTAGACCATCTTTCTGTGCCATTCATTATGGGCTGAAGTGTGTGTCCACAAAATTCATATGTTAAAGCCTGAACCCTCAGTACCTTAAAATGTGACTGTATTTATAGATGAGGCTCTTAAAGAGATGATTAAGTTAAAATGAGTCTATTAGGATAAGCCCTAACCCAATTTGCCTGGTTTCTTTATAGGAAGAGGAAATTTGGGCACATGTCTAAATGTTCATGCACAGCGGACAAACTAAGTGAGGACAAAGAGAGAAAGTGACCACCTGCAAGCCAAGGAAAAAGGTCTGAGAAGAAAACAAACCTGCTGACACCTTAACTTGGATTTCTAGCCTCTAAAATGGTGAGAAAATTAAGTTCTATTGTTTCAGCCACCCAGACGGTGGTATTTTGTTATAGGGGCCCTAGCTGATTAGGATACCATCCATCCATCCATCCATCCATCCATCCATCTATCCATTGTCCACAATGACTTAGTATCCAGCACTGTGTTGATTTTTGGGATACATACATAAAAAGTATAGTCCATGTTTTCAAGGCCCTCACAGTCTAGTGTTATGTGTACTTATAGTGGTGATCTGGGGGGAAAGGGAAGTAAACAGCTAATACTGTAAGGTGGATGTGCTGAGCTTTCATAGGGGATGCACAGAGAATCATGGGAGTACTGAGAAGGAGATGTTTTAAAAAAGTATTCGTTTTAGGGGCGCCTGGGTGGCTCAGTCGGTTAAGCGGCCGACTTCGGCTCAGGTCATGATCTCACAGTTTGTGAGTTCGAGCCCCGCGTCGGGCTCTGTGCTGACAGCTCAGAGCCTGGAGCCTGTTTCAGATTCTGTGTCTCCCTCTCTCTGACCCTCCCCCATTCATGCTCTGTCTCTCTCTGTCTCAAAAATAAATAAACGTTAAAAAACTTAAAAAAAAGTATTCATTTTATTTAAACTAAAAAAAAAGTATTTCACACATTTCTCCCGTCCTCCACCCCCCATCTCTTATAACCACCAATCTGTTTTCTGTATCTATAAGCTTGTTTTTGTTGTTTTTAGATTTGATATATGAGAGATCATGTGTTTGTCTTTCTCTGTCTGATTTATTTCCCTTATCATAATGCCCTTGAGGTCCATCATGTTGTCTCAAATAATATGATTAAATAATATATATGTATATATATTTGAATATATGAGTATATATATATACATAAATATATGTATAGCATATGCTATATTATATGCTATATATAGCATATATAATATGCTATATAATATAATATAATATAATATAATATAATATAATATAATAGTGGAAGTTAGGTTCCCCCTCCCCCATAGACTATTTTATTGGATCCAGTCATAGTCCTGAACTGCATCGGATAAATTTCAGTTACCTGCCAAGACATTCTTGGCAAAAACCTTTGGTTACTCTGTTGACAAACCTAATAGATCTCTGATACCTATTGTTTGCCTGAAGTACCTACACCCCCCTTTCTGTCAAAATCCTTTTGGAAGCCATGTCTCAGCACATGGAACTAGTACTTGCCATAACTTGTGAAAACTTGTAATTCTATGTTCTAGACATGTTATACTTTCTTCTACTGAGTATAAGTCAACTAGCCCATTGTAGACCTTGTTCTAAGATCTAACAGTTTTCTGTATGGAGTGATACAGAAATGATACACGTTAAGTATAGTGATTCAGGCTTCCTACAAAATACCCCTTATTTATGGACATCTCCATGAATTTTTGCAGCTCATCTTTATCTAAAGGTCTTTAGAAAATTAGAGAGAAACATGATATCATCGGTATGGTTACATTGTTGAATACAGGGAAAATATCGTGTACTGTGAAATAGGTTTACGATGTGCGTAAGTAATATAGGGCTTCAGAGAAGATACCATCATGGAACTTGTGGTTCTATACCTGGATCTGCTATTGGGGTACTAACTCTCTGGGTATACTTCAACAAATTGTAACCTCTTCTTGATTATCTATAAGTAAGTGATTAGACTAGATTATCATTATGGACTATTGTGTTTTTTTCACCATATTATTTTCTTTCCTAAGGCTATTTCCTCACAAATTCAAAAGCAGTCGCCTTTCTTTGTCAGCAATACTTGTTAATTATCTGCTATTTTCCAGCAATTTTATTAAATCCTCTATTTTTAAAATTTGCGTTCAGGCTTTAAGATATTCTAACGATGCCATCATTGTAACAAACCCATTTAAGTCTGTGATTCCATGACGACTTTTCTCACCACGGTTTCAGCCATGTACCTTTTAATCTCTAGGTAGTTCCAGTTTTAGTAATGGTAGGGTACCTAATATATGACTAACTATCTCACAGGTATCAGTTATAAACTCTAGATAAGGTACAAAATAAAAAAAAAAAAAACTATTTTAAGACTCTGAGATCAACCCAAAGCAAATAAGTCTGGAAATTATCTGGCCCTTGAAATAAGGGAAGTCCCCTAGGTGAGTTCAGGATGTTTATTTCCTGAGGGCACATCCTTGTCCTTGTGGTACTGGGGAGCTAAGACTCAGCTAAGACTGCTAACAGCTTAAATGGTTAGGGCTAGAGTTTAGGTTTGCTAAATCAGTTGGAAATTGAGGAAGGAAGTACTGAAAAGGAAAAAGCCACAGAAATCTGTGTATAAACTTCTTCTCATATCTTTGGATAAACCTGAACTGTGTATGCACAGGGCTGATGCCTAGCAATGTAGGCAAAACAACAGCTTGTAGGCTGAGAATGTGAAGCGAAGATTTGAATTACAGCCTACCACATGCAGTGACAGGAATTGACATTTAAATCTTTCCAAATGAGAAGAGTTTTTCATTGAAACCCCAGAAAGGCTGTGACTAAGGAATAATTATTATTTCTTCAGGTTTAAGCATTCTTCCTAAGGTGAAGGCTAAGGCTAATCTGAAACAGACCCTTCCTAACCAAGTATAAAAGCAAACTTCCAAAAATTCAAGATATGTAGTGAACAATTTAGGTGTCTGCTAATCAAAAATCAACACTCTTTTGAAAAAGATTTCAGAATCCAGAGTTTTACTATGATCTACGATATACAGTATACAATTGAAATTTACTGCACATGTGAAAAAAAGGAAAATGTGGCTCATAATCAAAGGAAAAGTCCATAGTGGAACATTCCTTAAGATGATTCACCAGTTGGAATTGGAAGACTTTATTTTTTTTGTAAGTTTATTTATTTTTTGAGAGAGACAGAAACGGCACATAAATCGGGGAGGGGCAGAGAAAGAGGGAGTGAGAGAAAATACTGCCAGTACGGAGCCCTATGGGGGCTTGAACTCACAAAAGTGTGAGATCATGATGTGATCTGAAGCCCAGAGTCAGATGCTTAACTGACTGAGCCACCCAGGTGCCCCAGAAGATAAGGACTTCAGCTATTATAGATATGTTCAAGGCTGTAAGGAAATGATGTGGAACAGATGAAGAATCTCAGCAAAGAAGTGGATGTTTAAAAAGGAAAAAAATGAAAATCCTGCTTAAAAGTGTAATATTTGAAAAGCAGAATATGCTGATGGGTTTAACAGTAGATAGAAAATGGCACACAAAAGGGTTGGTCAGAGAACTTGAAGACTGATTAATAGAAATGATACAATCTGAAGAATAGAAAAATAAGTGAAAAAAAAGGAACCTTAGTATATGTTAAGACATATCAAACTGTCTAACGCAATATAACTGATTTTACAAAATGTAGAGAGATAAAATGAAGGAGAAAAATATTTAAATGATAGCTAAATTTTTTTCAAATTTGGTGAAAAGTATCAATGTATGGAAACATAAAGCTGAATAGATATAAGCAGCATAAAGACAACACATACAATAGTAGGCACATCATTGTCAGATGATTGATAAAGAAAAGGTAAAGAAAGTTAAGGAAAGAAATCTTGAAAGCAGTGGAGGTAGGAGAGAATACATTTCTTAATGGAGAACAGTGATAGAAATTACCACTGACTTCTCAGGGGAAACAATAGAGCCAGAAGATAATGAAATGCTGACTTTGAAGTTCTCAAAGGGAAAAAAAAAATCAATCTAGCATTTTATACCTGGCATTCTATATCAAAAATACAGATATATAAAAAATCAAATCAAAATAGGCATTTACAGATACAGAGAAGTTGAAATAATTCAGTTTCAGAAGACCAGAAGGCCTGGAGTAGAAGAAATGCTAATGGAAGTTCTTTACAGTAAAGAAAATGTAAGCCTGTATCTATAGGCTTTAATAAGAATTCTAAAAATGGTAAAATGAGAGTAAATAGACTAAATTTTTTTCCAAATTTTAAAAAAGATTTCTGACTACTGCACTTTATACTCTTGGATTGTGAGGTTATAACACTTATAGATATAAATTATAAAAAATATATAACAATAGCAAAAAGGTCATGTGGGAAAGGGTAAATGGAATTATATTCTTGTAAAGTTCGTACATTTTACATAATGTGGCCTAATATTAACTCTAAGTATGTTGTTATAGAAATGAGTTTTGTAATCTCTAGAGTAACTAGCAAAGAATACCAAAAGTTAAACCTAAAAGGCACTGGAGGAATTAAAAATAAATTACTGAGGTGCCTGGGTGGCTCAATTGGTTAAGCATCCAACTCTTGATTTCGGCCCAGGTCATGATCTCACAGTTCGGAGTTTGAGCCTCACATCAGGCTCTGCGCTGATACAACTGAGCCTGCCTAGGATTCTCTGTCTCCCTCTCTCTCTGCCCCTCCCTGCTCATGCACGCTTTTGCTCACTCGCTCTCTCTCAAAAATAAACATTTTAAACAATGTAAAAAAATTAAAAAATAAATTACTAAATATATTTGAATATTTTTAAGGAAGTCTTGAAAATAAGAGAAGCATGAACTAAAATAGATCAGACTAATAGTAAACAAACAGAAAAATGTTAGACCTAAGTACAACCATATTAATTATATTATGAAAAAAATAGGATGGAAACGCATACCAAAAAGCAGAAATTGTCCTACTGGATAAACAAAGTAATTCCCAACAATATATCATTTATAAGAGATTCACTTAAAGTATAAAACCCAAATAGATGGAAAGTAAAAGGATAGAAAAACATAAACTGTGCAAATGGTAACCATAAAAAAGCTGATGTTACTACACTAATATCAGACAAGATATATTTCAAAACAATATCATCTGAGATAAAGAGAGTCATTTCAACATTTCATAATGATAAAAGGGCCAATTAATCAAGAAGACATAATAATTATAAATATACATAAAAAACCCAGAACTAATTGGAGAAATTTACACATGAACATAGTTAGAAATTTTAACATTTGCTCTGTCAATATTTGATAGAATAAGTATATGTAAATCAGTTTTACTGATTTTACTGATTACAAGATTTTAACTTTGACCTAATTGATAGTTAGAGCACTTCATCCAACAATTGTGGAGTATATATTCATTGCAAGGGCATGTGCAACATTCCCCCAGATAAACCATATACGGAGCCACAAAATACACCTCAATGCATTGCACAAGATTGTATTTTACAGGGTATGTTCTATATCATAACAAATATATTAAGAGTTTACCATCTTGTGATGGAAAATGGGGAAGAGAAAGGGGCTTTATTATAAATCCAGAAGCTATGTTTATGCCTAAAATTATGTTTGGTAAATTGTATCCAGAGTAAGTATCTAAGTCAGAAATCCACATTTACCATCTATTTCTGGAGAGGCCTTTCAGTTAATAATTCATAGTGATAGTCTCACAGAGGCTTTGAAAAATCCTTTAATACTGCCATGATCATGCTGAGATTGGGTGCAGGTAGCTGGGCTCCTAAGCACTGACAGCCTGATGTGCCTCTCCTGTTGTTTTCTATTGTTTTATTTCCCCCATGCTGCTTAATTTGTCTTCCTCTGCATGGCCTTTCCTGCTCATCCAAATCATCTGTCAAACTCAGTTTTGCTGGAGAATACTACATCCAGTCTTGATTCAATATATCTAGTTCTTCAGAAAATCTGTCAGCTCCACTAATTGCCCAGATTTAAGGACACATTATGTTGTTTTCTCTGAATATCAGTAAAATAATTGGTATTCTCACTCCATTCATACTTCCTTCTTTCTTTCCTCCTTTAAGCAACAAAATCTGTTACAAGAAAGTTATTTCCTAACTAAAGAGAATATAGAAGTAAACAAAATAAAGTCCTTATTCTAATAGAAATATTAAAAAAAAAGAATATATCACATGATAGTGTACTGTCACTGGAGGAGGTCAATGAGAGAATATGACTGAAGGTTAACCAGTGAGAGTGAGGCAGCCTTGAGAGAGTAAGGTGTTTTTGAGACCATCTGGACAGTGTATGTGACCAAACCCAGTTAAGGTTAAGGTCTCTACATACACTCGTAAGATTACTGCAGGCGGGTGCAGAGATCTACTAGTCTTATAGCCACCCAAGATAAGCCTTCTTTGCCGGTTCCTTGCTTATTAAACCTACTACCTACCAATCTAGCCTTTCCCTTTCTCTGGTATCTCCTTGCCTTTCATGAACTGCTGCTTGACAGTTTCATATTTTACCTAGGGAATTCCCAAGATTGCAAACTAACAATTGAGGAGCCAGCCAGAATACTAGAAAAATGGGTCTTGAGAAAGGGACATCCATGGGGGACATCCTTGGTTGGCCATCAACCTCTATGTGAGGAAGGATGGCCCTTATGTTAGAAGCTTGCAGATAGCTACATGATTTTTCAGGGAGTGTCCTGAAAACTCTTGCTGTTTTAATGAATTTGTTTGAAGAACTGTGAAGAGTGTACAGAGGCAGAGAAGGGAAATGAATGGTGGCTACAGTGGGCTAGCCTCTACTGTGGGCAGTTCTGTTGGCCCCTGCTGCCCACTGGAGGCGGAAGCTTAGGTTAGAAAGTTGGAGGAAGAGCTGAGGTTAGAGAAGGATGTATGGGTGCCCACTACTCTGCTAGCTTCTGGGCTGGAAGTTAAGGTGAGAGAGCAGGATAATAAGTTAGAGACCTTAACTTGCTGTTTTGCAAAGCTAGGAGGGTGCAAACTACTGTGGATTAAGTTCTGAGTGCTTGTAACACAGCCTGATTGGGACACTAAGTAGGGAAATCCCTGTGAAAGTGAGCAGAGTGAAGAGGAAGATGTTGTCATGATTGTGAAGTGGACAAAATGCCCCTGCTACCTGACCCCTAATATGATAGAAAGCAAAAACACAGTAACAACCCCAGCCGGTGAGGCAGCCCCCAATTGAGGAAATGTTCATGATGAAAGAATATAGTCCCACTGAGCTTATTGATATGGCTGCCAAGTTCCAGCAAAAGGCCAGGGAAAGTAGCCAGGCATGGTAAATGTGGCTATAGGATACAGGGAGTGATGGCTTTTCTCTGACAGGGCAGGAAGCAGAGAAAATGAGTATTGTTACCACACCACCCGCCCTCTGGCAGTGCCTGCATGGTGCTCTGGGAGTTCAGTTTACTCATTCCCTTACAGAGTGAATTATTTTATTCTGTGGGGAGGCTTGGTTCAATGAGGAAGATCCCTCATTGCGCGTGGGACCCTGGAACTCTATAGAGGAGGTACAATAAGTTCTTAGGGATCTGGCAATGAGACAGGCTATTTACTCCCCTGTCCTTGAAGGCCCTGATCAGGCCACATTCACTGCCTGAGTGAAAGTCAGGATCCTCTAGTCTGCCCTCAGTACCTGGTATGAGATGCTGATATTCATGTTAATCCCAGATGTAGGATAAGACATTTATGATATTGGGCAATACATTGCTTATCTGGGGGAAACTGACACATTCTGGGAATGGACATAGACTGTGGGAGAGACCCAAGACAGGGAGGGAACTCAAGAAGCCATAAAGCTATCCTAATTGGCTCTAATGGGTCTGGTAAAAGTAATCCTCAAACAAATGTGGTTTGACCTCATTGCTGATTGAGACCCCACCTGAAAAGGTAGGCCTGCAACCCAACACTGTGTTGGTTGATCTGTGGAAAGCCTTAAAATTTGAACAACAGTTCAGATCTGCCCCTACTGTCACTAGGGCCACCTTCTCCAGCAGAGACCTTAGGGATATAGTCCTATTCAGGATGGATGCCTCCCATGCCCCAAGTGTAAGATGCAGGCCAAGATGACCTCCAGGTAAGGCCCCATATTGAGGTCACTGTTCAGTAGCCCCCCAGAAATAAAATGTGAAATCGCTGGTTGATACTGAAGCCAAATGTAATCTTTTTATTTTTTCAAGCAAATGTACTCTAATACATGGTAATGCTCAGAAGTTTTCTGGCCCCTCAGTGCCATCAGTGGTTGTAGAGGGTAAATGGTTATGGTCAGGAAGGTCCTTTTCATACTGAAAATTGGATGCTCTCTCCCATGGGAATGTAAGGTTTTTCTCCCTCCAATACCAGAGGGCATATTGGGCACTGACATCCTACAAGGTCAAACTCTGAAAACTTTTATCAGTGAATTCTACTTCTGAGTTAGAGTACTCCAACCACTGCTGAGGGAAAACACCAACCAGGAACCACCCTGCAAAAAAATCTATCACCTGCAAAAAAGTCTATCACCCTGCAAAAAAATGGTAGCTGTCAAATAATATACATTTCTGAGGTAAGAGGGAGCATAAGGAGATATGAGAAACTGTTTGAGAACTGCTTTGGGTGGGTATTGCACACCTTGTTCACAGTGTTTTCAACATCCTGGTATGGCTGTTAAACAATAATAATTTTTATGATGAATAAACAATTGTAAAGATAAATGAAGATAAAGCCATGGGGGCTGGGGGAGTTGAGGTGGTAGCTGGTACTGTTTTGTAGAGGATTTTGTCAGGAAGGTGACTGCTTGGTGTATTAGAGCAATAGCCCTGGAGTCTCATGGACATGGAGAAGCCAGCAGTGGTGGCCATAAGTCCTGAGAGATGTCATGGATTATAGATAGTGGGTTTGGGATTTTACTGTAAGGAAAATGGGAAGCCAGTGAAAGGTTTATTATGTGCAGAGAAGTCTTTTAGATTTAGTTTAGTTTTTCTGCTAAACTTTCTGAAATTCATAAAATTGGTTAAGTATTCTAGTTCCAATTATGCTAGACTTTATATTCAAAAGTAGAACGAATTGGGGCACCTGGGTGGCTCATTCGATTAAGTGGCTGGCTTTAGCTCAGGTCATGATCGTGCAGTTCGTGAGTTACAGTCCTGTGTTGGACTCTGTGCTGACGACAGCTCAGAGCCTGGAGCCTGCTTCAGATTCTGTTTCTCCCTCTCTCTCTTACCCCACCCTGCTTGTGCACATTCTCTCTCAAAAATAAAGAAATAAAAAAAGAATACTGTGCATCAAACATAACTTGTTAAAAAATAGGAAGAATTAAACTTTTATGTATTAAACAATTATAAATAAACAGTATTCTGGGGAGGAATGTAATTTCCCCGAAGTAAATAATAAGACATCTTTAGTTGATAAATAATAGTAATATAACTTTATTACAGCTGTTTTGAGCTGTGTATTGGAGCACTTGGTGCACTGTCAATTACTAGCAGGAGTAAAGAGTGTAACTTGAAAATTACTCCTTTTTTAGAGTTTATTTAATTATTTTAAAGAGAGAGAGAGTGTGCACACGAGCATGAGTAGGGGAGGGGCAGACAGAGAGGGAGAGAAAGAATCCCAAGCAGGCTCTGTGCTGTCAGTGCAGAGCCCAGTGTAGGGCTTGATCTCAAGAACCATGAGATCATGGCCTGAGCTGAAATCAAGAGTCAGACACTTAACCAAATGAGCCACCCAGGTGTCCCCAAAATTGTTACTTAATATTTCCTGTCATAATAAGTATTATACTTAAGTATTATCAAACAATGTTAAAATAAATGTGGTGTTTTTGATACTTTTGAACTTATAAGACTAGGCTGAGTCTGAATCTTTTCTTTGCTACATACTTTGTGGCCTTGAGAATATCTCCCCAGTGTCTTTGTGTCTCAGGTTCTTTATTCCTAGCATGGGCATAATAGTCTCTAATTCATGGGTTATGTATGTTAAATACTTACCCCACTTTTTACCACATAGTAAGCATTTAAAATAATTATAGCTATAATAACTATATTATTTTTGTCTCTCCTCGTATTGTTACATATTAAACAGACTAAAATACGTTACAATGTTTGCAATCTGTTCACTTAAGCATACTTATTAATATAGCCTCATTTTTTGATAGTCTAAGGATCTAAAAGTAATATGTACAGAAGTAAAACAAAGAAACAACCACTATAAATTAAAATACTTTAGATGGCTAAATAATACATTCTTTACAATATGATGAAATTTTAATTTCAGACTCTCCAGTATTATTAGGACTTAATTTTTGTTCAATTAGTTTTGTTCAATGAACGTTTGACAATTGCCTTATTTATCTGTGACTCACTTGGGCATCTTGTAGATAATAAATGTTCAATAAGTGCTTGTCAAAGCGTGTGTGTGTGTGTGTGTGTGTGTGTGTGTGTGTGTGAAAGAGAGAGAAGGGGGAGGGAGGGGGAGAGAGAGGGTTTAAAAAGTAAAACATCTTCTTGAAATTGAGAGTTTTGTGCCCTATTTATAGGAATACAGAATGGTATGAGCCACTAGAAAACAACATAGCAATTCCCCAAAAGTTAAACATAGAATTATTACATGATCCAGAAATTGCACTTCTATGTGTATACTCAAAAGAAGTGAAAACAGGGACTCAAACAGATATGTGAACACCAGTGTTTATAGCAGTATTATTCACAGGCAGCCAAAAGGTGTTAACAACTCAAATGCCCATTATCAAATAAATGGATAAACAAAACATGGTGTATACATACAATGGAATATGACTCAGTCCTAGAAAGTAATGAATTCTGATTCATGCTACACCATGGACAAACCTGGAAAACATTATGCAACTTGAAATAAGCCAATCACTGAAAAGCAAATATTGTATTCAGTTATATAAGGTGTCTAAAAGTGGCAAATTTATAGAGGCAGAAAGTATAATAGAAGTTACCAGAGGCTGGAGGAATGGTAGAATGGGGAGTTACTCTTTAATGACTACAGAGTTCTAGGAATGGATAGTGGTGATAGTTGCACAAGTTTGTGAATATACTTAATCTGTTGGAATTGTGCACTGAATATGGTACATTTCATGTACGTTTACTTTACTTCAGTGGAAGTAAAGCCATGCAGTTTGGGGGAGAGGAATTGGGTGTTCATATTTCTACATCCTCCAGAGTTGTTTTAGCCTATCAGGGTAATTTGGTATCTCTTGACATAGAGATTGCTTCAGAGATGGACTTTGCCCAGGTGTAAAATGATACATAAAGGGTTACAATATTAATGTCTACAAAAGGAGCATGGCTGTAGAGTAACTACATCAACTAAAAATGCAGAGTTCCCTGTGTTCTGGACACTTTTATAGCCTAGCATCATAAAACATAACCAATCTATAATAAAGCTATGTTTCAAGTAAATGCACTGGCATGCTATGAAATATTAAAGGCTCATGTGTCCTCAGATTAAGTATCAGTACTTTGGTATTTTTTTTAATATTAATTCTTGAGAGAGAGAGAGAGAGCACACATGTGAACAAGGTAGGGAGGGGCAGAGAGAGAGAGGGAGACAGAGGACCCGAAGCAGGCTCTACAGCATGGTGATCTGTGAAACGATCTGTGAGATCATGAACTGTGAGATCATGACCTGAGCCAAAGTCTGACACCTAACCAACTGAGCCACGCAGGTGCCCCTGGGTAATTTTTAAATTTAAACTTTAATTTGAGAGCACTGCTAGAAAAAAGACTGGCAAACAGAAGGAGAAGCATGCAAAGCAAAAAAAAAAAAAAAAAGTTCTTTCTCTTTCTCTTTGTTTAATATGCTAAATGCAGAATAGTGCTAGTATATTCCTAGGTTATCTAGCTTAAACTCTAATTCTGGTCAAAAACATTCAGAAGAGAATGTCCATCCCATCCCCAACCCTCCTTAGTTAAAGCGAGAAAATCTCCTAAAGCAAACAGAGACAAATTGTTCCTAGTCAAAAATAAATCACCTTTGGTGGAGGTGGGAAGGGCCTATGACTACAAAGAACACAATAGCTGAAGTTATTTTGGTTCTGTTTCTCTGTTCAGTAAGTGCAGGCTTGTGTCCTTTTTTCTCCACTCCTCTCCTTTTCCATGATCTGTTTCTCAAAAGAGAAACAGCAAAAATAAAGATAAAATAGTAAATAAAAATGATAGAGACTATTGAATCAGATATAATCTTAGAGAAATAGTGTTTAAATTCTGAATTTGCTGTTTTAATAATGCAAGTATACCCAACATTAATTTTAGTATAGTTTTGTAAAGGGAGATGTTTTCGTATTTAAACTGCTTGCTATAAATACATGGAAAGGAGGTTATATTGGAAGGGCTACCAAACAGGAATCCTAATGTTACACATCTTAAGATTTCAAAGCATTCGACCACTGTCACCCTGAATGTCTAGTTGAGGAGAATAAATTGCCAAAAATTGTTATACATTTTTCTAAATAGTACTTTGGGAAGTCAGAAAAATGGCATTCAAGGGGAGATAAATGGTTGAAGGTTTTAAAAGAATGAACAGAAGAGGAGTGATGGAGCAAAACCCTAGAAAAGTGTTGAGAAGGTATGGGAATCACCATTTGACAGGGATTTTGGAGAAAAGTGGCTTCTCACTGCTTTTCACTTGAGCTTTGAGCAATTGTTTGTGCCTTTTAGTTTAAATATGTATATATGACTTCAAATTTTCTGTAGATAAGGAAAGTGTAAGTTTCTGTTTTTAGAAACCTAATTGAAAGATTAGAGGAATTATTCCTCTAAAGCGCTAGAAATAAAAGGGGAAATGAATCTAACAACCCAACCATGGGCAACAAGTGGAGAAGTTTCTGTTCCTTTAGAAGATGATCTAAAAATATTAAAATGATCCCTGCAGCCTTTCAGCAGATGTATGTGGTGGGAGGGGTCAAGGTGGGCAATCTGAAACTGCATTTGAGGCTCTCCCAGACTAAGGTGTCCATGGTGGTTCCAGAACAGCTCTGGGCAAATGACTTACTCTTGCCTACTTTGTAACTCCCCTCCCACCGCATTTTCCTTTATATGTATTTATTAGGCAAAGAAAATTATAATGAGTTAACAACTTTGAAAGAAATAGATTCACTCAAAGCTCCATCTCTTAAATGATTTTAAATAAGTTTGATTTGTTTATTTCCATGCTCTTTTAAGGTATTTATTGTTCATATGTGCCCATTTTTAAATAATCGCAATCCCTTCACAGATACAATTTTGAATTCACAGTCATTTCACTCCAGCCTTTGTTTATAAGAATTACTCCATGTTCCTGTTAATTTTAAAATAATCTCATTAGTGGCTATCACTGCCTATTTCTGTAGTGTTTAACAATTAAGTTTTTTCATTCTTTCATGGTCATAAATAATATTGAGAACAGGTACTAAAATGTCTTTTAGAGGGTAATTGCTTTTATAAAAATATATTGCAAAAGCCTGAGGCACAAGGTGAGACATTAAGACTTTGGCTAAGATCAAGAATTCTGACAATGCACAGTAGTACACGAGAGAAGCATAGATGAGAAATTATTGAGGATCCTTGTTAGACAATGGAAAGTGAGTGGTGAAAAGAGCCATTAGTACTGATATGTTCACTGCTGATTAGCTTTTTAAAATTCTTTTTGCTTTTTTTATCTTATTTTTATTACTTTCCTTATTTTTTAATTCCATTTTTATTCTTTTTTTTTTTTTTAATTTTTTTTTCAACGTTTTTTATTTATTTTTGGGACAGAGAGAGACAGAGCATGAACGGGGGAGGGGCAGAGAGAGGGAGACACAGAATCGGAAACAGGCTCCAGGCTCCGAGCCATCAGCCCAGAGCCTGACGCGGGGCTCGAACTCACGGACCGCGAGATCGTGACCTGGCTGAAGCCGGACGCTTAACCGACTGCGCCACCCAGGCGCCCCTATTCTTTCTTTATAAAGATTTAAAGAAACAATATATGCCTGATAACAATTGTTATTCATAAAAAGTGCCAAATTATTTATAAAAGAATTTGTTGTTGACTTTTCCATCAACATAAAGAACAGTAAATTCCCCTCAAGGGACACCTGGGTGGTTTAGTTGGTTAAGCGTCCAACTCTTTATTTCAGCACAGGTCATGGTCTCATGGGTGGTGTGATAGAGCCCCACATCAGGCTCCTGGCTCTGCAGTGACAGAGTGAAGCCTGCTTGGGATTCTCTTTCTCTCTTTCTGCCCCTCCCCTACTCACATGCACATGCACTCTTGCTCTCTCAAAATAAATGTAAAAAAAAGAAAAAAGAAAATAAATAAATTCCCCTCAATATTATTAGCAGCCACAGTATTTAAATGAACTGAGTAGAATCTCATGGTAAGAAAAGGACCTGCCTGAATTGCTTTGGAGAGAAAGGAACAGTGTGGGTGTATGCTGTGATTATATTTGCCAGTTGTATTATATCCTACAGTACTTGGCTATTGTGTTGTTAGTTAAAACTCTCTTCTTTAGAAACCCTTGCCTCATGCATTCACATGGATACAGTGAGAGTTGACATATTATTGCTACAAAATTTTGTCTTTCGTTGTAATAGTGGTTTGGTCCAGATATGAAACGTTGACCCATTTGAATTGTTGACTCTATTCCCTGGGACTGCAGATGAAAATTAGAGTCAACTTATCCTTGGTTCCAAAATTATAATTTGAGAAACCAATGGATTATTGTCTGGTGGTTTCTGGAGAGAAGGAAACTGATGATGGTATTTGAGCTAATTGTTCCAATTCTTTCTATGATACATAAATCTTGCATTCTCCCATCTTTCCTTATCTACTCTTGAGGACTCCTGGATAGATGCACAGTATGCTTGTACATTTTTTCTGCCTGAATGGGGACCTACTACTATATAGGAATCTCATCCTTCTCAGAGATGAATTTTGCTCTTGGTTAAACCTACATCAACTATTAGTTAAGAAACTTCTTACTTCTGGAAAAATAATTGTCTGACAAACTAATTCACAATGAGTTGTAAATATAGGTTAATAGTTTAATGCACATTCCCAAATCTGTTAAATAAGAATTTTATAGAAAGATATTAAAATTTTCTGTTTCTTTGTTATGCCAGTTATTTCAGAGAAATTAGGGAGAATCAGCAAAACGTGAGGCCTCGACATAGTATGGATTGGCCTCTTTTTTTTCTTTTCTTTTTTTTCTTTTTTCTTTTTTTAATTTTGAGAGAGAGAGTACACGTGCAGGGAGAGGGGCAGAGGGAGAAAGAGAGACAGTCTTAGCAGGCTCCATGGGGCTCAATCCCATGACTGGGGATCATGACCTGAGCCCAAATCAAGAGTTAGACGCATAACTGACTGAGCCGCACAAGCGCCCCTGGCCTATTTTTATCTCTGCCTGTCTCTCTCTCTGGACTTGCTACCTCTCTTTTCTAAGACTTTATTTTTGCTTTTCTTCAGCTGCCTACATGTGACCTCTATGAGGTGAGAGGATGGAGGGTCTATATACAAAGCTGACAAATTTCATATTTGTTCAGAAATGAACAACACAATTCTACTTGGACTCCACGATCATTCCTTAAAAAGTAAAGTCCCGTGCCTACCTGCTAACACCATTCTTCACTCTTCATTTACGTATGATTTGATACATCCTGACTCGGCCACATGGTATGTTTTACTTTTAGAACCACTGATAATCAGCATAGTCTCTCTGTATCCCCTGTACCATTGGCTGAGAGAGACAAATTTGATTAACAAAATTTATAATTTCACTTAGCCTCATGAGTAACATATAGACTCATGGATTGAGCACCTTCTCAGGTGCTCATTAGTGATCCAATTCCAGTGTAAGAAGTATGGATTTACAGAGAATGAACCATGGTCACTTAAGCATAACAGAGAAATCCTCTTACAGGGACTGAGAAGACATGGTATTAAATGATCTTGTGTCTTTACTGAAATCTTAATTGATCTTAACCGTAAAATGTGATAAGAGAAATAATTTTTAAAAATTGAGTAGATAACCTAATAAATTCCTTTCTGTCTCTTCTCCTTCCTCCCTCCCTTCCTCCTTCTACACACACACACACACACACACACACACACAGTCTCTGGAGTTGCAGTTAATGATACTAGTTTTTCAGAATTAACCACGAAAAAACCCACAATTGTGGTCTCTAGGTTGACTCGGATCTTTGGAGGCATGTTTAGTCTTAATTTTCTTTTTCACTTATCTTCCCCTTCTCCATCAGGAAATAATATAGAACAGCACAATAGAAAGAAAACTTGGAGACCAACAACTTAGATCCCCTGACTACCACCAACTATCTAAATGTCCTTGAGAAGTCATCTAAGTTTACCCACCTCCCTTCCTCCCTCCCTCCCTCCATCTTTCTCTCTTTATGTATATATATGCATATATTTATATTTAATGCAGACAAAAGGAAAATTTGATGACTCTAATACTCAAAGTGTGTGTTTATAAAATTGTCAGTTTCTCAAATATGAGTTGCTATAGGTCCAAACTTTTGAGTACCAATACAAAAATGAATAAATAATCATTTATGTAATTTATAATATCTAAAAATAAAGAATAATTTCTGGTTCTAAATGAAAATAGCATTTATTTTTACTGAAATGAAGGAGCTATTCCTTCCACGGGTCCTCATAGAGAAGGCATCATATAAATATAATAAAAAAAATATTCCTAACTATATCCTGAAAATAACTACAGAAGTAGTCGTTCCTGCAATCATTAAGGGTATAGGGTCTGAGTGACTTTGAGCAAATTACTCAATCTCTTTGTGGTCCAGATTTCTTATTGTAAAATAGAGAAAACAATGGCATCTAATTCAAATATTTTTGTGAGGATTACTTGAAATCTTGTGCAAATGATTCTTATAATAGTTCCTGACACATAGTGAACACATAATAATAAGCTATTATTATGTCTGAAATATGGTTTATTATTTTAAAAAATATGTCAGGGGTGCCTGGGTGGCTCAGTTGGTTAAGCATCTGACTCTCAATTTCAGTTCAATATCAGGCCATGATATCACAGTTTGTGGGTTCAAGCCCCATGCCTGTGCTAACAGTACTGAGCCTGCTTGGGATTCTCTCCCCTTTCTTTCTCCCGCCCCTCCCCTGCTCACACTCTCTTTCTCTTTTTCAAAATAAATAAATAAACATAAAAAAAATATTTATGTCAAAGAAGACAATGGCTTAAGCACCAAATTGGATTTGTCTCACAATAAGGTTTTGAACAAGCCAAAATTTTCAGTGTTCTGTGATGGTCAAACTCAATCCTGGGAGATACTTTAAAATAGACAAATGAATAGACTACCTGTTCTTGAGTCATCCACAAATAGTTTCGTTCAACCTAGTTTTTGATACCTATTGATCAACTGTGATTTTGTGGTCATACTATTTGAAAAGTACTTGGAAAACAGCTTTTCTGAGTTGTTAATTAGGTGCAAACCTTGTGTTTTAAAGGGGCTAAAAGGAGATTTCAAGTTTAGGGGCTTGATAAAGACACATGTCTGAATAGAAACCCTCTATCTCAGCATGGAGATGTACAGAAGCTATCTGGGGCAATAGCAACATTCTAGTTAAAATATAATTTGGGATTTGACCCAGCATCTAGATGAATGTATAGTTGAGGCTCACACATTTTGGCCAGAGAGCAGAGGCATAATGATGTCACCTTGGAATGTTTTGAAAGCAGGTGTAAAAAAAATGCTCACCTCAGCCATAAATAAAAGCCCAGTGAAATACTCATAGAATGTTTAACCTTGAGCAATATTCATTTCTTGTATGTACTCCAAATATATGCCAAAGTAACTAAGTGGACTTTATATACCGTACAGATTTATTGATTAAGAGCCACTTAAGAGTTACAGAATATGTACCCAAAATAATCATTTTGGTTATAGAATGTTTCACGATACAATTTATGCTTCAAAGTATGCTGGTGGCTGTTTGTAGACTAGATTATTAGAAGGCAATGGTAAAATCAGGAAGATAAATTAGGATGCTATAGCAGAAATATGGGTGAGACATTTATGGCTCTAAGTAAATCAGTTCAAGGATTTGTAAAAGCGTATCATAGACAAATCCACAAGATTCATCCCTCATCCTGATGTTCCTATCCCCAGGTTCAGCTAAATCCCTCAAAGAATATGGGAAATAAAAGCTAAAATGTCATCAAACCAATCTTTTTTGATCTTAGCAGTGGATGTGTGTCTTGACAGGGGCAATGTGTACTTGTATACTTTAAAATGAACCAGGCACAGCTTGCCAGGGAAAGGAACTGAAATTGGATGAGTTTGCAGTGGTATGAGCCAGGTGACAGTCCCTTTGCAGTTGATGAAGATAAGGATGGCCAAACTACCTTTCTTTTTTCATTTCTTTTGTCTGAATGCTGGAGATTTAAAAGTCAACAAAACTATGAAAGTGAACAGATAATTCCTCTTAAAGTTCAAGTTTCTTGCTAGAGAATAATATCAGAAAAATATTCCATCAGCATTCTTTTTGCCTGTCCAACTAGCCGTATTTCAGAAAAGAAACCATAGTACTTGAAGGTTATGATACTGGGAACTTCTATAGGAAGTTAGGAAACTTCTGAATCAATGCATTTATATTGTCAAACTGGCAACATTATGAGATATTACCAATAGAGAAATTATCTAAAGGCAGATGAGGTCATATGTGTCAAAATATTAGTTTTAAATTTGGAAGTTTATCAAGAACTGTGAAAGATTTGAGATTTTATCCTACTTGCAGGCTGACAAGTTGGCCTCTCAAAGTTTCATGGATATGGGCAGAAGACAAGAGACTTCTGGTCAGAGACAAAGGATTTTATTACTCTTGGCATAGCAGACAGCATGAGTTTCAATTTGCATCTGACCCACTAGCCCTGACCCCCGCCAAGTGCCACAGGAGCAATGTAGAGGTAGGCCCTGGTAGATGCTTGTGTGCATGATGTATTTGTATCATAGCTAAGGAACCCCAAGTATGAGGAACCCCAGTCTCTTACAACATAGCAACAAGCAAACCTGCCCAGTCTTTGCTCTAAAGGGAGACATTTATCTATATTATACTTGACAGCAAACAAATCTTCCCTCTGCTTCAGATGTAATATATGTCTTCCATGGCTGTTTGCTATCCAGACATTCTTCTAAAGGTAGTCCAGAAAAATTTGTCATCATTGTGAAAAAAAAAATCATTGTAAAAATGCATAGCCACCAATGACTTGTGACACACACATATACCATTGAAGTACGTGGGTTGAGAAGCTATTTTATATATGATGTAGTTAGCCTAAATTGGGCTCTCCCATCTCGATCAACCAAGAACAGACAAGTGTTCTTTTGGGATCTTCAAAGGAGTGGAGCAAGTCCAGTCAGCCTTCTTTGTGAGGATTCCATTCTGTCTCTTCCAACTACTTCTATTTTCCTCTACTTGGTTTTTTTTATTACATATAACAGCTAGATTAAAGGTCCTATTGCCTGTGGGGAATGGTGAGGGGGCTACAAAGAGAGAGAACATGCTGTTTTTTCATTTCCACCATGTATGATATTGAAACAATTTATGAGATTATTGAAAGTGATAAGCCGAAAACCAAAACAATATGTCCTAAAAAGTAGCAGCTTTCCTGAATTATATCCTAAATTCTTTTCCCTGAACTTAGAATAGAAACACCAACTGTTTATAAATGAAGAATAAATGCTGTTAGCAAAGCATACTTGTATCTGTAGGTTTCTTATGGTGAATCTCAGGGCTGTAGCTAATATCCATATTTTTCAGAATTAATCATGGCTCTGGGGCTCCCTGGTGGCTTTGAGTGCTTACTTAGTTATTTGGAGATATGTTAGGCTTGCTACTCTTTCAACAAGCTATTTAGCACAGCATTAAATGAATTGTAGTTATTTCGTCCTCTTATTTCACTTTCCTCTCCACTAAGCTAATGCCACACATTCTAGATTTTTGACATAAAGTAACTCAAAGTAAAATTAAATTTCTGTAAATTAATGAAATGTAAGTGGATAGAGAAATGTAGTTACTGTACTTTTTAAAACTAACTTGAAACCTTTGGAAATACATGATAATGTAATGTACTAAAAAATTGCTTGTCAAATTAGGATTGGGTGAGTCAGATGTAAAAGATTAGAAAAAAAAGAAATGAGAATCATTAAAAGATTTTGTAGTAATATTCCTTACAACTGACTCTAAGTTGTCCTTTCGTTTAAAGAAGGGGTGTTGGTATTGAAAAAAAATAAAGAAGGGGTGTTGTATGGAAACCAATTTGACAATAAATTTCATATTAAAAAAATTAAAAAAATAAAAAGATCTTACAGTAAAAAAACAAAACAAAACAAAAAATAAAGAAGTCTGTACTGGAAACCCCAGATATTTTATTTTGTATGTGGCTTATTCATGAAGAAGGCACTGAGCTACAGCCAGCAGACCTATATATAAGGGTTAGGCTTTGTCATATGAAATTTGGTGAAAGAATATTTGTCTGTTTATCTATCTATTTTTTTAATTCTCCATTTTAACCAATGTTTTCAATTACGTGGTAAATTTTGGTGATGGAAGGTATGGGGGGGGGGATGGCTTCCTTCTCCCCAGGTGGCAGTTGGTGGCATGGGCATGCTTTTAGCCCTTCAGAAGATTTGCATATGTGTATTCTGACCCAGTCTGTGCTGATTTAAAATGTGATCTTTTGAGGATAATTCATTTCCCCCCCAGAAGTTTCTAGGGGAGAGAGAGAGAGAGAGAGAGGTAGCGCACTCTCTTACACAAAGCTGGTAAACTATGTATGTAGGTTTTTGTTAGTTTTTGTTTTTAGCTTAAATTTTTTTTCCTTTTTCACTTAGAATTGAAGTAGGAACACTTACTTATATCATGAAGTCTTGGAAAATGTGATTTTTGGATTACGTAACATTTCACCAAAATAATACCTTTTAAATTTACTTTAATACCCAAGATTTGGGCATTTAGGTTGCTACAAGATTTGTATGATTATCCTCTGTTCTTGTTGTCCAATTATTCCTATGGCTAAGTCCCTATAGGTGGAATTGCTATTTCACAGAGTATGACAAATTTTCAGACTCTTGATATATGTAGCCAAATTCCTGAATAGAGCTTATTCCAATTTATATTTTCCCCAGCTAGTTTATTGCATCCTATTGAACAATATGTATCAACATTTTTAGAATCTTTGTCAAATTGTTAGGCAAAAATCGTGTTTATACTACTTTAAAATACATTGGTTTCAAGAGGAACATTTCTTCCATATGCTTATTGATCATTTTTCATTCTCTTATAAATTGAATAAACTCTGCAAATTTCTCAGGAAGATACGATTGTGGTTTGTTATATTTACTGCAATTATTTCCCCCAACTTATTGCTTTTTTAATTTTATGGTGTTTGAAATTGCACCAAACACTAACAAAAGTAGAAGTATGGAAATTTCAATGTTACTATTTAAATTCCAACTTTTTAAAAAACATTTAAATTATTAAAGGGCTTACTCATAATTAACGGTAAACAAATTAAGCAATCCCTAGATGACTTGATTAAAGCTTATTAGTTTCAAAGACTGTCATAGAAAAAGTGAAGAAAATGATGACTGATTATGACTTTGCTGTAGCAAAATACTGCTTATATAGCGTGAAATATGTTTACCCTCCTGAAAAAAAAAACTCAAAGTAGTAAATCTACTTTTCTTTTTAATTTTTTTTTTATTGAGAGAGAGAGTGGAAGTAGGGGAGAGGGGCAGAGGGAGAGAGAGTGTCTTAAGCAGGCTCCACACTCAGTGTAGAGCCTGACACAGGGCTCTATCCCCTGACCCTCAGGTCATGACCTGAGCCAGAATCAAGAGCTGGACACTCCGGCCCAGTAAATTTACTTTTCCTTGTTGTTTAGCCATCCAAGAAAATCCCAAATATCCAAGTTGCAGTATATTATGATATGCACATGTAGTACATCTTTTAGTTGTCTGTGTGAATTTCTGAAAGATAAGGTCTCTTCAGGTCAGGGCATACTAAAAATATGTTTCAAAAAGTAAAAGAACACAAAAATCTGAAAAAAAAAAGCCTTGCTGCATTTCATACAAGACTAAGTGAAGTATGATATATATTTGCCAATTAGATGTAAAAGTAAATCTCAATAGAAACGCCATCACTTTCATCACAAGAAAAACTAGTAAGATATAAAAAGATACACAGTGTGACATAGTGTAAACCGTACATATTATATTAAGCTATAAAGGTTTGAGACATTTTAAAAGCATCAATCTTGCAAATTTACTTTATAAAAAAGGAGATGGGGGATCTAGAAAGGGAATTTTTAAAAATCTCCAAGAGTTCCTAAAATTTTAATATAGTAAAAACTTAAAAAAGGCTTTTTTTTAAACAAGATATTTTTCCTATACTCACATGGAAACAGAGAAGTTACAAGGAGTCCTCTTTTGATTTCAGATGAAGAAGCATTTTCTAAAACTCTTTCCTAACAACTTTTTGAAGGATTAGTTTTCCTCTTACGCTGTCTGATGCCATCCTCTGCTGCGGCACTACCTTTGCATTTTCTTTTTCGTTGCAGATGTTTTATACGTGACAACTTGAGTTTTCCCTTAAGGGGAGCTTACTGTCATCTATCTCCTGTCCTCATGTCTTGCTCTACCTTTTACTCCTCTTTCTATTGTTTAGTGTGAAACAGCTGCCATAAAATGTCTGAAACCTGAGCTTCTGAGGGGCAGGTGCAGAAGGTGTGAAAACAATAGAGGGATAGCTGCTTTCTTAATGGAAGTCCGTTTATTTGCCTGTGAAATAGCACAGTCAGATTCAGGAAAGGAGAGAAAAAGGTCCGCCCACAACTAAAGAGTTGGCATTCAGGAGATTGATCATAGGGTGAATTAATTGGCTTCATCCTTTTACAAAACTGAGGTATAATTTACATAAGGTGAAATGCACAGATCTTAAATATACGCTGATAAATTTTGACAGATGTTAGCAGACATGTATCTGACACCATGATCAAATTATAGAATGTTGTCACCCGTCCGGGGTGCCTGGTGACTCAGTTGGTTAAGCCTCTGACTCTTGATTTCCACTCAGGTCATGATCTCAGGGTCGTAGAATGGAGCCCCGTATCAGTCTCTGTGCTGAGTATGGAGCCTGCTTAGGATTCTCTCTGTCCCTCTGTCTCTCTGCCCTTTCCCAGCTTGTGCGTGCATGTCCACAAGCTTTCTCACTCTCTTAAAAAAAAACAAAGAATATTTTCATCAGTCCAAAATGTTACCTCACAGTAGCTTCTAGTCAATTAGCAATTGCTGTTCTGGTTTCTACTGCCCTAAATTAGTTTTGTCTGTTCTTGGGGTTCATTTAAATAAACATCCAGCACAAATTATTTTCGATTTGTATCTTTCATTTAACATAAAATTGTGGTATTTATTAAGTTACTGTGTATATAGATATCCCATATTTGGTTTGGTTACAACCAAATGAATGTTATGCTTAACTTTAAAATTAAAAAAAAAGACATTGGAATTTTGATAGGGATAGCACTGAATCTTTAGATTAATTTCAGGAATGTTACCATTTTGGCAACACTGAGTCTTCTGATCCATGGACATGGAATGTCTTTACATTTATTTAGGTATTCTTTTATTTCTTTCAACAATGTTTTGTATTTATCAATGTACAAGCCTTGTACTTCTTTTATAAGATTTACTTCTAAGTATTTTATTCTTTTTTGATGCTATTATGAATATCATTTTCAGATTGTTTATTGCTAGTATATATAATGAAAATTGATGTTCATAAATAAATGAGTAAAGCAGCCTTGCTTTATTAGTTTTAACAGTTATTTTGGTAGATTCCTTAGGATTTTCTGTAACCAGTAAGTATTATCCATGAAACAAGAGTGTTTTATTTCTTTTTTTTTAATCTGGATGACATTTATCTATTTTTCTTGCCTAATTTACCTGACAAGAACCTTGGGTACAATATTTAATAGAAGTATTAATAATGGGGGTGCCTGGGTAGCCGATTCAGTTAAGCATCTGACTCGGTTTCGGCTCAGATCACAATCTTACTGTTCATTGAATTTGAGCCCTGCATTGGGCTCTGTGCTGGTAGTACAGAGCCTGCCTGTGATCCTCTCTCCCTCCCTCTCTCTCTGCCGCTCCCCTGCTCCTGGTCTCTTTCTCCCTCCCTCTCTCTCATTCTCTCTCGAAATAAATGAATAAACATTACAAAAATTCAAAAGAAGTGTTAAGAATGAACATACTTGTCTTGTTCCTGATCTTATGTGGCATGCTTTCAGACTTTAATCTCTAAATATGATGTTAGCTATGCATTATTCATCAATATCCTTCATCAGATTCAGGAAGTTGCCTTGTCTTCCTAGTTTTTAAAGTAATTTTATCCTTCCATAATTCGTTGTTGTGTTCTTAACATTAGGAACTTATTTACTCTTACATCTGAATTTTAATCTGTTATTGTAGATAAAGAAGCTGTGCCACCTTAATCCTACTTCAAGGCAGGACATGTTGCCCAGCTGTCAGCAATACAATCAGCCAAGAGCTTTCACATCTCATTTTCTTCAGGGTCGGGCTCAACTGCAGGGAGGAAACTCTGCTAAGGTCATGCATTCCTTAGATATATGCATTTTTGGCTCAATGTGAGAAACTGTAACAGTTTTTGCTCCAGAGTTCTTTGTTGTATTGGCCAAAGCTTTGCCAGAAGTATCGTGTTTTTTCTTTGCTTTCTATCTAGTCCCTTTTCCTTCCCATTCCCTTCCTAAGTGTTGGTCCCTAATAACCATTTTGAAACTCCAGACTATATCTGATGATTTGTTTCCAAGGAGCTGAACTTCTAACAGTTGGGACCAGTAGTGTTCTAAGAATGCCAGTGATAAGGTGAAGTTTTGGCTCTTGATTTTATCACTTGGAGCTTGATCTTTGGAGCCTGACTGGCTGAGGACCTCATCACTGATTATAGGTGGAAGTACAATTGTTTAAATTTTAACTGGGGATGAATTGGGAAGGAAATGTATGGCGATGATGAATGAAAGAAAATGTATGAGGAGTTTGAAATATAGAGGAAATAGTAGCTGTAAAGATAATGGGATTGGATAGTTATTGCTAGATTCTACTGGTGCTCATCAGAAAGACAGTAAAGATAGGAGAGCAAATAATAAGTGATTGAAAGCTAGATGTCAAGTCAAAGGTCCTCTTCTGTTGCAGACAAAAAAGTCTTCAAATCTTCCAGGCAGAAAGTAGAGAACCAAGGACTATACTTTAAACGTGATTAAAAACTTAACAAAGTCAAGCTTGTTATATCAAAATAAGGACACTGATTAGGAAAACTTGGGGCCCTGACAAAAAGGATGGAGAGATCTGGATGGATTTTCCCCAAGGTTTTGTTTTCCCAGACTGCTCTGAACACACTGAGGCTGGAGATGGGGTCCATTTCTTTCTTTTAGGACTCTGGCTGTTATAAAACAGTACATAAGGGAACATGTGCTCCCGTCAGGATATTCTCTCATTTATTGGCCATTTCTTTCATAACTATAGCTAGGGTTAAGTTATAGCATACCTTTAGTAGATGTATTCTGGAACTGATATATTGACAGGAGCTGGGGGAGTCTGCTTGGATGTGGATTCTGAGATTGTTCCATCAAGGAGGTCCTTAACATAAAATTAGATCAGGAAGAATTTACTAATTTGAGACTGCTTTCCAAAATAGGATTCAACACTGACAAATGACTTAGGATGATGAGAACTTTCCTTTCCGATGGCTCCCAGAAGTATGAAAAAAAGTGATGGCTTATGCTGAGTGAAGTTGAAATGCCATAATTGCCATGGCAGATGGTGGAGAAAGAGATTAAAAGTCTCAGGGAAATGGAAAAACTAGAATGAACCTATTATGTATGGCCAGAAAACTCTCCAGATGATTATATTCCATAGGAAAACTCAAAAGACGCCATTACTAAGATAAAGAATGTGCTGAACGGACTAGTATCCCTAAAATATGTTTCGTGGTGGTTCCCCCCTGTAGCCAGGGCTTATAACACCTTGGCTCCTGCATGACCATGGGGGTGAGAAGACTCCGAAACAATGGAGGGCAGGTGGTGGTGGTGCTTAGCCACTAGATGTCAGAGTCTCAATTTATTAAAGTCACTGAAATGGCAAACCAGGGAGATTGACACAAAAATATTATGGATATGGTTACTTGAATTCAATGTTACAAAGGGAAATACATATGGGCATCCTATAAAGATACTGATAAATATATATAATCAAAAGAAAATAAGAATGAATAAGCAGGAGACTGAGATAATCACCCTACAAAAATTTTCCAGTTTTCAGATCTAGAATCTACTGACTGAAGAAGTCATCAAGCCTCCAGAAGGAAATGTGCCATAACACTGATACAAATACATACTATACTTATTCCTGTAATTATTTTTCAATATTACCTATGGCCATTTCCTCAAACAATGATGCCAAGATAAAGGGGCATATCCAGGTGTTTGAGAAGTTTTGGATATAGGGTCTGAGTCACCTTGATACTCTTGTCACTATGGCCCCCCTATTACAGTGGGGACTTATCAGATCAGGTGAAAAATGTAATGCTGGCCAAGGTCCAGCTTATGATGGGCCCACCAAGTCTCCAAACCCACCTAATGGTCATTTATCCATTCCCTGAATATATAATTAGACTTGATGTGTTTGGCATTTAACACTGTCATATACTGAGTCTTTCATATGTGGAGGAATGGCCAAATGAAATACCCCTCACCAGCCAAGATGGTAAATAAGAAACAATAAGGCATTACAGGAAATGGAATGTGGGTAGAGGAGGTTGGAGCTATTATTAAGGATCTCAAGGTACTCCTATTCATTCCCCAGTTTGGCCACGACTGAAACTAGTTGGATACTGTAGGATTACCATACGTTACTGAAAGTCAGGTAAAGGGTAGCTCTAATCACAGCCACCATGCCATAAATAGTGTCTTTTCTAGAGGAGAATAATATAGATTCCATGGATAACTCTCTTGCTCTCTGTCATGATGCAGTCTGAAGATGTCTGGACCATTTTTGATATTCTGAGATTACATTGATTCATTATATCAATAACATTGTGTTTGTCTGACTGGATGAGCAAGAGGTAGCCAGCTTTGCTACAGGCCTGATAAGATAAATTTTCTCCAGAGGTAGGATATAAACCCTGAGAAGATTCAGGGGGCTTAGCCACTTGAGTAAAATTTTAGAGGTTCAGTGGTTAAGGGCCTGTCAGTATATCCTCTTTCAAAGTAAAAGATAAATTATTAAATATTGCTTCTTCTCCCAGAATAAGAAAGCACAATGCCTGATGGGTCTCTTCATGTTCCAGAGATAGCATATTTCACACTCAGCTGATATACTGAGTGACAATTTTTTTTGTTGTTGTTGTTCTACCTATGTATGCAGCCAGAGCAGTGAAAGGCCTAGCAGGGCAAGCCTGGTTTTTGTGATACACACCTTGCTTTTTGGACCATGCAATCTGTCAGAACCAGTATGTTGGAGATATCAGTACTATGTGAAGGTACCAGGTTGATTTTATGTCAAGTACCAGTGGTAGAATTATAATATAGGCTCCTGGGGTTCTAAAAAAGGCTATAACATTTGCATCAGGGAATTATATGTCTTTTGAATAATAACTCGTGGCAGACTTCTAGGCCTGACTATGGCACTGTAAGTGACCATGTGGACAGAACTAATTATGAGGAGTTAGGTCCTGTAATTCCCACCAATTCATAAAGTCAGGTAATACCAACAATAATCCATTATAAGATGGATTAAGAGTTATGCACCCAGGACTGAGCACAGATTCAGAAGACACACAAAAAAACTGCATAATCAGGCAGTCCAGGCACCCATGGCACCCGCTGGAGTAGTACCAGCACTTTTCCCCCTTTCTATGGTTAGATGATAAAATAGAAATTCAAGTGACCTATTTGAGTGCCTCTTGGTTCTTTCTTGCCTTGTTGTGACTACAAATGAAGTGAAAGCAACCTCAACCTGGGCATAATGACCATGGTTCAGAGACTTCAGAGATGGTGTGTGCTTTATAACATTAGGCAAGCCACTGCTATGGGCTGAATTGTGTCCCCCCACCCCCCAAATTCACATGCTGAAAACCTACCCTTCGATATTATGGTATTTGGAGATAGGGCCTTTGAGAGATAACTAGGTTTAGTTGAAGTCATGAGGATGGGGCCTTCATGATGGGACTAGAGCCTTTATAAAAAGAGGAGGAGATACCAGAGCTCTCTTTGCCATGTGAGGACATAGCAGCAAGGTGGTCATCTGCAAGCAAGAAGAGAGCCCCTACCAGGAGCTGAATAGGCTGGCACCTTGATCTTGGACTTCACAGCCTTCAGAACCATGAGAGATTAATGTCTGTTGTTTAAGTCACTTTGCTGGCACTTTCTTGTGGCTGCTCAAGCTGTCTATGACAGCCATCAAGGTCAACAGAGTTGGTAGCTCAGGGTAAGGGGACTCTAGAATGGATAGCAAAGGAGACAGACAATAGGCATTGGGTGCCTTTCTAAGGCTAACTTACACAGCCTCCCTTTTCTAAGTTTTCCTTCAGGCAGAGAAGCCTTCAGCAATTGTGGAGAGGCTGTCCTCTGAAAGTTTATGAAGTTTGTATGAGTAGTACCAGGGGTGGGCAATGGTGGCATAGAGATGTGTTATGAAGATGCCCCTTCAGAGAAGAACTTGCTGCTCAGCTATGTGCATTGCAGTCAGCAGACATCCTTCAGCTCTCAGTTCCTTCAGGACTTGCCTCAGTTTCCCAAAGTTGTTCCACCCCAGGTCATACCCTTTCTAGGGAAGCCCATAACAGGTGACTGGATCAGTGAGTTATCTAAGACCTGGCCATTTTGGGCTGATAAAGAACACCATGATAGCTAATACTACCACTAGAACTCACCACCAGGTTGGACAAGACTTTCTCAGGCTTCCATTGCAGTTAAAATTCTTCCTGTATGTAGTCCTGCTTCCTATGTCTTTCACAGATCCGTGGATTTTTATAATGTATTTTTAATTAAATTGTTTTTATTGGAAGGAATACTACAAAAAATTGCTTGTTTGGGGCCCTGCACACCCTAGAGTCAACCACTAGCCAAATTGACCCAATTCAGTCAATTTCTTGGCTAGTCTTCTTTTACACTCACAATTCTACTAGAGGATGCGGCCATCTGATTTCTTCTCCCATATTGCTAACTCACTACTGCCCACTTGGGGTTGCAGTAAACTCATTCTTAATTTCTAGAAATGGGAAGCCTTTTGTAATTAAAGAAAAAAAAATCTTGCAAGTAAAGGGATTTTCCTAATTGTAACTAGTTTTGACAGTTAACATATTCCCTTCATATACTCAGGAATATGCTATTTACTTCTTTTCTGCTTCCTGAAACACCTTACATATTTTCTTGGCAGGCATTTAGAACACCTGCACATAAACCATGGGTAAAGTATGGAATAGAGGCTTCTGTATTGACTTCTGTGTTAATTTTATGGGCAATGATTAGTTAGTTGGGGTTTTATTTGTTCTTATGAAACTACTGAACTACTGCTCAGAGTCGGCTCAGTTTCGATGGAAGAGATTGATTTCTTGGCAATGTTTTCAATTCTTCTACCCCATGCTGATAGCAGCTGGGTGAGAAACACATTCAGCATTGCTTTCATGCTTGACAGTTATAGTTGTGACCATGCTAATTACCATCCTGTCTAATAGCACAATGGGGACATGGTATAGTAGTGAGAGTGATTATAGTCTTGCCTTTTTGGGGAAGATTTTATTGGAAGTCATGTGTAATTTGTAATTAAAGTTCTAGTCATCCTTGGTAAATCTATCTCTTTTCTAGTATAAAATTCTAGTTTACTTTCATTTTGATTCAATGTTTTGCAAGTTAGGTATATCTGGGGATGGGATCCTAAAGGTCTCATGTTGTGTAGCCTGTGACAGGAATGGGAACATAACAACATTGTAGTATGCCTTATTCTTATAAAATTCTTAAATTAAGAAATAAAAGATATTTAAATGAAATAATAAAATAATTTACATTTTAAAATATTTTGTTAAGAAGACCATAAAACAAAAATATACAATTCAATGAAATACTATAAAGTACAAAATGAAGAACCAGGAAATCATGTCTACTACCAATTACTACAGCCTGGATCTCCATCCTTGCCCCCAGAGTAGGCTCTCCTTAACTTTCGTGATATATGCTTTCTTTTCTTTGTAATTTTTTCCATTGGAGCACAGATCTCTAATCATTATACTATAGTTTTACCTGTTGTAGAACTTCATATAAATCAAACCACGCAGTGAGTGTTCCATTTTTTTCTGGCTTCTTTTGCTCAATGTTCTGTTTGTGAGACACACTCCTGTTGTTGATGTACATAGAGTTGGTTCATTTTCATTGTTTGAGTATTCTACAATTTGTTATTCATTTTAATGCTGATAGATATTTGGGCTCTTTCCAGTTTGAGGTGTTTATAACCAGTATGCATATTTGTAGATGTCTTTTGCTGCACATGTGCACACATTTTTCTTGGATATATACCTTGCAGTAGGATTCTTATTATAGTGTGTGCATATGTTCAATTTTAGATGCTGATTCCAAACTGTTTCCAAAGTTGTTGTCCCAGTTTATTATCTCACCAGCAATGTATGTTAGTTCCTATTGCTCTACATTCTTGCTAGCACATGGTTGTAAGATCTTAATTTTAGTTATTCGTGGGTTTCTAGTAGTATCTCTTTGTGATTTTAATTTGCATTTCCCTGATTTCTTCTAAGATTGAAAACATTTTCATATATTTATTGGCCATGAGGCTATCTTCTCTAGGAAATGCCCGTTCCACTCTTGTTTCCTTTCCCTTTTGATTGGCTAGCTTTTACTTTTGGATTTGTAGGAGTTCTTTATATATTCCCATATGTGTTCTATATCTTTTTCTGTACATTGGCTTGCTTTTGGCTCTCTTAATGATATCTTCTTTTTTTTTGTTTTTTAACACTTATTCATTTTAGAGAGAGCACGAGTAGGGGAGGGGCAGAGAGAAAGGGAGACACAGAGACACAGAATCCAAAGCAGGCTCCAGGCTCTGAGCTGCCAGCACAGAGCCCGATGTGGGGCTTGAAATCATGAACTGGGAGATCATGACCTGAGCCACAGTCAGATGCCTAAGCAACTGAGCCACCCAGGCACCCCTTGATGATATCTTTTGAAAAATAAAAGTTCTTAATTTTTATGTAGCACAATTTTTAAATCTCTTTCTTATGTGCAGTGCTTTGGTGCCTTGTTTAAGAAATGTTTTCCTATTCCAAGGTCATGAAGATAAATTATTTTGTATCATATTTTGAAAATTCGTGGTTTTGCCTTTTACATCTATATGCCAGGAAATTTTGATTATATGTGATATGAAGTAGAAATAGTAGTGAATATATATATATATTTTCCCCCATATTTTATCCAGTTGTTTCATGGCTATGTATTGAAAAGGCTGCCTTTCTTGCATTGTTCTGCAATGCTACCTTTATTTTAAAATAAATGTCCATCTATGCATAGATCCCTTTCTGGGCTCTTTTTAAATCAATTTCCATTGTCTGTTTGTATATTTAGGAATTAATATCACACTGTATTAATTAAATGTTGCTTTACAATAAATATATCAAGGGTTAAAACAAATATTTCCCCTTCTTCTTCTATGTTGAGTAGTATCTTGACTACTATAAGTCCATTGGATTCAACTTAAATTTTAGAATAATTGATAAAGTTACACACACATACACCCACTCTGTTATCATTGTATTGATTCTTTAGAAGTTAGAGGAGAATTAATCTTTATAATATCAAATTATCTTCATAGTATCATGAATAAACATGCTATATAGCTACATTTATCTAGATCTTCTTTAATTTCTCTCAATAATGTTTTATTGGTTTTTTTTTGTTGTTGTTTATTTATTTATTTTGAAAGAGAGAAGGAGAGAGAGCACACGATCCTGGTGGGGGGAGTGGGGAGAGAGAGAGAGAGAGAGAGAGAGAGAGAGAAGAATCCCAAGCAGGCTCCACACTGTGAGTGCAGAGCCCGACATGGGGCTCAATCTAAATGACCATGAGATCATGACATAAGCCAAAATCAAGAGTCAGATGCTTAACTGACTGGGCTACCCCGGTGCCCCTGTTTTATTTTTTTAATTTTTTAAATTATTTTATTTATTTTATTTTATTATTATTTTTTTTATGTAGAGGTCTTACACATCTGCTATTAGATTTTCTATTCCTCATAATTAGGATGCTACTATAAATAGTATGTTCATTAATACTTTTATTTTCTAATAATTTATTGTGCAAATTTATAGAAATACAATAGATTATTCCATTTTGAACATATAGTCAATAACTTCCTAAAATAATTTATCAGTTCTAAAAATGTACATGGTTTTACATTTTCTATATATACTGTCATATGATGGGATAGTACAGGATAGTGGTTAAGAATGTAAGTTCTAGAACTAAGCTGAGTTCCATTTCTAGCACTGCGACATTTCAGATAGGTCTTTTGGTAAGCTATTTAAGCTTTTCTAGTTTATTACCTGTAAAAATGATAGAATCTATCTCATAGGGATTTTGTGGGGTTTAATTAGGTGCTAAACTGAGTGAGCTTCCTGAGGGAGCTAGCTAGCTATAGCTAGGAAACCAAGAATAGAGACCAAGCATATATAAAAATTTAAATATAAAAATAAAAATTTTGAGAGTAGTTTTAGATCTACAGAAAAAATGCAAAGGTAGTAAAGTTCCCACATACTTCACATCCACTTACCCCTATTATTAATATCTGACAATATTTTTTTCTGTTCCAGGATTGTATCCAGGATACCATATAACATTTAATTGTCCTGTCTCTTTAGGCCTCTGTAAACTGATGGTTTTTCAAATTTTTCTTGCTTTTGATGACCTTGACAGTTTTGAGGAACACTGGTAAGGTATTTTGTAGGATGTCCCTCAATTTGAGTTAGCCTCATCTTTTTTCTAATACTGAGACTGGGGCTATGGGGTTTGGGAGGAGACCACAGAGATCACATCACATCTAGGTTATATACTATCAACATATTTATTGTGGTTAATGTTAACCTTGATCACCTGGCTAGATAGTGTTTGTCCGTCTTCTCCACTAAGTCACTTTTCTGCCTCTTTCCATATTATATTTTCTGAAAGAAAGTCACTATGTGTAGCCTACACTTCAGCAGAAGGGCAGAGGCACAAGTTCTTGAGGGCACAGTTATCTATATAAATTATTTTAAATTCTTCTATATGGAAGATTAGTCTCTTCTTACCCATTTATTTATTCAGTAATTTATATCAGTATCAACTCAGAGGTACTTATTTTATACTTTGCATTATAATCCAATACTACTTTATTTATTTTGTTGCTCAAATTGTTCCAGTTTTGGCCATTGGGAGCTCTTTTAGGTGAGTCCTGTGTCTCTTTGAGATATATATATCTATCTATATCTATCTATCTATATATATATCTATATATATATATCAATCTTTCTCTAATTGTTACACTAAAAAACAAAATTAAAAAATCAAAAAAGGAGGAGTTTTAAGGTAACTGAAAGGAACTAATTTTTAGTGAGTACTTACACTATATTCCTGGCATTTTGCATAAGTTATATCATTTGAACAATAGCCGTCTTCCTCTGGTTTTCTCTGCTCAAAGCCTGAGGAATAAACTCTTGTTCTCATGTTACATTATATTCTGTGAATCATCAAAAGCCAACTGAAGAATTTCAGGAAATAAGAAACAGTAGTTATTTTTATAGAAGGAAGTCAAATTACATCCAAACTCCGTAGAAATGACTTTTTTGCTTCTTTGTAAGTTTCCAATAATAAGCAGTGAGGTGCAAATAATAGGATTTGGAACAGCTTGTTCCAAATACATTCAACTATGGAGTGTTCTTTTCAGCTACCAAGAGCACACCAGTAACTTCTGTAATCTAACCTGCTGTTGCTGATAAACATGATTCACCAGTGAAGAGAGGGGTTCCATGGACCTTTGACTTATGTGTGATGCATAATGCTTGGAGACCCCAACTGAGGCTAATCTATTCTCTCTGCTGTGCTTCTGACCTTGGATGGTTCAAGTAATGAGATTCTCAGGCAGAATCACACATTTATTTTCTCCTACAATTTAAGAGATCTCAGGGACTAGTTATGTTATTACCTGTCAAAGCAGGTATCCTTGGTTTCTAGGTCTCTCTTGCTCTCCTGACAACAATTTCAGTCTGTTGCTTTTGAAGTTGGAACCCAGAATAAATAATAGAGGCTCCTGAAATAGTTCCCCAAATCCCCAGACATGCATGCTTTCCCTAAGAAGGGTTTATACCCACATTCAGAGAGATAGAGAGGTACCCTCCTGCATTTTAATAACCCCTTTTAATACAATTTCTATAATGTTGGCCTATCTATTTCCTAGGACTGCCTTAATATATAACCACTTAATTTGATAACTTTATTTATTTTTCAGTAGAATGTTTTTTATTCAGACCCCCCCCCCCCCGCACACACACACACACACACACACACACACACACACACACAAACCACAGTTTTCCAATAACACACAAGTATGGGTAGGGAGAGGTGTCTGTCCATCCAGTCCCAGCCCCTAGCCCATGTGGTTTTGTCAGCAATAAGAGGTGTGGGGTAATGTCCCAAAATAAAAATGGTGTTATGTATGTGTATGGGAAGGAGAGGCGTGCAAAAGCAGTGGGGAATAGTGGGGGAAAGAGACAGAGGAGGTCAGTACTGGGAACACTGCAAGTGGGAGGCCACTGCATAACATTCGGTGTTGGTAATACCGCCGTGGACACACACTTTGCCCATCAGTGGTACTAGCATCTTGGCAGTCCTGCGGACAGTGATGTTGAAAGTGGGAGCTCTGAGGGTGCTCTTGGTACGAAGATCCACGGTAAATTCCCCTTCCTGCATCAGTGAGTCCCAGATGAAAGAATATTTTTGGTCCCCAACTGTCTGCCCACTCACGAAAAAAACCTTGACGGGTCTTTGCAAAGCAGAACACCAAACTCAGCTGGCATGTTATTGACTAAGGTTTTATCGGGGACGGCGACCCAGACGGGGGGTGAGTCCTTTTAGGCCAGGACAGCCGCGTCCTGACACGTGACCTCCGCCAGGAGGTTGTGGATGTAGGTCGAGGGCGCCTCCGGCTGGCGGGCGCGGGAAGGTGGAGAGCTCCGGCACGCGCTGTCATTGGGACCTTGGCTCTGCTGTGTCTGATGACTTTAAATAACAAATTTATTTTCTCAGTTCTGGAGTCTAGAAGTCCGATATCCTGGTGTCGGCAGTGCCATGCTCTCTAGGAATGCTGTAGGGAACAATCTTCTGCTTTTTCTATCTCTGGTGGCTCCCAGAAATCTTTGGCTTTCCTTTGCTTGTAGCTTCATCACTCCAATCTTTGCCTCTGTATTTACATAGCCTTCTTTTCTGCAGGTCTCTGTGTGTTCCCTCCTCCTCTTACAGGATCACCAGTCATTGGATTTAGGGTGCACCCTAGTCTTGTATGATCTCATTTTACCTTAACTAATTGCATCTACAGAGGCCTTGTTTCCAAATAAGATTACATTCTGAGGTCTGGGTAGATATGAATTTTTGAGTATACTGTTCAACTTAATGTACTATAAATAGTCATTTATTTTCTCAATTCAAAGCCAATTAGGAGTACAGACAGGCAGATTAAGGGGACTTCTGAGACTATACATGGAAAACAATGAGAAATGCTGGCTGACAATCTAACAATGAGGGAAAAGTCAAAAACTCTCAAACACACTTAGGATATTTTGTGTACATTATATCAGAGCCCTCAAATGTATATACATAATTATTCTATCAAGAATGTGTTTATCTGGAGGCATTGTCCCATTACTAGTTCTTAGAGGCCATTTTATAAATATTAACTTAATTCTTCATAATGAAACATTACTTTTTCTATAAAACAAAATATTCATAAAAAATATTTGATTTTCTTATTATCTCATTTTCTCATCTAAAATGTCACCTCAATAAGAAAAAAAAAGATGACTGATGTATTACTTCCAACATAAACTAGAACACTTTCTCAATAATATCAAGTATTTGTGGAGCATATCCTAATTAATTAGAAGTTTCTATATCATAATAATTAAGAGTGCAAACTCTGATAACAAACTGTATGGATTTGAAGCAAGGCTCTACACTTTACTGTCTGTGCCCTTTTTTTTTTTTTTTTTTTAGTTTCTTTCTCTGTAAAATGGACAATATAATGGTACATAGTTCATAAGGTTGCTTTAAGAATTAAAAGATTATATGAATGTATGTCAGTGCCTGTATGTGTATGTATAGACATATATATAGGTATATATGTAACATATATGAAGGTATATACATAATATGCATAATATATAATATATTACACAGCATAGACATTATTATATGCTTACCAAAGTTCTAGGTCTTTTATTGGATCATGTCATATTATATTCACAATCAACCTTTGAATTAAATATAATTTTTAGCATATCCATTCTATAAATTAGAGAAAATGGTATTATTTGCCAAAGAGGTCAGTAATTTGCTGAAGGTCACACAGTGGAGCAGTTAGGATACTAACATAGGTCTTCTAGTTCCAAATATCATACCATCAGTTATTATATAATATCTCCTCACCACTTTATAGGTAATTAATAAACACTAGTTGACTAAGTCTAGGCTCTGATTTCTGTTGGTTTGACTTGTTCATAAACATCTCAAATTTATGTTTCTCTTTAGTGGCTCAAAGTCACTTTATTAGTTATCTATCACTCTATGACTACCTCAAATTCTAGCGGCTTAAAGCAATAATAATTATTTATTGTCTCTCACCATTTTTGTGGGTCAGGAATTTGGAACAGTCTCACCAGGCAGGTTGTGATTCAGGCCTCTTACTAGGCTGCAGTCACATGTTAACTGGGGTAGAAGTCATATGAAGCCTTGACTGGAGCTGGAGAATCCATTTACAAGGATCTAAGTTGGTGCTGACTGTTGAAGGGAGATCTCAGTCCCTCTTCACATGGGGCCCTCCGCTCCATAGGGCTCTCTACTTGAGTGTCCTTCTGACACAGAAGCTGGCTTTTTCTAGAGTAAATAAGAGATCAGTACAGAAGTTCCAATGACTTTTGTGGCCTTAACTTGGAAGTCACAAAACTTCTTCGCTTCTGCTGTATTCTCCTGGTCTCAGAGATCAGTCCTGATCCACATACAGGAGACTATTCAAAGGTATGAAGTTTTTTATGGGCTATTTTGGAGGCTGGCTTGTGTGCATAGTATGTTTCTGTCTCTAGCCTCTCTGTTTTGGTATTTCTCTCCCTTCCGATGGAGAGATGCCTCTTCTGGATCCTGTAGTAACCTGCTCCCTGAACTCACTTCCCCGTAGGTTTACAAAAGTAGGAAGGTGACCTGCCCAAGGACAAGCATGTGTCACTTCCAGCAGTATTATCCCTGCATGGAAATATACAGATTCAAAAGATCATCTGTCTAAATCATCCAACGAGCACATAGGAAAACTGTCTATAAATTTCTCTTGCTTCTCCTGGTTCTTGCTCTTTTCATAGCCTGGGTGTTCAGTTCTTCCAGAATTTTCTGTGTTCTTAGGTATATCAGAGTTGTGTTTTCCTTCACCATCAGACAATCCTAATAGGTACATCTTCACACACACACACATGTCCAAGGATAAAATGCATGTGTGTGTTATATGGATAAAAAAAAAAACCAGAAAGCCCTTTTTCGTTGTAGTTGCTTAGTGTCTCAGGCAACTGAATCATTTTGCTCCGGGAGACATGTGATCCCTGAAAGAGAGTTTAAAACCTGCCCTAGAGACGCCTTTTACCTCTTCTTTTGTGAGGGCCTGCCATCACAGGCTGGGTGCTGAAAGACTACATTCCTTACAAATCTTGGCTTATTACTAATAGGAGTTCTGTTCATAGAAGAATTGTTGATTTAGTTAGCATTTTAGATTCATGGTTTAGTCCTGTACATATAAAAGTCAAAATATGTCTCTTATATACTATTGATATAATAATAATATTGGTGAATTTATGACTCTTTCATATGCTGAAAGATTCCCACATACTAATGTGTACAAGGTATTTCTTTTGTAAAAAAAATTTTTTCTTTAATGTAAATCCATTTCAAATGATCTGGTCTTTTTCTTCTTGCTTTCATTATTATAAACCATGAACACCAACTTCTAAAATATATTTTCTCAGCTGGAAGTATATATTATTAGTTTAGTCTTCAAAACTAATAGAAATAGACATTGTGTTCCAATCATTTTACAACCTGAAAAACAAGCTTAGGGGAAGAAGGGATAGAATTATGTGTGGGAAGGTAAAAACAAGGATAATAGTTTCTGGCACACTGTTAAGTGTGTGTGGGTGGTCAAGACACCATCAGCTGAGAAGCAAATATCAGAGTATTTATGTAAGGTGCTTTCAAAACATTTTCCCTCCAAATTAACGTGTTGAGGTTTTGTTTTTTTTTTCTTTTTTTTCCTGAAATGATTAATTGGTATCTACATCAGCTATTCCTTATAAATCAGTCACATGTAACATGATGAATCAGGTACTAACATGGCAAAGGCTACTGGACCATATTTCATTTGAAAATGGGATTTCAGTATACTCTAAGTAGAAATAAAAAGATGCCGCCTGTCGTTCACTTGTGTTGAGTTTTGCCATAAACTAACAAACACAGTTTGTCATAAACAGTGTGCCTGAAACACTCAGGCACACACAGGTATACATCCGAACTTTCATAGGGAATATCAGCTTTCTTCTGTATCCAGCTAGGTGCTTGGATGTTTCACATGTGTAGTAACTGTGTTCTGACTGCTGATATCAGGGTTTGTGTATGTGCAGATTTGTATAAATACTTTTGGACATGAAAACATATACATACTTGGTTTCATGTTTTATTATCTGTGTGGGCCTTGGATGTGTCTGTGTGTTTGTGTCTTACGTGTCCTGCTTGTTAACTTATTTCATTCCATGCTCCCTTGTTACTACTTCCTCATACCTGTAGTATTTTGCTTCTCTTCTTTCACCTCATCACCCCCCATACAGAGTTCACATAACCCTTTGAATCACATAAGTCCTTTTTAGATTAAATGACCATTTGAGAATTCAGAATTCCTTTCTTTTCCTCCCATTTTCCTGAACTATTTCTCTGTGTTTTACAGAAATCTCTTCACTATTGTGGGTTGACAATATCTAAGATACATTTTCCTTGTGTGGGAGAGGAGAAAGGCAAAGAAAAATAACTGATATTCCATGGAAGGGAAATATAAGTCAAAGAGATATATAGAAGTCATCTTTTGGCATAGTGATTTTTTTAAAAATTATATAGAAGCGGAGCACCTGGGTAGTTCAGTTGGTTAAGCGTCTGACTTCAGCTCAGGTCATGATCTCACGGTTTGTGAGTTCGAGCCCTGCATCAGGTTCTGTGCTGACAGCTCAGAGCCTGGAGTCTGCTTCAGATTCTGTGTCTCCCTTTCTCTTTGCCCTTCCTCCACTCACACTCAGTCTCTGTCTCTCTCTCTCTCTTTCTAAAATAAGTAAATATTAAAAAATTATAGAGAAGCAATATATTCATTTATTCACCTAGCATTTATTGATCTTTTGAGTATAAGGTAGTGTTCCAGGCAATATGTAACAATGATAATGGTGTTGAGCTCTTCAAATTTTGCTAGAAGTTGTGCTAAAAGAAAAATATCCAAATAAGTGATTTATTTTTTAATAGGAAGATATCTCTCAAGAAATGGTTCTAATAGAAAGAGCACTGGACTTGGAGACTGAATATCTACACAGATACCCTGGCCCTCCAGCCCTCCATAATGTAGCCAGAATCTTTAGATTCAAATGCAAAAACGATGCAATTATGTCTCCTTGTCCCTTAAATGTTTTCTCATTGTCCTTAGGATAAAGACAGCAGTCTTTAACACAGCCTACAGATCCTGCATAGTCTGGCTCTCTTATTTCTCTAATTTCATCTTCTTTTACTGTTCCTCTTATGCTATATCCTCTAGGCACTACAGCCGTATTTCATTTACTAGACAATGCTTCATCTCTCACAACTGTTGTCCATTGTATCTTTCTCTCTAAAGCACCTCTCCTTTACTTGCTTTTTAACTTCTACTCATCTCACTTAGAACAGATTAATTTCTGTGAGTTTCTTGAAATCCTGTTGCTTTCCTTTGCATCACTTATCTACTTTTTAAATTGTATATTAATTTGTGTCATTAACATTGCACACTCCCACTCAACTATCTATGTCCCTGGCCATTGAATTCCCTGTGCCTATCAGTTCTGACACACAGTTTTTGAAATGATCGGAGGAACTTATTTAACTGATCTGAAACAAAGTTTCAGCAATTTTAGAATGGGTTTAATAATTTAATAGGCGAACTGAGAAAATGAATGTGCATTGAAACTTTGAGAATGCTATAAAATATAAGGTAGAATAATACTTAGAGGATAAAACCAAGAGGAAGAGAAGAACTGGTTGATGATATGGGTGGGCAGATTGAAAGAAATCATGGTTTCTTGTAGAAAGGAAGCAATAAGAGGAAACACTCTCTCCATATATATGCATATATGGAGATATATATCTGTATCTTAAGATGGTTTGAAAGGAAATTTTAAAATTAAAGTTTCTTCCTTCATCTGTCTTCACTTCTAGCTGTAATCTGCAGTTTTGAGTACTTTAAAGAATGTTTTCACTTCATGTGTGGTTATCACTGTTTCTCTAAATTATATGTATTTATTTCTATTTCTTGATTTATCAACTTCAGTCAAGATCTACTAAGTTTAGATTATCATGTTAACTTCCACCTTTCTTCTTTCTAGTACCAAATTATTATTTACAATATTTATAACTTCTCTAGTATTGTATCTATGACTTTAAGTAATATTCTTCAACAAATATTCCTTGAATCATGTAATTTAAAAGTACGCATTGACCTCATATTACATATGATAAAGTAGTATACTTATATTTTTCCTAATTCTCTGTACCTTTTGTGTTTTCTTAATTCTGTCACATATCATTGTTTGACTTGCCAAGTCATATTTTGTTTCATTCTTTCAAGTTTCATGTTCTTGCCTGTGTTTTCACTATAGGTTGATTTTAAAAATTGAAACCAGGGGCACCTGGGTGGCTTAGTCAGTTAGGCATCTGACTTTGGCTCAGGTCATGATCTCATGGTTTGTGAGTTTGAGCCCTGCATCAGGCTCTGTGTTGACAGCTCAGAGCCTGGAGCCTGCTTTGAATTCTATGTCTTCGTCTCTCTCTGCTTCCTCCCCTCCCCTCATTCATGTTCTGTCTCTATCTCTCTCTCAAAAATAAATAAACATTACAAAAAAATTAAAAAATTGAAAATATATCAACCTCATAAAATATTAACATTATGTAAATGTGATTGATATTATGCATAAATATTATTTAAATTATTTATTATAGTATTAAGCTTATAAATATTATTGCAATCCAAATATTGTCATGGGCCCATTGAAAAAGGGGATGTAATCCTACATAATTGAAACTGTGCCAAGCAAAAGACAAATTCCAAGGTCTTAGTGCTCAAAATCATATTATATTTTAGTGTGTTCAATATGTGATCTCTGGGTTTCTTACATAGCTTATGGTTCTCCAAAGAGTTTCTAATTCCATTTTTTTGTTCTTACTGGCAGCAAAATGCCCCATAAGTTTAGTCATATTGGTAAAATATTCAAGATCTTAATTATACAGATTGTTGAGTGGGATCCATCTTGTCCTTAAGGAATTTTTTTTCCAGAACCTTCTGACTTCCTGTTTTTTGTTTGTTTGTTTGTTTGTTTGTTTTTGTTTTATTTGAGAGCAAGTGTGTGAGCAGGGAAGAGGGACAGAGAAACAGAGAGAGAATCTTAAGCAGGCTCCATACTCAGACTGGAGCCCAACAGAGGACCCTGACTGGGATCATGACCTGAACTGAAACCAAGGGTCAGACACTCAACCAATTGAGCCAGCCAGGTGCCCCTTCATTCATATTTTGGAACAGAGGATGATCTTTCATTCTGCAGATTATATTTTTCTTCAGCTCAGAAATGCATATTTAAGGGGCACCTGGTGGCTCAGTCGGTTAAGCGTCCGACTCCGGCTCAGGTCATCGCGGTTTGTGGGTTCGAGCCACTTGGGACTCTGTGCTGACAGCTCAGAGCCTGGAGCCTACTTTGGATTCTGTGTCTCCTTCTCTCTCTGCCCCTCCCCCACTTGTGCTCTGTCTCTCTCTATCAAAAATAAATAATTGTAAAAAAAATTTTTTTAACTTATTTTTCTTTTCCTGTTTATATTCTTATTTCTAGGATTCTTCTTAGACAGATGTTGTCTTTCCTATATTTATTCTCCTTTCTCCTTACTTTAATAATTTACATTATGTTTGCTTTTTTGCTTCATAATTGTTAATTAACATATTAATATATTAATAAATTTTTATTGAATAAATATTGAGCTCTAAGCTCTGTGAATATAATAGGAAGCAGGCAAAAACCTTGTCCTCACATTATAGAGTCTAATACACCTAGTTAAGGCTTTCTGAGTGATTTCCTCAGTTCTGTCTTAGAGAACAGTAATTTTGCTTCATTTATGTTTACTTTATCATTTTTTAACCTCTAGAAAAATTTTAAATTTTTTATCGTGTTTCTAATATATAAAAAAGTCTTTTTTTAAATCTTCTACTTTTTTCTTAGGCCTCTTCTAGTTTCATGATTTCAGTATTTACTTGAATAGCACCAAGATTTGTAATTATGTTTCTTACAAAAATTTAAATTTCAGAGATGTGAGGTAAAAGTTTTTCAGGTGCACATGGAAAAATCAGACCTGATCACAGGTGAAGACGACCTAACTAACTAGTTGTATTGTCCTTCAGTATGGAAGCTAAAGTTCTATGGGTGTGATATATTGTAGGACACAAAGGAAGGGTAAGGGTACACACAGCACGTTCCTCATTATCTTTCTCTGGGGTAGCGATGTTCTTAATTGCCCAGCACACTCTCTCTCCTTCAATCCATTATCCATATTTGAAGGCATGATTAGAATACACTGGGGCAAACCTATGATCCAAGTGGGTCTAGTCCTCAACATTGGCTGTGCCTTGGCCAGGTCTCCTCCAAGAATCACAGTAGCAACCTGGTTACTAATAGTAACCAGGAAGCCAGTGGTGTATCAATCTACAAACTGGATTATATACTTCTTTTGATTGTGGAAAGGTCAGAATAAACATTTTTAGGAACTACAATAATGTGAAACTCAACATGGTAAGAGTTACATTTCATGTCCTTATTATGTACTTATGGTGAGGGTAATATGCGCCATTTGGTTCACTGGCTCTGCAAACTTTTGCCACAGAAAGAAATTAATCATGAGGCTTTTAAGCAGACATGACTGAGGCTGATGTGGCTAGAGGGAATGGGGTGCAAGTATAGCATTCAATATTGGTCTGGAATTCTGGCAGATCTATATTCAAGTCATTTTCAAATTTGAGAGAGGCAGTTATGGAGGACTATCTATCTAATAAGAGTGTTAACGTTAGAGTACATTGGGCACTCAGTACTGAGGATATGTATAATACATGCATGACCAGGGTGGTGTGTGTGGTGAGGATGGAATCATAGGGACATGGAATTTAGTTAGAGCTGTGGGACCTACGTAAATGGAGAATGTGAACTTCAACTTACTACTTTATTCAACAAAGACTTTCTAGAAGTGAGAGTTAAACCTAGAGTCTGTTTGCCCAACAAAAATGTGAAAAACCAAGAATTTTTTACAGACCTATGAACTCATTGGCTAATTTGTGAAACCTGTCCCAGACTAGGTCCGCAATTTTCCTGCCAAAGGTACAGTGCTTTTGCACATAGTTACTGGAAGAATTTTCTTTGCCAGTGATGTGCTGCTTAAGGTGGAAGAGACAGTGGTTAAGTGTCAGTACAAACTTCCATCAGTAAATGTGGGCTTTCTGTCTACAAGCAATACTTTGGAAGCAAGCTCCCTATCACACATTTCACTGAAAGTAGTTTAAGGAGTCACTTTCCCTAAGCTGCAATAGTCTTGTTACTTGCTAGATGACATGTTCCAGGCAGTAGTGCTCCCAGTCAATTGCTTGTCTGAGCACCAGCCTGCCTAACGTGATAGAGATGAATGCATGCATATAGCTATTGGTTAAGAGCTAAACAGACACAGAGTCCTGGTTACCATGCCAACAAGCTAAGGTTTGAGGTAAGTAATTCACTTAATTTTTTTGAAAGTTTGATTTTATCCTCCAAATGACCTCTTTTGGTTTAGATTGTGTTATTGTGTTTGTGCATATTGGAATTTATTTTTTAGCATAAAGAGGTCCTCAAATCATCTCTAATGATACTCCATTTTTTGCCTATGATTACAAATGATGATTTAGATGGGTTAGCATAGGTAGCTGGTATATAGGTTTCTTTAGATTTGATATAAATAGGTTCAGGAAGGGGATGGGAGAGACAACACATCAAATAATTCAGAATATCTTAAGTATAATAGCCTTATTTAAAAAATAGCTAAATATAAATAAAGTAGGTGTACTATTTTTAAATGACACGGTTGTCATCATCATTATGATTGACCAATATTTCCTTCTCTATAAACTTGTGTTTATTATATATTGATAAACTCTAATAGAGGGAAGGATATATTGGTTTAAATATTGGCTTAGATTAGATAGAATCCCTGTCATATGACGATTTAAAACCTACTGGATATAATTATCTTCCAGTAACTTTGGAAAGTACATCAACTTGTCAAACCTGACATCAGTTTAGCAAAAAGAGAAAATATTACATAATGAAGATGGTTTATTATAAAAATCTTATGAGTATTTTATCTTATTTTGCAAGTATTTTCAGGCATAATTAGGACAGAAAATGAGCAAAGTAGATGTAAACTGTCTTATGACAGTTCTTTCCCCTTTGCCACAAGAGATGTGTTCCATTTAAAGCCTTGTAAGTGCTGGCTTTAAAATAATGTATTGTCATATTTTATTTGCTCCTTTGTATGCTCAGAGATAAAATAACAATATCAAAGCAGTAAATACTATACAGAAAAAACTGATGGAAACAGTAGTATAATAGAAAAATATAACTCACTTTTCCTATTTATATGGGAATATTGGAACACAAATCAAAAAGAAGGGAGGTTCTGTGAGAAGGGATACATTTTTAAAAAGTGCCTATTTTCTTTTCTTTTTCTAGTTCCTCTTTTTAAAGACTGTATTTGGGGGGGGGTGCATCATTACTCAAACTGCATGGCATGACACTTCTAGAAGGTAGTATTAAAACACGAACCATGATGACAACTGGAAACACAAACTAGTTGTGTAGAGGTTATAGAAAGTGATTCTCCAAAGTGACTGTTTACTCCTTTCATTTAGCTTCCATGATTTTGCTCTAACTTCTCTTCAGTGCTTGGCAGAATGATTTTTACGCACGTCTTTGTAAAAGAACAGTAAAGAAGATTTCAGTTGTTCATGACAGATGATTTAACTACATATGTCTTAAACTGTAACCTCTTTTTTCTCAATTATTATGTTGATATTTATATTTTTCTTTTTCCATCTTATTTAAAGTAAAATAACATACTTTATGAAATTTGCCTTAAACATTTCCTTTTCATGAGATAGTGATAGGTAAATATAACCCATTGTGATAAATTATCTACTTTGTTATTACAGAATTTTGGCTTTCTTTAAATTGTCATGAGGTCAAATCATTTTTGCCTAGGTGCACAATGATGGCCCTAATAGTTAAATACAGAGCTATTTCTCTGACTCTTACTCCTGGTATATATGGTAAATATTTCTTTGCTTATACATTTTTTGTTCATGGTTCTAAACTATTGGCTAACTCAATAATAAGCCTTAAAGACTGGCATATGGTCCTGTCCCAGAGGATAAGTTACTCACTTCTTATGAGGGCTCTGGAGACAGGGCATCATTCTAAGAATGATGAAGCCAGAACCATACCTTTTCCAGGGTCATGTACAATGAAGTCTCTGAAAATCTTGAGTTTCATGAAAGCAGTTGTAAATAGACAAGTGTGTGTTTCTTACTAGACATTTACACCAAATACTCCAGGGTGGAAGAAGAAGAGACATTTCTACTCACTAGGAAGCTGTTTTACTGAAAATAGTTATAGGTCATTACAAACAACGTGGTTTATAATGTTGGTTTGTAAACAGTATAAAGACCCTGTCTCTCTCTCACTCTGTCTCTCTCCCCCTGCACTCTTCCTGTCACCCTCTCTCTCTCTCTCTCTACTCTTTTCTGTTTTCAGAGGGTGAGTTGATGTTTTTTAATGAAAGCAATAACTTCTTTGGAGCTCTCCTTAATATCAGTACTTCTTTCTTGAAACTTTTGGACGTTTAAGTGTTCAGCCCTATGTTTTGTCTAGCTATATTCAGTTTTTGTCACCAGAATAAATATACTTGCTTTTTATTTGACTGAGAACCCCAACATTTGTGTAGTGTTGCCCTAATGTAAATTCTTTTTTTAAAATGTTTATTTATTTAATTTTGAGAGAGAAAGAGAGAATATGAGTGCAAGTCCGGGAGGGGCAGAGAGAGAGGAAGACAGAGAACCCAAAGTGCGCCCTATGCTGACAGACCCAAGGGCAGAGAGACCTGATGGCAGAAAGCCCAATGTAGGGCTCGAACCCATGGATGTAAGATTGTGACCTGAGCTGAAGTTGGACACTCAACCAACTGAGCCACCCAGGCGCCCCATATAAATATGTTGTAATAACCATTATTACTCTAGGTTTGCTGACTCTGCAATTTACTGAAATTTTTATTGCTCTTGTGACTAGTCATAGTGTATCTGCTCATACATTTGTCATCATAAGGCTGCTCTTATTTTACTCTATCCTTGTAAGAGTTTGCTATATGCAGCAATAAATCAAAGATTGTGCATATAAAATTTCTGGAAAGAACTTCATTAATTAAAACCTATTGAGAAAAAGATGATTCTCAGTGGGCAAAGTGCATCATTTCAGCAGTTTTTTCACTTAGTAACATCTATGAAATTAGTTTTCTTGTTACAATCAATGACATCTTCGATTTGATTAAAAAATGGTGTCATCTACCAGCCTTCCAATGCCCTCAAGCATTTTATATCCAAAATGCAGACTTAATAGGGCCAGATATTTTAGAGAATGAAGTATGTAAATAATATTCATTTTTTAAATAAAGCATCACATCATTATGGGGATACTAGGGATGTTGGAGAAATCCCAAGTGTATTACTACACTAATCAATAGTGTATAAATTAGCTCCTGGGTTATAACAGTGTCAATTTTTCAAGATCTAATCAGTCAGGGATAATTAGAATGGACTTGCCAGAGTTAAAAATATAATAAAATGCACAAAATCACAACTGGCAGAGTATTGCTGTGCACTGACAGATGTTTGGAAAAGTTGGAAATAACTCCCACTCGAATGGGTAAGTTTCACAGTAGAGTGTGACAATGACCAAAAGAGTCTAATTTTTTTGACCAGAATAAAAACTTAATAAGGGAGAAGACATAGCCATCTTGTTAAACTCATGCACAAACCCATTTTATGTTTTTTTTTTTTTTTTTTTTTTTTTTTTTATTTTTTAATATATGAAATTTACTGTCAAATTGGTTTCCATACAACACCCAGTGCTCATCCCAAAAGGTGCCCTCCTCAATACCCATCACCCACCCTGCCCTCCCTCCCACCCCCCATCAACCCTCAGTTTGTTCTCAGTTTTTAACAGTCTCTAATGCTTTGGCTCTCTCCCACTCTAACCTCTTTTTTTTTTTTTTTTTTTTCCTTCCCCTCCCCCATGGGTTTCTGTTATGTTTCTCAGGATCCACATAAGAGTGAAACCATATGGTATCTGTCTTTCTCTGTATGGCTTATTTCACTTAGCATCACACTCTCCAGTTCCATCCATGTTGCTACAAAAGGCCATATTTCATTTTTTCTCATTGCCACGTAGTATTCCATTGTGTATATAAACCACAATTTCTTTATCCATTCATCAGTTGATGGACATTTAGGCTCTTTCCATAATTTGGCTATTGTTGAGAGTGCCGCTATAAACATTGGGGTACAGGTGCCCCTATGCATCAGTACTCCTGTATCCCTTGGATAAATTCCTAGCAGTGCTATTGCTGGGTCATAGGGTAGGTCTATTTTTAATTTTCTGAGGAACCTCCATACTGTTTTCCAGAGCGGCTGCACCAATTTGCATTCCCACCAACAGTGCAAGAGGGTTCCTGTTTCTCCACATCCTCTCCAGCATCTATAGTCTCCTGATTTCTTCATTTTGGCCACTCTGACTGGCGTGAGGTGGTATCTGAGTGTGGTTTTGATTTGTATTTCCCTGATAAGGAGCGACGTTGAACATCTTTTCATGTGCCTGTTGGCCATCCGGATGTCTTCTTTAGAGAAGTGTCTATTCATGTTTTCTGCCCATTTCTTCACTGGGTTATTTGTTTTTCTGGTGTGGAGTTTGATGAGCTCTTTATAGATTTTGGATACTAGCCCTTTGTCCGATGTGTCATTTGCAAATATCTTTTCCCATTCTGTTGGTTGCCTTTTAGTTTTGTTGGTTGTTTCCTTTGCTGTGCAGAAGCTTTTTATCTTCATAAGGTCCCAATAATTCACTTTTGCTTTTAATTCCCTTGCCTTTGGGGATGTGCCGAGTAAGAGATTGCTACGGCTGAGGTCAGAGAGGTCTTTTCCTGCTTTCTCCTCTAAGGTTTTGATGGTTTCCTGTCTCACATTCAGGTCCTTTATCCATTTTGAGTTTATTTTTGTGAATGGTGTGAGAAAGTGGTCTAGTTTCAGCCTTCTGCATGTTGCTGTCCAGTTCTCCCAGCACCATTTGTTAAAGAGACTGTCTTTTTTCCATTGGATGTTCTTTCCTGCTTTGTCAAAGATGAGTTGGCCATACGTTTGTGGGTCTAGTTCTGGGGTTTCTATTCTATTCCATTGGTCTATGTGTCTGTTTTTATGCCAATACCATGCTGTCTTGATGATGACAGCTTTGTAGTAGAGGCTAAAGTCTGGGATTGTGATGCCTCCTGCTTTGGTCTTCTTCTTCAAAATTACTTTGGCTATTCGGGGCCTTTTGTGGTTCCATATGAATTTTAGGATTGCTTGTTCTAGTTTCGAGAAGAATGCTGGTGCAATTTTGATTGGGATTGCATTGAATGTGTAGATAGCTTTGGGTAGTATTGACATTTTGACAATATTTATTCTTCCAATCCATGAGCAGGGAATGTCTTTCCATTTCTTTATATCTTCTTCAATTACCTGCATAAGCTTTCTATAGTTTTCAGCATACAGATCTTTTACATCTTTGGTTAGATTTATTCCTAGGTATTTTATGCTTCTTGGTGCAATTGTGAATGGGATCAGTTTCTTCATTTGTCTTTCTGTTGCTTCATTGTTAGTGTATAAGAATGCAACTGATTTCTGCACGTTGATTTTGTATCCTGCAACTTTGCTGAATTCATGTATCAGTTCTAGCAGACTTTTGGTGGAGTCTATCGGATTTTCCATGTATAATATCATGTCATCTGCAAAAAGTGAAAGCTTGACTTCATCTTTGCCAATTTTGATGCCTTTGATTTCCTTTTGTTGTCTGATTGCTGATGCTAGAACTTCCAGCACTATATTAAACAGCAGCGGTGACAGTGGGCATCCCTGTCGTGTTCCTGATCTCAGGGAAAAAGCTCTCAGTTTTTCCCCGTTGAGGATGATGTTAGCTGTGGGCTTTTCATAAATGGCCTTTATGATCTTTAAGTATGTTCCTTCTATCCCGACTTTCTCAAGGGTTTTTATTAAGAAAGGGTGCTGGATTTTGTCAAAGGCCTTTTCTGCATCGATTGACAGGATCATATGGTTCTTCTCTTTTTTTTTGTTAATGTGATGTATCACGTTGATCGATTTGCGAATGTTGAACCAGCCCTGCATCCCAGGAATGAATCCCACTTGATCATGGTGAATAATTCTTTTTATATGCTGTTGAATTCGATTTGCTAGTATCTTATTAAGAATTTTTGCATCCATAGTCATCAGGGATATTGGCCTGTAGTTCTCTTTTTTTACTGGGTCTCTGTCTGGTTTAGGAATCAAAGTAATACTGGCTTCATAGAATGAGTCTGGAAGTTTTCCTTCCCTTTCTATTTCTTGGAATAGCTTGAGAAGGATAGGTATTATCTCTGCTTTAAATGTCTGGTAGAACTCCCCTGGGAAGCCATCTGGTCCTGGACTCTTATTTGTTGGGAGATTTTTGATAACCGATTCAATTTCTTCGCTGGTTATGGGTCTGTTCAAGCTTTCTATTTCCTCCTGATTGAGTTTTGGAAGAGTGTGGGTGTTTAGAAATTTGTCCATTTCTTCCAGGTTGTCCAATTTGCTGGCATATAATTTTTCATAGTATTCCCTGATAATTGTTTGTATCTCTGAGGGATTGGTTGTAATCATTCCATTTTCATTCATGATTTTATCTATTTGGGTCATCTCCCTTTTCTTTTTGAGAAGCCTGGCTAGAGGTTTGTCAATTTTGTTTATTTTTTCAAAAAACCAACTCTTGGTTTCATTGATCTGCTCTACAGTTTTTTTAGATTCTATATTGTTTATTTCTGCTCTGATCTTTATGATTTCTCTTCTTCTGCTGGGTTTAGGCTGCCTTTGCTGTTCTGCTTCTATTTCCTTTAGGTGTGCTGTTAGATTTTGTATTTGGGATTTTTCTTGTTTCTTGAGATAGGCCTGGATTGCAATGTATTTTCCTCTCAGGACTGCCTTCGCTGCATCCCAGAGCGTTTGGATTGTTGTATTTTCATTTTCGTTTGTTTACATATATGTTTTAATTTCTTCTCTAATTGCCTGGTTGACCCACTCATTCGTTAGTAGGGTGTTCTTTAACCTCCACGCTTTTGGAGGTTTTCCAGACTTTTTCCTGTGGTTGATTTCAAGCTTCATAGCATTGTGGTCTGAAAGTATGCATGGTATAATTTCAATTCTTGTAAACTTATGAAGGGCTGTTTTGTGACCCAGTATATGATCTATCTTGGAGAATGTTCCATGTGCACTCGAGAAGAAAGTATATTCTGTTGCTTTGGGATGCAGAGTTCTAAATAGATCTGTCAAGTCCATCTGATCCAATGTATCATTCAGGGCCCTTGTTTCTTTATTGACCGTGTGTCTAGATGATCTATCCATTTCTGTAAGTGGGGTGTTAAAGTCCCCTGCAATGACCACATTCTTATCAATAAGGTTGCTTATGTTTATGAGTAATTGTTTTATATATCTGGGGGCTCGGGTATTTGGCGCATAGACATTTATAATAGTTAGCTCTTCCTGGTGGATAGACCCTGTGATTATTATATAATGCCCTTCTTCATCTCTTGTTACAGCCTTTAATTTAAAGTCTAGTTTGTCTGATATAAGTATGGCTACTCCAGCTTTCTTTTGGCTTCCAGGAGCATGATAAATAGTTCTCCATCCCCTCACTCTCAATCTAAAGGTGTCCTCAGATCTAAAATGAGTCTCTTGTAGACAGCAAATAGATGGGTCTTGTTTTTTTTATCCATTCTGATACCCTATGTCTTTTAGTTGGCGCATTTAATCCATTTACATTCAGTGTTATTATAGAAAGATATGGGTTTAGAGTCATTGTGATGTCTGTATGTTTTATGCTTGTAGTGATGTCTCTGGTACTTTGTCTCACAGGATCCCCCTTAGGATCTCTTGTAGGGCTGGTTTCGTGGTGACAAATTCCTTCAGTTTTTGTTTGTTTGGGAAGACCTTTATCTCTCCTTCTATTCTAAATGACAGACTTGCTGGATAAAGGATTCTCGGCTGCATATTTTTTCTGTTTAGCACACTGTAGATATCGTGCCAAGCCTTTCTGGCCTGCCAAGTTTCAAAGGAGAGATCAGTCACGAGTCTTATAGGTCTCCCTTTATATGTGAGGGCACGTTTATCCCTTGCTGCTTTCAGAATTTTCTCTTTATCCTTGTATTTTGCCAGTTTCACTATGATATGTCGTGCAGAAGATCGATTCAAGTTACGTCTGAAGGGAGTTCTCTGTGCCTCTTGGATTTCAATGCCTTTTTCCTTCCCCAGTTCAGGGAAGTTCTCAGCTATAATTTGTTCAAGTACCCCTTCAGCACCCTTCCCTCTCTCTTCCTCCTCTGGGATACCAATTATGCGTATATTATTTTTTTTTAGTGTATCACTTAGTTCTCTAATTTTCCCCTCATACTCCTGGATTTTTTTATCCCTCTTTCTTTCAGCTTCCTCTTTCTCCATAACTTTATCTTCTAGTTCACCTATTCTCTCCTCTGCCTCTTCAAGCCGAGCCATCGTGGATTCCATTTTGTTTTGCAATTCGTTTAAAGCGTTTTTCAACTCCTCGTGACTGTTCCTTAGTCCCTCGATCTTTGTGGCAAGAGATTCTCTGCTGTCCTGTATACTGTTTTCAAGCCCAGCGATTAATTTTATGACTATTATTCTAAATTCACTTTCTGTTATATTATTTAAATCCTTTTTGATCAGTTCATTAGCTGTTGTTATTTCCTGGAGATTCTTCTGAGGGGAATTCTTCCGTTTGGTCATTTTGGAGAGTCCCTGGCGTAATGAGGACCTGCAGTGCACTTCCCCTGTGCTGTGGTGTATAACTGGAGTTAGTGGGCGGGGCCGCAGTCCGACCCGATGTCTGCCCCCAGCCCACTGCTGGGGCCACAGTCAGACTGGTGTGTGCCTTCTCTTCCCCTCTCCTAGGGGCGGGATTCACTGTGGGGTGGCGTGTCCCGTCTGGGCTACTTGCACACTGCCAGGCTTGTGTTGCTGGGGATCTGGCATATTAGCTGGGGTGGGTAGGCAAGGTGCACGGGGGCTGGAGGGGCAGGCTTAGCTCGCTTCTCCTTAGGTGATCCACTTCAGGAGGGGCCCTGTGGCAGCGGGAGGGAGTCAGATCCGCTGCCGGAGGTTTGGCTCCGCAGAAGCACAGAGTTGGGTGTTTGCGCTGCGCGAGCAAGTTCCCTGGCAGGAACTGGTTCCCTTTGGGATTTTGGCTGGGGGGATGGGCGGGGGAGATGGCGCTGGCGCCTTTGTTCCCCGCCAAGCTGAGCTCTGCCGTCCGGGGGCTCAGCAGCTCTCCCTCCCTTTGTCCTCCAGCCTTCCCGCTTTCCGAGCAGAGCTGTTAACTTCTGACCTCCCAGACGCTAAGTCGCGCTTGCTGTCGGAACACAGTCCGTCCGGCCCCTCCGCTTTTGCCAGCCCGACTCGGGGGCTCTGCTTGGCCGGCGAGCCGCCCCTCCGCCCCGGCTCCCTCCCGCCAGTCCGTGGAGCGCGCACCGCCTCGCCGCCCTTCCTACCCTCTTCCGTGGGCCTCTGGTCTGCGCTTGACTCCGGAGACTCCCTTCTGCTAATCCTCTGGCGGTTTTCTGGGTTCTTTAGGCAGGTGTAGGTGGAATCTAAGTGATCGGCAGGACGCGCTGTGAGCCCCGCGTCCTCCTACGCCGCCATCTTCCTTCTCTCCCAAACCCATTTTATGTTGAAACTACTTGATCAAAGTACATTCTGATAAAAAGGCCATTAAAAGATGGTATCCAGGCCCTTTGGCTATTTTCAGTGGGTGACCTTACAGTCCATTGTTGGTTTCACAATTACTGAGAGCCAGTGAGCATAGACTCTTTATGTTCTACCAGAATTTTGAAGAGGATAAGCCAAATCTGCCTAAGCCTCAGTACACAGAATTCTGTAGAGTTAGCATCAACAATGGCTATGGCTGATCACATTATCCAGTAAATCATCATGTACACATCATTCAAGACAGAACCATTTTTAAAAAGAAAGATATATCTTGGAATTGACAGGCCTGATAAATCAAATCTAGGCTTCAAAGCCAAGAGTAGATTCAGTGAAACCATATGAAGCCACGAGTTGGCTCAGAGAAGCTATATAGTAAAATTAAACTTGTTTCCAAATGTCATAGGTACACTTAAAAGCCTCATTTGGTTGGAATTGAATAATATATAAATTAATTTATGTATGTAGATTTTAAGGGGGAATAACGCTGAAATTTAAACATCTCATAGGCTCTGAGATTAGATATCCTTATTTTTCATTTGGGTCCAATAAATTAAATGATTCTGAACTTGAAGATAAAAAAAAATAGCTAGAAGTGTCTCCTACTGAATTCCAATTCCTACTGAAGAACAAATGCAATTAATAAATAGAAGGACAGGGGTGCAGTCAGGTAAGGGACTGACTTTGGCTCAGGTCAGGATCTCACAGTTCGTGCGCTCAATCCCCACGTCAGGCTCTGTGCTGACAGCTCAGAGCCTGGAGCCCGCTTCACATTCTGTGTCTCCCTCTCTCTCTGCCCCCTCCCACTAGCACTCTGTCTCTCCCTGTCTCTCAAAAATGAATAAAAACATTTAAAAATTTTTTTAAATAAATATAAGGACAGTGGTGACATGGAAATGCACTGGCCAGCTCTCCCTCAAGGCAGGACTTGTTCCATCTGTCAGTAGACAGCCTCCAACTGTTAGCTCCTTCAGTGTTTGCCTCAGCAGTGGAGTGCTGCCTCACTGAAGGGATAGCTTTCTTAGGGTAGTCCCCATCACATGACTGATGGTGGGGTATACAGGCCCTGCAATTTTTGTCCACCAAGGAGTGGACTGCATGTACTCTAGAGCTCTGCACAGCATTAACCAAAGCTTTGCTAGGACTGCAGTGCTATTCAGTGACTCGCTGTGCTCAGTCCTGCTCCCTTCCCTTTCCAACTGCTCTACTAGTTATCCTGCATGCCAGACTCCTTCTCTGTGTCTGCTTTTGGAAAACAAGTTTGCAGAAAACAGCATATAAAAATGATCTCTGCAATGAAAATATCAAGCCCCAGCTCTTCTCTGAATGTCACAACAAACAGTTCAGCCTACAGAGGGTTTTGGTACCTTAAAAAATGGCAACTTATGGTATCTACTTGTTGCACCAGGAACCAACTTTCTCATTGCTGTGCCAGAAAGAGATGTATGTTATTTCCTTATTTTTCAGACACTTGCCTATGAAATAATAGTTATTGGGCATTCTATGGAGTGTGTGTGTGTGTGTGTGTGTGTGTGTGTGTGTGTGTAGTATCTAAAAAATATGGATAAAAATGATTTACCTCTAGGGCAAAGATTTTCAGAGGAGAGAAATGTATTTGTAAACTGTTGCAGATGACTTCTAGACTGGCTTACTTTTAACAGCTTAATTCAACACTTTCCAATACACCTGCTTATTTCCACTGAATTAAGCAATCTTAAAATCACAGCACAGAAAAATAAAGAGCCTATTTTTTCAAAGGAAAAGTAAATGTATTATTAATCCATCCTTGAACCTCCCATTCTTGGGTTTAAAGGAGGTGTATCTCCCACTATGGGAAGCTTCTTCTTCAGGACATATGTGGCTGGCAGATGCGGGATATGATTTCGTTGCATAGGGCCCCTGTGTTCTCGTTGTGCCTTGTTCTCGTTTTTAAGAGGGAAGTCAAGAGTGTTGAAGGTAGTTCTCAAGGCATCATCTAAATGTACATCATAGCAATCTACTCCCTGAAAGGTGTTCTTTTAGCAATTGCAATTTCCCCTTCTCTCACATTTCTAGTCCCTAACACCTGTCTATCAGATACAAAACTTCTTATAACTCTCTCCTCCAATGCTTAATTATGGAAATGGAAATGTAGATTCATCTCTTATAGCTTCAATTATTTTAAGCCGCAATCAGAGGACTACAGATCTAATTTATTTAATGCCTTCAAATTTTCTTAGTTATTAAATTAATAAATATTAGGAAAATTAGTCATTCCTCTTCCTAGATATTTTTAAAAGGGAAATATATTTATTACTGAACCCTAAATATATTAATATAATTTCTATTATATTAATTATAATATTAATAATAATATAATTAAAATTATATTAATATAATTTCCTTAAAGAAAAATTCAACAAAAAAAATGATATTTGCTCTTCTGTTTTCTCCTAAACCTGAAGATTACCTATATAATTTCAAAACAGAAGTTAGCAATAAAGTTGCTCTTCCCACCCTCCACCATACATAGCCTCTTAACTACCCACTTGTGCTTTCCAGTGGAAACTGCTAATGGTTTGATTATTATGATTTGAGAGCAAATAGTTTTTCTCTAGTTTATTTTTGGAAATAATGGTAAGCTATTTTTGGAATATGTTAAATTTTGTGTCACCCAGTAGTATCTGTTTTTCTTTCTGTCTTCTCTGATTTATCGGTTATTTTAAGAATGCAAATATGATCTAGGGTTAGAAGTTGATGTCAGATTGTGACTAATTCACCCATGCTCTATCTGCTGCTTTTTCCTTTCTCTGCTGACTCCCTTATTCCTTTGCACCATCAAATCCTACCTAAATGATCAACAATGCTTCATGCTCTAGGACACTCTTAATGTTTAGTGGCTTAATATTGAATTGTCTTTTCTGCTAGACTGTGATATTGTTCATGTTTTTAGTAAATGGGCTTCAGGATGGTTCCCTGTGCATGACTATGTTTGTTGGTTTGGGTTTTATGATGGAAAAGTGAGGGCAGGGGAGAAGCTATCCTGTCTATTCCACTGATCTCCTTAGGCCTCCAGCCGAGTGATTTCTCTTTATTTGAAGAGTTCACTCACCTCTTTACTTGAAGAGTTATTGATCTGCTTGAAGGTGTGTTTTTCACCTGCTGTGTTACCAATATGGTAACAATAAAAAAGGAAGAATATGATTGGTTTGATATAAGTTTAGAGAAATTGCTGAATGGGCACAACTGGAAGGACTAGAAGGCGAGATGGTTAAGGATATTCGTGAGAAAGAAACTGAAATACTGAATTCTCAAATTTAATTGGGTTTGGAACAAAGTACAGCTAACAGGATTTATAGGTTTGGATGAAATGAATGTGTCAACCAGGTGCCAGTAGAAAATGGATAAGATTCTTAAAAGAGGTAAGAGTTTATATACTAATATTTGGTCAGTCAAAAAAGCATGGTAAAGCTCCCAAAGACTGTCAATAGAGGGAATTCTCACCTTCTCTAGGCCTGAATGGCTATAGAAGGAAGGGATGGAGGTGGGGGGTGGGAGAACAATGAGAGACAGGGAAAGGCTGAGAGAAAGAGAGGATAATGAGAATTTTACAATTAGAAGAGGCCATTGAAAATGGAATGTGTGGGGCGCCTGGGTGGCTCAGTCGGTTGGGCGGCTGACTTCGGCTCAGGTCATGATCTCGCGGTCCGTGAGTTCGAGCCCCGCGTCGGGCAGAGCTCTGTGCTGACAGCTCGGAGCCTGGAGCCTGTTTCCGATTCTGTGTCTCCCTCTCTCTGACCCTCCCCCGTTCATGCTCTGTCTCTCTCTGTCTCAAAAATAAATATTTAAAAAAATTAAAAAAAAAAAAAAGAAAATGGAATGTGGCCTTTGGTAGTACAGGGAGACAGGAGAATAAATTCTTCAACCTCGCTCTCCTCTCACCCTTTGACACCATGTCTCTTTGGCTGAACTCATCCAAAAACCAGAGTTGCAAGGGATACTGGTTGAGAAAGTACATCAGTGAGACCAGGTTAGAAAAGACAAGACTATAGATTTGTGTGGAGTATGAGGCTTCTTTTAGTGTTAAGGAAGTGTAAAAGTTATAGTACTTTTTAAAACGGAGATAGAATGGATTTTAAGCATTCAGTGGTGAAGCAGTTTGAAGAGTGACAAGTGAGTGTCTGATAAAGTAGAGGAAGAGTGAAGGTCATTAGGCTTGCTCTTGAAGGTATGGAGTGAACTACCTTCGTTTTCTTGAGAGAAAGAGTTTTCTGGGGGTATAGGACTTTCAGTGCTAAAAGTGTCCAGAGAGTCTGGGCAAATTGGGCAGTTGGTCAAACTTCTTGAAGGATAAGTGGATTTGACAGACATTCCATGCAGAGGGAAAACATTAGCCTGGGTATAGAAATAGCAGAGCATAGGGGATGTTTGCAAGGACAATGAATTGCATTTTTGCTCTAGTTTAGAGTAGATTTAATAGGAAGAATAAATAAAATAAAAAGTAGTATCACTAGGTTATAGAAGAACAAGAAGCTTGAACTTTATGCTATACAACCAGCATTTTGGTTTTCCAGTATTGATGTTGAATCTCATTGACTGATGTATAGACGTCACAAAAATAATACACAGGCATAGATCCTGTGTGTACCTCCCATCTAGCAGTATGTGACTTTTTTCTTTCCTTGGTTATCTGTGATTTTGTCATTTTTAGCAACCATTCAAACTATCTGAAGTCTTTAGATGAAATCTATTAGTGTGTGTTTCTATACATCTATGGTCCTAATTATCAAGGAAACTCAAGTTTCAAATATAGATTTTTTAAAAATTATCAGATGAAACAGTAATCAGTAGGATTAAAATAATTAAAATTCAGTTTCTCCCCTAATATTCAAGTTTTAAAATCCCAGGTAAGAAATTAGTGCCAGATAATGCCAGATGTTTTCTTAAATTTGGAAGAACATAAACATTTCAAAAAATCTGTCATTTGAAGAAATCAAGTCAAATTAAAAATAGGAATGGCTGGAGGAGGGTGGGGAGACGGGTTAAATAGGTGATGGGGATTAAGGAGAGCACCGAGTGTTGTAAGGAGGTGTTGAATCACTATGTTATACACTTGAAACTAATATTGCACTGTATGTTAACTAACTGGAATTAAAAAAAAAATCTTTACAGGGTCACCTGGGTGGCTCAGTAGGTTAAGCATCTGACTTTGGCTCATGTCATGATCTCACAGTTCTGAGTTCGAGCCCCATGTCAGGTTCTCTGCTGTCAGCACAGAGCCTGCTTCAGATCCTCTGTCTACCTCTCTCTCTGCCCCTCCCCAACTCATGCTCGCTTTCCATCTCTCTCTCTCTTTCTAAGAAATAAATTAACATTTAAAAACAAGTAAATTAAAACTTTAGAAAAATAAAAATAGAATTGGCTGTTAGAATATAGAATATAGAGTATAAAATAGAATATAAAACAACAATTCCTTTTTCTGTTTTAAATATAACTTAAACTTATAAACTGCCATCTTGAATGATCTAAAATGCTTCATTATGAATCACTTTTTAAAAAGCCTAATATCAGCTTAATACTGATACTGAGGGGCACCTGGGTGTCTCAATCGGTTAAGCATCTGTCTGACTCTTGATTTCGGCTTAGGTCATCATCTCACAGGTTGGTAGGTTCCAGCCCTGTATCGAGTTCTGTGCTGATGGCATGGAGCCTGCTTGGGATTCTTTCTCTTCTTCTCTCTGCCTCTCTCTCTCTCTCTCTCTCTCTCTTTGCCTGTCTCTCAAAAAATAAAGAATGACAGTTTTTAAAAATATATTGATACTGAGTAATATTTTTTTTCATGGGATTAGTCAGTTCACTAAAATACTTAAAGAAGAATCCCAGTAACACCAGAAATCACTACTTTTCTAAAAACAGGGTTGAAAGAAGAGTCAACTTTTCAAAGTCGATGAGGATGTTCTGGGGTTGTCATGTGACATAAGACTTTGAAGTCCTAATGGATACGAAGCTTGACCTTTTCAAGTGGCCACTCATGCCCAAATTCTCACCAAAGCTGCAGAGCTGGTAGCTACTGTGAGACTAGTTTTCAGGCTTATTTGTACACAAATTACAGTTCAAACATTAATACCTGAAATTGGTATAATTTTGTTTATTGAGAACCATAAATTAATTAAATTATCTCTACCTAGAATTTTTCCTATAATGTGGAAAAATGTTTATTAATCATATAATACCTTATACATCATAGACTCTCAATCGGTGTATTTTTAAAATGTTACCTTTGAAGGTCTATTTGCTGTCTTTATGCTCATCTCTGTAGCCACTTCCTCCTATGGTAGAATTACTTGAACAACATACTGCAATATTAATCAGTCCTAGATTTATATAACTCAGTATCGTTCCTGTTTTCAGAGGTGAAATTTTGAGTTTTATGAATCAGATAAAATAAATAGGTCAGGAAGAAACTGCCTGTGGATTAAAATAGTCAGAGGTCTAATTGCAACTTAAAAAAATGAGGCTAAAGTGCCATTATCCAGCTTTTCAATTATTTCTTATGTTAATATTTTCTTCTTGAGGTAATAGCCACATTGGCCTTTATAGAACAGAAAAAAACTAGAGAATGTTTCTATATAATGCTTTATTTATTGTTGTAAGTATTTCACTAGGATACTATGTCCACTTTACAGTAAAGAATTCTGAGAACTAAATAAGAATCAATGAGTAGGAGTTACAGGGAGGTCTCATCATCCTCTTGGAATACCTGTAAAACTGTTGTGCCATATATATTCATGTTGAAGTGTTTAAATAACTTGTGAGTTTTTAAATTGTCAAGAACACACTGGCAAATGCACAGTCAGGCCAACTTGGACTAAGTGAGACAGAGACTAGATTCCAACCTGCAAGAGGCAGCTGGTGAGGCTGCTCAGCAAGCATGGGGAACATATTCTGTAATGCTGTCCTCTAAAGTGGCCAAGATGATGATAAAAAAGAAAGAATAACCCAGAGGGCATCTAGGACCTTTTGGCAAACAGATATCGTTCCCTTGTACCATCCCATCTCTGCACTCAGAGGGATTTCTCAAGGTCAACATTTGAGAAGCCATCGGAGAAAAATGTTCTGTTATATATTCTCCTCAGGCCATAGGCTGCCTACATTGATTATATTTACATTTTCATAACTAAGAGAGATGTAAAAAATGTTTCTACTTCCACAGTAACAAAAATCTGACCAGAAAAAATTCGCCTTTTTACTTATACTTGCAGAAGTTCTTAAGCTGGCAACTCTTGTGCAGTTGTGAAGTTCCCTGTGGCAAGGTCAAGTTAGAAATCAACTTGCTTCTTTTTCTGTGTATGTTGGAAAGTGAAAACATTTCTTTTCTTTCTCCCCCTTTTTTGGAGTTATTTCTTCACTGTTAGCAATTTCACATTGTACCTAGTATTACAAGACATATCTGTTATTAAAATGTGTGAACCAGTGTTTACTTAGAATTTTCTGACTCTTTGATTCTTTATATCTTTCCCAAAATGTAGTTAATTCTCAAGGTTATAGCCCTGAACAGTTTGAGGAATTGAATCTCAATCCATACAGTCAAGTCTTTCTATATTAAACGTTAAACTACAGTTATCAAGAGTACTCTTTATTGATTTATTTCATTAGGAAATTTAAAGGAGTTGCCATGACTAAGTTCAGAGAAAGGAGTTTTTGTTGTTTTCTTTACCCATCCATTGATGGACCTCTGTGTTGTTTTCACATCCTTGCTGTTGTGAATAGTGCTGCAGTGAATGTGGGAGTGCTAATATCTCTTCAAGATCCTGCTTTCAGTTCATTTGGATAAATCCTCAGTTGGATTGCCAGATCATATGGTAGTTCTATTTTTAATTTTTTCAGGAAAATTCGTACTATTTTCCATAGTGGCTGCATCATTTTGCATCCTCACCAGCAGTGTTCTAGGGTTCTAATTTCTCCACATCCTTGCTAACATTTGTTATACTTTTGTTTTTGACACCATACTAACTGGTGTGCGGTGATATCACATTGTGGTTCTGATTTGCATTTACCTAAATTAGTGACATTGAGCATCTTTTCATATGCCTGTTGGTCATTTGTATATTTTTGGTTAAATAAATGTTGGAAATTACTTGCCAACCTCAATATTGGTAACCTGTAAAGATAAGGTATTAGCTAGCAATTGCTTAGTTTCTGGGGCCTTATGGATTGTACCCAACATACTCACAGTGGTTTTTCACCAGTGCTTTCTGCTTTTAATCACTTTCTAATCTTCCTCTAGCCAGTCTCATAAGTTTAAGAAATAAGATACTTATTTAAGCATATGTGTTAGTTCTATTTAACTTTGGTTAAATTTGAGTTTATATGCAATTTATGTGTATGAGTGTGTGCATATATATTGGGTATTCTGTTTAAAATGCCTTACTTTCTGGAAAAAAAACATATCATACATCCAAAATAATCTCTAATTCTACATTTGACCATTTTATAACTATAACAATATGCTTTTTTTCTGAGTGTTCTAGAACTACTACACTGTACTTTGGGTAGCACAAAAATTGGCAATAATAGCAACGTGGTATCTTTTTAATTACACCTTTAATCTGTGTTTATTCATTTCTGATTGACAAAAGCAAAACAAAAAAAATCAGGAAGTCCATGTTCCAGAAAACTCTTTTCTTGTCAAGATATGTTATCTTGATGCTAACAATATTAAATCACAAGGTGCCTTTTTCTTCTTCAACTAGAGATCTTTCCTATTGCATTTCTGTAAAAACTATAAGAAAATCTTAAAAACCAGATTCATATGTTCATGTGTGGTTGGAAATTGCTTGGTTATTTAGAGGTGCATGCTATTTTCACTATATACATAGTAGTTTCCTGAAAAAAAAAAAGATAAAGAATCTCCTCTTTCGTGTCCTCACTGTGTGATGATTCAAAATATCTAACTAATTACATTCTTATCACAAAACACAAACTGAACTATCCCATTAACTACAGGATGATTTTCCTTGTCAATGATGTTCTCATTTCTAGCAGCATTGTTGAGAGCATGGGCGCTGAATCTAAGGTTTGTGAGTTTGAGTCTAGCTCTACCATCTATTAGGTCAGGGCTGAGACTTGACTGATACACATCATGATGGTTCTCTCTCTGTTTTGATTGTTATTGCCCATGTTGCTATTATATATTTGTAATATTGCCATTGACCACCTGTATGACCCTGGATAAGTTACTTAATTCATCTGTGTGTGAGTTTCCTCAACTGAGGGATAAAACTGATATCTATCTATCTCATTGGGCTGTTGTGAGAATTAAATTTATAAATATCTATACAGTGTTTAAAAAGTTCCTATTACAGAATAAGTGCTTAATACATGCTATGTATTATTTTTTATCTCTCTTTGGCTCTTTCTGATCTATGATTCTGTTTCTTGCTTTCTCTGTGTTCTTCCTGTAATTATGCTCTTACAGAATGTAAATGTAAAGAAGAAAGTGAACAGAGGAGAAAAAGTAAAAATAAGAATACTAGCTAGGAGGTTATTTCAATTGCCTGTTCATGAGTTAACAAAGAAGAGCTTTATCTAATGTACTAGCTCAGAGAATGCAAAGCAAGGAATAATGATAATAGTTGACATTTATTGAGCCTTTATAGTGTGCTGAGCACTGCTTTTAAAAGTGGTTTCTTAACTTCATTCTGCTGTACATTTTGTTCTAGACATCCCTATCAACAACTTAAGGACACTAGAGTTTACTGACGTTAAATAATTTGACATCTAATCTGTGACAAAGTTGGAATTTTAATCCAGATATTTGAGAGTCCCAAACGTATGTCCTTAACTACTATATATTGCTTTTCTCCAGGGAAAATATGTATTCAGGCATTGGACCTGAAGGAATCAAGAGACTCTAGTAGATATGGCTTGAGTTATTTGAAAAAAAACTGTCAGAATATTGTATTTTAATTTTTTGGCATATTGTTTCAATAGCCAGAATGAAGGTTTTCATCGGAAGCAGCTTCATTTTTGATCTCCAAAAGCCATAGGGGTCTTATCAACAACAAAACACCTGACAGTAATAAAGGAGGACTCATTAGCCTTATCTCTGTAGACAGGCTCAACCACTAGCTACCTGGAGTTGTCCCACACTATTTTATCTGGGCATGAGATGGTAAATGGCAAAGCAGCCCTTAAAAATAATTCTTTCCTATAACTCTTTTTCATCCTTGCTGCTTCCTAGTCACTAGTATACGAGGAAATTAAATAAAGCCTGCCTGCTTTTGCTCTGAAGGGGAAGCAATGACAGATCTCTTTTATAAATGATCCCCTTCTTTGTTAAAAAGAAATGTCACCCCTTAACGTAATTTACAGCAACTCTTACTATTTATTTCCCTGAATTCGTACATTAGTTAAATCAATCATGGAATCCACACCCTGGGGGCTTATGATAAACTTGAGTTTTGGTTGATTTCATTTTTCTTGATTATAAATATTGGAAAGGGAATGAGTTTGAGAAATAAATATCTCTAAATAGATTCCTATTTTATAGGTACCATATAACATACTATACTCAAAGGTTTAAGAGGAAAACCAAAAACATAGTTATACCTACAAGCACAGACATTACATACATCTGTATATATATTCATACATACAGATGTTCCTATATACAGTTTTTTTTTCAAATTACGTTTGTGCGATTTGGATAAATTCAATAATATGTAACATTTCATAAAATGTCAAGGTCTTATAAGGAAATTTTCTTTCTAATTATCAATTCTTTTTAATATAATACATGTTTCTTTTCTCCCTATAGATTTAGTAAATTTCTCCCCATGCTAACAATGAAAGATTCACTTTTAAGAGTATCCATAATTCAGTCATGTCTGATAAATAAATATCTTCATAACATTTATTCCATTAGTATGTATTAAAGGGCCAACTGTGTGCACTCTCCTAGTCACTGTAAAAGGAATGAGGAAAACAAAGTCCTTCTGCATATGGATGTCACATTCTATTGGAGAAAGACTGGCAGTAAACAAGCAAACAAGTGATGTGTCGTGGTGATAAAGGCTCTGACAAACAATGAAGTCAGCAAGGGTGATAGCAATCAGGATGCTATTAAATATCAGGAATCTGTGGTTAAGAAAGTCTTCCATGAGGCATCACAATCCCAGACTTTAGCCTCTACTACAAAGCTGTCATCATCAAGACAGCATGGTATTGGCATAAAAACAGACACATAGACCAATGGAATAGAATAGAAACCCCAGAACTAGACCCACAAACGTATGGCCAACTCATCTTTGACAAAGCAGGAAAGAACATCCAATGGAAAAAAGACAGTCTCTTTAACAAATGGTGCTGGGGGAACTGGACAGCAACATGCAGAAGGTTGAAACTAGACCACTTTCTCACAGCATTCACAAAAATAAACTCAAAATGGATAAAGGACCTGAATGTGAGACAGGAAACCATCAAAACCTTAGAGGAGAAAGCAGGAAAAGACCTCTCTGACCTCAGCCGTAGCAATCTCTTACTCGGCACATCCCCAAAGGCAAGGGAATTAAAAGCAAAAGTGAATTACTGGGACCTTATGAAGATAAAAAGCTTCTGCACAGCAAAGGAAACAACCAACAAAACTAAAAGGCAACCAACGGAATGGGAAAAGATATTTGCAAATGACATATCGGACAAAGAGCTAGTATCCAAAATCTATAAAGAGCTCATCAAACTCCACACACGAAAAACAAATAACCCAGTGAAGAAATGGGCAGAAAACATGAATAAACACTTCTCTAAAGAAAACATCCGGATGGCCAACAGGCACATGAAAAGATGTTCAACGTCGCTCCTCATCAGGGAAATACAAATCAAAACCACACTCAGATATCACCTCACGCCAGTCAGAGTGGCCAAAATGAAGAAATCAGGAGACTATAGATGCTGGAGAGGATGTGGAGAAACGGGAACCCTCTTGCACTGTTGGTGGGAATGCAAATTGGTGCAGCCGCTCTGGAAAGCAGTGTGGAGGTTCCTCAGAAAATTAAAAATAGACCTACCCTATGACCCAGCAATAGCACTGCTAGGAATTTATCCAAGGGATACAGGAGTACTGATGCATAGGGGCACTTGTACCCCAATGTTTATAGCAGCACTCTCAACAATAGCCAAATTATGGAAAGAGCCTAAATGTCCATCAACTGATGAATGGATAAAGAAATTGTGGTTTATATACACAATGGAATACTACGTGGCAATGAGAAAGAATGCAATATGGCCCTTTGTAGCAACGTGGATGGAACTGGAGAGTGTGATGCTAAGTGAAATAAGCCATACAGAGAAAGACAGATACCATATGGTTTCACCCTTATATGGATCCTGAGAAACGTAACAGAAACCCATGGGGGAGGGGAAGGAAAAAAAAAAAGAGGTTAGAGTGGGAGAGAGCCAAAGCATAAGAGACTGTTAAAAACTGAGAACAAACTGAGGGTTGATGGGGGGTGGGAGGGAGGGCAGGGTGGGTGATGGGTATTGAGGAGGGCATCTTTTGGGATGAGCACTGGGTGTTGTAAAAAAATAAAAAAATAAAAAAAATAAAAAAAAAAGAAAGTCTTCCATGAGAAAGTTCTTCATCTATCCATAAATGAACAAGCCTTGTCATCTAAGACATCACTCTTCTCAAAGGAAGAAATTTCAGAAAGAAGGCAACAGGAGGTAAACTAATACCTACTCCTTAATGGAGCTTGGATACAAATCCCATGTTTACCTAAGGTCATGCAGAGATATGTTTTGCCAAGGCTTGAGCCCTAAGTGGTTTATTTTACCCAGGGGTAAACTATTTCATATAACTTACCATTGCAGTTAAAAACCCAAACCAATTATTGCCAAAGAAACAGAAATAGAAAATGAATAGGAAGAGTAAACTTGCTTCCGAGAGCTAGAGTGAAAGCCAAATAACGCAGGCTTTTTGGCAAGGGCTGCTTGTTTCCCACAGTTGTAGGACAAAGAAAGTGCAAAATGGATAGAAAGATAGCAGGGGGCACTTGTCTTGGTGCTTTTGTGTTTCTTCCACTTTGGCTGCATTGGAGTATTTAACAATCACTTTGATCTTTAATTTCATTTCAAAGATCTCTAGAAAGTAGTTCCCAGGCAGTGTCTTCAAAGGTGATTGTATCCACATTTCTAATCTGTTGGAGCAATTGCTTCATAAAATCCACACCTCCATAAGAGCAATGAAAATAATGACAAAAATGCCCCAAACCAACCATTTCAGAACTCTCTCTGGAAATTAAGCAAAGAGCTCTAACAATCTGAGGAAGCATTTATTTGTTTGTTTGTTTATTTATTTATTTATTTAATTTTATTTTTTATTTTTTAAAATTTACATCCAAATTGGTTAGCATATAGTGAAACAATGATTTCAGGAGTAGATTCCTTAATGCCCCTTATCCATTCAGACCATCCCCCTTCCACAACCCCTCCAGCAACCCTCAGTTTGTTCTCCATATTTATGAGTCTCTTTCGTTTTGTCCCCCTCCCTGTTTTTATATTATATTTGTTTCCCTTTCCTTATGTTCATCTGTTTTGTCTCTTAAAGTCCTCATATGAGTGAAGTCATATGATTTTTGTCTTTCTCTGACTAATTTCACTTAGCATAATACCCTCCAATGTCTGAATCTTGGTATGAATGTCGAACTTTGCAGCATTTTACTTTGCTCTATTCCCATCCTCTTCTCCTTAGGTCTACAGAAGCCTTGAAACAGCAATTTCACAACCTCAGTATCTGTGAAAACCAGGAACCTAGCAGCCACTGGAGGAGGCAGACAGTTTTAGAGCTCTCCAAAAGTCCCATTCCTAGAAATGTATCATTATTTGACTTGTCTGGCAGAACTCTGGGAAAATGCTGTTCTTGGGCTTGACTTTATTTGACTTAATGTAGCACTCACTTCAGAAAACTCTATCCTCAGGAGGGTGGGTTGAAAACAGTTGGTGGCATTATTTAACATTGCAGTTGCCTAACTGTGATACTAGTTGGTTATAACAAGGGACTGGCAAAAAAAAAAAAATCTGGGGAATTAGATGTACATAGGAGGCTTTACAAAGCTTTGACATATTTATAAGGGATCTAGTAAATTGTTCTCATACAGAGCCACGTGCATGCTTAAGGAATATCTGATTTGGTCCAAGTCTCTCATCTCTGACTCACCTGAGACTATACAAGCAGGAGTAAAGATTAAGTAGAGTTGTAAGATACTGAAAGGTAAAGGCTTACCCTAAGAGCAAGGACTGAGATACTTTTTGGTTTAAGACATTTAATGAAATCCCTGTCAATAATTAGCAGACCATTAAGCAAACCAAGCAGAGACTTCAGTGGCCACATATGACAAAGATTACAGACTTTGCAGAATTAGCCCAGGAAAGTCAGAAGTGAAATTTTCTCTAGAAGAGATCAAAGTCACTTTGAACAGATAATTGAACCATCCAACTTGTGGATGAGTCAATTGAGATTTTGTAGGCTAAAAATAAAAAAGAATAAAAAAAACGAAGGAAGAAAAATGAACAGAGATTTGGAGACCTCTGGAACAATATCTAATACACCAACATATACATTATGGTTGTCCCAGAAGGACAGGAGAGAGAAAAGGAGGGCAGGGGGAGAGTATTTGAAGAAATAATGGCTGAAATTTCCAAAACTTGATGAAAAACATTAATCTATATATCAAAGTACCTCAATGAATTCTACATAGAATAGACTCAAAGAGATACACCCCAAATTCTAATCATACTATCAAAAACCAAAACCAAAGAAAGACTTTTGAAAAGGTATCCAGATATCTATATGCAAAAGAATGAATTTGACTGCTACCTCATACCATATACTTATATTAACTAAAGAAGTATCATTGACCTCAATATAAGAGCTACAATTCTAAAAATCTTAGAAGAAAACATAGAAGTAAATCTTTAAGGGTGCCTGGGTGCCTCAGTTTGTTAAGCATCGGACTTCAGCTCAGGTCATGATCCTGTGGTCAGTGATTTTGAGCCCTGCATTAGTCTCTCTGCTGACAGCTCAGAGCCTGGAGCCTGCTTCAGATTCTGTGTCTCCCTCTCTTTCTGCCCCTCTCCCACTCATGCTCTCTCTCTCTCTCTCTCTCTCAAAAATGAATAAACATTTTTTTAAAAAAGTAAAAATTCATAATCTTTGGTAGGGAATTGTTTCTTAGAAACAAGTCATTGAAAAAATACGAATAAATGGGCTTTGTCAAAAGTAAAAAAAAAATGTATCTCAAAGGGTACCATTAAGAACGTGAAAAAAAAACATAGCCTGGGAGAAAATATTTGCAAATTATATACCTGATAAGGACCTATATCAAGAGCATATAAAACACCTCTGACAACTCAAGAATAAAGACAATTCAAATTACACTTGGGCAATATATTTTGAGTAGACATTTACCTGAATAACATATATAGATGGCTAATATGCACATAAAAAAGTGTTCAGTATCATTAATTATGAGGTAAATGCAAATCAAATCCCCAATCAGATACCTCTTCACACCCACAATATGACTAAAAGATAGATGAAAACAACTTTGGCAGGAACATGGAGAAATTGATACCCTCATTCATTGATAGTGGGATTGGAAAATAGTTCAGCTACTTTGGAAAAAAGTTTGGCAGTTACTCAAATGTTGAACACAGAGTTATCCCATGATACAGCAATTCTATATATCCAAGGAATTCAAAACTATCCCACACATAAACTTGTAGATGGGTGTTCATAGCAGAATTATTCCTATTAGCCAAAATGTGGAAGCAACCAAAGTGCCCATCAACTGAAGAATGGCTAAACAAAAGAGGTATCCATGCAGTACAATACTGGGCAATAAAAATGATGTACTGATGCATGCCACAACCTGGATGAACCTTGAAAACATTATGCTAAGCAAATGAAGCCAGTCATAAAAGACCACACATGGTATGATCTTGCTTATGTAAAATATCTAGTTGAGGCAAATGCTTAGAGACGGAAATAGGTCAGTTGTTGTCTATGGATGAGTTAGGATGGGGAGCCACTGCTAATGGTCATGAGTATTGTGTGCATGTAAAGTTTTTGTTGGTGATTAAAATGTCCTAAAATTGGAGAATGAAATGGGAATTTAATATTAATCAATATTACACTCATTTGGACTTGTAAAGACCACAAAAGGTATTAATTTAGAATGAACTAAAGCATATCAGTATAATTAGTCTTTGTCTTAATTGATCTTCCACCCTTATTTTACTTGTTATTCTTCTATACCTTTTGGTTCCCCACAATGGCTCTATGGACTGTGATGATCATCCTGCTAGACTAGTTATTTATTATGTTAGTGTTGGTAAAATACAATTTTAGTTTTTTCTCTAATATACATGCTTTCTCACCTGCATTTCTTTTACTTTGGCTATTTGTTTGTGATTGCTAACACCCAGATCCATGTGAGTAAAGGACATTTATTCTACTCCAATGTGTACTTGCCAAAATTGTCTGTTGAAGTCATATGAGATCCTCTTGTCTCTCTAAACTATAATGACTGGCAAGAAAAATTACATAGATACTCCTGTATTTTAATAAGAAAACAATTTATATTTGAATGCTTCTTGAAAGTTTTGTCATGACAGGAGTTTCTGTTTACCTGGTTTGTTGCATTGTTTTACATGCCACATTCCCACCTCAGATTGCTGTATATTTTCTTTTAAACTGTAGCGGGTGCATTCATGGGTATATTAGTTCTCCAGGAAAACAGAACCAAGAGGATATATATTTAAGCATATATATACGAGGAGATTTGTTATAGGAATTGACTTGCATGATTATGGAGGCTGAGGAATCCCATGGTTTGCCTTCTGCAAACTGGAGAACCAGGAAAGTTGGTGGTACAATTCAGTCTAAGTCTGAAGGACCACTAATGTAAGTCCTGGAGTCCAAAGATCAGAGAACCAGGAGCTCTGATATCCAAGGACAAAAGAAGATGGATGTCCCAGCTCAAGAAGAGAGACTTTATCCTTCTGCCTTTTTGTTCAATTCAAGCCTTTAACAGATTGGATAATTGCCCACATTGGTGAGGGTGGATCTTTACTCGGTCTGCTAATTCAAATGCTATTCTCTTCCAGGAACACTTTCCTGGATGCACCCAGAAATAATGGTTTACCAGATATCTGGGAATCTCTTAGCCCAGTCAAGTTGACACATAAGATTAACCATCAAAACAGGTAATTGGTATATGAAATAGACAAAATACATTATATCCTTAAGGGAGGACTGAAACATATTGCTCCTGGGTGTGCCCTAGAGCCATATTCTATATGTAAGTGGCTACATAAGCAAGTACATGTATATTCTATTTTTTATATCTCATAGTATAGTGTGTTATTATTAGACTTCTTTAGCCTTCTTTGTGTTTCTGTTGAAGCATGGTTGGACTCAAAGAAATTTACAGGTGCAGGGCTGATAATGCACTTTTCTCTCTTGGGTAAGGTGGGGCTCTATACTCCATAGGTTTTGCTCTAGAAGGAAATCTGGCTGGCTTTCCTGCTGCTTTCCATATTGGAGGAGGGCAGGGATCATCCTAACTGGAACACTTTGAGCTTGATAATCTAGGTTTCAGTCTTGCTGGTAGGAAACTTACTGTTCTCTGATGTCTGTTCGAATATTGGTATTTGGTTTAACAGAAGGCAATGCCACTCACAACCTTCCAGCCCAAAGAGCTGATTGCTAGACTTCCTCAGGTAGTCTGCTGGGATCATCCAGAGAACCAACTGTTTTTCTCCTTCACTATTTCCATATTACCTTGTAAGTTATCTAAAGTCCTCCCAAAATTTGTCAGCATTTTGAATAAACTTAGTCTCCAAATTAAGTTTCCCAAGCATTCTATCTTAATATGAAGATACTAATGAACTAAATATTGGGAAACATGAGTTAGGTAATTCTGTCTCTGCTTGAATTTCAGAACTGGAGTCAACTAATTTCTATCAAATTCATTTCATCACTAGTATGATGAAGTACAAGATGATTTCTCATCTCTTGCAAATCTGTGATTCTGTAATGATGTGCAATATTCAATAAGTCTATTAAAGGAAATAATTCAACTTTATGCATTTACACAAGATCATTTTACAAACTTTTCCATTGAGAATATTCCTCTTTATTCCAGATTTCTATTTACCTTATTGTCTGGGTCTCTTATGAACTATAAGGTAACAACACGTAAGGGAAAATACCTTAGTATGTCCGACTCCATGTTGCTTCTATTTCCCTTGCTGCTGTGACCTGTATCTTAGAAACTTCTGCTTAACCCTGCACATAGGCATGTTACAATTAATATTTGAAAAAAAAATGCTCTTTAGCCAAAACCTACCTTAGGAGATAAGGAAGTATGCACAGAAATGACTATGCTGTGTTTAAGATTTACAGAAATGACATGACCAGATTTCTGTTTGCAAAGGTCAACTGACTAAGGGCAGAAGAGTTTCGCAACCCTCTTCGGATCCTTGCAGGCACTTTAATGTCTACAGATGTCTGTAACCTTTTGACACCAATCTCCTCCTTCTTCTCCTTTTCCCTAATATAAAAGAAGCTGGAATTTCATGGAAGGGGTGGTGATTGAAGTGTGCTGCTTTAGGACCACAGTCGGCCATCTCTTCAGTTTGCTGGATTTTCAAATAAAGTCATTTTCCTTAGCCCGACGTCTTGTTTCTCAACTTATTGGCCTGTTGTGCAGCGAGCAGAACACACTTGGATTCAATCAGTTACAAAAGCAAGAGTTGGTATATCTTTCTTTGGAAGTTGGTGTGTTAAACTTATCCTGCTGTATTTTAAATTCACTAAATCAAAATGTCTTTACCATAATTGCATCTCAAAAGTTCACATTGCTGTCATATGGTCTTTTCTCTTTTAATGGATATGAAATTGGCTACCAGGAAAAAAAAACTTTTTAACACTTTATATTTAGAGGCCAAATCAAATGTTATTTGTGCAGCTATCACTGGTAAGATGATCATGTGGTATAATTAGCACTGTATCATGTTAAATTCTGCCTACACTCAGGAAACATAAACTTCTTTTTTTTTTCAAGTTTATGTATTTATTTTGAAAGAGAGAGTGTGAGTGGGAGAGGGGTAGAGAGAGAGTGAGGCAGAGAGTATTCCAAGCAGGCTCCGAGATGCCAGTGCAGACCCTGACGTGGGACTCAAACCCATGAACCGTGAGATCATGACCTGTGCTGAAGTCAGACGCTCAACCAACTGAGGCACCCAGGTGCCCCAGGAAACGTAAGCTTCTTAATGTCCCTAATTAACAGCCAAAAATGAACTCATTTTCTATGACAATAGGAAAACGACCCATGTATACTTTTCTTCCTTTAGTGTCCGTTTATTGGGCTCGAGTGAATCATTGAGTAGTATATTTATTATTCATCACTAAGTGCATAAGATGAACTAGGCAATCAAAGTGTCTTTTAAATACAAATTATCTAATACCAAAGAAACAATACTTTTCAGATAATATTTCACTAAGAAATTTCTCAAGATTTTTTTTTAACCATAATGTACTTTTACAAGTGCCCAGAATGAAGTATACTTATTTCAAAGACTTTGCAATTTTTTAACTTAGGGAAAATGCAAGTCAATGTAGAAGAGATCTCTGCACAAAATTCTGTATATGAAATTCTGTTTATAAACAGGGGTTTTTGGGCAGCTCCTTTAGTATCTCCCGCATGGGGACCTTAGGACTGGTTTCCCTTTTTCAGGTCAAGCGAGAGCGGAAATGTGCTTACACTGGGTCTCTGCTGACAAATAATCTGTAAAATGTTGCAAAGGCATGACATGAAGAAGATTCTAATGAATTCTGCAGGCTCTTTATCCAGATTAGTATCATTTTTAGAAAGTTGGGTTATATTCCCCCTATTGACAGTTTCTGAAAAGGCCATTACTTTTGTACTCTCTATTTCTTCAAAGCTTTGTAGATACCACTAACCTTCTTCTCAAAGTCCTTCTAGATTCTTCCCACTCTCTGGGCATTCCCTTCTTTCCAAAGACACTTCCTGATTTTTTTTTTCTTTCTTTCTTTTTTTTTTTTTTTTTTTTTTTTTGCCATGGAGAAACTCCACTTCAAGGTACCAAAATCTGTTTATCTGTTGCACATAATAAATCACTCCAAAACTTAGTAGCTTAAAATAGTAATAAATTGTTTATATCTCACACAGTAGTGGTGGTGAGGAATTTAGGAGCTGCTTAGCTGAATAGTTCTAACTTGATAGCTTTTGTTCAGTTGCAGTCAAGCTAGCAGCCAGTTCTGCAGTTGTCTGGAGCTTTGACTGGAACTGGAGGATCCATTTCCAAGATGGTGCTCTCACATAGCAGATAGTAGGACTGTTCAGTTCCTTACTGGCTTATGGCAAGAGGCTTTACATGGATTGCCACAGAGCTGCTTGGGAATCTTCATGACATGACACCTGGCTTACCCTGGAGTGAATAAAGCAGTACAGCAGAAGCTATAAAGACTGTTATGACTTAATAGTGGAAGTCACACTTGTCATTTCAGCCAAATTCTGTTGGCTACAAAATCAACACTAATCAGGGTGGGCACTCACTACACAAGGGTGAAATACCAGGAGGCAGATATCACTGAGGAGTATCTTGGTAGCTGGCTACTACAGTCTCTGAGTTTGCTTTTCTTTGTTTTTCTCTTGATTATCAGTCACACTTTCTGCATCTTTGCCAAAAGTCTAGTACTCTTTAACTGTATTATGTGTTTTGTGTTTAAACAGATACTGTGTTGAAGCTCCGAATGACATTATCTTTTACCTGAAAGACTGCTTTCCTTTATTAAGCAGGGAGGGTGAGGGGCTGACTATTCAATCTAGCTTGGGCCTCGGTTGGATCAGGGATGGATTGAAAGTTTGTGGAGACTCTACCTTTGAATTTTCTTTCCTTTGTTGTGTCCTGTCTAGGCTTTGTACTGAGAGACTGGCAAGTCACTATCTCCTTCCTGAAAGATAATAAATGTATCATGGGGAAAATCTAATTACATGTTTAGGATTGATGGCACTCCCAAATTATTAAATAATTCCAGCACTGCATGACTATCAAAAGTTTTTCTGATTTCTCTTTCCCCGAGTGGAATACCACTTTGTGGGCCAAGCTACCGTTGCCTCGAACTCAGAATTGGGAACTGCCCTCACAGAATAGGGTTTTTGGTAACTCTACTACAGAAAAAAAATGTTTTGTAACAGATTTGCTCCCTCATAGAGCTCTCCTGTTTCTGATACCTGATGATGTTTCAGTTAATTGTTCCTCTTTTCTACAGAATTAATGTTTGCAGTGGGAGCAGAGTCTTCCATGGAATCTATTGTTACATCCTAATTGGAACTAGAAGTCTCTATAGTTATCTCAGAAAAGAAAAGAAAGAGGGCTATACTCTTTACAATTCTGTAAAAGAGATTCTCCGTTTTTCTCATCTCTATAGTCTAACGAGTAGAGTTTTGTTAATGTGTGTGTGTGCCGTATCGCGTATTTTTTTCCCCATTCTTTCTTACTTTGGAGAATAAAATCTTAGAATTCTTTGCTGATATGGTTTACAGCCCTTATCAATAAGTCTAAGGACATTCTTTAGGTCTTGCAGAAGTTCCTTTGCAAGGCTTGTACATCATACAGAGCATATGGCCCTCTGACAAGAGATTGATGTGCTCTGCTCCTTGTAACTCTAATGACCGTCAGTGTTAAATCATCGTGCTTGATTGTAATGAGACCAACCTGACTGGGTATGTGGCAAATATTGAACAGCTTTTCCAGCCTCGGGGACCCAGTAAGCTATGCAGCATCACAATTACAAACAAGATACTTTATTATCATAGTGTCAGCATATGCTTTTAGGACATATTTTTAAAAATTTGATTATCTTCTTATGAAATTTATTCTTGAAAACTAAATTTACTTACTAGGGCTCAAAAGTAAATTTACTTTCTAGGGCTCAAATGATGAAATCAGTCTTGGCAGTTAGTGGCACATACTTGTCATAACTCCCATTGATTTCCAATAGGTATGTTAATTAGAAGTCTCCAGAAGCTCTTGGTTTGACAACTGAGGTTAAGCAGCTATGTTTAATTACAGAAACCAGAAACTTATAAATCTAAATAGGTCACTAAGGCCACACCTTAAGAATAGAGTATTGCTCATTAATTACACACATTGAAACATTATGTTGTACGTTCTAAGATGTGCTATGCCCTTCTTCTTGGAGGGTATCATAGAATCAAAGAACTGGAACAGATTTCAGGGATTACCTAAGAGAATTCTATTCACTGGCAGTCACCTACTTGTTCTGTTAGTGTAAGCTCAGGTAGATCTTGATTATTTGTGTTCCCCTTTTCATCCCTGCCCTCCCATCTTCCTCCCCACCAATGTTTATTATCTTCAACTGTACCTCACTGTATTTAACTAAAATCAGTCCCTTCTTCCCTTCCCTTCCTTTTCTTTCCTTCTACCATATTTTGTAGGAATGCATATTTAACATCACCACATTTCCTTTTCGGATATACGTCCTCCGTCTCTTGAAGTTAACAGCCCCAGCACCTGCTTCTCTTACGATGACTTACACTTATAGATAGTGTGCTTTAAGGCATGATCTTATCTTTTTATTTACATTAATACTAGACTTCTCAGGTCCTCCACATTTGTTGTTTCCTCTCCTGAGAACCCTCTTCTACATGCTGAGATCTAGAAAGGCAGGATCATATGGCTGTTTACCTCTGAAGTAGACATTTGCCACCATGCTGGGAATATTGTGTGTAGTAAACCCTCATATTTTATTTAACTAGGAGCGAGTGAGTCAATAAATAAATTAATTGTTTTTAAATGTTTATTTATTTTGAGAGAGAGCAAGCACGCGTGAGTGGGGAGGGGCAGAGAGAGAGGAAGAGAGAGAATCACAAGCAGGCACTGTACTGTCAGTGCCTGATGCAGGGCTTAATCTCACAAACCTTGAGGTCATGACCTGAGCCAAAATTGAGTCAGACATCTAACCCACTGAGCTACGCAGGTACCCCGATAAATAAATTTTAAAATGTGGCTCATATTTACTGTTCATATTTTCTCACTATCTTTCTGATTACAATCTTTTTATAATTTTCCTGTCCCTTCCATGGGCACAAATTTCTCAACAGGTTGAAAATGACTTTTAGACCATCATATTTCTAAACATAACAGTCACTTTTTCATAACTTATCTTACTAATTTTTTCTGGCTTTTCTCCTCACCTTCTCCTTTTGCAATCATTACACCCTTCAGAGGAAAAGGATATTCCCGTTAATTCCTACCGTTTTTTTGTTATTGTTGGAAATGAAGTGATTTCTAAACTCTTATGATAAATTTTTGTGCTTTAATTTGGTAACTTAACATTATGGTAGCTTGTGGTAATTACATATATAGTCTTATTATCCCTGTCAGATTATAGATTCCTTGTGGTTAATAATAATGACTAATATTTGTAGAACCATGACAGGCTTTATTCTAAGTGCTATATACATAATAACTTAGTCCTCATAACTCTATAAATAAGGTATAATCCTATCATAATTACCAATTTGTGAAGTAGGAAACTGAAGCCAAGAGAGATTTAATAAACCTTCACGGTCATGTAGCTTGTAAATGGTAGAGCCAGGAGTACAACACAGTTTGTCTCAACAGTCTATGTGTTTACCCCTTGCTATACATCTGTCCATCATAGCATAACCTGCATTTTATTTCTCCTTATATTCTCAGCTGCTAGCCCAGTGCAAGAAATATAGTGGGTATGTAATATATTTTGGGGGGATTAGATTGAGTTATTCATGTCAGTCCCTTTATTGAGAATCACATAGACCTATACCTCAGTACTAGAAGATCCCTATATGCCTTCTTCAGAGATCTTTCCACTGCTTGTAGAACATTATAGAAGCACTACTTTTATTTTTAATAACTTTTACTTGATGTGAGCCTACTGACAAATCCTTGATACGTTATAGTTCAACACATGTTTTTACAATTTCAGCTTTAATTTGAATCACATATGTCTCCCAGTTAAATTGGGAATTAAGGCTTGATTTCTGGTAGCCGCACTGTCACTAATTAGCTGAGTGACCCTGAATAATTCTCTTTACCTGTCTAAATTTAATATGGTAAGCATGCAAATTACACTTAAATGTTCTTTATTTCTTCCAGCTGAAATTCTGAGGCTGTGTTTTTTGTTTTGTATCCTTAGCAACCTAATACGGATACTTAATGGAATCATTTATTTAACAAACGTTTATTAAATGCCTGCTATGTACAAGGGATTGTAGATCATCTCCAAAGATGAGAAGACAGAAGAAGAAAATTAACATATCCTTTTGTATTATCAGACTGCATGTTTTTCTCAGAATATCCCTTGATATTCATTTGCAAAAAGTAGAGTCCAATTTGCTTTTATGCAGCCCACTGAGATATCTGTGATTCCAGATTCCTCCTGGGGTTTAGATATTTATGACTTTAATTATTTTTTCAAATAGATTCATCCCTTTGTACAATTCAGCTTGTTTTCCACGGTAAGAATAATTTCAATAAGTGTTCTGTACACATTTGTCTTAATAATATATCCCATTTGATGTCGGCTAGGTAATTGTGTAGCTTTATATTTAAAAAATGAGCTGCAGGTATTGTAGGGAGCAAAGCCCAACAGTAAGGATTGGGCCCAATGGGCATGTCTGCAGAGCTGGGGTCTCTGCAATACAATGAGTTCCAGTGATTGCCATTGCAGTGATGGCCCTGTTTTATCTGTTCTATTTTGTATATGTGGATACTAGATGACTGTTCCAGAGCAACAACTTTATAATTTGCCTGCTCTTGAAATCTTCTGACCTCATTTCCACATGTGGCATTTTTAATTTAGGCATCAATATTACCACTAAATAGTAATATTAACTGATATTTATTGAATATATAACTATATGCCAGATGGTATTCTCAGTACTTTATAAATATTACTTCATTTAATTCTCCTAAATCTGTCAGGTGGATTTTGTTGTCATTCTGATTTTTCTCATGAAGAGTGTTAAGCAGCTTGCCTAAGGTCATATAGCTAGTAGCAAGAAATACAGCAGGAATGTATATCCCAGTCTGATTAAGTTCAATCTGGTATTAGCCTTTATTCTAACTACCGAGTACCACTTTAACTCTTAATTATATATTATTCCATAACTGTCTCCATATAAATCTCGTTTTCTATCACTGATGAAAGTGGAGCTTCTATTTAAACCAGCTTTGTGGATCTACATTCCACTTATTGTATAAATTATGTATAATTTTATACATGAAATCCAAAATATTTTTAAAAAGGGGTATTAAAATGTATATGTCAAAATCAATGTTATACATTCAAAATTTAAACCTAAGAGTCCAAATACTTATATATGGGAAGTGCTGCCATTTCTTAAAGTGGTTTAGGAAATAATTTTCCTATGGGGACATATTTTATTGGTATTTATTTTCCTCTTTAGGCACAAAAAGATAAAATGCTTTCATTTATGCACAGATAATTACAGTATTCACATAATCTTTAGAAGTCTTTTTTATTATATTCTTTCCTTTTAAAGTTTCTGTATTTACTGAATTTTATATCAGCCTAAGCACATGGAATCCTTCCAGCTTGCACTTAAACTAATTTTGGGGAGAAAGCAGCATAATTTATACCTTACATTGCACAGTATTTATGAAACTGCATTTATTAAATCTTTGCAGAAAAATTCATTTAGGGCTTGTTGGCATTTTCTTCATGGTTTGGTTTGATAATTCAGCGTCAATTTATGGCAGTCTTCCCTCTTCACATCTCTGGATGTTTGTCCACCGGTAACAAGGAAAATCCTGTAGCTACAACATTTACTGTAGGAATATGATTTCTCAGCCTCCATTCTGTAAAACAAGTTTAGGGGTCTCTTATTTTCTGTTAACATAATATCTACTAAAGTAATTTGTAACTTCTTTTATATCTTCTCTCTGCATTCTGTCAACAAATCTGCAAAACAGAATAGTTTTTCTTCATTACTTAGTTCAGGATGTTTGAAGGGAGACAGAATAGAGCAGTGTGTAGATATGGGGTATGGAGTCAATACCTAGGTTCAAGCCCTACCTCTACTGTTTTCAAACTGTATGACGTTGGGGCATGGGCATGTTCATTAACTTTTGTAGACTTCAGTTTTCTTATCTATAAGATGGGATTAATACAAATAAGAGCTAACATTAATTGAGCACTTTATATATGTAAAGCATTATTTTTAAAAAGCTTTATATTCATTAACACATTCAATTCTGACAGCAACCTTATGTGGAGGTACATTTATCATTTGATTTTATAGAGAAATAAATTAAGGCACAGGAGGGTCAAGCGGCTTGCTCACGTTCTCATGGATTGTTGAAAGGATTAAAAACTCAAGTAACTAACAGCGTACTCAAAGAACAAACACTAAAGAAAGGTATTTTCTTTTTTTGTTTTGTTTTGTTTAAAAAAATTTTTTTACATTTATTTATTTTTGAGAGACATAGTGAAACAAAGTGAGAGTGGGGGAGGGGCAGAGAAAGAAGGAGACACAGGCTCCAGGCTCTGAGCTGTCAGCACAGAGCCCAATGTGGAGCTCAAACTTGTGAACTGCGAGATCATGACCTGAGACGAAGTCAGACACTAAACTGACTGAGCCACCCAGGCGCCCCAAGAAAGGTATTTTCTTAAACATACAGGAAGAGCTCTTGGTCACATGTTTGTGTACCTTTAACAATAAATAAAAGTATAGACTGTTCTCTGCTATGTAAGTACTTGTTTGTGTTAAAGGTTCTGGAAATTTTGAGAGTCCAGTCATCTAATTTTATAGATGAAGAAGTAGATACTGCTAGGTTATATGAGTTGGTCAAGATTTCAGAGAAAATGGGTTTGCATTTCAGAACTCAGGTTTTCTGTCTTGACCATGGGCTATTCTCTCTCATAAGCCCAATGTGATAGCTCCTCATATTTCTATCAACTTGTTGGCAATTCATTTTTTAGTTAGAAATATCCAAGGTCAATGAGGTGTAGCTTGTCTGTTTTTTCTACTTCCCAGGAAATAGGGAAGATAAATTACCTTGGTACCAGAATTACAAACTTTTGGCAAGGAAAAGAAAAGTGATTTATATTTGTACTTTGTCCTACATAATCACAATTTATGTTGGTTAAAATAATGTAAAATAGTTCTTTTAGTTGCCTTTCTCTGTGGGGAGAGTACGGAATGTCCCCTTCAATAATCTTGCAAATTATCTACTCAAATTATATACATTAACCTTTTTATTTAGTACTTTCTTTTGCACACTGTGTAAGAGAACTAAATGTGAGATAATGACTCTTAAGTAAAGGGTCAAAGCAGATAACAATCAATGTATCTAGGATGGGCAAAGTTTTCTAAAGGGAAGAGAAAAATCTAATGTCAATTTTATTGGTTATGATTTGCTTTATGGTTTTGAAGTAAAAATAGCAATTGTACATCACAATTAAAAACAAGACAAATCAAACCCCCCCCCCAGAAATATAGGGAACATTTTTATGTGTGAAACATTACTATATGCTCAAGTCCAAAGTTATTACTCAACCTTTAAATATATCAAACTATCCCAGAGAGAGTGAATGTCGTGGTTAATGTGACAACTGGTCTTTATGTGTATGGTGTATACCTAAGAATTCTCCAAGTCCCAAAAGCAGTTGAGTTGCCTGATTTATTTTAACCTTTCACACAAACACAAACTTAAACTGAGTAAGGAATTTTTCTTTTTTTAAATGTTTGTTTGTATTTTTTGGTTGAGAGTTATCTTTCTCTTTCCTGTTACTTTCTTTCTCAGTATGCCTGGATGTAGATATTCACAGTCTAAATCAGATTGTCAGAGGCACTATAAGACATAAAGATTCTAAGTGAGATTAATTTGATTGAATTAATTCAATCAAAATTGATCCCTATTCCACTACAACATATGAAAAACAAAGTGCTTGGGCTTTAAAGGTTTTTCTATGACTTTTATCTGATTCTTTGTCCTGGCATTTAACATCTAACAATTTTATCTAAAATAAAAACATGTATTTAGGTTTTCTTATATATATTATAATTGAATAGATATTTATCAAATTTTTAGACAGAATGGCATAATCTGGTTAAGTATTTGAGCTTTGGAGCAAGACTAACTAGGTTTGCATACCAGCTTTGTTACTTCCACAAGACTTGGGGCAAATTACTTGTTCTTTCTGTGTCACAGTCCCTTCCCTGTAAAAGGAGGATCATATATGTATGCTGCATAAAGTTGTGAGGATTAGATGAGTCTGTATGTTTTTTTTAAAAAAGTTTATTTGTTCATTTTGAGAGAGAAAGAGCACATGTGTGTGCTCACATGCGAGCAGGGAAGGGACAGAGAGAGAGGGAGAAAGAGAATCCCAAGCAGACTCCATGCTGTCAGAGCAGAGCCCAATGCGGGGCTCCATCTCAAAAGTCATGAGATCATGACCTGAGCCAAAATCCAGAGTCAACCACTTAACCAACTGAGCCACCCAAGTGCCCTGAGTTCACATGTGTTAAGTGCTTAGTGTGGTTCCTGGCATAGAATAAGAGGAGTTTTGTTATGATTATTGCTTTAATTGTAATAAATTACCATTGAAGTTGAAAATGTTTTTTAACCATTTGTATTTCTTCTATGATTTCTTATTCATATCACTTGCCCATTTCTATTATCAAGTTTACCTTTTTGTTTGTCCTACTGATTTTCCAAATGCGTATCATTTACTGACATGCTGCTTTGAATATCGTCAATGTCATCAGTGTTCAAAATAATTAATAAAAAAATATTAACCAAGAACATACAGTGTTTGAGACACTATGTTAGGTGACATGTAGAATAGGAAAATGAGTGACATTGTCCCTTTCCTCTGGGATTTTTAACATAGTAAGGGGAAAAATTAACATCCAAAATAATTGTATGCAGTGTTTCATAATAGAATTTTCCATACCTGTGCTTTTGGTACATTAATAAGGGAGACATTAATTCAAATTGGAATAATTCCAGAAGCTTCTTGGAAGAGGTGGCATTTAATATTCAATTGAATCATGATTAAGATCTTGAGAAGAGGCATAGGTGGATGGATAAGGGCATTCTAGTGGATTAGAATAATGGGAGGAAAAACAGAGTGGGGAAAGAAAAAACTCATTTAAAAAACTTATTTCTAAATCTTGTATCCATATGCGACGCTTGTTTTTATAAAGCAAAATAAACATTATGGTCGCTTCTCCCTTAGAGCTTTGAATCATCAGGGAAAGATAATGACTTGTGCTTAAGTTGACCCAAGACTAAGTCATTAATTCAAACTAGTGGTGTAAATGATCCATTGAATGCTACAATTTACATTAAAAGGCTAAACTAAATTCATCAGTCTGACAAACAACATAATAAAGACAATTTCTTTTTTTCAGTATTGAGTAGAAATGGTGGATTATGCAATTCCAAGGCTTACATATCTAGAGGCATAGTACACAAGATTTTGTTGCAAATTTACTAGGGCAGATTTGAAAGAAACCAGTTAGTGATCCTTGAGTAAGCAGGGTTTTTCAACCTGGCACTGTTGACAGTTGGGTCAGATAAGTATTTGCTGGGAGTGGCTGCCCAGTGCATTCTAGGATGCTTAGCAGCATCCCTGGCCTCTATCTACTATATGGAAGTAGCATCCCTCCCCACCCCAGGGTTATGACAAACAAAAATATCTCTAGACATTGTTAAATGTCTCTTGGGGTACATAATTTGCCTGTGGTTGAGGACCACAGAAACAAAATGTATAATTATTCCTTTATTTCAAATCATTCTACTGTTTACCTTATTCTCAGGGGCTGTATTATACTTTTTATAGTTATAACATCAATGACCTACCATTTATTGAACATAACCATTAAAAGGTTTTTTTAAAATATATATGTGTTCCATATGGAGTATGTTGTGTTAAAGAGAAGAAGCAGAATGGTGTCACTTAGACTGAGTTCTCAAACTTGGGCTTGATACCTGCTAATGCAGTTTTTACCTCCCCCAGAAATGTAATCTTAACTGGTCAGTCAGGAATTTTTCAATCAGCTCCAAAGAGTCTGCTACAGGGGCCCTCTCCGTCCCTCCAAGGAAGATGAGGTAACCTGGTTGATGAGACACCTTGCTTTTTCCTCTAAGGGAAAGTCTTGCCTGAAATAATGCTTTTCTTTTGCTAGTAAGTTTCTTCACCCACCCTCTTAACTATAAAAACCTCCCATTTTTGTACACCTCAGAGTGCCCATCTACTTGCTAGATGGAATGCTTCCTGATTCATGAAGAATGTAATAAAGCCAATTAGGTCTTTATAATTTACTCTGTTGAATTTTTGTTATTAGAACAGCTCCAAAAGTAAAAACTCTACAAACCCAGCTGAGCTAATTTTCTGTATTCACCCCCACACCAGCAAATGCCTTCTTTATCTGTAGCAACTTACCATTCCTGCTGTGAAAAATCAAGTAGGTTTCTCTAACTTAAGAAGACCTATGGAATTACATTCTTTGCAAACTTTATATTTTGAAATAATTTCAGAATTAAAGAAAAATTGCAAAAATTATACAAAATATTTCACATACCTTCACCCAGATTTCTCAAATGTTAACATTTCTTTGCTTTGTGTTCTTTCTGTGTGTGCATTTTATTTTATTGTTTATGTGTGTGTTTGTATTTTATTATTATTATTTTTTAAATGTTTATTTATTTTTGAGAATGAGTGCTAGCGGGAGAGGGGCAGAGAGAGAGAGGAGAACAGAGGATCCCAAGGGCCCTGTGATAACAGCAGCAAGCCAGCAAGCCTCATGTGGGGCTTGAACTGACAAACCATGAGATCATGACCTGAGCTGAGCCCAAGTTGGAGGCTCAACAGACTGAACCACCTGGACACCCCGGGTATGTTTGTATTTTAGAACCATTTGTAAATTGTATGCATGATGCCCTTTTACAACTACATACTTCCATATTTATTTATTTCCATACTTCCATATTTATTTATCCTAAAACAGTATATTCTCTTTTATAACCATAGTGCAGTTGTCAAAACCAGGAAATTAACATTGATTCAGTACTAATATTTACTTTTTAGGCTTTATTTGAGTTTTGCCAATTGTTCCAATAATATCCCATCTAGGATGATGTGTTACCTTTAGTTGCCATGTCTCTTAATCTCTTTTAATACAGGATGGTTCTTCTTCTTCTTCTTCTTCTTCTTCTTCTTCTTCTTCTTCTTTTTTCTTTTTTGACTGTTATGGACTGAATGTTTGTGTTCTTCCAAAATTCGTACCTTGAAGCTCTAATCCCCAGTGTGGCTGTATTTGGAGATGGATCCTCTAAGGAAGTAATTAAGGTTGAGTGAAGTCAAAGGGTAGGGCTGTGATCCAGTAGGATTTGTGTTCTTAACAGAAGAGAGACCAGAGAGCTTTCTCTATTTTGTTCTGCATACCTACAGAAGAAAGGCCGTGTGAAGACACAGAGTGGTGGTAGCCATCTGCAAGCCAGGCAGAAAACTCTCACTAGAAACCAGCCCAGCAGACACTTCGATCATGGACTTCTAGCCTCCAGAACTGTAGGAAAATACATTTCTGCTGCTTAAGCCATTCAGTGTATGGTATTTTGTTATGGCAGTCTGAGATGACTAATACAATGACTTTGACATTTTTATTTTTTATTTGTTTATTTATTTATTCATAAAAATGTTTATTTATTTTTGAGAGAGAGAGAGAGAGCAGGGGAAGGGCAGAGAGAGAGGGAGACACAGAATCTGAAGTAGGCTTCTGGCTCTGAGCCAAAGCTGGGCTTAACTGACTGAGCCAGCCAGATGCCCTGATTTTGACATTTTTAAAGAATACAGAGCAGGGGTTCCTGGGTGCTCAGTGAGTTAAGCATTTGACTTCAGCTCATGTCAAAATCTCACAGCTCATGAGTTTGAGTCTCTGGTCTGGCTCTGTGCTGACAGCTCAGAGCCTGGATCCTGCTTTGGATTCTATGTCTCCCTCTCTCTGTGCCTCTCTCCCACTTGTTCTCTCTCTCTCTCTCTCTCTCTCTCTCTCTCTCTCTCTGTCTCTTTTAAAAATAAATTTTAAAAAATTTAAAAAAAGAATACAGACCAGATACAGTGCTTAAATCTTAATTTTAATATCTATCAAATCTATGATCAGCTAAAAGGCTATTGCAGTTGTACAGGCAATATGTGATGGTAGATTGGTCTAGGATGCTGGGAAAGAAATGGCAAGATGATTCATATTCAGGATATATTCAATATTAAAGCTAAGAGGCTTCCTAATGCATTGAGTATGAGACATGAGGGAAAGAGAGGAGGCCCAGGTTCAACAAACATAACAAAAATCTATGACAGTTTACCACAAAGCAATTTCTATTTTGAAGTAATTTTCAGTCCTAGTGGCATAATATTTTTAAAAGATTTTCTATGTAAGTTTATGGAATGAAATATGACTGGTTGGGCTGAATGAATAGCTTCATTTATAGCATATTTTTTATTTCAGGGTAAATTTAACTTCAGGAATAATTTAAAAGCCATAAGGTAAATAAGTTAGACGACCACTTTAAGCAATAAAATTTGCAGCCAAAAATATAAGTAATGACTGTGATTTATTTGCATTGTTGTTAAGCTGATTGTTAAAGCAAGTCCAAGGGAGACTTTTCCAAAAAGGTTTTAAGCAATGATAGCATCATTAGCAAAAGTGGATGTGTCTTAAAGATTATTTTTCTTTGAAGGCAACAAAAATCAATACCCATAGATGATATAATAGATATTTATATCTGTAAATATAAATATCTATAAGTTATATTATTTTTAATTATTTAAATGTCCCCTCTCTTCCTATAGAAGACTAAATTCTTTTTCTTCATTTTTCTGTTTTCTGGACATGGCTATATCTAGGGTACCCTGATGTGGTAATTAGAGAAATATCTATATCTATACCTATCTATATCTGTATACCTTTCTATATATTTGTGTCTCAATCTATCTATATTATATGTATACCTAAATATATATGATTGTTATGAAGAGGTCATTCTCTTTAATCTGATAATTGCTGTTGCATTGTTTCCTAATTTCTTTTAGATTTATGAATCTGGAAAAAACTTAGAAGTCATCTACTTAAACTGTCTGATCTAGTGCTTGAGGAAACTGCAATGTTCTTCCCCAATAGACCTTTACCAAGCATTACATGTAGGATAAGAACCCAGGTTCCCTGTCTTCTGGTGGTTCACTTTCTGGCTTACAGATGACCACCTTTTATTGTGTCCTCACATGGCTGAGAGAGTGATCTTTGGCCTTTCTTTCCCTTCTTATAAGGAGACTAATCCCCTCATGGGGGCCCACCCTCATTACCTTCCATAGGCTCCACCTCCAGTTACCATCATATTGGGGATTAGAGCTTCAACATATGAATTTGGGGGAGGGGTGTGACATAAACATTTAGTCTGTAACACTTATCGATGTGTTTTCTTCTTTGATGGAGCTTACAGTCTAATGGGAAAAAAATAGAAATAAAAATTTCCTGTAACTAGTGTTATAAAGTGGCAGAATAAGGTCTGTAAGACCTTGGATGGAAAGTCAACTTTAGGTACAATTTTTTGGAAAGCCCACAGTGAGGGAATGTTTGAGATCTGATGGGTCCTGGAGAGCCAGCCTTGGGGAGAGAAGAGATGTTCAGACAAAAGGAGTTTCACTTACTAAGAGTCTGAAGAGAGAGAGAGAGAGAGAGAGAGAAAGAGAGAGAGAGAGAGAGAGAGAGAGAGAGAGAGAGACAGAGAGATTGTAGTATGCAAGATGCTGGAGCCAGAGTCCAGACTGTAGATCTCTCAAGCCATGCTAAATGAAAATATATACAACCAATTATCAATTTTCAAATTTCACTCTGCTTGCTTTGATCACTAGAAAATGTAAACAACAACATGATTAAAATGTTGGCTGAGGAAAAGAAAGAAATGCAGTTTGCTAATTTACCTCTTTATTTATTTATTTATTTATTTATTTATTTATTTATTTTTGAAGAAAGGGCTTTTTCTTGTTTTATTTGACAAACATAGAAAAGGCCTTAATAATAGGCAAATATGTTTGGAATAGGTGTTTGGCAAGAAGCCACTGGAAAGGTCACATTCCTAATTAATGGGGTAGAGCGTACATGGAGCTTAAGCCCCCAATTCCTAATCTGCTGTCCTCTTTACTACATTGTTATCTTCAGAGTTAAGAGGGATAAACAAACAAAAAACTCCACTGAAACCTGTACTCTTAAAAACATGGATCTTCTGGGCACAGCTTCCTACTCTGTTCCAGACACTGTTGGTGGTGTTCTCTCTGAGCCCCAGCAAACTACTCCAGACCAGCAGAATGAGGCACTTACTGTCTCACACAGTTAAGCACTGGTTGAAATCCCAGGGAAATGGCAGGCTGGGGCTCTGCTCTCAGGCACCATCTGTTCTTCTGATTTGGGAAATGATTTAAGGGATTTGCAATATTCTATTTCATCATGTGTAAAAAGCCAACTTGACAGTTCTTTTTTAACCCATGACCAATATATTCCTTGAAGACATACAGTTTCAGTTGAAAGGCAAGACAGGGAAACAGCTCAATAAGGTTAATTCTGGAAGAAAAGAAAATCTTACTTCAAAATGAAACTACACTTGCAAAAATGTTGTCATAATTTTCTGTCTCTTCCATTAAATATATTTGCCTAATTGAAAGAAGGGACTTTTTTTTCCTTAAAGTTGAAATATCCATTATATCTAAAGAGAAGGTGTGACTGCTTCAAATGCAATATTCTGTTTGTACATCAAACATAGCTTCTGAAAAGTTAATAAAGGCATGTTTTGGATCCATAAGCAGGATAGATGTATATGCTTTTTACAATGAAAACATTTTGTGAAGAATTATGTCTTCAGTCTGCCCTACTGTAAATTGGAGTATGGGGAATTTACAATGAATTTGAAAAATGCAGGTCTGCTTTATTTTACCTTTTCCCTAACTTATGTGGGGAATTGAGGCAATATAAAAGAAGTATACTTACATCTAAAAATAGCTGCATCTCAATTGAATTGGTATAATTTGAGATTTATCCAATGAATATGGGCAGAACAAATAGATGTTTTTGATAGGAGGAGTTAAAGTATTGCTTGGAGCCCTTGCTGCTTAGGTCTTTTGGTATAGCCACTGTATTGTAGGTGGGAAGAAAAGGTTTGACTTTTTTATCTCTTCCGTGGCAGGGCTGGGAAGTGGAGTAGAATAAAAGAATGAATGTGATTTAAGATGTTTAAAGGGATTGACTCCAATAAGTTGATTCTTAATTTTTAATCACTTTCTTCTTTCTACAAAATGGAAAAATAATTTGCATGTTAGTGCAAAAATTTTATTTTTTAAGATTTATTTATTTTTGAGAGAGAGAGTGCAAGTGGGAGAAGGGCAGAGAGAGAGAGAGAGAGAGAGAGAGAGAGAGAGAGAGACAGAATCCGAAGCAGACTCCAGCCTCCGAGCTGTTAGCACAGAACCCAATGAGGGGCTTGAACTCACAAACTGTGAGACCATGACCCAAGCTGAAGTCAGACGCTTAACCTACTGAGCCACCCAGGCACCCCAGTGCACATCATATTCCTTAAACTTGAAGTTCTTTAAACCAACAACGCACAGAGAGAGATGTTGTTTATTTATTCTAAGGACCTAGAAATGAGACAGCTTAATGATGGTGTTTAAACAATCACCAGCTAGTCAGTTTTAAATATGCTTCCTTCCACAGTGTTCTTTATTCTGTAAATTAAATGGTAAACATACTCAGTTTACCCATATTTATTAAGTAACCACCGTGTGCCACACATGGTGCTCAATACTACTTATATATGAAATGACTATGATGTAACACTCAATGGAGTTTTTAGTCTCATTTGGAATAAAAATACTGAAAATTTCAGGTAAGTAATTATCCCATATTTTTTAAATCTCCATTTTTTATCTTAATGAATTTTCCTGCTGTATGCTATACATCTTTATCCCTTTCTTTTACAGCCCTATTGAAGAATAATTGAAATATAATAAACTATAAAGTTTACAAATATGTTAAGTTTCAAAATGTGTATATACTGTGACACCATCACACAGTCAAGATAATGAACATAGTCTCTATCCCCCAAAGTCTTCTCTTTTATCATCCCTCCTCTTATTTATTTCCAGCCCGCTCCCCAGCCCCAGGCACCTACTGATAGTTCTCTCACTGTGTTCTAGTTTATACTTCCAAGAACTTTATACAATTCTAGTATGCATTCTTTCTTGTATGGTTTCTTTCATTCAACGTAATTATTTTGAGACTTATCTATTTTATCACATGTATTAATAGTTCATTTGGTTTCATTGCTGTGTAGTATTGCAGTGTGTGGATTGCAGTTTGTTCATCCATTCATCTGTGGATGGCCATTTTTGTTGCTTCCAGCTTTTGATCATGATTATGAACAAAGTGTTCATGTGCACAATTCTTTGTGTGGATATATGACCTCATTTTCTTGGGTTAATAAGGAATGGCTGGTTCATATGATAGGTTTAGATACGCATTTTTAAGAAATTGTCAAACTTGCCTCACCCAGTATTGTCTACTCTGTGCCTTTCCCCTTTGCCCATGTTCATCATTCCATGTGCCACCAGCGTGTTGGAGAAATTGCTCTACAAAGTTGCTACATCAATCTGGCTTCCTAGGGGATGCAAGGCCCTGGACATCATGGGGAATGAGATGTTGGGCCTGATGTGCATGCAGGAGATGTACTCAGTCTTCAAACCACTGAAGGGTGCCTGCATCACTGCCTGCTTACACATGACCATGGAGATAGCGGTCCTCACTGAGACCCTTGTAGCTCTAGGTGTTGAGGTGCAGTCGTTTAGCTGCAACATCTTCTCTACCCAGTTACCATGCAGTGACTGCTGTTCTAAGGCTGGCATCCCAGTGTACACCAGGAAGAGTGACACAGACGAGGAGTACCTCTGGTGCATTGAGCAGATGCTATACTTCAAGGATGTACTTTCTCTCAACATGATTCTGGATGACAGAAGTGACCTCACCAACCTTATTCACATTCACAGCTCCTGTCAGGCATCCAAGGCATTTCTGAAGAGACCACAAGGGGGTCCATAATCAATACAAGATGACAGCCAATGGGATCTGGAAGGTGCCTGCAATCAATGTCAATGACTCTGTCACCAAGAACAAATTTGACAACCTATATGGCTGCCAGGAGTCTCTCATAACAGCTTCAAGCAGGCTATAGACATGATGACTGCAGGCAAGGTGGCAGTGGTAGTTGGCTATGGCGATGTGGGCAAAGGCTGTGCCCAGGCCATGAGATATTTCTGGGCCTGTGTCATCATCATGGAGACTGATCCATTAATGCACTTCAGGCTGCCATGGAGCGTTTTGAGGTGACCTCTATGGATGAGGCCTGTCAGGAGGGAAACATTTGTCATCACCAAGGGATGTATTGACATTATCCTCAGCTGACACTTTGACCAGATGAAAGATGATTCCATCATGCCTGACATTAGACACTTTGATGTAGAGATTGACGTCAGGTGGCTGAATGAAAACACTGTGGAGAAAGTGAACATCAAACCCCAAGTGGACCGCTACTGGCTGAACAATGGGCTCTGTATCAGCCTGTTGGCCAAGGGCCAGCTGGTCAACCTGTGCTATGCAATGGGCCACCCCAGTTTTGTGATGAGCAACTCATTCACTAACCAGGTATTGGTGCAGATACAGCTGTGGCCCCACCCAGACAAGTACTCTGTCAAGGTCCACTTCCTGCCCAAGAAGCTACATGAAGCAATGGCTGAAGCCCAGCAGGTAAGCTGAATAGGAAGCTGACCAAACTGAGTGAGAAGCAGGTCCAGTACCTGGCCATGTCCTATTAGGGCCCCTCTAAGCCTGATCATTACCGCCACTGAAAACCAGGCCTGTTGTTTGTGTTTTAGCTGCTGGCCTTGCTAAGGTCCCACCTCTCTTCTCCAAGAGCAAATGGCACCGACTTTGAGGCAGGTTTGCTAATGTCCCCTGTTGTCCCTCCTACCCCACTCCCAGGCTAGTCACTCAGTCTTTAGCCTCTGCTGCATCCCTCATACTGTTCCATGTGTAGCAGGAGGAATTGAGAAGCCACTCCTCAAGCCCTGGTCATGGTATAGATACACAGGAGACACCCACAGGGAAACATGAGCTCAAGGGTTTTGAAATTGCTCACTCAGTCAGTCCTTACTTAGATTGGAGGTCAGCAGTGGTGGTCATAAAGTCCATGCAATTTACCATCTACACCCTCCCTTGGTCTATGGACTTTATACCTATGTTCTTAGTTTACTGATTCACTATTTCTTCAGCACATGGCAGATGAGCATGAACTATAATCAAGGGCAGGAAGGAATTATTGGGAGTTTGAATGCTCCTGAGAGCTTGGCTTAGTGCTGAACATTTTCTTGTTTAAGATATTTCTCAGAACAATGAGGTTAGTACTTTCCCTATATTACAAGGGTTAGAATATACTGTTAAAGGACAACCAAAAAAGGACAAGGGAAGTGACAGCCAGAGCTTGAGAGGGTCCAGAGAATCATAAAAGCAGGCATAGATCTGCTACCATTTGTAACATGATGGTTCCTATCACTACCCTGAATTGAAAAGATTCATTTGGTTTATAATGTTTATAATGTTAAAAGAGAGCAGGAAGAGGCTGAATGGGTGGCTCAGTTGGTTGAGTGTCCGACTCTTGATTATGGCTCAGGTCATGATCCCAGGGTTGTAGGATCAAGCCCCATGTCAGGCTCTGTGCTGAGTGTGGAGTCTGCTTGAGATTCTTTCTCTCTCTCCCTCTGTCCCTCTCCCCTGCTTGTGCTCTCTCCATCTCTCTCTAAAAATAAAATAAAATAAAATAAAATAAAATAAAATAAAATAAAATAAAATAAAATAAAATAAAATAGGTCAGGAAGGTAAGTAAATAAAAATTTTGGTGCCAAAAGAAAGGAAAGAAACAAATTGCCAAACTTTTCTAGATTTGTTGATCATTTCCCATTTCTACTAGAAGCATATAAATGTTCTGGTTGCTCCATATTACTAACAAAACTTAGTATGGCTATTCTTTTAAAATATTAGACATCTGAATGGTTTGAATGATATCTCATTGAGGTTTTAATTTGCATATACTTTATGACTACTGTTGTGGGCAATTTTTTGTGTGCCTATTTCTGCGTGTCCATCCATATATCTTTTTGTCTAATTCAACTATTTTTCCCAGTTTAAAAATTTTTGTTGTATGTTTACTTATTACTGAGGTTTGAAGATTCCTTACATTTTCTGGATATAAATCTTTTATCAACTATGTCATTTTCGAATAATTTCTTCTAGTCTTTGGTCTTTATTCTGTTAGTATCTTTCAAAGACAAGAAGTTATTCATTCTGATGATGACCAATTTATTATTATTTTTTTCTATATGGAAAGTGTTTGTCTAATCCAGTATCAGAAATATTTTCTCTTATGTTTTCTTATGGAAGTGTTATGGTTTTAGTTTTTACTGTTAGACCTATGTTCTATTAAATTTAATTTTTGTATATGGTATTAGCTGTAGATTGAAATAATAATTATTTTTAAAATGCAGATATGTGTCATCTATTGAGTGTTATCTTTTGTACATGTTGTGAGCTATACATTGAAATAATTCTTCTTTTTTAACAAATAAATACATGCCATTTGCCTTTCCCCACAGAATTGTCTTTGCCTCTTTTCTGTACTCTATTCTTTTCTATTGAACTCTTGTCTATATTGAAACCAATACTATGCTGATTTGGCTATTGTAGCTTTATTATAATTGATGCCAGAGACATCAGTTAGTCCTTCAGTTTTTTAGGAATTAATTTTTTATTAAGACTTTATTTTTTTAGAGCAGTTTTCAATTCACAGCAAAACTGAGAGGAAGGTACAGAGAGTTCCCATATACCCCAGCCCCCACACATCCACAGCAGAGTGGAATATCAACATTCCCTAGCAGAGTGTTCCTTTTGTTAAAACTGATGAACCTACGGGGCACCTGGTCAGACTTCAGCTCAGGTCATGAACTCAGAGGTCTGTGAGTTCAGCCCCGCATCAGCCTCTGTGCTGACAGCTAAGAGCCTGGGGCCTACTTCAGATTCTGTGTCTCCCTCTTTCTCTGTCCCTCCCCTGCTCACACTCTGTCTCTCAAAAATAAATAAACATTAAAAAAATTAAAAAAAAAAACCTGATGAACCTACATTGATATGTCATAACCACCCAGTGTCTATATAGTTTACATTAGGATTCACTCTTGGTGTTGTACCTTCTATGTGTTTAAATACATATATAATGACATACATCCATCATTATGGTATCATATAGAGTATTTTCACTACCTTAAAAATACATGTTCAGCCTATTCATCCTTCCCTGGACCCAACCCCTGGCAACCACTAATGATTTTACTCTCTCCAAAGTTTTGCCTTTTTCAAAATGATATTTGGTTAGACTCATATAGTACGTAGCCTTTTCATATTGGCTTCTTTCACTTAGCAATATGCTTTTAAGTTCCATCCACGTCTTTTCATGACATAATAGCTCTTCTTTTTAGTGCTAATATACTGTTCTATATTTATCCATTTAGCTACCAAAGGACATCTTTGTTAGTTCCAAATTTGGCAATTTTAAATAAAGTTTCTATAAACATCCCCGTGCTGGTTTTTGAGTGGATGTAAGTTTTGAACTTCCTTGGGTAAATACCAAAGAGTGCTATTGCTGGATTGTATGGTATGAATTTGTTTAGTTTTGTAAGAAATCTCCATGCTGTCTTCTAAGGTGGCTATAGCATTTTGCATTCCTGTCGGCAATGAATGAGTGTTCCTATTGTTTCACGTCCTTGTCAGCATTTGGTGTTGTCAGTGCTCCGGATTTGAGCCATTCTAATAGGTGTGCACTGGCAACTCATTATTGTTTAAATTTGCATTTCTTAGATGACATATGATCTGGAGCATCTTTTCATATGTTTATCTGCCATCTGTGTATCTTGTTTGTTGAAGTATCTGTGAAAGTTTTGGGCCCATGTTTAAATTGGATTGTTTTCTTACTGTTGAATTTGAAGAATTTTTGTATATTTTGGAGAATAGTCCTTTATTAAGTATGTCTTTTGCAAATATTTCTCCCAGTATGTCCAGCATATGGCTTGATTCTTATTTTCTTGACATTGCTTTTTGTAGGGCAAAAGTGTTTAATTTTAGAGAAGTCCAGCTTATTATTTATTTCATGAATTGTGCTTTTGGTGTTGTATCTAAAAAGTCATTGCCATGCCAAGGTCATCTAGGTTTTCTCCTATGTTATCTTCTAGGAGGTATTTTTTTAAGTTTATTTATTTATTTATTCATTCATTCATTCATTCATTCATTTAGAGAGACAGCACACAGCAGGGGAGGGGCAGACAGAGGGAGAGAGAGAGAGAGAGAGAAAGAGAGAGAGAGAGAGAGAGAGAGAGAGAGAGAGAATCCCAAGCAGTCTCTCCACTGTCAGCACAGAGCCCCATGCAGGGCTCAAACTCACAAACAATGAGATCATGACCTGAGCTGAAATCCAAGAGTCAGACGCTTAACCCTTAACCAACTAAACCATCCAGACGCCCCTCTTCTAGGAGTCTTATAGTTTTTGTATTTTACATTCAGGTCTATGATCCATTTTGAGTTAAGTTTTGTGAAGGGTTTAAAGTCTGTATCTAGATTTTTTTTTTTTCATGTGAAAGTCTAATTGTTTCAGAACCATTTGTTAAAAAGACATATCTTTGCTTGATTATATTGTCTTTGCTCCTTTGTCAAAGACCAGTTGACTATGTTTATGTGGGTCTATTTCTGTGCTCTATATTTTGTTTCATTGATCTATTTGTCTATTCTTTTGCTAATGCTACACGATGTTGATTACTGGCACATTATAGTAGGCCATAAAGTCAGTAGTGTCAGTTTTACAAATCTGTTCATAGGTTTTTCATAGATTCCCTTTATGAGGGTGAGAATAACCCTTTTTATTTATAGTCTACTAAAATTTTTTGTTTTTAAGAAGGAATAGATGTTGCATTTTGTTAAATGTTTTTCTTGCATCTATTCAGATCATATGGTTTTTCTTTTTCATTCTGTTAATATGATGAATTACATTGATTGATTTTCAAATATTAAACCAGTCTTCCAATCCTACAATGAACCCTATTTGATCATGATATAATTTTTATATTTTGGGGGCTTAATTTGATAAAATGTGCTAATAATTTTTGCATTAATTTTTATAAGAATTATTGGACTGTAGTTTTCTTTTATTACAATGTCTTTGTCTGGTTTTAGTATTACAGTAATGCTGGCTTCATAGGATGGATTATATAGTGTTTCCTCTTCTGTTTTCTGAAAGAGATTCTGCAGAATTGGAATGACTTTTTCATTAAATGTTTGGTACATTGAGAAGCCATGTGAACATTGAGCATTGTGTGTGTGTGTGTGTGTGTCTGGGATGGACGGTCGGGGGGGGTGTTAGTTTATAATTGTAAACTTAATTTTAAAAATAAATCAGTGTTTTCACTCTTTATATTTTCCCATCCATTGTCAGCTCCCAGCTCTTTTTTCATTCCTCTGTGTTGATCCAGATTTTTATCTTATGCCATTGTCCTCAGAAGTTCTTTAATATTTCTTATAATATAGTCTTGCTGGCAATGAGCTTCTCTAGCTCTTATGTCTGAAAAAGCCTTTATTTCACCTTTATTTTAAAATATAGAGGTACAAGTTGACAGGCTTTTTTTTCATTAAAGGTGTCGTTCCTTTGTTTTCTGGCTTACTTGTATTCCAATAAGAAATCTATCGTTAATCTTATTTTGTTACCTTTTTTCTCTGTCTTCTTTTAAGAGTTTATCTTTATCACTGGCTTCAAACAATTTGATTATGATATGCCTTGGTATAGTTTTTATTTTTTTCACAACTCCTATACTTGGGGTTTGTGGGGCATCTTGGAACTATGGGTCTGTAGTTTAATTCAAGTTTGGAAAAATTTTGGCAATAGTTTCTTCAAAAATTTTTGTCATACCCCACCTGCTCCCCCTCCCCCCTTTTAGGGACTCAAATGACATGCATATTTGGTTACTTGAAATTGTCTCACAGCTCTTTGAATTATTAGTGAGGTTATGCCCTCTGGTGTGTGAACTTCACAAGGGTTTCTCATTTCCCCCTCTCCTCACTTAGGAGGAATAAGAAGGCTCAGGTGTGCTGGAGTGGGCTTAAGTCCCATCCCTCAAGTCAAGTAGGTGCTGAAAAAACCCATCTGTTTAGACTTTGTTAACTAGTTCTTACTGAGGGTAAGCCTTGTTAAGAATAGTCTTTTGGTTCATTTCAAAATGGTTCCTTTTCCTCTCTCTCTGACAGAAATGTGAAGGTATTTTTCTCAGTTCTTCATTGTGGGAACCTGGTTGAACTCCTGGAAGTAAAACTCAGCAAAAGTGAATGAATGTTTTACTCTACTGAGTGCTGGATATTTTTGTATTCTATAAATATTCTTGAACTTTGTTCTAGGATACAGTTAATTTACTTGGAAACGATTTGATTCCTGTTGAGTCTTGCTTTAAAGCTTAGTTAAGTAGGGTATGTAACATTAGTCTAGGGCTAATTTGGCCACACTGGTAAGAGAACTTTCCTGAGTAGTCTACTTGATGTTGCTTGCTTCTGAGGTTCTTCCCTTGACTGCTGGGAACAGGAACTGTCCTTGGACTACTGGAGAGTATTTCCTCTGATGCCTTTTCCTAGCCCTTGGTAATTTCTTCACAGCAGGAGCTGATAGTAACCTAGCTGAAGTTTCTGGAGGGAGTTTCCATGAATCTCTACAGCTCCTTAGGTAGCTGTCTAGCCATGATGGCCTTTCTTGTCTTCCAGTAATACCTGCCTCACTCAGGGAGACTGCTAAGCTGTGCCTGGTTTCCCTTTTCCTCACCAAGTCATGCAAAAATGTTTCAGAAATTATTGTCTTTAGTCACCTGAAGTATAATATCTTGAGACCTATTGTTCATGCATTCCCTGCCCCAGCCTGTTGTTTTAGTAGTCTAAAGTTTAGAGGGGCCTGTTACTCAGTTTTGGCCAGAAGAAAAATACCTTCATTTTTAAATTTAATTTTTAATAGTTATCTGAATTGGATGGTTATGGTTTATGTGTATTTGGATTTTTGTAACTGAGTGGCATTAAATGTATAAATTATGCAAATTTGATTTAGATAATTTAAGAATTTTAATTAACACTCCATGTTTAAATTTTATATAATGTAAACAAATTTCACAACCAAAAAAGCCCCCAACAAATTTTAGGAATTCTATATTTTCAAAGCTGGACAGATCAATGGATCGCAAAGTATGTTCATGCTACTGACACATTTTGGCACCGTCTTTTGTTTAACTTAGTAGAAGTATGTTGAGTTTGAATTCTGCAAAGTATTCAGTAATGAGTTGGTTATACAAAGTGTTTTTGATGTAAGTTTATCTCTCCTGAAAGGAAGGCATTATTTTTTTTAATTTTTATTTAATTTATTATTTTTTTTAATTTACATGCAAGTTAGTTAGCATATAGTGCAACAATGATTTTAGGAGTAGATTCCTTAATGCCCCTTAGCCATTTAGCCCATTCATCCCTCCCACAACCACTCCAGTAACTCTCTGTTTGTTCTCCATATCTAAGAGTCTCTTGTGTTTTTGTCCCCATCTGTGTTTTTATATTATTTTTGCTTTTCTTCCCTTATGTTCATCTGGTTTGTATCTAAAGTCCTTATATGAGTGAAGTCATATGATATTTGTCTTTCTCTAATTTTGCTTAGCATAATGCACTCTAGTTCCGTCCACATAGTTGCAAATGGCAAGATTTCATTCTTTTTGATTGCTGAGTTATACTCCATTGTGTGTGTGTGTATATATATATATATATATATATATACATACCACATATATATATATATACATACCATATATATATATATATATATATATATATATATATATCCATTCATCTATCGATGGACAATTAGGCTCTTTCCATACTTTGGCTATTGTTGACAGTGCTGCTATAAACATGGGGGTGCATGTGCCCCTTTGAAACAGCATACCTGTATCCCTTGGATAAATACTTAGTAGTGCAATTGCTGGGTCGTAGGGTAGTTCTATTTTTAATTTTTTGAGGCACCTTCATACTGTTTTCCAGAGTGGCTGCACCAGTTTGCGTTCCCACCAGCAATGCAAAAAAGATCCTCTTTCTCTTCATCCTCGCCAACATCTGTTGTTGCCTGAGTTAATGTTAGCCATTCTGACAGGTGTGAGGTGGTATCTCATTGTGGTTTTGATTTGTGTTTCCCTGATGATGAGTGATGTTGAGCATTTTCTCATGTGTCGGTTGGCCATCTGGATGTCTTCTTTTTTTTTAATTTTTTTTATATTTATTTATTTTTGAGAGACAGAGAGAGGCAGAGCACAAGTGGGGGAGGGGCAGAGAGAGAAGGAGACACTGAATCTGAAGCAGGCTCCAGGCTCTGAGCTGACAGCACAGAGCCCGACGCGGGGCTCAAACTCACAAACCGTGAGATCATGACCTGAGCCGAAGTTGGACGCTCAACCGACTGAGCCACCCAGGAGCCCCCTGGATATCTTCTTTGGAGAAGTGTCTATTCATGTCTTTTGCCCATTTCTTCACTGGATTATTTGTTTTTTGGGTGTTGAGTTTGATAGGCTTTTTATAGATTTTGGATACTAACCCTTTATCTGACATTTCATTTGCAAATATCTTCTCCCATTCCGTTGCTTGCCTTTTAGTTTTGCTGATTGTTTCCTTGGCCGTGCAGAAGCTTTTTATTTTAGTGAGGTCCCAATAGTTAATTTTTGCTTTTGTTTCAAAAGGGAGGTGTTATTATCATTATCACATAAGTGTAAAAGCTGAGGTTCACAGAGCTTTTGACATCTGCTTTACTATGTAGCTGAGAGAATCAGAGCAAGTAATGAGAACAACATATTGCGAGGTTCAGAAATAAATGCGTTCTGCTATTCCACATTAATTTAGTAGTTGCTATAAATTCTTAGGTAAATTTGTGAATTAACAATAGAAATTTAATGAATTTAATGTATTTGTAAAGTTGAGGAAGCTACATTTATGCTAGCTCCAGATTTTGTTACATGAAGCTATAAATTATTATCTACTTTGATGTTTATTAAATCCCTTTAAGGGGAGGGACCTCCCACTTTACTTCCTCAAAGGAATCAATATCTGTGTAATGTTGCTCTCCTCAAAAGTAAACTATCTGACTAACAGTATTTGGAAAAGCTAGTCTGTGCCTGGATCACCCCACCCTTTCCTGGTTCTCTCCCTTTTCTTCTCCATCTTTCACAATTGCTCTGATTTGCCTCTTAATATTCCTGGGGGAAATCTGGGACAGAGTATTATTCAGGATCTATTAGGTCTGCCAGACTCACTTGTCCTCTTTCTTCTGCCTTTTGGACTCTTGGGCTCTTTGCATTTAGTGTGTTGAGAAGAAGGCCAGGATCTTCTGGTGACTGACTAGTAAGGCTTCATTTGGAACCCTTAGAGAACTCTTTTTGGCTTTCTAGTCACCACATATTCCATCCAGCTTTACCAGCAAAAAAAAAATTGATGTTTTAAAGTTTGCTTCTAAAGGTGAAAAGATATGATAGATCATCTATTTCATAAACAACAACAGGGGGCTTCAAATCATATACTTATTTCCTCAGAGTAAGAAGGAGATCTCTTTAATCATGTATTTATTCATCAACCCCCTATCTGTAGCATCATATTAATATTTATCAAATATGCAATGATGTGGGTACACTGCTATTCAGTGTTGCAATACTTTTGTACAATCTAGTAAACGTCTAGTTCCCCAGGCTCCCAAGTACTCACCCACTGTCTTAGCAGTTATAGTCCTTCCTTCAGGACCATTCTGAACTCCCCCAAAATAACAACTAATGGGTAACTAGCTGGCATAGTGGGATACTGCTAAGACTCTATCCAAGCACTACAGTTTGGAAATGGAAATGGAAATGGGGTTGGTATCCATTTTGATTGTGAGACCCATGGCAAACAGGCATTTGAAAAATTGACTGTCACCCCTGCCTAACACATTAAAAAGAAAGTAAGCTTAAAAGACATATTATAAAATATAATAGAGAACATAAGAACAATTTTTTTTCCTAAAATTGATGTTTTTTTCAAAAGTTTTTATGGGAAAAACTACATTAAGTGTATAATTTTTTCCTCTGCTGGTACCTATAAAAACAATGTGAGATTTAACCCAAGAGAGGTAAAAAAGAAACTATTCAAAACCTGCCTTTTTTTAATTTCAGTTTAAGTTTTTATTTATTTATTTTGAGAGAGTGCACCCGTGTGCTCACACACGTATGGTGGAGGGGCAGAGAGAGAGGAAGCAAGCAAGCTCTGCACCTTCAGCACAGAGCCTGACATGGGTCTCAGTCTCATGACTGGGAAATCATGTCCTGAGCCTATATCAAGAGTCCAGTGTTTAACCTGCTGAGCCTCCCAGGCACCCCCAAAACTGCCTTTCATTGACAAAAGATTTTTTTTAGTTCCTTTTTTAAAGTTTCTTTATCCATTTAGAGAGAGAGAGAGAGAGAGAGAGAGAGAGAGAGAGAGAGAGAGAGAACAAGTGGGGGAGGGGCAGAGAGAGAGGGAGAGAGCGAGAATCCCAAACAGGCTCCACACTGCCAGTGCGGAGCCCATTTGGGGGGCTCAAACCCACGAAGCTGTGAGGTCATGACCTGAGCCAAAACCAAGATTCGGATGCTTAACCAAGTGAGCCACCCAGGTGCCCCTCGTTGACAAAAGATTTGAAGTGGCTTACAAGAAATACATATAATAGAAATACAAAGTAAAACATAAATTTGGATAGTCATCAAAGTGAGATTAAGCTAAAAAGACATATTTCTAGGCTTCCTGGACTATTCAGTTGCTTAAAGTGGGCGATACATTTCATTCTGAGGCTCCTAGCAGTGAATTTTAAAGAAAACCAACAATGAAGAAATTAAAAAAAAAAAGTTGTGAAGTATTTTTATATCTCTGGATGATATATCTCTGGATGATATATCTCTGGATGATATGAGGATGTTGTAGCTTAAAATCAGTACAGGAAATCATGATGGAAAAGTGGTAGACTTAACTACATATAATTTTAAACATATTATATCAAAAATAACAATATAATCTGTCTTTAAGGGAACATAATAGTCTCAGAGAAATATTTCTAGGAAATATGAAAATATGTGATTTTTTTTTCTTCTGGATTTGCAGATGATGCTTAAGAACTCAGAAGGATTGTCCTTGGTGGGTGTGTCTTCTCCTTCAAATATTTTAGATGTCAGGCAGAACAGACTTAGAAACCTACTTAGTGACCCGCTTAATTTTTACCGGTTTTCCTCCACATTCAGGAGGTCCGTCCTAGGATGCAAGCTTTTGGTAAAGTTCTACTTTATACAGAAATACAGAAATTACAAGTTTGATTTCCAGGTAGTTTTCATTGTTCAGATAGCCCTGTTACTGTGCCTATAGCCACAGATAATTGAACAGCTGATTTAAGCCAGTGAGCCTTTTCCAGGAGGACTTCGACACCAAATCCAGGTGATTCCAATCAGTCTGGCATCACTTGTAAGGGAAAAAAAGTGCAGGGGGATATTAGTGATGATAGCTCTCTATCATGAATGCTATAAAGCAGATAAAAGTCATTTCTCAGGGTTGGGGAAGAGTGAAGCAGATCAGCAGAGAGGAAAGAGAGGATTTTGTGATTTTTTTTTCTTTTTTCCTGTAGCTTTTCACTTATTGGTTCCAGATCCTTGTTTGTCCTCAGCTGAAATTCTGCCCTTCACTTTCCTGAGAAGCATTTGTGTGTTTATAGTAAGTCTCCCTCTCTATTTAAGTTAGCTGCCAAACAGTTCCTATGAAAACGTGGACCCATCAGAACTTTTGATGTGTATCCTCACCTAAATCATGCCAAAGAGTGTAACTTCCAGGCTCCATGCCTTGACTTCTGATTACTCCTTAAGAGTTTGGCTCTGAGACTGTGCCACCTACCTGCACACCTGACTAAGGTGTGCAAGACTTGTGTTAGCACAAATGCCCCTCCTTCTTCTGATTTCTCCATGTTACTTTTAGATTCTGACTTCTGTGATTCCTCACACTCCCATCTGGTCACTGCACAAAGAAACAAATTAAAAAATATTGAGGTTTCTGGTAGGGACAGCTTGATCATTTTTTTTCTAAATATTTTTACATGACAATATACCTTAAAATTCAATGTTAAGGGGCACCTGGGTGGCTCAGTCTCTTAAGCTTCTGGCTCTTAATATCAGCTCAGGTCCTAATCTCACGGTTCATGAGATTGAACCCTGAGTCAGGCTCTGCACTGACAGTGCGGAGCCTGCTTGGGGTTCTCTCTCTCTGCCCCTCCCCTTCTTGAGCTCTGTTTCTCTCTCTCTGAAAAATAAACAGTAAAAGAATAAAATTCAATGTTAAATTTAAACATCCATTATTGTATCTATATACCATTTTGCTGTATGTTGACAACACTACATTATTCTAGTCCAAATAGTCTCAAATTAATAATTTTATGAAAATAACATTAGTTGAGAGTCCCTTTATATAATAAGAAAATCAATTTATTCTTGTAGGGTCCCAGCAACTGCTGGGCTTAGAACATAAATTGAGAAATCAGCAGAATGTTTTGAAGAATGATGACTAATTTATAATTTCTTAAAAATACCATGTATAGAATTAATACCTTGCTTTTATCATATAAATTCTAATTTATATGTAGCACAGTAGGGATTATGAGGAAAAGCACTGCCATTCTGCATTGTATAGTAATGTGCTATCTTATGGGAAGAGGTCTATTGTGCATTGTTTTATTAGAGATTTAATGGTCAGGAGGAATTTTCTCATTTAGGTTTTCACCACTGAAAGAATAAAAGTGCAGTTTGTCTTCAATCTTGAGTCCTTTGAATGCCTTGTTCAACAATTTATGCTGTTAATTGCTATAGTTAAGATGACTAAGAACATCTCAGAAGTGCCTGGGTGGCTCAGCTGGTTAAGCTTTCGACTTCAGCTCAGGTCATGATCTTGTGGTTTGTGAGTTCGAGCCCTGCGTCGGGCTCTGTGCTTTACAGCTCAGACCCTGTAGCCTGCTTCGGATTCTGTGTCTCTCTCTCAGCTCCTCCACTCCCCCCCACCCCCACCTCAAAAATAAATAAACATTAAAAAAAATTTAAAAAGGTGACTATGAACATTTCAAATGCTACCTATAATTGAAAAGTTTTTGGAGTCTTAATTTCTTAGACAAACTGAAAACAATGTAGCATCATTACTATTTGTTATAATTGATGCAAAACCTAGTGTTCAGAAAGGGACCCAGGAGAATTAAGTACATTTATCATTAACATATATTTAAATTCGTTGCACTCCTTGCACTCAAGAGAAGTTTGTTAAAGACTGCCCCCACCCCCACCCCGCTCCTTAGAAACAGGAGATCCGTAAGCTGGTGAGACCCCCTGCCTTGTAGACACCTGTACTGCAGAGCATTTATACACTTAGAAAAAAATACACCACATCACATCCAGGTAAACACTTTTGCCCTATTTAAAGCTAGTGGTATTGAGACAAGATGATCCTATGTAAAGAAAAAACTGGTGGAGCTTCAATGATGGTTTGGTTACTTTCAGCTGTTTGTTCTCTACAAAACCAGATAGCTGCGTACTCCCTCAGGGAAAACAACTCCACAGCAACTCATTTTACACCAAAACGATTAACTGAACTTAATTGGGCATAGCATTTAATAAAAAGTCTCCTTTGGGAAAACAATTTTTTATGTGTCTGCAACCACACAGCATAAAATTGCTATGATTTGTGTACGTATGTGTTTTAGTAACAACTTTATAGAAGACTCTAGAGACCAACATAACTTCTACATGGTGTTTGCCAAATTGTTGACTGTTAGAAAAATGATGTTTTTTTTTTCAACACGTTTATATGAGACGCCATCTTCTGACCAATGACTTATCAGATTCTTCAGGAATAGAATAAATGTGAATTTTGTTTGAAAACTCTTCCTCTTGCAAGTACCTCATGTGAACTTCCCTATGGAGACCTGTATTTCAAGCTTTATTTTCTTTGACAGAGGGAAATTCCTTTTTTATATCTATCTGAAAAATGATGAAAATATAAATCAATGAAGTACAGATTGTGATAGAGTTTACTGGTGCTCTTTTAGAACATTTTCTTGCTTATCCATTAAATTTTAAAATGTAACATTTTACCCCAGGGTTATAATATGCTTCTAATTTGACATAGATAAAAATGCCTACCATGGTGTTGTAGAGAAATTTCAATTTATGCAACATTTGTGCAGTATTCTACCTTAGTCTCTAATACAATTGAAATAACTTTGAATTTTTCAAAAGCCTTAAACCGTAAGTTGTGAGGAAAAAAATGATACTTAAAATTACTCTTTTTACTGTCAGTGAAGGGATAATATGCATACAAGAGAAGATATGAAAATATGCTTAGTTGTCATTATTGGTCTTAAGACTCAGTTTGGGTAAAATGGAAAAGAGATTTTATTCTGATTCCCTTTTTGCAATAAATTTAAAAGCTCATAAAATTTTGGAAATGCTATTGCAGGACATGTTGGAATAAATGTTTGTAAAATTCTTGCCTTAAAGTAAGAACTAAATGTTTCTAAGAGGAAATGTATTTGTCACAGATAAGTGCATTCTACAATAATCTGTTTTAAAGTAAATATAAACTATGGAATATTTGGTGCTCTGCTCCTTTGTATTCAAATATAAATCTGAGTGCCCCGAAATTATTGAGCTTCTCCAGTTCTTGAAGTTAAAAGACTCCCACTTAGACTAAAGAAAGGCAGGTAGTCCTTTCACCATAGAGAAAATTAGCACATGAGCTTTGGAAGGGCACATATGCATAATGAAATAGATTCAGCACATTTTACACATAAATGTGTCTAGGTCTGGTAAGGTCAAATGACTTGCCAATGATCATCTTCATTAAAGCTTGGAAATAGTCATAAATAGCTAAAAGGGAGAGGGAGAAGTTTACTTTTCAGTTGATTCTTGTGCTTTTACTGATTTTTGTATTAACATAGGATTACAATAATGTTCTATGGAGTGGCTGCCTGGGTTTAAATTTTTGTTCAAATACTTGCAATTATGTGACCTTGAGCAAATTATTTAATCACTCTCTGCCTGAATTTTCTCATACATAGCTGGGGATATAACACTATTTACTTCCTAAAATTGCTATGAAGGTTAAATGATTTACAACCATTTTGAATAGTGCCTAGAATGAAAATAGTACATTGAGCTGGATAAACCCAGGACATGTGAGTAATGGTCTATCTATCTTTCATATGATGAAAAAGCTCCATTAAAGGATTTGTTTGTGCTTCTGGTTTTTTATACAAATATCCAAAGCAGTTTTGTTTTCAATAGCTAGAATACAGAACCAACGAAAATGTTCTTCAAAAGATGAATGGCCAACAATTCATGGTATATACATATCATGGAATACTACTCAACAACAAAATGGAACAAAACATTGATACACACAGCACTTGGATGACTATCCAGGGAATATTCTAAGTGAAATAAACCAATCCCAAAGGTTAAATATCACATTATCCCATGTATATAACATTTTTGAAATGAAAAAATAATTCTAGGAGGAGGGCTGGGGGCTGAGCAGGGGGAGGTGAATGTGGTTATCAGAGGTTACACAGAGGTTACACAGAGAATTCTCATAATGATGGGACTGTTTGGCATCTTGACTGGGGTGGCTCCACAAACCTACAATTGTGATGATAATGTATAGAACTAAATACACCCTTCCATACACTGCACAAATTAATGTAGGTAAAACATTGGTAAATTGGAACAAGATGTGTGGATTGTGTCTATTCAATATCCTTGCTGTAGTTTGCAAAATATTATAATGGATGAAGAAAATAACTCTGGGACTTCTGCATTATTTTTTATAACTAAATGTGAACTGCATTAGAACTGCATTTGAATCTACAATTATCTACTAAGTGTTTCAATTAATAACTAGGGTGAGGCAGAGCCTGCTTAGGATATGAAAATTAGTATCAGTACCCCATGTGTAGAAGATAGACAATTGTAAATTAAAATGTAAATTTTGTACTGTATACAAAAAAGTATATATAAAACATATCAAATAGAATATAATAGAACATGAATGGAATCATAGAATCCAAAATACCCTGGAGAGATAACTTATCCAGATGAAGGTTTTATTATTCTTTGGTAAAGTGAGTAAATATAAGTATGAGGTGGTGGTGGGTGTTGTTGGCATAAATTTTCTAACTGTCCTAATTTGGGAAGAAACTATTCTTTATTCTGAGATTATGCCCTCCCTACTTTTGATATTGTAGTTTTCTTTTCTTTTCTTTTTTCTTTTGTTTTCTTTTAGTAGTTGTCATAATGTCCTTCCTTGATAAAATACAAAGTTGATAAACTTAAAAAAAATGGAAGAAGTACAAATATATGCCCCTCCCCTTCTACTAATAAATAAAAAAGGGATAGGATAGGAAAAAACAAATTAAAGTAATACTCAGCAGTAAAAATACAGCACTTATGTGGAAAATAGAAGTGATATTGAATATATAAATGTATGTCAGTGTACAATGGTAAGGGAGAGACTGGAAAGCTGAGGGAAAGGTGAAAAAACCGGAGAAAAAGCATGAGCTTGCAGAAACTGAAAAAATGGTGAGAATGAAAATGAGAAAGAGACAAAGTGCAACCAAGGATTTTCCACATTAATCACATGCACAGAATTTCTGTTCAGTAGGAGTTCTTATGATTGGGGCTGGTTTGGGCTCTGGGAAGTTGCACTGCATGTGTATTGAGTCTCTTCAGAAGGAACTTTCTGATGTTCATTGAGCATATTCTGTGGTTTAGAAGTTGCCTACTTCCTTCATACTCAAATGTTTCTTTTATTACAAATTTCCTTAATATGTTTAGAGTTGGACTTTAGCTAAAAGATTAAATCATGTTCATAAATTAATAATATTCATCTTATGATTGAGTTCTTTTGAGTAAGAAAATTCTGGGAATTTTTCTATATTCATCATTTTTATAGGTTTCTCACTATCACTGCTTCTCAAGTGATTGTTTCAACCTAAATTATTATAGGCAATTTTGACATACAAGGCACATTTATGAAATCATCTGGGGAGAAACCTGACTGAAATTTTCACCACTGTTTTCCATAAGTTCATCCTTCACCCAGATTCTCTCATGAGTAAGTGCTTCCTTTTGGGTAAATACCACTCCCTCCGAATGTCTCTTTTGGTTTCCTGGAGCTTCTCCATCTGGTCCTTATGACCCTGAGCCAATCCACAGTAACTCAACCAGGCCTCTTCCCTTGTCACCTTTATATTTTCAAACCATATGATAAAACATTATTAAAATTGCCATAATTGAGGTTTGATTTTTTTTTTAAAATTACTCTGAGTACATTTGCCAAATCTGCATATTGCCTGTCAGGCTATAGCTCCTCACTGAGTGCTTCCACATTTCTCTGGCTAGAGCCTGAGGATTCAGAGCAGTGGGGTGAATACAAACCAGAAAACACTTCACAGAACTCAGGGTCTTGGGATGGCATATAATCAGACACACACACACACACACACACACACACACACACACACACACACACTGTTTTGTTTAGTTAGTTTACTTATTTTGAGATAGAGTATGCATGCATGTGTAAGTGAGTGGCGCAGGGGCAGAGAGATGAGGGAGAGAGAGAATCACAAGCAGGCTCCCCACTCAGTGGAGAGTTCAATGCAGGGCTGGAACCCATGAACCATGAAATCATGACCTGAGCTCAAGTTAGAAGCTTAACTGACTGAATCACCCAGGCACCCCCACACCAGTTTGTTTTTAACCTCTATTCATAGATGACAGCCTACGTAGTACACAGAGATAGTTCCAAGTGTTATGAAAATTGATAGAGCTTGGTTTTTCCTCCTGGTATTAGTGTAATGGATTGAGTACCAAATATGCATTCTGAACACTGTAGTTATTCTGGAAGTAAACTATACACTCAAAATATGGACACTCTCAGTGATAAAGGATAGCCAGGAAGAAATATTTAGATGGATGCCTGCAGTGTCAAAATTCCCAAACTGGATGTCTTCACTTAAGTAAAATATGATTTCCAAATGATTATATTGAGAATGAATTATACTCAGAATATCGCTTCTGAAATTACAAAAGACTTAGTCTGTCAACCTTTATGCCAAAGTGATAACTTGGTTTGCCCTCTTGTATTTGTGTATATTCAATTTTTTATGAGTTAATACCAAAATAAATTCTTTGCCATTTTATAGTTAAAGAGTTAGCCAGTTTTATACTTAAGTATTACTGAAAATATTTTTGTAAAGGTTCTATATATTGTGTATTATTGCGAACCATCTATTCAGTTGTTGACATCTAATTTAGTAAAAAAGTTACCATGATTATTCTCTTTGATCTACCAGAGACTTACCATATATTTTAAAGTTTATTTATTTTTGAAAGAGAACACACAAAGGAGGGGCAGTGAGAGAATTCCAAGCAGTCTCTGCACTGACAGTTAAGAGCCCTACATGGGGCTTGATCTCATGAACCGTGAGATCATGACCTAAGCCAAAAATCCAGAATCGGGTGTTTAAAGCGACTGAGCCTCCCAGGTGCCCTGAGACTTACCATATTCTTGATTCATGTAAGGCTTAGCTCTTTCTTGCTTGCATTTGTCTACACTTCTGCTCAAGATCACCAGGAATGAATGTGTATTTGAAAAAGTAGGGCTTGTTTCTCTCATAAGGAGAGAGACTGCATGCAAAGGGGTACTGAGTAACATCTTGGTAATGATATACTAGGGAGTACTTATTGTAGGATTTGGGCTCATGGTCAGTGGTTTTGAAAAGAGTTTAAAGATTTTCTCTGAATTGGATGCTATCAGGAAATGTGGGTAATTACATGATTCTGTATATTAAATATATCTTATCTAGAAGGAGGGAATACCAGACCAAGGCTAATGATGCAATTTATAAAGCAGCAGCAGTTATTCATCTGAGCCAGGATGGAGGAATGTTGGATTATTTTTATGGTTTGGACAATGTTTATGTTCAGACCTATATAGGGATTAGTCTTGTTTTTTGCATTGATTCATCATAACCACTGAGTGGCTTTGTCTGATGTTGATGTTCTGTAAAATTATTTATGTTCGTAGGAGAACATTGGGATCTGGATGTATCAAGTAACTTCCTCGTAACACCTGGGTCCAGCTAATAGTACCAAGCTAACACCTGATGTTAAAGGCAGCTTTTATTTTGCTCACATTTATTTTCTGTATCTTCCTTCCATCTCTAAAAGATAAGGATGTCTCTTTTAAAACTATTGTTCTCCTTTATCATTTATCATCTTGCCCATGCCATGAGGAAGATTTCAATAGAAATAATGGAGCTCTTTCGGCCTCTGTGCTTCAGTGGCAGAGTCCTCTAGTCAATGGTTCTCTGATAAATAATTCTCTCTCATAGTGATACAAGATGTGTCACTTGTCACAGCCTCCTTTTGTCACCCTGCAGGGCTTTATTAAATAGAATCAGCTGGTGATAATCCACAGTGCCTTTCAGTTTAGAATACTTTGACTTAACCTTACTTCTAGTTGTTATGTAGAGTCTATATAACTTAAGAATTTGATTTGGTGATGCTGGATGTGTTTAAGGAACACAGAAACCAAGGTGAGAAGATGAACGTCACAAGTGTCCGAGACCTCACATAGACAAGCTGAGAGAAGACCTCACAGGGTAAACATTGGTGAGCAAAGGATACAGTTCACTTGGCAGGCTGAGGGAATGTTGGTTTGTTTGTTTGCCTTGCTCTGAATGTCTACTCTGGAGTAGATCCCAGCTCCCTGGAGGCTGTGAAAATCGTGGTGTTATTAAAAACATCTAAGTGTTTGCAAGTCAAACTAGCCTGATTTATTTTATATTAAATTATCCTAGGATTGTTTAAAGTTCTGGCAATTGTTGGGGCACCTGGGTGACTCAGTTGGTTAAGCGACTCACTTCGGCTCAGGTAATGATCTCACAGTTCATGAGTTTGAGCCCTGCATCGGACTCTGTGCTGACAGCTCAGAGCCTGGAGCCTGCTTCAGATTCTCTGTCTCCCTCTCTCTCTGCCCCTCCCCTGATTGCACTCTGTCTCTCTCTCCCTCAGAATAAATAAACATAAAAAAAAATTAAAGTTCTGGCAATTGTTAAGAGTTTCCAGGCCTCCGTAACAGAGGATACTTTTTTCTCATAGTCTTCCTGTGCCTCACAAAACATGTTGATACCCCAGGGTAACAATGTAGGATTATATACCATTTAAATGGTTGTAAATGTTTTCTATTTTGCTTTTAATGGTAACCATTTCTTCTGTGGACTTGTCCTATGTATGAAATAAAATAAAATCCCTTTGTCATCGTCCCTGTTTCCTTGGAAAATGTATGATGTTCTAGAGAAAAAGCATGAACTCTGGAGCCAGACTGAGTTCAAATCCTGGGTCCCCAAATCCTTGTGTGACTTTGGGCAAGTTACATAATCTCTCTGTGCCTCTGCTACCTCATCTGTAAAACTGGGTAATAACAGCAACTCTCTCTGTTGGGTCATGGTGATAATTAAATGAGTTTTTATACATTTATCAAGTATTTAAAACAGTTTCCAGCACACAATAAGTATTCAATAAACAAACTTATTATTCAACATATTATTAAATAAATTCAACCTATTAATTACCTTCTAAAATATCTATTCAATTACCAGTAAAATATGTCCATTATCTTTTGATTCATTACAAGTCTTAACCAAACATAGAGGTATAAAACAATAGTAATAATTTATTTTTATTTCTCACTGCTCTAGGGATTGATTGGGCCTTAGCTAGTTGGTTTCTGCTCAGGATTTCTCATACGGTTGCTCCTGGATGTTGGCTTGCGAGGCTTCTTCTCTCCTAATTCTGGCTGGTAGTTGGAATCTCAGTGGAAGCAGTTGTCTAGAACATCTACATGTGGTCTCTGGTTGCAATCTGAGGTTCTCTCAGCATGGTAGCCAGGTTCCCAGGGCAAGCTTCCCAAGAGTATGAGCTGGAAGGGAGCTGTATCTTGTTTTCTATTTAATTTTGAATTAGAAGCAGGTTAAGACTAGCCCATATTCAAGGCAATTAGATTTCATCTCTTGATAGTAAGAGAATTAAGGAATGTGTGGACATGTTTTAAAACCAACTATAACAAACTAAAGCAAAAAAAAAGTGATAGAGATTTATTATAGTATTTATTATTATACTCAAAACATTCTTCCCAACTCCTACAATATTTGTATTATAATAAATGGTCCAGCACATCCTCACCACCTCTTTCCCTCCCACCCCAAATAACTGGCGCTGGTGGGAAGGATTACGGTAATTGGTCTAATATTCTAGTTTTCATAATGGCTCACTTGGATTTATGTATGATTAAAATTCATTGGAGAGCTGAAATATCAAATGCTATATCTGAAATAATAATTTTCAGATGAGCTTCTGTGATGGTTAAATTTTATGGTCAACTTAGCCAGGCCTGGTGCCCAGTCATTTCGTGTAACTAACTAAACACTAGTCTAGATCTGGCTGTGAAGCTATTTGTATGTGATTAACATATAATTAGTAAACTTTAAAGTAATAGAAAATACTCTTGGTAATGTGGTGGGGCCCATCCAATTAGTTGAAGGTCTTAAGAGCAAAAACTGAGTTTTCCTCGAGAAGAATAAATTCTGCCTCTAAGACCGCAATACAGAAATGCTACCTGAGTTTCTAGCCTGCTACTCTCCCCTACAAATTTCAGACTTGAGGACCTCCTACAATTGTGAGTCAGTTCCTTACAAAAAAATCTCTTAATATACATTTATACCTATCCTAATGGTTCTGTTTCTCTGGAGAACCCTGACTAATACAATTGCTACTTAGCATTTTATAGTTGTGACTTTTATACTTTTAAGTACATGATAGGGACATTGAGTGTAGGGAATTTATATTCTCCAGGACTATGCCCTATGAATACTTATTGAATGAATCAATGAAAACTTGGTGACACTTTCCCCATAACTTATAATGCTCTTTATTTCATTAGTCTTCACTGATGGTTAAAGGACCTGAAGATCAACTTAGTTTTTCTAAATCAACACAAAGTCATTTATATGTTAATTTATAATTCAGACTTATCTGAATTTTGAGTGAATAAGACTAGATACAGGGGCTAGGTTAAAAATGACTGGGTTTGCTCTGAAAACTGAATTAGAAATATTTGAAAATGCCAGCAGCCTTCTCATTTTATACCATAATCTGCATTTATTAACATGTATCATATTGAGAGGTATACTACTCCTGATTTATATATTTGACCAGATTCAGAAAGTTAGAGTATTTAGACAGTGCACAGTAGTTATTTTGAACTGGCCACTCCCTTCAAATGGGATTTGGTTATCAGTAGGTTGCGTAGATTTTTATTTTTCTATTTGTATGAATCTTCCCAACTTAAATCTTTTTTGCTGCCTCATACTTTCAATTTTAATATGAATTTAAGAAGTGATAGTTGGTTGAGGTCCAAGAATATAAAATTTTAAGCTCAGGATATGAAATGGCAGAAATTTTATTTGAGTCTGTGTTTTATCTTATTAGCATACAGGGGTGCCTGGGTGGCTCAGTCAGTTGAATGTCAGATTCTTTATTTCCGCTCACATCATGATCCCAGGGTCATCATGATTTAAGGGTTGTGGGCTCGAGCCCCATGTCAGGTGTGGAGCCTGCTTAAGATTCTCTCACCCTCTGCCTCTTTCCCCTGATCACTCTCTCTGTCTTGAAAAAAAATCTTTTTAGCATACATAATTGAGACTAGGCAAATCCTGATACACACCACACACCTTTTCTACGTTTTTTTATCCATATCCCAGCAACTATGGTAGAGTGTTCCCTATATATTTTATTCATTGTCTTAATGTTTTAGTAGAATTACCTTATGTAAGAAGGACTACTTTATTCATCATTTTTTTGAATTTTTATTTATTTAAATAATCTCTACACCCAACATGGGGCTTGAACTCATGACTGCGAGATCAAGAGTCCCATGCTCTTCTTACTGAGCCAGCCAGGTTTCCCAACAATTTTAAAATAAAAATTTAATTATTGAAATCTGAGATTTTAGGATCCTGGCCATCAAGATTATATGGATTTTTATGGTTTCTATCACAGCGATTCCTGGATTTCCCAGATTCTATCATTTCTGAACCACCCCACATTACTTTCTTTATTTACTTCTTCAGCTTTTGCAGGGTAAGTGCTGCACCTGTGTGTGGGCAAAAGGGTTCTATACCTAGAACCAGATAATATTTTGCCCAATCTGTGCTCTTTGGTTACATTCCCTCTTGCTTTTTCTCCCTCACCTACTTATCTTTAGAATAAGACATTGGTTTTATAGACACACACACACACACACACACACACACACACACACACACACACCAAGAGCAAGACAGAGGCTGAGAGACCGCTAGGCTGGATTCAGGGTCCTTGCTGTATCATCCTATGGCACTTGGTACTTCCATTATCTTCTCTGTCAGAACACTCTACACACTTGTCTCCTCTCCACTTTGCAAGCTTTGGGTTCACAATGTGCATTAAGTCACCAGTGCCTAGCAAGATACTGATGCATTATAGACACTAACAATAAACACATAAAGAATCAGAGATTTTTGTCATCATTTTTTATTCAGGTGGAGAAAAATATTCTTTGAAAGAGGGAAAAAGTGTTTAGAGACCAAAAGGTAACAAAGAAATATTTTCAGGTTTTGAAAAGCTTGAGATACTTGACCAATTGCTAATTTCTAATTTTTTTCCAGCCTCTTTCCTAGTTATTACCTGAGCTGAGTGTATTATTTTCATATGTTAACCAAAAGATAATGTAAACAATGAATCTATACAGTATATGCTTATTAAGAAAGCTAAAAAATTAAAATGAAGATCCCAGGCCATTTTTAAGTAAAAATGTGGCATTGGATTTTGTTATGTTCTTTAAGTATATGTTATTATTTGCAAAAAGATTATTTCTAGTATTTAAGTGATGAAAAGAAAATTATTTTTAAGATACAAACCAAATATAAATGATATGTATATATGAATAATATATGTATATTTTACAAATACATATGTTTTTGTATATATGATTTTACATTATGTGTGTCTAATATAAAATAGTACATATTTTAGAGGGTCATTATGAGGATTAAATATAAAGTGCTTTGAATGATACCTGGAACATAAAAAACATATAATTTTTTAATATTATGCTTATCAAGATTTAGAAATATTTTTGGGTTGAAGCAGTTGCTTTTGCTCTTTTCATTTCTACAGAAAATAAGAGATAAAATATTCTGGTCATCAAAGCTAGTTAGCATATAGGGACAATTTGTGCTTTGGGAATCAGTGGACTGAAAGTGACATCTATATCAAGTCAAGCTAAGAAGATTATGCATCAGTGCTTACAGTCTAAAAGCCATCACCCTTCCTTCATTTCTTTGGACAGAGGAAAGTTCTGTGAGGTCACGCTCAAATGGGGCCTATGCCCCTAGTGGTTTTCCATCAGTTCCTCAGTTTCAGATTACAGCTTCGCATCTCTTAGAAGTTAAACTCTTTTAGAAATTTTCATCTAAAATTAGTTTTCCAGAAGACTCACCATAGTTTAATTTTCTTTATGTTTCTTGATGATATTTTTCTTGCTTTCCCTCTCAAGCAATTGGGAGAAACACAGGAATGCAGATATCTTATTACTTCAACAGGTGTCTCTATACACTCTAAACAACCACTGTCATTTCTGCATACACATTAGCATGTTTTTTTTTCCTACTGTATTTCACTTAATGAGGTGCTTGCTCAAAAAAAGTAAAGGCAATGAATGGTTACTCTATAAAATTTTTGTTTAAATGGAATAAATATGTTTGAACACTGTATTTTTATTTTATGGACTTAAACATATATTTTGTTGATGGTCTTCCCTCTTACTCTTTGAAAAAAATTGCATTCCTAGTATCTCCTCTCTATTTTTAATTACTCTTTCCTTTCTTAATTTTTACATTTCTAAAACACACCTGGACTTAACTTCCTATAAGTTGTACAGTAATTTACAAGTTTTAAAGCTCTTTTAAGCTTTATTCTCCCAAAGACCATATGAGACCATCATGCCAGAGAATAATGCCCCTCACCCTTTTGTGAAAAATACTAAAAAATAGCTCAGTGACCTGACAGTGTTAAGCTTCCCAGTAAATATTATGCAATGATTTGGTGTTACATCATTGGTCTCCTAAATTTCATGCTACTGCATCATGCTACTTCCAATGCTGAAAAAGGTCATGTAATGAGATGATTCTGATCTAAAAGTAAAAATGTAAAAGAAAGTAATTTAAAAGCCTAGGTTTCAATAATTATTCTTGTCCTAGATGATTTCTTTGTGTTAACAAGAGGAAGCAAGGTAAGAAGACTCAGCTTCTCCCAACTTGCCCTCGTGAGTTCTTTACATTCATCAACATTTACCATAGTCACTATAGGAAAAGTGGCCATTTCTCCAGTGTAGTGAGAGATAAAGGAAAAGAAGGTGAAAGAGGAGGTTAGAGGTTGTCTATTCATCCAGTTTTCTCATTCTGGTACCTTGGCAAGAATTTCCAGCAGGTATTTTCCTTCAGGACATGCAGGGCCAGAGATAACCAAAATGTCCCCTTTTGCCCACTGATTGACTTCTGTTTGCCCACCCCACTTTTTCTTCACAGAAGAATCTGTTGACCCTTACTTCTTCCCCAGGATTAGAACTCTAGACAATAATGACTTTTCTTATTTTCTTCCAAGATCTAGTCAGAGAAGCAGAGTTCTATTAATAGATCAACTGCTTTACATTGTTTAGGAAACAAATTTTAGAAAAGAAAATTGAATTGGGTCATTATTCATGACCAACTCAAAATTTTCTCTGAGGCATTTATTCAAAGAGATATATTCAAATTCAAATTATAGTTAGAATAACTCTGTTACATTAATTATATAAGTAACACATTAATTGCATTGCCTTCATTAATAATTAACACAGGCCAGATAAATCCAAGTCCCTTTTATCATGACTACAATCTTGGGCCTCTTCATCCTTCTCCAGAAGTAGCTACAGAAATAACATCTCTTGTGTATCTTTTTTTTTGTCTTTTTCTTTCTCATATCTGAGTTGCATAATATGTGGAACTGCAGAAAATAGACTACTGTTTTGTTTTTGACATCAAAAAAGTGTTTTGAAATTTGCTTGCCCCCCTCACACTCAATGATAAATCTTGAAAGATCTTTCTATACTAGAATATAAAGACCTACCTCATTCTTTTTATCTGTTATACTGTATTTCATAATATTGTATCTTCTCTATTGCCATTTAGGTTATTCCCAATTTTTATTGGTACAAGTACAGCCACAATAAGCATCCTTGAACATGACTCATTGAGTTCAGGTGCCAGTGTTTTCAAGGGTGTATATGGAAAATTAAAAATGGAGGATTATAGATAGGGTACCCATAGTCTTAATTATGCTAGACATTGCTAAATTTTCCCGTAAATCACTATCACAAATAACACTAAATAAGCAGGGCACATTTTCCACAGTTGCAGTAGCATTTGTCCTACAGCTTCGCATTTTTGCCAGATCCATGAAAAATGGTTTCAGGTTAACTCTCCTTTTCCCAGGGTGGGATAATTGTAATTAAAAAATGATTAAAAATAATGTCATGTGATACCTTCAGCAAAAATCAAGTTGATACATTAATTTTTTTCTTTATTTCTATTGTATTACATTATACAGTTAGATGTCCTTGTTCAGACACTGCCTTAAGACTCTTTGGGCAGAACTCCCTCCTCTCATAACAGTAGGACTGTTAATTGGTTTTTGAATCTGATTACTTATGATACAAATGGGATTAATGGTAAAAGCACTAAGCACTTTATTTTATTTTCACAGTCCATTGCCAAGAAAAGCTGCTAAGTTCCCATAAAACCAGGAAATGGTCCATCCTAAAAAGCAAACAAGTAAGCGAGCAAAAAAAGAAAGAAAAAATCCTTGAAGCAGTTGTAACTGACAACTTGTTAAAGACACCATTCCTCAAGTCTGGGATTATGAGAAGAGTCAGAGCATGTTCAGGCTTTCACTGCACTTTGTATTGTACACAACTATCTGTTTTTACTTAGGATCAAAGCTAGAGGTGAGCTTCAGGGCCTCAAGGCCTGGCTTGAACAATCAAATCAAGTTATTTTTAGCACTAGTTATTTTTAGCTTCAGTGGCTGTGCTGTGATGATGATAAGGAGGCCCCGTGGCCAAGAGATTCAGGATTTTTAACAGGAATCAAAAGGGAAACCCCAGGGGCGCCTGGGTGGCTCAGTCTGTTGAGCATCCTACTTCTGCTCAGGTCATGATCTTGCAGTCTGTGAGTTCGAGCCCTGCGTCAGGCTCTGTGCTGACAGCTCAGAGCCTGGAACCTGCTTTGGATTCTGTTTCTCCCTCTCTCTCTGCCCCTCCCCTGCTCATGCTCTGTCTCTCTCTGTCTCAAAAATAAATAAAAACATTTAAAAAATCTAGAAAAAAAGAGAAACCCCATTCTCAATAAATAGTGTTAGGGAAGAAGAATGTGCTAAACTCTTTATTATCCACAACAGTGCCAGTGTAGAGAAGTGAACTCTAAAGTGTGTTTAAGGTATAAACATTCTAGTTACATGTTGTAGTATTTGTCATAGGTAAAAGAAAAATACATTTTATAAAGGCAAGTACTTTTCAGTTAAGGGAAGAGTGAATGTGGCAGCGTAGTTTAATTATTATACTATACTAAAATAGACATCCAAGTTGTATATGAGCATTTCTGTCAAATACCCTATCCATATGGCTTTATATATAAATTGGAGTTACTAATATTTTACTGATAACTTCATAGGGCTGTGAGAGTCAGAAGAGAGCATATAAGTCATGTTAGGTAACCTCTAAACCACGATTATGGATTCCTTCATTTTTATCTATTCAACAAGTAGTTATTGAGTATATATTATGTCCCAGGAGTACACATACACAAACAAAATAATATCTACAATCAATTTGGGGAAAGGAATGTGTATTCTTAGCTATTATGACAGCCTGTAGCAAGAATTCTCATCCAAGAAGATATATGTAAGCCAACAGAAGAGACTGACAATAAGAGCAAGGCCACAAGGGTGAGTTTAAGTTACTCAAGCTAGGGGCAAAGTGTTTAAGAGGGCAGAGATTAGTGGTACTTCATGTAGCAAAAAAGTATGTAAAATGTTTCAGGCAATACTTATCTGGGAAGTTCCTTGCACTTTTCTGTAGTTATTTTTATGCTAATTTCCAACTCTTGTATGGGAAAATGTATATATGATATAATTCAGGATATTTGCTTTAAAAGCTTTTGTTTTAGGAAATGAACTAATTTACTAGAATGGAGTAGTTTTTATTTGCATTATATGTTCCAGGGGTAGATAGAAGGCTTCTATATCCTTAATTCATATCCTGGTGTTACTTGGGAGTTTTATGTATACATGTGCATTTGTTCCATTTCTTTAAAACTAAAAACAAAACACTATTTAATACCTCCAGCCTGTATTCAACAATGGCTGTGTCTTTCAGCAGACTTAATTAGTTCCTTTGCCAAACAAAAATTTGAGGTATAATTTTGTAGGCATATTGAGTTAGTAATTCCAGTTGTATTCTTTTACTATGTTATACAAGCCATTTTGTTTTTAGGCTTAAAATTAATTTAAAAGTAATATTTTTCAGAGTATAAAATATTAATATTAGAGAACATTGATATCAGGCAGAAAAGTAGAACATTTTAAATGAAAAATCACATGATGTTACCACCCAGAGACAGATATTGCTAACATTTTGGAACATACATTTACAATCTTAATTCTTTTTGTCCTAAATATATAGGTCTATTTAAGCAAAACTGAAATTAGTTAGAATATGCATGAATGTATTTAGCTCTTTCTAATATCTATAATATTTCTAATTAATAAGTATTACTTAGAGCTATATTAATATTTGTAAAATGTTCAACAAATTTTATCTGAACGCAAAGCTTACTAAGAGATACCTATTGCTGAATATTTAAGTAGTTTCAACTTCTTGCTAATTTAAAAAATGCTATCCTAAATCTGTATGTATATGAATGTATGTGTATTTATTTGATTCGTTCCTGGCAATTTCTAGAAATGTAATAGCTAGGTTAAAAGTAACAAGCAGTCTTGATACATATTGCCAAATTGCCCTCCAGAAATAATGTAGAAATTTATGTTTCTGTCAGTGTTTTGTGTGTTTTCACATATTCCACAGGATTAGCCACTTATTTTAAAATTTCCTGCCATGATAGTCTTCAAAATGTATCCTTTGTTTAAATTTGAATTTCTTAGATTAAAATAAAGACTGAATTTTAATTAATTTTTTTATGTAGAAATGCTATATATGATGTATAAAACTTTGAGTTTGGAAATAAGTATACACTGGTGAAACCATCACCATGGTCTATATAATTATCCTATCTATGACCTGTAAAAGTTTCCTCCCACCTTCTTATTTATTATTACTACAATATTTTGTTATAACACTTAAGATTGACCGTCTTAGCAAACTTTTAAGTATATAACACATTGTTTTTAACTATAGGCCCTGTGCTCTACAGTAGATCTCTAGGACTTCATTTTGTGGAAATAAAAGTTTCTACTCATTTCTAATATCTCCCCATTTACCCCTATACCCCTATACCCATCACCTGACAACCACCATTCCACTCTGCTTCTATGGGTTTTACCATTTTAGATTCCTCATATAAGTGATATTTGTCTTCCTGTGTCTGACTTATTTCATTCACTTAGCATGATGTCCTCCAGGTATATCCATGTTGTTACAAATGGCTGAGTTTCCTTTTTATGGCTGAATAACATTCCATTGTTGTATATATCAATTTTTCTTATCCATTCATTTGTCAATGAACATTTAGTTGTTTCCACATCTTCACTATTGTGAATAGAGCTACAATGAACATGAGAGTGCTAATATTTCTTTGAGGTTCTGATTTCAGTTCTTTTGGATAAATGCTCAGATGTGGGGTTGCTAGATCATATGGTAGTTCCCTTTCAGTGTTTTCAGGAGCCTTTACACTGTTTTCCATAGTGCTTGCACCAATTTACATTCTCACCAACAATGACTAAGAATTTTAATTTCTCCACCTCTTTCCCAACATTTACCTTTATTATTATTATTATTTTTATAATAGACACCCTAGTAGGTCTAAGGTAATATTGTGGGTTTTTATTTGCGTTTCCCTGATGATTAGTGATGTTGAGTACGTTTTTGTATATCTGATATTTGTACATTGTCTTTGGAAAAATGTCTATTCAGTTCCTTTGCTCATTTTTAAATTGAGTTATTCATTTTGCTATAGAGCTGTAAGTGTACCTTATGTATTTTGAATATTACAAATACATGGTTTGTAAATATTTCCTTTCGTTCTCTAGGTTGTGTTTTAATTTTGTTGGTTGTTGTCTTTGCTGTGCAGAAGCTTTCTAGTTTGATATAATCCCATTTTTCTATTTTTGTTTTTGTTGATTGTACTTTTTGAGGACATATTCAAGAAATCATTGCCAAGGCCAGTGTCAAAAAGCTCTACTTCTAGGTCTTTTTGGTTTCAGGTCTTACATTTAAATCTTTAATCCATTTTGAGTTGAATTTTGGTATGGTGTGAGATAGCCACTTTTCCTAATCTCTTTTATTGAAGAGACTATCTTTTCTCCATTGTGTATTCTTGGCACTAGTCAAAGATTAGTTTCTTGAATATGTGTGATTGTATTTCTGGGCTCTCTATTTAGGTCCACTGGTCTATGTCTGCTTTCATGCCAGCACTATATTATTTTGATTACTATAGCTTTGTAATATATTTTGAAATCAGGGAATGTGATACTTCCAACTTGATTCATCTTTCTTAACATTGCTTTGCCCATGCAAGGTCTTTTGTGATTCCATTCGAATTTTAAGATTGTTTTGCTATTTCTGTAAAGTATACCATTGGAGTGTTGATGGGAATAGCATTGAATCTGTAGATCACTTTGAATAATATAGGCATTTTAAAAATAGTAATTTTCCCAATCCATAAATTAGGATGTCTTTTTATTTATTTTTGTAGAAAGACTGATTTTTCCTTCTGCATTTATTTTTGCTTATATTTGTTCTATTGTGGCCTGTTTTCCCATTTTTATTTCTACTATTCATAATATTCTTATTGACTTATATGAGCCTGTATAGATGGAAGCTTTTAACACTTTTGTATTTGAAGAAATAGTGTTTGGTTTTTTTTTTGGTATTATCAAATTAGGAAAGGAAGGAATATTTGATAAGTAGTGCTGGTTAATTATTTTGGTAGCAGAGTGAAGAAGCTTGGAGTAGTTATTAATCTTTATACATTTTAAAAAGTCTACTTCAGATAAATGTAAGAGAAAAAAAAACCTGATGAAATAATTAAGAAATCCTAGGATAATATCTCTGATCTAAAATTAGTGAAAGCCAAGGCACCTGTGCGGCTTAGTCAGTTAAGCATCAGACTCTTGGTTTCTGCTCAGGTCATGATCTCGTGATTCATGAATTCAGCATGGAGCCTAATTGGGATTCTCTCCTTTTCTCTCTGCCCCTTTCTTGCCTGTTGTCTCTCTCTCTCTCTCAAAATAAATAAATTAAAAAATATATAAAAAATTTTTGAAAGCTCTTTTAAGTATCAAGGCAGTGAAAGAAATTTGTAAAGGGAAAAATTAGGATTTTACCACATTAAAAAAAATAGAACCTATAGGTGTGTAATAGTCTTTAAGAAAAGATTTCCAAGAGTAAATGACTTATTTTATTTATTTATTTATTTATTTATTTATTTATTTATTTATTTTTTAAAGTTTATTTATTTTGGGGAGAGAGACAGAGTGTGAATTGGGGAAGGGAAGAGAGAGACGGAGACATAGAGTCTGAAGCAGGCTCCAGGCTCTGAGCTGTCAGCATGGAGCCCGACACAAGGCCCAGACTCACAGACTGTGAGTTGATCATGACCTGAGCTGAAGTCAGAGGCTTAACCAACTGAGCCACCCAGCGCCCCGTAAATGACTTATTTTAAATTTAAAGTAATAATAATAATAATAATGGATGAAATCAAACAATATAGATACTCTCTTTTTTGTTGTTGTTGAAGTACAGTTGACACGCTTTTCTATAATCAACATCTACTTTACTTTCATATTCTAAAATGTAGAACCATTTTCTAGTAAGATATGATTCATGTATGATTGGAATTTCATATATAATGATCCTTTTGAAGTATATTTTGTTTGTATTTTGGTGTTGTTTTATTAAAAAATATGTTGCCTTTCTAATTGGCATGAGTTTACTTTCAGAGAGCCCTTCTGTTTAGCCTTTATCAGGCTGAAGTCCAGGTGGACGGTGCCTATCTTAGATTCCCCTCAAATGTCACTCTGGCCCAATGACTGATGACCACAGTCCCGAACTCTTTCATAGGCTCCAGGCTGGTGTTTGCAATTCCATATTAGAACACCATACCTGGATATCATCCCATAAAAGAGCATGTCCCAAACCTAAGGGATTATTCTCTCCCTTCAACTCACTCCTCCCTAGGTATCCCCTCTATTGGTTAATGCTAACATCGATCACCTAGATTCCTGTTCTTGGTGTCATGCTGAATTTCCCCTTCTCTACTATTCCAAAGATCTCATTATTTTCCAATAATTGTTTGTGATTCTACAAATCCCATTTCACTTTAGAAATCCCCTTATTTTCTTCTTTCCCTCCCTTTTTAATGGTATTTCTCTAGTTTAGATTCTTCTCATTGATCACCTCACTCTTCCAAGAATTTGCTTATTGGTATTTTTATATCTTCTCACCCCTAAAAACTAGTTAGATGCTCAAAAAATATCCGTGAAGAGATCCTCTCTGTGTGTTCTGTAACATTAACAACTGTGAAAAGAACTTGAAGAAAATTTCCTGTTTGTAACATATAATTTAAACCTCTCCATATCCCTTCACACACTTTTTTTTTTAATCTTGGAAATTCCAAGTGTTTCTCTAAGCAGAAGTGATTCTGCCAAGTAAGACACAGAGATAAAGTTATGATTGAGTGCTAGCCAATGGTTGTAGGTGAAGGACAGGAAGAGGGGAAATTGAGGAGAGACTTAATGAGTATTCACTCATTTGTTCCACCTCCTGCTCGGCTTTTCCTCATTTTTCCCCTCCCCTTCTTGGTCTTAATCTTAACTCTTTGCATCAAGGAGCATGGTGCCTTTACTCAGCACACTAGCAAGGGATACATAAACAAGCTGAAATTTAACCAATGATAGGTCAAACACAGGAATAAACCACTAAAATCAAGAAAATATTTTTTAATTCTAAATTATGTCTCCTTCTCTAGATTTTCCAATCAAGAACTACACAAATACAACTTTCCCTAAGTCATGTTTTTCCCCCCTTCCCTCTCTGCCAAAGTAATGGCTGTTGTATTTTCAGGAAAACGAGATTACAGTGATTTTTGATGTTGATTGTTGAGTAATTCTGGATTCATCATTGGAGTAAAATGTTGGGACAGATGTCTAATAAAAGCTAATGAAATCAGTGAATTTAAACCCTAAGGTGAATGGAATATTTAGGAATATTTTCTTTGATCTCAGTGCACCCACCATGATGTTAAAGCAAACTCATCAGCAGAATAAAGAAGAGAGTATATATTTAATATACTATGCTTTCAAATCATGTATTTTCTTAATTATAAAAATCTTTGATTTATAAATTATTCATAATTATTCATAAACTAAATAACCAAGTTGATAATTTGTCATATGGATGCAATTAAAGTGAAATGGCCCAACAATTATCATTCATTACTCTACACTTGAAAATTTTCCCTATAAAATGGTGACCAGTTTGATAGAAATTTATTTGGGTAGCAAAATTAACTATTTTATATGAGTTTCTGTGAAATTATGTATAAGATCTAAAGTCTAGTCTTCCATATGCACATATTTATTTGATTAAAAAAATAAAGTAATTCTTCAGAATGTAACTTAGATTAATAGAAAGTGGTATTATTGAATTATTTTTGCTTAGCATATCTCAAAAGTGTATTTCTTTGGAGTAACCACATTGTGGAGTTTTGAGGAATTTTTGGCAATATAAAGTATCTTAAGGGAAGGAGATCCTCCGTGCTTCTCCCTAATAACTGATATTCGGCGTGGTTTTAGAAGAACGGGGCTAAGCGGCCCCTTACTTTTGTTCTTTGAGTCTTATGCTTTATTGCAATTGTAAAAGTTTAATTTCCTCTGAGTCCTATAGTAAAACAAAAGTGAAGTGAAGTAAAAAGCATACAGAAGAAAAGATAGTCTTTCATTTCCTTCTTTATACATACAAAATTATGGGGACTCATTCAGAAGCCTGATGGAAACTTCAATATAAGAAGATTTTAAAGTAGAGAAAATATATATAATACTATCAATAACTACAACTTACTGAGAACCTGCTATGTGCCCAGCACCATACTAAATTCTCTCCTTGCTGACAGTGGGGAGCCTGCTTGAGATTTTCTCTCTTTCTCTCTGCCCCTTTCCCATTCATGCATGTGTACCCTCTCTCAAATAAACAAACTTAAAACAAACAAACAAACAAACAAACAAACAAACAAACAAAAAACCAAGATGGGTTGCTGCAGACTTGTGTTAAGTTGAAAAATATATTACTTAATGGCATTCAAATACAAAACTTAAAAACACAGTGCCAGCCAACATGGCATAGCTTCGGACCTCAGAATTTGATCTCAATACCACTACATTTCTATTTCTGATTGGTAGGATTTATTATGATATTCAAAAGATAAAAGATATTTAACAAATATTTGAATTGTGGTTGTATTTTAATATAAGAGTGCTTCAGCTAACTTGTAGTTAGGGAAGAATAACTACAAGTTAGCTTAAGCACTCTTATATTAATCTATTTTAAAATAGTTATTTTATGCCTACAGTGTCATGGGCTCTGTTCTAGACACTTGGGATACATCTGTGGCAAAATAGATGAAAATCTCTGTCCACATGGGGTTAACATTCTATCAAGGTAAAGAAATAAATATCAGAAATGATTTTCAAAAGTACCGTGGCAAAGAGAAAAGGAGATAGGTTAATGGTAAATAGAAGATATTTGTAGTGATTGCAAATTTTTTATTGAAGTATAATTGACTTACAATATACTGTTAGTTTCAGGTGTACATCATAGTGATTTAATATTTTTATATATTAAAAGATGACCCCCATGATAAGACTAGTTACCATCTCATCACACAAAGTTATTACGATATTATTGGCTGTATTCCCTGTGCTAATATTATACCCCTATGACTTAGTTATTTTATAAGTGGAAGTCTGTACCTCTTAATTACCTTCACCTATCACTCCCCCTGCCCACCTTGTAACCAAAGTTTATTTCCTAGATCTATAGTGTGTTTCTGTTTTGTTGTTTTTGTTTTTAGATTCCACATGTAAGTGAAATCATGTGCCATTTTTCACTTAGCATACTACCCTGTAGGTTTATCCATATTGTTGAAAATGGAAAAAATTCAAATTTTTATGTTATGTAATATTCCATTATATGTACATGATATATATATATATATCAAATCTTATATATGTATACAAATATACATATATACAAAATATATATATAATATATGTATATATAGATGTATATATATATACATATATATATATTATATATATATATATATACACACCAAATCTTTTTCCATTCATCTATCAATGGACACTTAGATTGCTTCCATATATCAGCTAGTGCAAATGATGCTGCAGTGAACATAGAGGTGCATATCTCCTTGCATTGGTGTTTTCATTTTCTTTGGATAAATATTCAGAAGGGGAATTGCTATTTTCAATCATATGGCATTTCTATTTTTAATTTTTTTGAGGAAGATCTATGCTGTTTTCTATAGTGGCTGCACTACTGTGCCTTCCCACCAACAGTGGGAAGGGCTCCCTTTTCTCCACATCCTCACCAACACTTACTATTTTCATGTTTTTGATAATGGCCATTTCAGTGGGTGTGAGATGATATCTCATTGTGGTTTTGATTTGCATTTCTCTGATGAGGAGTGATGTTGAACATCTTTGCATGTGCCTATTAGCCATCTGTATATCTTCTTTGGGAAAAAGCCTATTTAAGTCCCCTGCCCATTTTTTATACGGGTTGTTTGTTTTTTAGATATTAAGTTGTATAAGTTCTTATATTTTGGATATTAACCTCTTATTGGATGCATGACTTGCAAACATCTCCAAGTCAGTAGGTTGCCTTTTCAATGTGTTGGTTTCCTCACTGTACAAAAGCGTTTTAGTTTGTTGTATTCTCATTGTTTATTTTAGCTTTTGTTGCTCTTGCCTGACAGGACTGTTCCAAAAACACAGTGCTAAGACCAATGTCAAAGAACTTACTGCTTATTTTTTTGTATTCTAGCAGTTTTATGGTTTTAGTTTTCAAGTCTTTAATCTATTTTTGAATTTATTTTTTATATGGTGTAAGATAGAGGTCCAATTTCATTCTTTTGCATGTAGCTGTCCAGTTTTCCCAACACCATTTATTGAAGAGAATGTCTTTGTTCATTGTATATTCTTGCCTGCTTTGTTGAACATCTATGCATGAGCTTAATTCTGGGCTATTCTATTCCATTGATATATGTGTCTGTTTTCATGCCAGTACCATAATGCTTGGTTACTATAGCCTTTTAGCATAGTTTGAAATCAGGGAGACCGGTACCTCCAGCTTTGTTCTTTTTCAAGATTGCTTTGGCTATTTGAGATCTTTTGTGGTACCATACAAGTTTTAGGATTGTTTTTTTCTAGTTCTATGGAAAATATCATTGGTATTTTGATGGAGATTGCATTGGATTTGTTGGTTAAAATTTTTTTTAAGTCTATTTATTTTTGAGAGAGAGAAACAGAGTGCGAAGGGGGGAGGGGCAGAGAGAGAAGGGGACACAGACTCAGAAGCAGGGTCCAGGCTCTGAGCTGTCAGCACAGAGCCCAACACTGGGCTTGAACCCTGGGCGGTGAGATCATGACCTGAGCCAAAATTGGATGCTTAACTGACTGAAACACCCAGGCACCCTTGTTGTTACAATTTTTAATGGGTGATTGAGGAGAGCATATTGAAAAGTGGATTTAGGCCAATTCTTCAAAGTCATAGTGAGTTGTTACGCAGACAGTTGGGAAATACATTATGTTTGAGGAAAGAGCCACTTGGGAAGAGAGTTTGTGATTGTGTGAGGTCTGTTCTTATGACATGATTGAGGCCAGTGGCTACAGTGAAATGAATGAGGGGTATGCTAAAAGGCTAAGGGCTTTATAAACTGGTTTAAGGATTTGTTTTTCTCTTAGGAAATGGGAACTGTTGCATGTTTTTGCTCAAAGGAAATGATCTAAATTCTGTTTTACAAGGAGTATTCCATCTATGGTATTGAGGAGAAACTTTGTGAACAGAGGTGAAAGTATGAAGACAGGATTGGAAGCTATTTTAATAGCCCAGGCAAATGACAATAACTCACAAAAGATTCTTTTGAGGTAACGTGCAACACTCTCACTGAATTCTTGGTGGTAAAGTGTCAAAGTATTTCTAGGACAAGGTTGGTAGCTAGGATTTATAATTATTGAGAAATTTGACAAATCTAGAGTGGTAAATGACAGCAACATTGAGTTATCACCTGATGGCATGTGATTCAAAGCTCTTATATTATTAGGTTAGAGGAATCAAGAATGTTCTGAATGTTTTGAAAGTAGGAATGAGGACTAAGGAAGACAAGCATGTTGCCTTCAAACCCACTAGTACAAAGGCTGTGTGTGCTGGGGGTGGTAAGGTTTATTCTACTAGCTATAGGAAAGGAGAGTCCTTAGGAAGGAACATATTTCAGTTTCAGAAAGAATATAAAGGGAATCTCGAGAGAGGATGTTGAGAATGAATATAGAGGATCTTTGTACCCCAGAAGGTACAATGGGAAGATTTTGGAGTTGAGTTGAGATAAGAGAAAGATACAGAAGAGGCAGGGTGAATATGTAAATTATTTTTCTAAAAAAGATAGTTTTTAAAGTATAAGGGACACCATTGATGCATATGCCAAGACAACAGACATAAATGGGAACCATTTCAGGCCCACTTGGACTCATGGTAGAAGAGTAGCCCTAATCGCCTATGAAGATTAGAGTGTGAGAGATGATGGGTACCCTGGAATCTGGGGCTTCTTGAAGTGACAGCCATGAACAGGGATAAAAGGCCAAATGAGATTAGTCTTGCTGCATTCAAGGCAGATACTAGCAGCAGAGTTGGAGTGTAGAGAGGAAAGTCACATACTTGAGCTGAGACTTGGATGACAAGTGGAAGCAACCCTATTTCATTCTGGAAGAAAAGAGAAAGAGTTCCAAAAGATGAAACAGCAGGGGGCAAAGCTTGGCATCTTTGAGGAATATAACGGCCAGTTTGCCTAGAATATAATGAACAAGGGAGATTAGATGAGTCGACAAGGACTAGATATAGTATCTTTTAGAATAAATCTCTATTTTTCCAATTTATGAATTATTGTCTGAAGTAGGAATCTTTTGAGAATCAAAGGTGGTTCTATTATTGGTTATGCTGTGACAAGAATGTAAACTGGTTTGTCTTCAGGCACACTGGTATGTGTGGTCATCCAAATTTTGAAGCAGGCTAATAAGGAATCAAAATTGCTGTGGTTAGACTCTCTTATTTAAATGATCCACCTGGTGGCAGTATAGGACAAGAGTTTATTTTCTTGCCTATGACCCAATATTGACATTTTCAGGAAGCCTGTATATGTGTATTTCCAAAACCCTCTGCAATTTGTTAATTGTATTCATGGAACTCATCCATGCATTTTTTATTTTGTGAGAATATTTATAGACTGTAAAAAAAAAGGCAGATAAGCCACCCTAATGGATAGTCTTTTATTCAAAATAGACATAAACATTTCTCAAAATGCTGGTCATACTACCTTATAAGGAAAGCCTTGTTACTTTATAACAAGATTATGAATAAGGTGTATACATTTAGAAATCAATTATGGACTAAGCGCTGACTCTTCTTTAGTTGTTGCTAAGTCAGCCAAACACAAATTTAGTCTTGTCTGAGAGGCAAGACTTCTAAATCATCATGGTTTTTCAACTCCATCTTAGAAATTCAATGCCAGAATTTTTCTTAGGTGGTAGTGTCTAGACTCTGTTATTGTTGTGAGATGAGCCAGCCTGGGAATCACATCCACCAAGGGCTTCTTGATGAGAAGTGCAGATAGGTCAATTGTCATCACTAAGAAAGTCCAGGGACAGCCAGACAGACAGGTGGCTTTCTTGGCTGGTTAGTGGACTATGGCAGGAGAAACATTTGGCAGCACATAATAGATAAGATTCCAGGAAATTTGTCTATGTCTGGAAAATTTGGTAGTAGAGAAGGGTCTTAACACATGAACAAGGATTCAGTCCTTGGATAAGGAAAGAAAACAGCTATCTTTAATCACATCTCCACAACTACTATGCTTAAGGGTGAAGAGTTATTGGAATACTGGCCATCTCCCTCTAACTGTCTTTGGGAGAGGCTCAGGATGGCCTAGATGGGGTTGGATGTACATTCTGAACAGATGGGTGGAGGCTAGGACCAGACAGATCCTGACAGACCATTACGCTACAGCACTAATAACTTCTGCTTAAATAGCTGTGGGCTTTTCTCTGGCATATTAACCTCCCAAACCACTAGGGCTCCTTTTTGTAGTCCAACAGCAATCAGAATTCATTCTCTTGTCAGGTACCATGCAAAATAAGGACGCAGACACTAGATGGGATCCCCAGGTGTTCTACTAGGACACTTATCTGACAAAAGGAGATTGACAAAAGGGCTCAGAAAATAGGATTTCTAAAGGCCTTGAGTGAGGCTGACTTAGAATCACCATACCTGATTTTCATGTCTTTAAATTAATGACCATATTACTCATCTAAGAGAAAACTAAAATGTTTTTCTGTAATGTATTTGATATTATCACACCCACAGAAATTTCTGTGGAAACCTGGAAAAATGTTAACAAACATAAAAGAGACTTTAATTAAATTTAGCCTCATTACTGGATTTTCCTTTGGCTTGCCTTTTCCTCTTGGCACTGTGCAGGTAGGCATGAAAATATTCATAGCTGTGTTAAACATTGTTATTAATAACAAATCTTTTCTTAATCCCTAGCTAGAAACAATCAACTCCCTTTCCAGAAACTCAGTAGTTAATTTTATCTTTCATTTACTGCCTAAGACTTTTGTCATTATGATGATTATAATTATTATTAGCTCCAAAAATAAGCGGTGTACTTAAAAATGCAAAAGATATTTTAGAGAGGAAGAAAGGATAAAAATAGTATGTCTGGAAAGAATTTTAGGATATGAAGCTCTTTTTTTTTTTTTTCCTCCTGAGGATTCAGATGTATTTGTGAAGTTTCTTCCATTTTCACTCTCAGGTAAAAAGTAATGGTGGTTGTACAAATTCATCTTTAGTGTGATTATTTTTTTTTAGATAGAGGGATATCAAGAGTTGTTCAGTGTTGGCCTCGACTTGACCTGTGATGGGAGCTATTATAAATTATACGGAAGTTTTAAAAAATGTTCACTCCAGTTACATAATGTGCCCATGTATTAAAGTCATATAGTGCTTTCTTCTAGCAAGATCAAAGTAGTGTGCAGAGAACTACCATGAAGTGAGTGCTAACTCCTTTCATTCCATAAAGCATATGATAACTAAATAGGGGAGAAGACACTGGACACATTGAGTGCTGAGAGGCAAGGGACGTGTGGTAAAGCACAGAACAACAGAAGGAGTGATAAAAGGATTTTTTAAAAAGTACTATAGAAGAGCATCTTTTAGTCTTTGTATATTTGAAAAGCTGTACTTCTATGTGATAGTGAAACAGGTAATTGCATATTAGGCTACCGTATCACAACACTACAGTTAAAAGCCATTCAGTTTTTAAGCAGCAATCCTGATGGGCAAAAATCCACAACAGATGCATGACAATAACGTTTAATACTGAGAGAAGTGACAGTGAAAAATGTCAAGGAGTGGTCAGCGTGCCTCATTGCTTCATGCCCAGGCTAGTGCATCTTTGTGATAACAATGCTAATAATTGATCTGTACCTTCAAAGAAAACTTAAAATTACATTCCTAAAAAACAAGCTGAATTAAATGGATTGGGAATCCTATGTCCATTTTCATATTGTTTGAAATACACAAATTACTAGCTATCTCTCTGTGAACTGCTTGCTCTGGCATTTAAAACGTAGATAATGTGGGTGTTTGTGAAAATTGTATTTGCTTAATAGCTGGCACCAGAATTAACTTAGGAGGACACATTTTTGTTTAGAACAGTGATTGCCCACTGGTTACCCCCAGACAGCCTAAAGATACAATGACATGAATGATATATATTAAACTAAACTAATATTTTAAACTTAAGAGATTTTACACAAACTTTGGATTCCAGATTCCACAAAAGGCCAGATCAGTGTCCCCATATGTCAAACACTTTTTGTAGCTAAGTATTACAGCTTTCCCCTTAGACTGGACATGCCCTTTTCAGCTCACTGTGGTCCCAGTCGGTTCCTGTTAGCATCCTAACACTGAAGCAGGGTGTCAGCTGTATGTCACTGGACTTGCATTGCTTTTTATTGACATCAAGTTTATTTTATTCACATTTTCCTCTTCTTGGTATTTCTATTTTTACATTTAAAAAATGCTTTTATAGAAGATAATGGATATGTCGAGGGCAAGAGCCAAAGCAAATAGTTACAGTTTATTTGAGAGAGAGAAAAAATTCTTTCTGTGAAGGAAGAGGGAAGAGGAAGAGGGAGGTGGAGAATATAGGAGGGAGATGATAATTCCAAAGGATTTTGTAGTACCACAATAGGAGTACACTGTTGGGTGATGTGATCTAAGAAACCGCTGGTGTTAAGGAGGTCATGGGTCATTTCAACAGGAAGTTCTTGGAATCCTCAATTTCTAATTTATGTTAGTCTTTATGAGATGGCTGGATACTTCATAAACTGATGATATTGACGCATAAACCCAGAAATCAGAGGGATCTCCCAGTGATGTTAGCTCCCCAGAAATCCAAAGAGAGTAAGCGGGGGTAGGGGTGGGTTCTTGTGCAAGGTTTAGAATGGAATTTCAGAGACATTTTATTTAGATTTCAGGGGCTGGGAGATCCCTTTTGACATACTTTTACACCATGATTCCTCTTTGGATTATAAACTTACAGTTTGAGCCATGAGAAGAAGTAAAGCACTAGATTCATTAGAAAATACTCATTAAAAATGAGTCATGTTATATTAACCTTTCTTCTGTTGTTGAGAGTAGATTAGGGAAATGTAGCAGACACAATATATCTAGACATCAGTGAAGCTTTTGACAAGGATTTATGATATCAAATGATAGGCTGGCCGCTATACTTGGATAGTTCATAATCATTTGAAAAACTGGTAAGAGTTCCTCTCAGCAGATGGTTGTTGATTACATATAGAATCAATAGTATCTGAAGGTGAGTAACTATAAAATTGTGAGGTTTCTGGAGCAACAAGAATCTGTTGCATTGAAAACTTTTGTTATTTGATGAAGAGATAAAAAAATTCTAATCACATTTGTAGATAATTTGAGGCTAGAAATGAAACTGAAATCTATTGCATGGGAACTTGATTCAAATGTCTCAATCGGTTTAAATGCAAGTAAACACAGCTTCTCTGGTGAGATAAGATTCCATAATGCCCAGTACAACTTCTTAGCAACATAGATGAAAGAGTGTTTTGTATATTTTGTAAAAAGATACTCACTGTGAGTTAGTAGTTTTCTGTGATTGCCAAAATGGCTATTTTTGTCTTAGTCTGTTCAGGGAAATACAGCCTCTATAACAGGTATGAAAAATCGATTTTATCTCACATGTCAACTCTGATTAGTGATTGATTCTACTTTGAATACAGTGTTGAGGGGGAATCTGAGGCTGTATCTAAGCTTGGCAAGACAGCTCTGCCATCAACTAATGATACCTGTCATGCCCACAGCATGGAGAAGCAGCACTTTTATGTATCTGCTGTCTTTGGTGGAGAATGAGGGAGATGGTGCGATAAGCCTCATTTTGCTCTATAAATGGGTATATGGCATTCAGAACCTTTATTTTTTGTGACAGGTTCCACTCTTGAAAGTTGTTTGGAGTTTTCACAGTGTACATGTATATTATTAAATCATCACACTATATACCCTAAGTATATGTAATTTTAATTTGTGAATTATACCTTAATAAGCTGGAAAAATAGTCTGGGTCATTGTCATTCTTAGATGGAGATAACTGGAAGAGGGAAATGAGACATTGGAATTGGAGATAGTGCCTTTCCTTTCAAAACTTTTTTTTTTTTTTTTTTTGCTTCTGGGGTGTATCAGTTATAGTTGGTACTTTTTACTTATTGGGTTGCTGGCTACATACTGCCTCTCCCTTTTCAATATGTTTTTGTCTTTTGTAGTCTTTTGCTTTGACCTCAAATCGTCTATTCTGGTAATTTTTCTCCTGTATAGAGGGAAAAAAATCTCTGTCCTTGTCCTCAGCCCAGGGTGATTTTTGACCTGCAGAAGATGTTATTTTTGGTTATCACAACTGAAGAGTTGCTACTGGCATATAGGGGCTAGAGGCCAGAGATTTTGCTAAATGTCCTGAAGTGCACAGGGGCCTCAACAACAAAGAATTATCCAGTCCCAAATGTCAATTGCGTGAAGGTTGATCAACCTTGCCCTAAATTACTGATCTGCTTTCTCAGTCAAAAAACAGGCTGGCCCCTATAGGTCACTGTTCCTCTTTGGGTTCTGTTTAGTTAAAGAACTAAAATGAGCTGGCATAAGCTGTTCTCTTATTAAAATCTACTATGCTTTTGACATGACAGAACTTCAGCTATTTTAAACAGCTTTAATATGAAAGACAGAGCAATGTAAAAGATACTCTGAACCAGAGTGTCTTAGTTCAAATTCTTCCACTCCTTAGCTGTATACCTTAGTTTGTAAGTTCTTTGTAAAATAACAAAAATAATAAAGTAACAAGTAATAAGGATAATATTTACCATATGGGGTAATTTAGGAATTAAATGAGTGAATGTACATATGTATGTGTACATATGTGTATATATATCACCAAAATGGCTATATTAATTTTAGATTCTATGCATCAAAGAAGCATAGAATCAAAAACAGATTGGATATAAGCAGTATGTGTTACATAATAATAATAGTGATAATTATTAATATTATTATTATTCATGTTCAGGTTATTTTTTCCCCTAGATTAAATATTTCCACTTATTTCAACTCTTTAGCAAAGAACATGGTTTGTGGCCACTTTTAACTGGGTCACTAACCTCAAGGTACCCTCTAGGTTGTGAGTGTCTTCTTGAGACAGAAAAATAAAGATTCTGCAATGGGTTCAAAAGTGAATGTGTTAAAACCACTTATTTATTAAACTTATCAAAGAAACATTTTTTTTTTCAGGGAGAAAACCATAAAGCTTTTCTGTTGTTTTCAGGGAATCTCAAAGTCTTAAAACACTAGACAAAATGCATTTATGAGTTAAGGATTGGAAACCATGGTTTATCAACTGTTGTCAAATATTCAGGATTAGGGAGAATGGTAGTATTGACTTGATAAAAAGAATAACTTTTAAGTCTGACTACGCTATTCTCCTGACCTGAAGATGCATTAAATCATTGTAGTAAAATTTTAATTTGAACTCAGAATTTTATAATAGCTGCATGGCCCCAAATTACTACTAATCCTTTAAGATCACTTGCATTATGGTGAGGCTGAGGTCTCATAGGGGTTCCATGAATAATAAATTCATGCTTGTTCCATTTCTGTATAAGATAAACATTGAAATAACTTTTTCTTACCATTTTTCTGTGGGGTGAATCTAGGAACAGATAAATAATGGGCATTATTAATGGAGATTTTACTTTTAAGAACTCTGTACTTTATATAGTTCCATAAATAATTATTGAATGAAATTTTAACAAAGGCCTATTACTTTCAGGAATTTTCAAATGAAATATAAATTCTTATATACCTTTGGTATCTTCTTTACATGTTAAGGAGATATCTTTTAGGTATCCTGTGAGTGAAGAGTCAGGTTGAGTTCCCTCAAAGCAGAGCCTGAGACAGGGATTTTGTGCATGAAATTGACTGGCGCTGTGCTCTTCACGAAAGGCTTACATGTGAAAGAAGCCAAGCACGACAGATGAGGAGAAGGCAATAAGAAGATATTGCCTCATGTGAAGTGCAACCTTGGCTTGACCCACAAGGATTTTTCTGAATCATAAACTGCCCCTACAGAGGGGCAAGTTATTTTCCCTTGAGGAAAGATGGCCAGCCATCTGTAACTTGTCACTCAGACATTTGCTATATGTCACCTTGAGAGTAACAGGTGAAGCATTATTCCCATTCTGAGACTGCTATCTGGGGGCATTTTCTAGTGAAGCAAGCATCTCTGTTTCATTAGTATCCAACAATCACAGCAGCTAGGGGACGGGTGCACTTACTCTGAAAGAGTAAGTTATTCTTTCCAATATTTTCAAACCAACTAGACTTTTCCAGCCTTATCTTGATTTAAATATCAACAGTGGGTTGCCTGAACACTGACTTCCAGTAATCAAATCTTTTATAAAATATTAGAGCAAACACATACTAGAGTTGATTTAATTTTTAGAAAGATAATATTAGAAAATTTAAAAAAATGTTTATTTTAGAGAGAGGAGAGAGAGAGAGAGAGAGAGAGAGAGAGAGAGAGAGAACATGCACATGCACAAGCAGGGGAGGGGCAGAGAGAGACGGAGACAGAGAATCCAAAGAAGGTTTGGGCAGACAGCACAAAGCCTAACATGGGGCTTAATCCCACAAACCAGGAAATCATAACCTGAGCTGAAGTTGGTCATTCAACCGACTGAACCACCCAGGCACCCCAGGAAATGTTTTGTTTTGTTTTGTTTTGTTTTAATGCTTATATTTTCTAAAACAATTTGTTTTAGAATGATGTTGACAGAGGAGAAAAAAATGTGAAAAAAAAGATGCTCATCTTGGAGGTACTATCTTCAAGAAAATGCCAAAGAATGGAAAGAATGAAATGAGGACATGAAAACTCAATAATAGAACTAAATGGAGTGACTTAATATTGTCACTAGAATGTTTTTTAACGTGAGTTTACAGCCAGTCCTATTTGAGGAGTTTAAAGATGTGCAGAAAGAGGAGAAATCCTACATGTAATAGGGCATATTTTGGATTTCTCAAAAGCTGAACTCTGAATATTTATAAATTAATTTATTTAACAGTCACAGCAGACCAATCACATGGAACTCTTTCTGTTAAATATTTCTTTTTACACTGCCAGGCTCAATCATCTGTATTTTTGAGAATCTAAATTTACTACTACAATGATGGAAGAGAGAAAGTGAAAAGTTTTGTTGAAAAGTGGGAACATGTGTTTTCAGCTGGTACTTGTGCAACAAGTCTCCTGGATCTAAGTTTTAAGTGTAGAAATACAAGTGATGGTTGGGGTACTACTACATTTGAATACAGTACAGAACACTATCCTTGGGAACTGATGTTATTGGGAAGCCAGTTTTACATAATACATGGTATTAATAAATGTCTTTAAGTTATACTTTAGAGTCTTAAAATTCCATATGTATGTATGTAAAGTATAGATCATATAAATGGGTTTCTTATTGATGTGGTCCAATTTGATCTTTATAGTAACCCAGGTGAAGTGGACACATAACCTTTTAGATATGAGGAATATCTTTGAGACTCACTTATGGGTAACCCATGTTTATACAGAAATGAAGAGATAGAACTTGGTTCCCCCATGATTTCTGACTTACCTATGCAGACTGTGTGGTCAAATCACACATTAGATTCATATCCTGTGTTCTTCCTAGTCATATCCTTCTATCTCTGCACCATTTATTTCTATCTCCACATTCTTTAAAAGTTGTATTCTTAAAACACTTAAAGTCTTTGAAGCTTCCCTATTACCTTTGGGATGAAATCGAAATTCCTTACCAGTATAGTTATAGTCAGAATTGGGCATTAATTTGTGTACTCATTTTTACACACTTCATAAGCCATCCTGAACTAGTCCCAAAGTTACAATCATCTGCAATACTTTTTTAAAATATTTATTTCATGTTTATTTATTTTGAGAGAGAGAGAGAGAAAGAGAGAACACAAGCAAGGGAGGGGCAGAGAGAGAGAATCCCAAGCAGGCTTCAGCACAGAGCCCAACACTGGGGCTCAAACTCACGAACCCCTAGATCATGACCTGAGCTGAAATGAAGAGTCAATGCTTAACCAGCTAACCCACGCCTCCTCCCTGTATTTTTAATATGAGGAAAGAGAGACAGAAAGAAAGTAAATGGCTTACCTTACTCAGATCACACAGCTATAGAGATGTTAAGCTGGGATTTGAACCCAGGAAATGGTTACACTGGAACAATAGATACACAAGATGTGGAGAGAGAAGCCTCTATTTCAATTCATAGTTCCAGTTCCCATCAGACCCAGGTGTACTTTGTTTCTTTGACTTTTTGTGAGGCTGTATGGTAAATGATACAGCTTTCTTTAGTTATGCTATTTTAAATATATTTCCATTCTCTCATCCACAACAGCCTTAGTGAGACTTGCCAGTTTTCATTTAAAAAAAGAAGAGTTCAAATGTACCCTGTAACTGAAATGCCTTTTCCAAAATTTTCATGTTGAAATGGTGCCAATGCTTCATGATCTAACTTGAGTCCTTCTGCTTATTTGTGGCTTTTCCCAATTCCCACCCTAAATTAGGATTGTTTTTCCTTTTCTCTGTTCTTAATGCTCTTCTTATTCTATTCAAGGACTAGACTCATTCTACTTCTGATATTTTAAGTTCTGAACCTATTTTCTGTAATATTGGCTTGATGAACCATATGAAATTGTCAGCCCTCAAGTATTTTTAACTTGCTAAAATGGCAGTTTCACATGGTTCAATTTAGTATTTTTGAAGGAAAATTACAGGGAGGTATCTTAATGATCCTTGAACCCTGAATATCTGATAGATGGTAAGAATTAAATATTTCTTGGATATAATACAATTTTAGTGATTTGGCATAGTTTCCCCAAATTTCCACCCAGGATAATAAAATGTTTAGAAGAATAAGACCACTATTTTCCCCATTTTCTACTTCTGACATTGTTTGTGTTTATTTCCCCAAAACACCCTAAAGTGTTTATTCAGTGTTCTTGTGTTTGGATGGCCACAACTGGAGACTTTAATTTTGCTGCCTAAAAAGTTCACATTTACTAAAAGCACATTCATAAGAATTTTTAAGTTGTTATTTTGTTAGTAGTATCCAGGTAAATGGATCAGAATATTAGAAATAAACCCAACCCTAGTTCTTCAAGTTTATGAAATAGTGAGGGGCCACATATACATACACCTCTTTGGAAAGTCAGAAAATGGATCTATATCAGACAGTTATCATGGGAGATTTCACAAAGAAGTTGAGTTGGAATTACTCAGAACAGGAAAGAATGTGAGGTGTTGCAGAGTAAATACAGAGTTTATGAAAACTTGAGAGAGCTGCAAATAGACCCATGTAAACAGAATATGTAGGATATAAGGTAAGTTGGGCATAGTGACGGGAGCGGTCACTTGAACATTTTAAATACGGTATTAACATGGCCAAATTGTGTTTTCTAATGGCAGAGAAAAAAAAAAAAAGGTCAGGAATTACAAGAAAATGTAGAAACTGCTAAGTCAAATGAAGTGATCTCTCCCCGGCTGGATTGCAAAGCATGATGAACAGACAGCTAGGGAGGCCAGATCAGAGATTACCGCTGTGATCTTGGCAAGGACAAGGAGGTTCTTGAATAGGAAGTGACCAGTTGAAATCAGTTGGAAAGTGTATTCAAATAATATATGCAGTAATATTAAACAGAAGGAAGTTGTAAACTGATGTTGCCATACATCTTCACTTTCATTTATTTTTATGAAACTGTGTTATTAATGTTCCTTTTAAAAATGAAACATTAGGGGCGCCTGGGTGGATCAGTTGGTTAAGCATCCAACTCTTGATTTTGGTGCAGGTCGTGATCTCATCATCCTGAGTGAGGAGCCTGCTTAGGATTCTCTCTCTCCCTCTCTCTCTGTCCCTCCTGTGCTCATGCTTTGTCTCTCTCTCTCTCTCTCTCTCTCTCTCTCTCAAAATAAATAAACAAACATTAAAAGATGAAACATTAAATACCATTTTTGTCACTAAGAAACGTGTGCCTCACCTGGTGGTGTCTGTTAAGGAAGGTGATTATGTCACTGCTATGAGGAATAAGCCGAGAATGAAAGGAGAGGCTTGTCTTGTCAGTTTCATGGTTGTGTTTTGTTTATTTTTGTTTTGTTTTCTTTTTTATCAGCATTATGTGACACCCATAAAAAGTTGTTTTATGATACATTTATAATTTTGTGGCCTATGAGTTGGTTGAAGTTGAATAGATTTTCTTAGAGTTAAAAGTTTATTTCTTTACAGATGTTAAAAGACACTTTTAAAAGAGAACCATCAAAACCATCAAAATGGTTATTGCAGTTTGTATATAAAAACTTCCAGTCATAAAATATGGAAGTTTTATTATAAATCTTTGGGGAAAAGAGGGGATAAGTTTTTAAATAATAAAATCATCAAGCTCATATAAATATAAAATAAGTATGCCAAGTTTATTAATGACAGACTTAGTAATTCAAAGGAATTTGTGTGTGTGTGTGTGTGTGTGTGTGTGTGTGTGTGTGTGTGTGTTATCACTGTCACATAATATTACATTAGTTTCAGGTGTAAAACTTACTGATTTATATAATTATACATGTTTATACATTATGTTCACAAGTGTAGCTATCATCTGTCTTGTTATATTGCTATTACAATGTCATTGACTATTCCTTAGACTCTTCTTTTTATTCCCATGACTTACTTATTTCATAATTGAAGGCCTGTATCTCCCTCTTCCCTTCACTCATTTTGCCCAACCCCCCATCTCTGTCCCCTCTGGAAACCATCACTTTTCTGTATTTATAGTTCTGATTCTGTGTATTTATTTATGATTCTATTTATGAGTGGAATCATATGGTATTTATCTTTCTTCGTCTGACTTATTTCACCTAGACCCTTTAGGTCCATTCATGTTGTCTCAAATGTCACCATCCTTTTCATGGGTGTGTAATAGTCTATTGTGTGTGTGTGTGTGTATATATGTATATATATACACACTACATCTTCTTTATATTTTTGTTATTGATGGACACTAGGGTTACTTCCATGTGTTGGCTCTTGTAAATAATGCGGCAATAAACATAGGGATACATATGTCTTTTCAAGTTAGTGTTTTCATTTTCCCTGGGTAAATATCCAATAGTGGAACTATTAGATCTTATGATATTTATATTTTTAATTTTTTGAGGAACTTCCACGATGGCTGCACCAATGTACATTCTCACCAACAGTTTATGAGAGTTCCTTTTTCTCTACATCCTCACCAGCACTTGTTTCATATCCTCTTGATTTTAGCCATTCTGACAGGTGTGAGGTGACATCTCATTGTGGCTTTGATTTGCATTTCCCTGATGATGAGTCATGTTGAGCATCTTTGCATGTGTTTGTTTCCAATCTTCATTGGAAAAAATGTCTAATCAGTTCCTCTTCCCATTTATTGGTCAGATTATCTGTTTTTTGTAGTGTTTTCTTATTAATTAATTAATTTAAATTTAAACTTAATTTTTTTTTGATAGTGAGTGTGAGTGGGAAAGGGGCAGAGGCAGAGTGAGAGAGAGAATCTTAAGCAGGCTGCACATTCAGTGTGGAACCCAATGTGGGGCTTAATCTCATGACTGTGAGATCATGACCTGGGCTGAAATCAAGAGTCAGTCACTTACCTGACTGAGCCTCCCAGGTACCCCTTTGGTGTTGAGTTGTATAAGTTCTTTATTATTTTGGATATAAACCTTTTCTGAGACATCATTTGCAAATATCTCCTCTCATTCAGTAGGTTCTCTTTTTGTTTTCTTGATTATTTCCTTTGTTTTGCAAAAGGTTTTTATTTTGATATAATCCCAATAGTTTATTATTGCTTTTGTTTCCCTTGCCTTAGGAAAAATACCCAGAAATATCGCTATGGCCAATGTCAGAGACATTACTGCCTATGTTCTCTTCTAGGATTTTTATGGTTTCAGGTCTCATGTTTAGGTCTTTAATCTATTTTGACTTTATTTTTATGTATCAGATTAGAAAGTAGTCCAATTTCATTTTTTTTTACATATAGCTGTCCGATTTTCCCAACATCATTTATTGAAAATACTTTCTTTTCTTCCATTGTATATTCTTGCTTCTTTGTTATAGATTAATTGACCCTATAAATATGGGTTTATTTCTGGGTTTGTATTCTGTTTTCATTGATTCATGTGTCTATTTTTGTGTCAATACCATGTTATTTTGATTACTATGACTTTGTAGTGTACCTTGAAATATGGAATTGTGAGACCTCCAAGGTCTTCTGTGATTCCCTATAAATTTTAGCATTCTAGATTTGTGAAAAATGCTATTGGTATTTTGATAGGGATTGCTTTGAATCTGTATTTGCTCGGGTAATATGGGCATTTTTACAATATTAATTTCTCCATTCCATGAGTATAGAATATCTTTCCATTTCTTTGGGTAATCTTCAGTTTCTTTCATCAGTGTCTTATAGTTTTCAGAGTATAGGTCTTTCACCTATTTGGTTAAATTTATTCCTAGATATTTTATTTTTTTGGTGAAGTTGTAAGTGGTATTGTTTTTAAAATTCTCTTTCTGCAATTTGGTTGTTAGTATAAGAATTGCTACTTATTTCTGAGTATTAATTTTGTCTCTTTCAATGTTACTGAATTTATCACCTTTAACAGTTTTTTGAGTCTTGAGGATTTTTCTATGTATAGTATCTTGTCATCTGCAAATAATTACAATTAAACTTCTTTGCCAGTATGGTTGCCTCTCATAACTTTTTCTTGTCTTATTGCTGTGGCTAGGACTTCCAGTCCTATGTTGAATAAAAATGGTGAGAGTGGGCCTCTTGTCCTGTTCTTGACCTTAGAAGGAAAGTATCAAAGAAGATCTCCAGAAACAACAACAAAACAAGTGATGATATGGCAGTGAATATGTATCTGTCAATAATTACATCAGATATAAATGGACTAAATGCTCCAGCCAAAAGACATTGAGTGTCAGAATGGATTAAAAAAACAGACCCATCTATATACTGCCTACAAGAGTCTCATTTTAGATCTAAAGTCACCTTTAAATTGAAAGTGAGGAGGTAAAGAAATATTTTTTTCATGCAAATGGATGTCAGAAGAAAGCTGGAGTAGCAATGCTTATATTGGACAAACCAGACTTTCAAACAAAGACTGTAACAAGAGATGAAGGGAATTACATAATCATAAAGGGGGGAATCCAACAAGAAGATCTAACAATTGTGAATATTTATGCACCCAACATGTGAGCACTCAAATATCTAAAACAATTAACATACATAAAGGAACTAACTGATAATAACACAATAATAGTAGGGGACTTCAACACTGCTCTTACATCAATGGAGAGATCCTCTAAACAGAAAAATCACTAAGGAAACAATGGCTTTGAATGACATAGTGGAACAGATGGACTTAACAGATATATTCAGAACATTGCATCCTAAACAGAAGAATACAGATTCTTCACAAGTACACATAGAACATTCTCCAGAATAGATCACATACTAGGTCACAAAACAGGCCTCAACAAATACAAAAAGATTAAAATCCTACCGTGTACCTTTTCTGACCACAAAACTATGAAACTAGAAGTCAACCACAAGAAGAAATCTGGAAAAGTCACAAATATATGGAGGTTAAACTATATGCTACTAAGCAATAAGTGGGCCAATCAGGAAATCAAAGAAGATATGGAAAAAAAACATGGAAGCCAATGAAAATGAAAATATAATGGTAAAAAACCTTCAGGACGTTGCAAAAGCAGTCCTAAGAGGGATGCATATAGCAATACAGACCTACTCAAGAAGCAAGAAAAATATCAAACAACCTAATCTTTAACCTTACACCTAAAGAAGCCAGGAAAAAAACAACAAACTAAAACTAAACCTAATATAAATATTAGAGCAGAATTAAATATACAGAAACTAAAACAACAGCAACAAACAAACAAAACCACACACTAAAACAGATCAATGAATCCAGGAGTTTGTTCTTTGAAAAAATTAATAAAATCAATAAACCTCTAGCCAAACTTATCAAAAAGAAAAGACAAAAGATCCAAATAAATGAAATCACAAATGAGAGAGCAGAAATAAGAACCAACACCACAGAAATACAATTATAAGAGAATATTATGAAAAGCTATATGCCAACAAATTGGACAATCTGGAAGAAATGGGCAAATTCCTGGAAACATATAAACACCAAAACTGAAACAAGAAGAAATGGAAAACTTGAACAGGCCAATAACCACAAAGAAATTGAATCAGTAATCAAAAAAGTCCCAACAAACAAGAGTCCAGGGTCAGATGGCTTCACAGACAAATTTTACCAAACATTTAAAGAAGAGTTAATATACATTCTCCTCAAAGTATTCTAAAAAGTAGGAAATGAAGGAAATACCAAATAGCATTATTTAACACAGTACTAGAAGTCTCAGCTGCAACAATGAGACAACAAAAAGAAATAAAAGCCATCTGAATCAGCAGAGAAGTAAAACTTTCACTATTTGCAGATGACATGATACTCTGTAAAGAAAACCCAAAAGACTTCACCAAAAATTGCTAGAACTGAAAAATGAATTCAGTAAAGTCTCAGGGGACAAAATCAATGTCCAGAAATATGTATGTCTATATACCAATAATGAAACAGCAGAAAGAGAAATCAAGGAATAAATCCTATTTAAAATCGCTCCAAAAATAATCAAATTACCTAGGAATAAACCTAACCAAAGAGGTGAAAGGCCTATACTCCAAAAACTATAAATCATTGATGAAAGAAACTGATGAAAGAAATGAGACAAAGAAATGGAAAAAATATTCCTTGCTCATGGACTGGAACAAATATTGCTAAAATATCTATACCAACCCAAATAATATACACATTTAATGCAATCACTATTACAATACCACCAGCACTTTTCACGGAGATAGAGCAAGCAATCCTTAAATTTCTGTGAACCACAAAAGACCCCAAATAGCCAGAGCAATATTGAAAAAGCAAAGCTAAGCTGGACGCATCATAATTCTGGACTTCAAGTTATATTACAAAACTATAGTGATCAAACGGTGTGGTACTGGCACAAAAGTAGACATACAGATTAATAGAATAGGATAGAAAACCCAGAAATGAACAAACAACTATATGAGCTATTCATCTTTGACAAATCAGGAAAGAATATCCAATGAGAAAAAGACAGTCTTTACAACAAATGGTGTTGGGAAAATTGGACTGCAACATGCAGAAGAATAAACTGGATGACTTTCTTACACCATTCACAAAAATAAATTCAAAATGGGTTAAAGACCTAAATGTGAGACCTGAAACCATAAATATCCTGGAGAAAGTCAGCAGTAACCTCTCTGACACCTACTGTAGCAACTTCTTTCTATGTCTCCTGAGGTTAGGGAGACAAGAGCAAAAATGACCTATTGGGACCTCATCAAGATAAAAAGCTTTTGCACAACAAAGGAAACAATCAACAAAACTAAAAGGCAAGCTACAGAATGGGAGAAGATATTTGCAAATGACATATCTGAGAAAGGGTTAGTATCCAAAATATATAAAGAACTTATAAAACTCAACACTTGAATAATGAATAATTCAATTTAAAAAATGGGCAGAAGACATGAATATACATTTTTCCAAAGAAGATATACAGATGGCCAACAAACACATGAAAAGATGTTCAACATCCCTGATTGGGGAAATACAAATCAAAACTACAATGTGATATCACCTTACACCTGTCAGAATTGCTAAAATCAAGACCACAAAAAGCAACAGGTATTGACAAGGATGTAGAAAAAGTGGAACCCTCTTACACTGTTGGTGACAATGTAAACTGTTGCAGCTACTGTAGAAAACAGCATGGAGGTTCCTCAGAAAGTTAAAAATAGAACCACCCTATGATGCAACAATTGCACTATTATGTGTTTACCCAAAGAATACAAAAATACTATTTTAAAGGGATACGTGCACGCTGATGTTTACAGCAGCACTATCTACATTAGCCAAATTATGGAAAAGCCCTAGTGTCCATTCACTGACGAATAAAGAATAGGTGATATGTGTGTGTGTGTGTGTGTGTGTGTGTGTGTATAATGATGGAATATTACTCAGCTATAAAGAATGAAATCTTGCCTTTTACAATGACATGTTTGGAGCTAGAGAGTATAACGCCAAGCAAAATAAGTTAGAGAAAGACAAACAGCATAGGATTTCACTCATATGTGGAATTTAAGAAACAAAACAAATGAGCAAATGGAAAAAAGAGGGGGGAACCAAGTTACAGGCTCGCAGTGCACTTGTTGTGATGAGCATCAGGTATTGTATGGAAGTATTAAATCACTATATTGTACACCTGAAACTAATACTACACTGCACGTTAACTAAGTGGAATATAAGAATTTACTTTTTAAAAAGTAATAAAAATAAAAGCAAAAGAAACCCACAAAACCATGGCTTGTTTTCCATGCCCTAGTAGCATATTGTTGCTGAGATGGGCTTATGGATCTGGGGCTTGCTGAGGTCACATGTTCACTGTGAACCGACTCTGCTCCCTTCTGGGCTTTTAAGGTGGAGGGTGGAGAGAAAACTGTACAGTTTTTCAGCCATTTTAAACCATTATTTTTTGTTTTTGTTTTTGTTTTTGTTTTTCCTGTGCCCCACCATGCTTGAGGCTACTGGGCTTGATGAGGTTGTAAGCTCCCTGTGATAACTGGACCCACCAGTTACGACTCCTGGACCTGCCCCTTAAGTGTCCAGACCCTCTTCCCATTTGGACTTTTAAGGTGAAGAGGGGCAGAGTGTTCAGCAGTTTCCCATCCCTTTTAAACTGCAGCTTTACTTCCGTGTCCCAGTACGGAGAGGCCTGGTGGCATTGTGGACCCTGGCCTTGCTGAGGTTGCAAGCGTTCTGTAACTGTCCTACCCACCAGTTATGATACTGCAACCCACTATTTGTGGCGTCAGAACCTGCCCCTTATGGCACCTAGACCCTGTTCCTATTTGGGCTTTTCAGTGGCTGGGAGAGAATGTTCCTACAGCTCCTTGGCCCTTTTAAATCCTGGCTTCTTTTTCTGTGCCCCAGAACAAGTAAGGCTGGCGTGGGCTTGTGGACATGAGCTCACTGAAGTCATGAGCTCACTAAGATGACAGGACTCACCCATTACATAGTGTCCAGACCCTGCGGCAACCTAGGCTTTTTAAGGTGGGGTAGGAAAGTAAACCACGTAATTCTCCAGGCCCTCTGACCTGGAGAACTTTCCCACAGCTCCTCTAATGCCTGGCAGTTACTAGTGTTGTCTCTTTTATATGCCACTCGCATTTATTTATTTATTTATTTATTTATTTATTTATTTATTTTTTAAGGCAATGAAAAAAATTTATGTTTGAGAGAGAGAGAGGGAGGGAGGGAGGGAGAGAATGAGTGGGGGAGGGGCAGAGAAAGAGGGAGACAGAATCCGAAGCAGGCTCCAGGCTCCTAGCTGTCAGCACAGATCCCGACGCAGGGCTCAAACTCAGGAACCAGGAGATTATGACCCGAGCCAAAGTCGGAAGCTTAACTGACTGAGCCACCCAGGTGCCCCATGCTAGTTGCTCTTTTAAACCATGGCTTTTTTTCTGTGCCCAAGGAGAGAAGGATCCATTCCCGGTCCCTCACCTCCATCCCTGACATTCTCAGCATTGAGGATTGGGGGTTCTCTTGGTTACTGTGTCTGTGTGTTGCTGTTCTTGCAGTGTTCTCCATCTTTGGTTGTTTGGTAGCTGTTCAGTTAGCCCTCAGTTCTTTGGGAGGAATTGTTCTTATATAAATAGGTAAAATTTGATGTGTCTATGGAGGAGATGAGTTCAAGGTCTTCCTACATTGCTATCTTGAACCAGACCCTCAGTTCAAAGGAACTTAAATAACACACACATTCTAGGCCATCAGGAATGTTGAATGCATTAAAAAATTATTTAGATAGCTCAACTAAAGTATGTAAATATATTTTATATGTTTTTATATATTATATATATTTAATATATAAAATTCTGTAAATATGTATTTTATGTATATAAAATATGTAAAAATCTATAAAGTAGCTCAAAGATGATAAAAAAGCTCCTGTTTTACTCATTTCAAAGTCTCAAGATTTTTCTTGACATTGGAAATTATGATAGGAATAAAAATCTTGGAAACATGGTCAGAGAGACTTCTCAAAACAGATACCACAGCTTTCAAAAAATCTCCTTTTCTCGCTGAGAGGTCTGTAGCTCATCTTAAGGCCAAGTCCAATTTTGAGTAAGAGAATAGACATTTATCACACTGTTCATTTTGTCAAAAACTGTGTTTGAGAATACAGTGGGTGCCAGTTGCTGAGTGACTGCTTACTCATTCTATAACAACAAAGAAATGATACTATGCCTGCCCTTATGGGGCTCACATTCCAGAAGGGAATACAGACAAATGGCTGGACAATCATATTGTGATAAGAGCAGGGTGATGAATCAGTGAGGTTTCTTAGAAAAAATACACTAGGGCAAACGCGAGTGGGGCTTATGCTGGTTATTGAGTAAAGGGAAGTAAGAAGCATTCCAGAAAGTGGGGCTAAGTGGTACATGGGCCAGGGATAAGACAACACCTAGACGGAGTAGTTTACAGAACTTCAACATCCCACAGCTCACTTAACACCTTGTAAATCATGTTGCCAACTTGGCACATTGTATTGCAAAGGTTTGAAGGAAGTTTCATGTCACTTGCCATTTTTCCTTTGAAATTGTTTTTAAAATTTAACTTCTAAATTGCCATTATTTCTGTAATTGATCTTGAAATGATTAAACAATTTAGGGAGACTGATCCAAACATTTAGAATGTAGGATCAGTTAAATTCAGTTTAGTTTTTCCATACTGGTCCTTATCACATGGTCACATGGTCTGTGCTCTTCAGTTCTTTCCCAAATCTGCCAATTCCTTAGTCCCTCCACCCCATGACCACTAACTCCATTTTTGGTAGAGGGAGCTTTTCTTCTGGGCAGAGACTATTTTTGTATCCCTGTAGGAAAGCAGCAGTGTGGGTGAGTTCATTTATTCACATAGTATGCATTCCAATAACAAAATAACCAGTTCAGGTTAATGCTGCAAGAGGAGTAAATGTAGAAGCTAGGAAGCTACATTTTAATAAGAAAACTAATATGAAATAATAAAACTCCACTTTTCACAGTAGAAAGCTAGGTACATTCAAGTTCATACACTATGTATGAGAGCTCTAAGGCTGTTTTTCTGTTTATTTTCTTGGGGCTTTCAAACGATTTGATATATTTGTATATTCATTCAGATGCCAGATTAGAAATCAGATTATAAAATTCAGTAGGTAATAACCTATCAGCAAATAAGTTAAACTATAGAGAAGGGGGGGAGCCCCATTCCATTACAGCATAATGTGGTAATTAATGGTTGCAATAATGTTCTTAATTCAAGAAAAAGGTAAGTATTTTCAATATTTTCTATTTACAGAAAATATGTACTTCATTTTATACTTTTTAAATTAAATTATTGATTAAAAACATTAGGTACATGAGGAATTAAGCTTCAGCTATCTTGGGAATTACATTGGTGATACCTCCTAATTCCCTAATGGTGACCAGTCATATGTGATATAATATAACTCTAGCTATTAATAGTGTAAAACAGGTTGACTATATTAGAGAGCAAAACTGTAGAGTGCTTGGGTTAAGGGGTGAAAGATCATTAGAAACCAAAGACACATGACGATATTCTAAATAAGAGAGCAAACAATGAAGGAAAAAGGGAGAAACATGGTAATGCCTAGCAACAGTAATTAAGGAGTTTTTCCAATGCCTCATGCTGATTTGGAAAGGGTTTGTTGCTGTATTTTGAAGATCTGAATAAATGGCCGGTAAGTATTGCAGAGACTTGGTTTTTCTGGCAGGTGGCCACCACAGCAGATTGCTCCCTAAGTGTGCAGGAGACTGCTTTGTGATGAAAAGGTGGTGATGACCTGAAGATGACAAAAATGTGTTGGAGTTCCATTGTAGAATGGTCACCGTGGCGAGTCTACAGGAAAAGGTACAGGTTTTAGCTAAAGGTAGGTGATGGAGCTATAGGCACTGATTGCCACAAGTCTATACTTGAGATTTTGATAAAGTTTTATCATATTTTCTGTTATATTTAAAATAAATTTAAAATAAATCAAAAGTGCTAGTCTGGCATTTCAGATGATCCCATGAGAGAGACAGAGAGAGGAAAAACAAAACAAAAAAAACCAATATGGCCCCATTGTTCTCAAGCTACTTCCACTTTGCTTTGTTTTTCTTCATAGCCTCTTCATTTGCTGATGAGGTGAGGTTGGTGGAATCATGTCCCTAGAGATGTCCATGTCCTAATCCTCACAATCTGAGGACATGTTACCTTACATGGCAAAAGGGACTTTGCAGATGTGATTACATTAAGGACCTTGAGTTGGGGAGATTATGTTGGATTGAGTAAACACTGTCTAATACCATGGGTCCTTAAGAGCAAAGAGAACCTTTCTTTGCTGTAGTCAGAAGGAGATAGGACTATGAAAAGATGATCAGAACATTGTTGGCTTTGAAGATTGAGGAAGGGTTCCATGTGAGAAGGTTCTAGAAGTAGGGAAAGACAAGGAAACTGATTCCTAGAACTTCTAGAAAGGAATGAAGCTCAGCTAACACCTTGGTCTTAGCCTTGGGAGATCAGTGTTGAAATTTTAACCATAAGAATGATAAGGTAATGAATTGGTGTTGTTTTCAGCCACTACATTTGTGATCATTTGTTATAGCAGCAATAGAAAACAAATACATATGGTAGATGTTTTCTTCTTGTCTGTCTCCTCATTTCCCATATATACACACTAGAATGTAAACCTTAAAAGGTCATGGAATATTCATTTTCTTCAGTGCTCTATCCCTAGGATATTTTGATATGTAGAAAGTATGCAATAAATACTTAATGAATGGAAGATTGCATGTGAGAACTATTTGAATAGAATTTATGAAAATTCACTCCAATAAATGTGTTAAAATAACTATATCAAATGATACATTTTATGGTAATTCAGATATATTTTTGTCTATATTATTTGAGCTTCAAAAACACTTCCTATATCACATTTTACATATATGGAAATATGTATTCACAACATTAAGAAATGTACCCATATTCTCATTACTTATCAAGACTAACAGCAAACTAACATTTTAAAAGCAACTTAAACAGGGGCCGCCTGCATAGCTCAGTTGGTTAAGCCTCCGACTTTGGCTCAGGTCATGATCTTGCAGTTCATGAGTTCGAGCCCCATGTTGGGCTCTGTGCTGACAGCTCAGAACCTGGAGCCTACTTCAGATTCTGTGTTTCCCTCCCTCTCTGGCCTTCCCCCACTCACTATGTGCCTCTCTCTCAAAAATAAATAAACATAAAAAATTTAAAAGTAATAAAAGAAACTTAAACATGTAGGAACCAGTTAAGTACCATATAATTTGATACAGTTAAGAAACTGAGAAACATTCACATAAGGCTACTGGCATCCCAGAGATGCTTCACAAAGTGACAGTAACTTCAGTAGGTCTTTCTGTAGTCCAGGGCTTTGGGCTTGTCTTTACAAATCTAGACAAGGGATGCAGTTATTGTATTTTAGGACAATCAGGATCTTATGGGACAACCCTTATTCATTCACTCATTCATTCATTCAGTAATATTGCTGAGTGCTTGCTCTGTGCTAGGTATTTCTCCTAGATACTAGGGATACGGCGAAGTACAAAGTAGACAAGAATCCCAGCCCTCATGAAAACAACATTCTAGTGGGGGAGGTAGACAATAAACAAAATAAATAATGAAAATATAAAGTATATTATATGGTGATTATACCTGTGGAGAAAAATATGACAGGGCAATTTGAATAGGGAGAGAGTATGTGGTGTTTCTTTAATAAGGAGGATGTCAAGGGAAATCTTCAATGAGCAGGTTAAATTGGAACAAGACTTAACAGGATTATCGTTTGGAGAAAGCAAGGATGTGAACTATTGAAACTCTGGGGGCACAGCAAAGTATTCCAGGCTGGGGAAACAGTAAATGTGGAGCCTTGAGGCAAGGTGAACCTGGTGTATTTGAGGACTTGCAAGACCTTTGCCTATTTATAGTACTTATAGTATGTTTATCGTATTTCATTTGGATACAGAATGTGAAATAAACAAATTCCAGGGTTTTCCACAACAATCAGTTCACATGAGCTCTTTAAATTCTCTGATTATCATAGCTCTTCCTCCTCAGTGAGGTTCTAGCTTAGAAATCTTGGCTTTGCTGACGTGCGGGGAGTGGTCAAATACCAACACCCGGGATGCTTCCCTGGGGTTAGAAAGGACATATTTTGAATTATTCAGTAATTGAATAATATGACAACTATATAAGTAGTGATGGAGGATATAACTTTCCAGTGACCATAAATACCACTTTTTGCTCGGGAGAAAGGCTCACTGATGGCAAGTTCTTTGGGCATGGCATCAGATCAAGAACAGATAGAGAAATACTTCATCCTGGCCACCGTAAGGACAAATGAGCTTTTTGTGCCACAAGTATGTATCCAATTCATTCATTTGTTCATTCATTCATTTGTTCATCTTCTTAGTATCAGGCACTCTTTTCTGGGCTAAGAATATGTCAAAGAAGAAAGCAGATAGGAATTTGTGCCCTAATAAAATTTATACTACAGTGGGAGAGAAAAAGACACATGGTGTCAATATTTTCAGAAATAGGTTTTGGATTTTTCAAGTTCTTTTATTTCAGGTTGTTTACCAAATTATTTTCTATGGTGTCTCTATGAATTGGATAGTGCTAGATGGATAAATATTATTTTATGCTTTGTTCCCTCTTCCTTAGTTGCTGTGAGGACACATGACTTGTGTTTTAGCGCTTGGCCAAGTATTTTACACTCCAGTTGTTTAGGTCATGGTTCAGTGATGTTGATAGACATGTGTCATACTTATATGTCCTTACACTTTCTCAGTTACCCATTTAATTACTGCCTTTTTAGGTTTTATTATTTCTAAAGATGTCTGCTTTTATCTACTATCTATTGAAAGTATCATTTTAAAACTGAAAGCAGAATTTACAGGCATTGCAAAAACTTCAAAATACGGAGTATATAAGATTATACCTGGTTCTTTAGCTGATTTCTCTCCTTAGAAGTTTGGTGACTGTCTTTCTATGTCCCTCCTCTAAACACACCTTTTTTTTCTCCTCCAAAGCAAATCCTACATTACATTTTTCCCCCCCAAAAAGTTTAACTGTTACTTAATTTTTTTGTGGGAGTATAAGAATGTGTTCCATTTATCAAATAGATGTTCTTGTCTATATTCACATGTTAACACCTTTTTCTTCTCTCTCTCTCCCTCTTCTATTATAAAGGTGAAAGAAGGAAGAAATAATCTTAATATAAAACCTTATGGGTCTCCAGTAATAATTTTAAGGGACATTGGGTTTTAAGTATGTACAGCTTCTCTAAAGAAGTTTATTTTAACTAAATTTTCTCTGTCTTGAATTTATTTTCATTATCTCTAACTTGTTAAAATAGACTTTTAAAATTTCTAGTTACTTGTTATAATTAACTTTACATGGACTCTGTGTAGGCAGTCACCAAATTGCTTCAGTAGATTTAGAAATTGCAAATAGCTGCCCAATATCAGGAGCTAAATGAAGCTTATGTCAATTCTCAATAAAGGTCTTAGAAATGTAAGCAGTAAGAACTATTTGGCCATGACACAGATGTTCTGATCATTACAGGAACTGTGTCTTTAATTAAATTTGTATGCTAGTGCCAGTTCAAAAACTTTGTTTTTCATACAAAAACCCAATTATATAGCCAAAAGGATGTTCATGCTCCAATGAGTTGAAAGTCAAGAAGAAAAATGTTACAGTATTAATGCAAGCTTTTATTCAAGCACTGATGTTTTTACTACATGATAAAAATATCTCTAAGAGTCAAGAGTTTATTTTTCACCAATAAAATGCTATTTAAGCCAAATGGAAATTGGCTTAAAATTTAAAACCAAGGTTTTTTGTTTGTTTTTTCAGCTTCTATTTAAGCCAAGTTTTTAACATATTGACATTTTGTATTTTTGTTATTTATCAATCAATATCTGCTTATAAGGCTTGCTATTTTACCATCTTGAATTTATATTTTAGTTAACAAATTCTCCTTACTTACATTTAAATAATTTATACTTCCCTTCATATAGCCTAAGGATTTTAGAGAAGATTAAATAATCAAAAAGCAAGTAACATTTTTATTGCTTTGGTCTAGAATTATGCTACAAAAAGTAGATAAAAAAATTATAATATTTGTTTTACATAATGTAAATAAAAAGGCTGAAGATATTGTCCATAATGCAATTATCTGTAATGTCCATCAAACTCACACAACACAGCTCTGTATACACTTAATGCCCTAAAACATGAAGAATGAAAATGACATTTCAGAATATTAAGCTCACTATTTACTAAAGAATGTAGAAATCTCAATTGTTTTGCAGCAATGAATTTTATTAAAATATTACAATTCTGTAATGTCAAAATCTTGGGATTTTCACTTACATGCTTTACATGTGAGTAGATATTCTAGGAAAGTAAAAATAAAAATTAAAGAAAAATTAGAGAAATATTTTGAAAAAAGCAGAATATTTTTTAATATTACTTTTTTAAATATAGCAAAAGTTCAGTTGTGTTGTTAAATACAATTTTATTAGATTGATACTTTGCCTCTTTTCTTCTTTTGAGTATTTTATTTTCTATGTATGTATTTACTTTTTTTTTATTTTTGAGAGAAAGGGAGAATCTTTTATTAAATCTTTTTTAATGTTTATTTTTTTTTAATTAAAAAAAAATTTTAACGTTTATTTATGAGACAGAGAGAGACAGAGCATGAACGGGGAGGGGCAGAGAGAGAGGGAGACACAGAACCGGAAGCAGGCTCCAGGCTCAGAGCCATCAGCCCAGAGCCCCATGCGGGGCTCGAACTCACAGACCGCGAGATCGTGACCTGAGCTGAAGTCGGCGCTTAACCGACTGAGCCACCCAGGCGCCCCTTTAATGTTTATTTTTGAGAGACAGAGACAGAGCATGAGTGGGGGAGGGGCAGAAAGAGACAGAGACAGAATCTGAAGCAGGCTCCAGGCTCTGAGCTGTCAGCACAGAGCCCAATGTGGGGCTTGAACCTGTGAACCGTGAGATCATGACTTGAACCAAAGTCAGACACGCAACAGACTGAACCACCCAGGCCCCCCAAGAGAAGGAGAATCTTCATCAGGCTCCACGCTCAGCACAGATCCTGACATGGGGCTCAATTTGAGAACCCTGGGATCATGAGTTGAACCACCCACGTGCGCCTCTTTTGAATATTTTAGAATGAAATGATCTATATTCCAATTACATAACTGTTTGAGCCTATATACTCCAGTATACTCCATATACTCCTATATATATATTATATATATATATTATATATATATAATATATATATAAACATTTTCTGAGAGTAACCCAGGCAAAAGTCCAATTTCTCTAAAACTGTCTAGAAAAGTCTACACAAAAATTAAGGTGAGATAAATCTGAAAAAAATAACTCACATTGATAAACTTAACTATTGAATCTAACTCAAATGGTTCAAAGAGGACACCTCAAGGTGTCTCTGTTTTCCAGGAATGATATAATGTCCAATCACCTCTGTCCACCACCCTAGTTATATTGTCTAATGCCCTGCAACAGACATAAAATTTCTTACTTAAAAAAAAAAGTTTATTTTTGAGAGTGTGTGAAAGAGGGAGGGGCAGAGAGGGAGACAAACCCAAACAGGCTCTGTGCTGTCAGCACAGACATGGGGCTTGATCTCATGAACTGTGAAATCATGACCTGAGCTGAAATGAAGAGTTATATGCTTAATTGATTGAGCCACTCAGGTGCCCCCAAATTTCTTACTTTTAACATATATACTTTATATTCGAAGATGAAGTAGGGGAATGTTAAAATGAAAATAACTTACCTTTATGTTGTTTATCATAGTCTTAATAGGGGTATAGCCTTAATAGGAAATAGGGGTACATATAAAGAACTTTGTATTGTTAATGACCCAATCTCTTTCATACCCTTTTTTGTGTTGAAAGTGAGATTTCTAAATTTGGGATGGGTTGTTTCTCTGGCTATGAGTATTGGGCTAGCCTTCCTGACTGGAGAGATGTACATCCTAGAGACCAGTGATCAAATGTGTGTAATTGCAATGGGAGGCTGACATTCTCAGCAGGCTCTTACCCCCTGATTTTCCATTCTCTGCTTAAACCACATGCATTTCACCCCTGGATTTTTGAAATTTTGTGTCTTATTGATACTTTGCCGTTTCCAGCTTTGAAGCCCTTGAAAAGATCAAGATCAGTTGCCTTGCAGAATTTTAGTAAATGTTACTGACCTTCAGATGTTTGCTAATATCATGACAATGTCATATGCAAATCAAATTTACTTCAAAGTTGTAATTTTATAGAGATTAAATCCTACTTACTTTAACAACCTCACATTTAGCTCCATCCAAATACCATATCAACCTCGATGGGTACAGAATTATCATAGATGGTAAGAGGAACTGTCCTGAACATGTAGCTTTCCTTCTCCACCTCACTACCCTGCCTGCCATTTGGAGATGTGTGTCCTTGGTGGGTGTCATTTAAATCTTCCTTTCTTTTTGACTCTTGACAAATTATGACATCAGTGTCGGTCTATTAATTCTGGAAAACTGCATAGTTCCAGGTAATTTCTAGATGTACATCTTTCCACTATTCAAGCTGTGATGTCTTTATTCCTTATATCACATTAGAGAAAGGTGTCATGTATGTGACTGGGAGAAAATTTATCCATAAATGTTTCTATCTGTAGATGTTGAAACAGCATACAAGGGAACAGGGACAAATATTTATATATTAGAATAGATAAAAGTTCAGGCTATGGCTGTTTTTTAGGCATTAGCATACTGCTTAGCTCTGTTGAATTGGTTGGTACTTACTATATTACACTTCAAGCTTGTTCGGGTGTCCCTTGTTTTAGATGTACTCCAACCTTTTGTCGTTGCTACTACAACTTTTAGAGATCACTGGCCATCCATATGTGTAACTGTAAAAAAATACTTTGGCAAAAATTTCTACATATGTACCTAAATCCACAGTCTTTGTCTCTCACTGGGAACACAGGTAATATTTCCCAATCTCATTTATTGTGAGGTGTGGCCATGTGACTAGCTTCTAGCTATAAGATTATGAGTAGAAGAGATGTATGCATTTCCAGCTCAAGACTTTTATGAAACTAATATACCTTCTCTTTACTTTCTTTCCTCTTCACTGGTTAAATGCAAACATTAGTGGGGCCCTGGAGAAAACAGAAGTTTTAAATGGAAGGAGCCCAAATTAATGGGTAAAAAGAATGTTGACCAGGAACACTTTTTGGTTGGTTAATGTGAGCAAAAACGAAACTTACATTATGATTGAGTCACTATATATTTTGGAGTCCTTTTCCTCTAATATAAATACCAACGTTGACATTTTAGTAATTGTACATTTTTATTCTAAAATAAGAGTAAAGCCACTAAAGTTGTGAATGTAATGTGAGTATTGTTGCAACCATAAAAAGAGCTGTAGTTAGAAGATTTCTGAATTGGTTTAAAGCCTAAAGAAATAAACTCCTAGTGCTAGGTAGTTACTAAGCCAGTTTTTTTTTTTTTTTAATTTGATAAAAGTCTCGGTTCTCCCCAGTTCCTACTTTATAATCTGATCCTGAGTATTGGACTCCAAGACTATAACCATCCCTAAAAGCCTATTGAGTTGGCCTATCTGTCCCTACATGTCTGTTTTTGATGCCCAGGCCTTCTATGAGTGAGGAAGACACCTTCCTACTGACTACAGACAGGTGCTCTCTAGGTATCATGTGTGATGGGGCAGATGCTTCCTGCACTGCTCCTTAGTATTTTTTTTTTAACCTTTGGTCTTCTAAACATTCTGTGCACAGTCTGCTCTGAGTGATTTATCTTTGCTAACCATATTCAATAATAAATTCCAACGATGGTTCTCATTTGGGATGAGTGAGCATATTTTGTTCAGAACTCTTATTGAGTGATCTAGGACATGGTTTCTATAGGCACCATGTGGCGTCAATGACGTTTGCTCACTTTACACAGAACCTTCAAGATTGTGTCAGGTAGCTTTCTACTACTTTATAGCTAGGGCTCCCATTTCCTATCTGAGTGGCCCTGCTAGCTCATAGATCATCTACACAGTGGACACAATTGACATACCTGAGATCAGTTAACGAGAGACTTCTAGATTACGTGGCTCACCCACCTTCTCCAGTTTTTGCTCATGGTTATATCATGTTGCAAGAGTCCAGTTTGTAATGTAATAGAAGACAAGACTGAATTTAAGCAACTTGGGTTCAGTTCAGGCTCACTATCTACCAACTAAGTATATTACTGAGATTTTATTATTTCTGCTAAAAATTATGAATAAAAATACCTCTTACTGCAAATTCAGTAAGAACTTGAGTTGTTTCACTAGGGTTGCTGCAAGGACTAAATAAAATCATGACCCTGGAAACCCTTCAAAAATGTTATACAAATAAACTATTTATATAGTTAGTATAGATATAATGTTTCCAGAGTGCCTCAGCATCATTACAGTATATACTGTTTTAAACACTTAATATATAATAAGTTCACAAAATATAAGTGGGTGTTGAGTTTTTCCTATTATACATTGTGTGAATCTTTTTCTCTCTTTATATAGCAATCAAATAATTGTTCTGGCTTTCCTTTTCACATGTATTCTAAATAAACAAAGACTTAAAATGAAGGAAATTGAGTAGATGAGGAACATTGCAATGAATCTCAAGAGCCTAGTGAATTTCAGCAATAGAAAAGCAGTCCCTGAAGTTTGCTAGCCTCAGACACATCTGCCTGCCTGTTTCATAGCCGCTCGGTGAACAGAATGTTGTTTTGGAGGGATAACTTTGTAGTTGCTCAGCAAGGTCTCCTGTCTTGGGATATGAACTGAGACATTTTAGGACATGACTACCACAACCAAGAAAATAGGCAGATGCTATTAACTAAATCCAGCAGGAGCCATGAATAAATTACATACCATGAAAACTTTTTGTGAACTGAAATTTCCAAAGATCTTTCTTCACTTTATGCTCCATTTCTTTTAGCTGCTGCTTTTTCTTTTACTTTTTTTTCCCAGCGTTAGCAGTGCCGAAGGGTTTGCCAATGATGCATTTTATTTATTTATTTTTAAACATAACACATGGGCTCTTTAGATGAAACAAAAGTGACATACTCTATTTTCCACAAACAACAATTGAATCCTTCCATTGCTCTGCGTGGTAAAACATCACTTACATTTAACGTTGTGTATCAATAACCTGACCTCTGCCTGTAGTGTACTTCCTGACATATAGAAAGTGTTTACTGTGTCATTTTCAATAAGTGAATGTTGTAATAGGGTATTAGTTGAGAATCATTGCTTGCATTTTCTTCCACGCATACCCAAAAAAAGATAGAATTGTTATATCTTCTGAATTTTTCTTCAGATAAAAGATAGGTGCCACAGTTGCATAGATACTTTTTATAAAGATTTCCTTTGAAAAATATGTCCATTCCCTACTGGATAGAATAGATTTTCATATAGCAACATTAGTGTGGGTGGGAATAATGTGCGCCTCTAATAATTAAAAGTTGACCTGCTTATTTGAGGCAGGTACATATTTGCCTAAATAAATCTTAAATAAGATGAAGGAGATATTTTGGGAAAAATAAAGGGTAGCTGTTTTGGTTGTCTGACAGTATTGTCTACAGACTCTACTTAAAAAATAAAATCAGATTTCTGTTGCTTCTTATACATGTATTAATCACATCATGGGAACCTCATCCAGATTAGGGCTTCAACATATGAATTTGGGGAGAGACATAAACATTTAGTCCATAGTTCATCAGTAGGGAACCTGCACTATTGCTTTACAGAAGGAGAAATGGTTAATGGTGAGTACTTAGATATAACCAAGCAAGTTTCAGAAGCAATTCTAAGGATTGAGAAATTTGCTCAGGATTATCTAGTGGTTAACAGTTAAGAATCAATATAATACAGGGGAGCCTGGGTGGCTCAGTTGGTTAAGCGGCCGACTTTGGCTCAGGTCACGATCTCACAGTTTGTGAGTTCGAGCCCCGCGTCGGGCTCTGTGCTGACAGCTCAGAGCCTGGAGCCTGTTTCAGATTCTGTGTCTCCCTCTCTCTGACCCTCCCCCGTTCATGCTCTGTCTCTCTCTGTCTCAAAAACAAATAAACGTGGAAAAAAAATTAAAAAAAAAAGAATCAATATAATACAATAAAAACATGTCTCAAATTTTACAATGTGAAGTCAACACAATATAATATTAGTGTAATTATTAGTGATGGACCTTGACTTAAGTAAATAAAGTGGAAAAAAATAATACCATTGCTTAATGTTTACTGTATTTACTTTACTTTGTGTTTATGGTTAATGATAATGTTTTCCATTTAAGGTATTAATTTAATAATTCCTTTTGAAAGCTAAACTTACTCTAGAAAAATAAATCCTTTGATTTAATACATATTTAGTAAGTTCTCTTAGATATGACAAAATCCTGAAGTTGGTACATTAGAAAATAAAGTATAGGAAAAATAGATTATCATAAATTTTAAGTGTCCCTTCTATAAACACCTCTATGAGTTCCTGTTGTGACCTTTTATGACACTCAACAATTATATGGACCGTAGTTGTATTTATTCAAGATTTTATTTATTGCACTTTGAGCTATTTTTATCTTGCAGTTTTCTATCATGGTTACCACCACTCACCTGTTACACATACTAAACCATATTACCTACTACTAGGATTATAACAAAATATATAAAACTAATTCTATAATCTGGTTTGGTGGTAAACATATCTGCATGGAAGGCTAATTACCATGAACTGGCCTTTATCCAGTTGCAGAATACGTGGAATAATCTGAGTGTCCACATGCAATTTGTATGTTAACTTGTCTTGGCAATTGTCTAAAAATTATGAGGGGATAATCAAAACATGTGATCTTCTAAATTTGTTTGTTTTAGTCTTGGTTTTTGACCTTTAAAATCATTATAAAAAGCACATTATTTTATGTGAGTTAAAGTCTTATAAGAAAGAATAGCTAAGTAGCTAAAATAATTGTTGTTATCTGTTTCTCTAAGAGGTAAAAGATGGTAGTCCAGTTACTCAAAGTAAGAGAAAAGAGTGAACATTGAAAAAAGTGGCAAGCTTGAGGGGGAAAAAAAAAACACATTTTGCCTTTTCTTGTCCTTTTTTTTTTCTTTTTTGAAACTCAGTAGCATCCCTGTCTTCCAAATTGTCTCTTTCCCTGAAGATGTTTTCAAATTCTTTAAAGATGTTTTAAAGAAACTTATTTTAATTTTACTTAAAAAATGTAATGCACATTTTTGAAGCAGAGAGAAGTCTCCACTAGATCAAGTATAGGATATCAAGTTGTCTCAATAAGCAACAGGTTGAAAATCAAAGGTTTTTGACATTGTATACTAGAAGAAAATAATCTTTAGCCATAGATTGTGATAATATCATATAGTTTGTTTCTATTGTCCTACTAGATATCAGTTCTTGGTGATACTCTGCATACTTAAATATTTTATATCCTGGAAGGATACCTAGGTGGCTCAGTAGGTTGAGCATCTGACTCTTGATTTCCACTCAGGTCATGATCCCAGGGTTGTGGGATTCAGCCCTATGTCAGACTCTGTGCTGGACATGGAGCCTGCTTGAGATTCTTTCTCTCTCTTCCTCTGCCCCTCTCCCCCACTCATGCTCTCTCTTTCTAAAATTAAAAAAAAAATATATATATATATATATATATCCTGGGATAAATATTGTGAATATTTTTTTCTTAGGTCTTATTTCCAAACACCTATGTTAAAAAAAAATATGGAGTATTAAGAAAAATACTTAATATTAATTAAGTTAATTAATTAAGTTAATTAAGTTAATTGATTTAAGTTAATTAATTGATTCTTAGCCTATTAATTAAGTACTGCTATATAACTGCTACCCAAAAATATAGTGACAAATAGTTCTGCCTCAATGTGACCAAAAATCACATTTCACTTAGCAAGCCAGAGGTCAGAAACCAAAGAAAAGGGCATCCTCTTGTTAAACAGTAAAAGAAAATTATTGCCTTTCAAAATATGTCACTATGGGCACCTGGGTGGCTCAGTTAGTTGAGTGTTTGACTTCAGCTCAGGTCATGATATCCTGATTCTCTAGTTCAAGCCCTGCATCAGACTCTGTGCTGACAGCTCTGAGCCTGGAGCTTGCTTCAGATTCTGTGTCTGCCTCTCTCTCTCCCCTCCCCCTTCCCTGCTCACACACATTCTCTCTCTCTCTCTCTCTCTCTCTCTCTCTCTCTCTTTCTTTCTCTCTAAAATACACATTAAAAAGTATAAGTCACTAGGAGCACCTGGGTGGCTCAGTTGGTTGAGTGTGTGACTCTTGATTTCTGCTCAGTTCATGTTCCCAGGGTCATGGGATTGAGCCCCACATTGGGCTCACACTGAGTATGGATCCTTCTTAAGATTCTCTCTCTCTCTCTCTCTCTCTCTCTCTCTCTCTCACTCACTCTGCTTCTCCCTCTTGCTTGTGTTCTCTCTCTCTCTCAAAAAAAAAAAAAAAAAAGAATCACTAAATGGGTTATGACTGCCCTAGGAATACATACATACACACATCATTTAATCACTTTTCCAAGTGAAAATTCCAAAGGGACTTCACAAAGGAATATCACAATCCCAAAGAGACTGGAATGAAAAATAAGAGCAGTCCAATGCAAAGAAAATAAAATGGCTCATTTTTTGTTACTTGTAGCCCATTTCAGGGAAGTCTGCTCTTTGGCGATGGGTTCTTTTATTACTTGAATAGTCTGTTTTGCCTTGTCTGGAAGGACACAGAATGTGGATGTCCCACCATGATCCTGCTAGAACGTTGCCTTAGGCACAGTTCCTTTGAGGGTTCCTCAAAGGGATGTTAGATGATTAATCTGATTTTGCTTCACTGGGAACACTGGTTGCAGGGCTGGACCAGAACAGTAAACTTGTTTTAATTTCTTGGGACTCATTGTTATTCATATGAGCAGTGATGCAAATGGTTTCAGTCTACAAGAGTCTGTAGAGCAGCCATTCTCATCTCAGTGATGCAACTCTGTAAAGACAGAGGAATCTGAACTTTTCTGTTTTGATTCATAAAAACTATTTAGTTTATTTCCTACTGGGCTGTACAATCTTGTGGGTGACTAACAGCAGTGCAGATATGATCAGTTTAGTCCTTGGAATAGTGTCCTAAATGCTTAGCAATGAAATATGACAATGATTGTGAAATATTAGGGCCTTTTGAAAGCCTGAAAGTTTATTGCTAAAAATAACAATTTGTAGGTTGACCAGCAAATGTTTAGTCAGTGCCTGTGTTGAATATCTATCACTAGACATATCAGACCCTTTTCTCTATATTCTTATTCATTTTTTTAAGTTTATTGATTTGGGGAGAGAGAGAAAGAGACAGAGGGAGAGAGAGAATGGTGAAGGGGCAACGAGAGAGAGAGAGAGACAGAGAGAGAGACAGAGAGACAGAGAATCTCAAGCAGACATTGTCAACGTGGAGCCGTATGTGGGGATTGAACGCACAAACTGTGAGATCAAGACCTGAGTTGAAATCAAGAGTCAGACACTTAACTGTACTGAGCCACCCAGTGCCCCTCTGTATTCTTATTCCTTATAGCACAGACACATACACTGTGAATGGATATACATACAGACACTCAGAGGAGACAGGGCGTGCATCATCTGACACACCTAAGCTCCTGCCCATATACAAAGATGTATGTGACTCTCACACTGAAGTTTCATTCCTGAGCACAGCCTTGCCATTTCCTCTCCTCACTTGTACCTAGCCCTAACCCTCCACTCTCTGTATGTCCTGCCTCTCCAGCTTGTCCGCTAAAGAACATTAAATTCAGTGACCTACCACTTCAGGCATCTCTGTTTTAGCATTCCTGAGTTGCCTTTCCAATTTCTGATTCAATATTTTCAAGGCATCCCATGTCATTATTTGACAGCTCTCATTTATGGACAAGGGTTATTCCCTAGCCCCTCTTCATACTCAGACACCCCTCAGCTTAACTAGGTTGTGTATTTTCCTTAAAAGAGAAGGACAGGGGTGCCTGGGTGGCTCAGTGGGGTAAGCATCCAAATCTTGATTTCAGCTCAGGTTTTGATCTTACAGTTTGTAAGTTTGAGCCCCATGTTGGGTCCTGTGTGGACAGTGCAGAGCCAGCATGGAATTCTCTCTCTCCCTCTCTCTCTCTGCCCCTCCTCTGCTTGCACACTCTCCCTCTCAAAATAAATAAATACATGTTAAAAATTTTCAAAAAAAATAAAGAAGGGCATATGTTTGGTCAGTTTAAGTTCCTAACCATTGATGGGCCACATTGGTGTAGATACCATACCCAAGTGGGAGATCTGGTTGCTCACTTTTGCTTGATGTGGCTGAGTAGGCAAAGATATTCAGAGTGGGCCTCTCTTTTTCTTCATTCATCTATGCATGTACAGAGGGGGTCAGAGCCTGATGTGTAATAATGAAGATATGATGGTGGTGATGTTGATAATCATCATCATGATAAATAATATTTACTTGGTGCTTAGTATTTATCTTCCATTTTTTAAAGAATTTTACATTAGCATCTTCATTACTCATTACTTCATTACTCACAACTCTGGAGATGATTATTCCATTCCACAGAGGAGAAAATGTACAGAGAATTGAACTTGTATGTCCAAGAAGTTGGCATTGCTGAGTTCAAAAGTAGCCATCCTGCTTCTTCTTTATTCTTGACTTCTTTTCTCCATGTAAACTGTTAGGAATGTGGAAAGACATCAAGATTCATATGTGAGAAAGGAAGGAATGTGAAACTTGATGGAGAGAGTAGAAGTTTGTTTACATCCCAAGACTACAACATATTTAGTTGCAGTGTTTAACAGAGTACCACAATAAGGGTACTGAGTGGCATTAGATTCTCATTTTTCAGCTGTCCCTAAGGACAGTGCTTTCAGAAAGTTTATAGGTAGAATTTGGGGATATGATAATTTAATTGACAAGAGCAGTAACTGGCCATTTATGCCTTTAATGTCAACTATCTTCACCCCAAACCCACCATTATTTCTAATTTACATAATTTTAATCTCAACTTCCTTTTTAGTTAGTATGCAACTAGTTTAAACTGACATTTTTATAGTTTCCATTAATTAAAGGCATAGATTTAAATTTTAAAATTTACTTTCTTTTCCACAGCCTTAAAATATTTGAAAAATCAATGTGCTGAAGTGATGATAGAGCGACTGTTTGATTTGTACTTTTATGGTCCATTGACCCCAAAATAAGGGACAGAAAAGTCATTGTGTTAAGGTCTGTGACCCATTCAGCCTAAGACTAAAATGTGCTCACTTCAGGTTAGATAATGAGAATGTTGCAAGAAAACTATTTGTATGGAGCAACTTTTGATAAGATGGTTCTACCTTAAAATAATTAGATAAGCTTAGACTTATAACACATGTTTAGAGGTCAGAATTGAGTCTATTCACATGGTGTTTATTTATCAGATCTGTTTCTCATCTAGCCACTAGAGTCTCATGTAGAGAACAGAGAGAGGAGTTGGGAAAGAAGGAAAAAAAAGGGAGGTGGGTGGGAATCAACCAAGAGATCCAGAAACTGATGGAGATACTTTACTTAAAAAGTTCTTAAGACTAAGGGATTCAAATCAGTATTTCCTTGATGTTCTTAAAGGAAATATGCATTCTTTTTTTCCCCTCTTTTTATTGAACACACAACCTGAGTGTGAAAACCTAATGTTGAATAGAGTTATACATTTCTTTGTTGTTGATGTTTCTGGAGTATGCTTCTACAGAGCTGCCCAGCAGAAGTAGCACTGAGAGTGCTTAGGAGGAAAAAAAATAGCTCAACTTAGGAAGAAATGAAATGTCTTCATGTAGCTTTGGAGACAGGGCCTCAGCAGCTGACAGTATTAAAAAGGGCTAAAGTAGAACAAATAATTCTTGAATGCCCTGTGGTTGCTAATTGACATGGTCATGATATCCAGAAAATACACTGCAGGATGACTGCCGTGATTTTGGCAGGGAATGTCTTGCTTAAAGTGGGAAATCCTGTAATAACAGGTGGACAGTAAATGAGCAGAGCCAGGAAATATATTTTTTTTCTAAATTTGACCTTTTTGTCAAACCCTGGTCTTGCTCAGCCATGTACCAAATTAGATATATGTGTCTGGGGATCATTTCTAAACTCCCACTGAATTAGATGACTCTTCATTTACTAGTTAGTAAATGAGAGAAATATTAATAGGTATTACACGTTTAATTAGGAAATTATTTATGAGTGCACTATGAATTCACTTTTGGGCTAGGTGCCTTACACAATTGGAAAGATTTAATGCATTTAGGGGTAAAAATAGCATGCAAACATGAAAGTTTTACATAGTGGGCAGAAATCCATTATGCAGAAAAATAAATATTTAGGACATATTTTCCAACAGAAGGAAAAATACAAATGGTTTGGGATGCACTGTAAAACATGACATTAGAGGCAGAGTGCTTGTTAAAGAACTTAGAAGATAAATAGGATTTGGATCAGAAGAAAAGCAATAGCAAATTTTAAACGCTAGAATGTAAGTTCTACAAAGGCTTTTTTTTTTTCTTCACTGTTTGCTCAGCATGCAGAACAGTGCCTGGCACTCAACAGACATTGAATATCTGTTTATTAAATGAATGAATGTGGAATTGTTAAAACACTGTAAAACCACTATATTCCTTTTTTTGATGACATTTGAGATGATATGATTAGAGAGAAGTTTTTCTCTTTGGACTTAAACTTGGCAGTGAATATGGCTAAGGTTGACCAACTTCTGTCTCATATCAATTAAACCTTTCATGGGTTTTTACTCAAATGCAGTCATTAATGAGCAGCTGCTCAGGGCAATGATAATAATGATGATGATACATTGCCCTTACACCATCTCCCTTACCCATGGAAACCCAAGTGCTTTACCAACATAATTATCATAGCTCTTATGGGAGTTAGGAAAGTATAATTAACATTGTTTGCAGATAGAAGTAGAAATAGAGATATTAAGCAACCAGCTTAGAACGATGAAGTAAATCAGTTATTATTTTAAAAATGTCGGTCTTCAGATCTTTTTTTTATTGAAGTATAATTGACATCATTATATTAGTTTTAAGTGCACAACATAATGATTTGACGTTTGTATATAGTGTGATATCATCACTACAGTTAAGTCCAGTCACTATCTGTCATCATACATACAGATTTTTCTTTTCTCGTGATGAGAACTTTTTGGATTTACTTTTTAGCAACTTTCAAACATGCAATACAGTATTGATAATAGTCACCATGCTGTACATTACATCCCCATGACATTTATTTTATAATTGAAAGTTTTCACCTTTCGACTCCCTTCACCCATTTTGCCCACTTTCCACCCCACCTCTGGCAACAACCAATCTGTTCTCTATATTTATGAACTTGTTTTTGTCTGTTTTAGATTCAACCTTTGGTGAAATCATATTATATTTGTATTTATCTGTCTTATTTCACTTATTATAATACCCTCAAAGTCCAGCCATATTGTCATAAATGGTAAAATTTCAGTCTTTTTAATGGCTGAATAATATTCCTACGTGTGTGTGTGTGTGCGTGTGTGTGTGTGTGTGCGCGCCACATTTTCTTTATTCATTGTCAATGGATGTTTACATTGTTCCCATATCTTCATGATTATAAATAAAGGTGCAATGAACATTGGGAATGCATATATCTTTTTGTTTTTTTGTTTTTTGTTTTTTTTTTAACGTTTATTTATTTTTGAGACAGAGAGAGACAGAGCATGAACGGGGGAGGGTCAGAGAGAGGGAGACACAGAATCTGAAGCAGGCTCCAGGCTCTGAGCTGTCAGCACAGAGCCCGACGCGGGGCTCGAACTCACGGACCGCGAGATCATGACCTGAGCCAAAGTCGGCCGCTTAACCAACTGAGCCACCCAGGCGCCCCTGCATATATCTTTTTGAGTTAGTGTTTTCATTTTCTTTGGATAAGTACCCAGAATTGGAATTTCTGGATCATCTGTTCAACTTTTAATTTTTGAAGAAACTCCATATGGTTTTCTATAGTGGCTAGACCAACATTGCACATGAGTTCCTTTCTCTCCATATCCTCACCAGAACTCATTATTTCTTCTTCTTTTGATAATAGCCATTCTAACAGGTGTGAGGTAATACTTTTTTTGGTTTTGCTTTGCATTTCCCTGATGATTAGTGATGCTGAGCATCTTTTCTTGTGCCTTTTGGTCATATGTATCTTCTTTGGAAAAATGTCTATTCAATTTATCTGACCATTTTTTAATTAACTTTGTTTTTGGCTATTGAGTTGTATGAGTTTTTATACGTTTTGGATAGTTGCCCCTTATCAGATGTATGATTTGCAATTATTCCATTCCATAGGTTGTGCTTTAATTTTTTTGGTGGTTTCCTAGACTGTGCATAGGCTTTCTGGTTTGATGTAGTCCCGCTTGTTTATTTTCGCTCTTGTGGCCTTTGCTTTTGGTAACAAATCTAAAAAGTTATTGCCAAGACCCATGTCAAGAGGCTTACTGCTTATGTTTTCTTCTAGGAGTTTAATGGTTTCATGTCTTATTTTCAAACCTGCAATTGATTTTGAGTTAATTTTAGGGCATGGTGTAAGATAGTGGTCCAATTTTCATTCTTTTGCATACGGTGGTCTAGTTTTCCCAGCACCATATATTGAAGAGACTGTCCTTTCTCTATCATATATTCTTGGCTCTTTTGTCATAAATAATTGACCATATATGTGTGTGGGTTTATTTTTAGGCTATCCTGTTCTGTTTATCTATGTGTCTATTTATTTTGTTGATACCATACTGTTTGATTACTACAGCCTTATAATATAGTTTTAAATTAAGAAGCATGATGCCTCCAGCTTTGTTCCTCTTTCTTAAGATTGCATTGGCTATTCAGGGTCCTTCATGGTTCCAAACAAATTTTAGGATTGTTTTTGTATCTCTGTGAAAAATGACATTGGGATTTTGATAGGGATTTCACTGAATCATTAGATTGCCTTGGGTAGTGTGCACACTTTAACGATATTCTTCCAGTCCATAAGCATTTATTTGTGTCATCTTCATTCCATTTGTGTCATCTTCGATTTCTTTTACCAGTATCTTAATTTTTAGTGTATGGGTTTGTTACCCCACCCCATGATTAAATTTATTCCTACATATTTTATTCTTTTGATGTAATTGAAAATGGGATTTCTGGGGGCGCCTGGGTGGTTTGGTCGGTTAAGCGTCCGACTTCGGCTCAGGTCATGATCTCACGGTCCGTGGGTTCGAGCCCCGCGTCGGGCTCTGTGCTGACAGCTCAGAGCCTGGAGCCTGTTTCGGATTCTGTGTCTCCCTCTCTCTCTGCCCCTCCCCTGTTCATGCTCTGTCTCTCTGTCTCAAAAATAAATAAACGTTAAAAAAAATTAAAAAAAAAAAGAAAATGGGATTTCTGTATATTGCTTTTGTATTCTGCAGATTTAATGAACTCATGTATTCTAAGATTTTTTTTGGTGGAATCTTTATTTTTTTTTTACATATAGTGTCACATCATCTGGAAATAGGAACAGTTTTATTTTTTTGTTTCCAATTTGGACATTTGTTTCTTTTTCTTGCCTAAATTGTTCTGACTGAGATTTGCAGTACTATGTTGAATAAAAATGGAGAGAATGGGTGTCCTTGTCTTGTTCCTGAATTAGAGAAAAAGCTTTCAGCTTTCTCATATGGAATATCTTTTCTATTATCTTTTTAGTCTTTATTTCATTTATTTCTGTTCTGATCTTTGTTATTTTCTGCTGTTAACTATGGGATTTGTTCCTCTTGTTCTAGTTTCTTGAGGTGTGAAGTTAGGTTATTTTTTTGAGATTTTTCTTATTTCTTGAGGGTAGGCATTTATCACTATGAACTTCCCTTTTAGATCTGCCGTTGCTGCATTCCATAAATTTTGGTATGCTGTATTTTCATTTGTGTCCAGGTATATTTTCTCTTTTGATTTCTTTGTTGACTGGTTGTTCAGTTACATGATGTTTAATCTCAACTTATTTTTTAAAAATTTTCCAGTGTTTATTTTGTGATTGATTTCTAGTTTCATATCATATCATTGTGTGTGTAAAAGAGTATATGATTTCAGTTTTCTTAAATTTGTTAAGACTTGTTTTATTGTCTAACATATTATCTCTCCTGGAGTGTTCTATGTGCACTTGAAAAGAATGTGTATTCATTACTTTTGGATTGAATGTTCTATGGGTATCTTTTAAGTCATCTGGTCTAACGTGTCATTTAAGGACAATGTTTCCTTATTGATTTTCTGTTTCAATGATCTATCCAATGATATAAGTGGGGTATTAAAGTTCCCAACTATTATTGTATTGCTGTCTATTTCTCCCTTTAGTTTAATTAATAATTGCTTTACATAGTTAGGTGTCCCAAATATTTTATTTTTACACTTCAAAATCAGTGAATGACCAATATCTGGTAACTATTTAAATCATTAATTTGGATGGTATTAAGATGATGGAAAGGAAGATAAATTTTGAACTTTATCCCTCAGTATGCTCCTTGAGACCTGATTTGAATTCTGGTACTAATTTATGGGTGCTGATATGTTGAGAAAAAATACATCTAGTGAGAGTCTTCTACATAGGTTTATTTGGTTCATATAAATTTAGGACCACAGTAGTTATTCAGGTAGCAAGTGGAAATGATTGCTGTCCCATGTTTGGTTCCCTGTTCTCAAAGTTCATCTGCTTTCTTCTCCTCACTTATAAAAATGGCCCCAACCCAGATATTAAGATCAATCTTGATCTGTCAAGTGGATCCAAAGAATGATTAAGTTATGTTGATTCACCATCAGGATAAGCTTACTTTTGATTTTGACTTGATCTTGTTTTTCACTTCTAGTGATAAAAATGCTTCATTGATATGTGTGTGTGTGTGTGTGTGTGTGTGTGTGCGTGCATGCGTGCGTGCGTGTGTGTGTGTGTGTGTGTGTGTGTTGGGAGGGAATGCCAAGCATTTGTTTCTGTCTTCCCCTCTTCTTTTGTCAACAGTATACTTGTATCAGGATATTTCTGACACAAGTGACAGAAAACCAAATCCAAATGGATATAAGCAAAGAAGTTTATTGGCTCTTCCAAGTAAAAACTCTAGGAGTAGAATTGACTTCAAGTATAGTCTCTTTGAAGTCAAACTTCATAAAGATCCAGTTTTTCTTCCTCTCATGGTCACCTCCCATCAGTGCATGGGTTTTATTCTTGGGCTAGATGTGGTGGCAAGACAAGAGCACCAGCTCCAATTATGATCTTTCAGGTTTGAGTTCAACGGAGGAGAGTATTCTCAGAATCCTCAGAGCCTCAGAAGCATTTCCATTTTATCATATTGGTTTTGATTGTATGACCTGTTAGTCCTTACCACATTTTGTTTTTGTTTTTGTTTTTTTTTTCAAGGCATGCTATCTGATACATTAGGTTGAAAAAATTAGGGCCCACTCTCAAATGTGGGGTTGGAATAAATTCTCACTGAAACCATAATGCTTGTTGTAACACTATGTATACCTCGCTCCCAACTTTTAGGGAACTGTTCCTTTACCCAATGTAGCTATATGATTTGTGGAGCTACCAATCACAGTACTGCATAGCGGTTGTACCCCCAGTACGCCAAGCCCCATGGTTGGATATGTGACATAGATTATAAACCGTGATGCTTATTTTCCCATCTAAAGTGATTGGTCCACTGAGTGGCTAATGGCAACTAAATCAGTGTCTGTCCCTGGAATAAACGCATATAATGAAAGGAGAAAGTTGTCTTAGATAAGTGGCAGATGCTCAGAGATATGCTGAGGGTTTGAGAAATGAATTTATAGAAACATTTGCTGGGTTTAGGCCCTAAGATTACCAGAACATCCCTGGTTTCTGCAGCCTTTCCATTGATTCTGTGGTTTTTTTTTCTAGTATCCCTCCAAAGCTTTTGTTGTTGTTGTTGGTGGTGGTGTTTGCTTAACTGAATTCTAGTTATGTTTCTATCAGTAAAAAAAAAATCTTTGTTCTCAAGACTTGACTTTCTTTCTAGTTTGGGTAAGTAAAATTTTGGTTTACCTCCCTATGAGTGAGTACCTGCTTTGAAAACTTGCCTTGTATATCTTTTAAAAATTTCTACAGTGACATATTTTCAGACTTACAAAAAATTTCTGTAATAGTACAAAGGAATTCTTTATATGCAGAGCATCCAAATTTTTACATTTTACTATGCTTGCTCCAATCTTCTCTCTCTAAATACCTTATTTTTGTATAAATTGAGACTAAGTTGCATACATGATGCTCTTGACCCCTAAATCTTCAGTGTGTTCTTAAAACACGTGCATCAGCTTGCATAATTGAGGCAAAAAATAAAAACCATGATTATCATAGACAAATAATAGTATTTCAGACTTTTCCAATTGTCTCAATTACAGTCTTTAGAGCAAAAGAAAGTCCTGGATTATGCATTGTTTCCATCAGTCATATCTCTTTAGTCTCCTTTAATCTCATATAATTTTTTTTGGTTCCTCCTTTTCCCTGACATTTTTGAAGATACAGGTTAGTTATTTTGTACTGTACATATGATGCTAATTTGTCTTAATGCTAATGTGAATGTTGGTTACTTGGTTAAATTAGCATCTGCTAATTGCTTCAGAAAATTTGTCAATTTTTTGGTAATTAATATGTATGTTGTGGGAAGGCACTTTAACTAAAATCCTTTGATTTCTTATATTTCCACCCACTCATTTTTTTGCAATCCCAGGCCTTTATAAATTATGTCTTTTCTTTATTCTCACCAATTTCTTCTATGAATGATCATCTAGTTTCTCCCACTTTGCAGTCCCTGTCATCAACTACCCGTTATACAACCAATGTTCTGTTTCTCATGACCATTCTTTAACTAGAGTCTTGCTATGCAATTAGAATGTGCTAAGTGTTCTTTGCCTGGTCTTTGTTATCATCTTAGACACCTTATTAGTCACCTTGTCACTCATCTGCTATATCTGCCATTTAGCCTTTTATTGAAACTAGCCAATATTAATGACTATCTGTTATCTGTGGCTTTATCCTCTAAATGATTGACTCCACCTAACTAATTGGATCACTCTATCTGTAGCAAGCTCCTACCCCAATTTTTATGTGTGTATATCTGTTTTTACTTATATACCCTCTAGGCGTTCTAGCTGTTCTCATCTAGCTATCTCTTAATATCTTTTTCAGATAATAGACAAATTTCAATCCCAGCTGCTCAAATTTGGTAAATTAATAAACATGCAAAATATTGTGGAACAACTCTATTGTCTGGTGATAATGATGATACTATTTCCAATAGGTCAACTTTGTATTGTACCATTTTGAAATTTGGATTTTACCATAAAATAGTGAAATCTAATTTATATGGTTATGTAAATTACATGCACAGAGGAATGAGTGTTCAATCCTGAACGTGTCATAAAATTGTCCAGCTGAAGCAACAGGGATAATTAAAGCTTGTTTTGATTTCAGTTTGTGTGTTAAATTCAGGACAAGATCAGAAACACTACGACGGTGGAGGAGGAGGGGAAACACCCTCCTTCTGCTCACCCAAGAAGAAAAGTAGAACATAGAAATCAGAAAAGGCTTTCTGTCACTATCATGGCAAGGAAATTAAAAAACAAAACAAAACAAAATAAAAACAAAAAAAACACAACTATTCACTTGGGATTCTTTCTATAAGAATTTAGTAATGTTTCTTAAGCTGTGTGAATTACTTGATGTTTATTATTTTTATCTTTTATTTCCTTGTGACAAGTAGCAATACAACTTTTAGCAACAAGTATGACCCTGTGTAGAGAAGCAGAAAAAGGAAAGCTAAAGAAAAGAATTCCTGTTCTAAAGAGCGATATTGATATCAGGAGGATGGGACAGGTTATGTTCCTAAGTACCTGAGAAAAGGCAAGAAAGGCATTGTATTGAGATGTTCTCAGCCAGAGAAGCAGTCCTTTGTTTACCCATAAATGGCCCACAGGGGCCTCCTGACACCACTATGATTCTTTCAACCACAAAGGATTATGGTTTCTTTATTCATATTTGTACTTGAGCCATAATATTATCATAGATTCTAGATTCTGAGTACTAGTCTATAGAAAGTTTTATAGGCATTTTTCATATTAGTTTTCCCAGTACTAGTGAAAAAGCTAAATTATCTGTTTTTATTTTTATAGAGTTACTATTACTATAAAAGTGAAGGGTTCTGAATACTGACTTTTCAGTCTGTAAGTTCCATGAGGACAAGTACCTGAATTGTTTACTACAATATTCTTGGCATTGTGTTAGTTGCAGAGGATGTGGCCAATAAATATATAGTTACTTACTAAAAGGCTTGCTAAACACAGAGCTTGCTGCCTGCAGATAGAGTATTTTGCCTCTTCCCACCCTTTCCCTTCAGTAAGAGGTTTAATAAATCCTATGCTTAACTTTATGAAAAGGCATGCAAGAGCCTAGAGAAACTTGACATATTTATTATTACAAATTGCTGAAAGAACTACTTTAAATAGGTTATAAACCAAGTCAAACCAGATCTGTTTATTATAAACTATGGAATTGAATTACATATTGAAGAAAATGATCAGAGTAAGTGAAGGATATTTGGGTGTGCTATAAATTAGTAGAGTTTGGTGGCTGATTTTTTGCCTTTATCTCAACACCCATTTTCTATAAGGGCATAGAGGGAAAACTTGCCAAATACCCAAATGAATGACTGGTATTCATAACTCGTCTCTTACCTACTTGTAGCAGAGTTTGTTCCCAAACTTGATAGAGAGCAACCTTATTCAGTTTTATACTTTTAATTAAATGCAAATTCCAGCTTTAACTGTTCAGAAAATTGCCATATTATCAATATTAATAACATCCAGCCTGGAGAAAAATATGAAGAGTCTTTATGATTGACTCCCCCTTGGCTGGCCAGGGTTCAGAGAGAAGACCCTGAGGGTTACATTAGCTCTCTTTATACTCCCTTCCAAGGTTTGATCTCAACGTCCCCATTTGAGACACCTCAGTCACAAGTTTGTAAACCTATTGTTGCATTTTAATCCTTCTCAAATTCTAATTAAGTTATGGTCTTAAGGCAAAGTAATTATATTTACTGACAGACCTATGATTAATGCAAGCCACAAAGCAATTAGCTGAAGAGAGACAAAAATGTGGTTAATATCATTGACTTACTGGTCCTAAGCAGAATTAACATTATCTTTGAAATGTGGACCCTTCTACATAGAACATCGACATGGTTGCCATAGAAACTGTCTGTCTTGTCATTCCTGCAGTCTCCAGGCATCTGTTCCAGGTTCAAACACTCATTGACATGTGCATTCATTTGGTCAGATGAAATGTCTTATCTCAAGCACCTTTATTACCCATGAATATATTGACTCCCTTTAAATAATAAAACACCACTTGAAAATTAGTAACCAGAGATGTGTCAGCATTTAGAGTTTTGGATGACAACAGCTGACAAGATCACTGAGACATAATTGTGGCTAGTGTTATATGGATTTATAGCCAACTATAAATTATTTGCAATAAGGGTAGACAGGGATTTAAGAAATATCAGTTGTTTTGGTTTGTTATCTAAGTAGAAGAATTCTTGGAATTCTGAGTTTTTACAAACATGCTTGAATATACCCCAAAGAGTTTGATGTTGGAAAAATTCACCACACTTCAAACAGGTAATTAAATTACATAAGATCTAGTCATAGAGAACTAGTAAAGCTATTCAATCCTGCCCATTATTCATTGGCTTAAATTTCCTAACTTCTTCAGCCATTGGTACGAATATTTGGCATTAGTCTTCAAAGTGACATTTTTGAGAAAAGTGATTCTCAATTTTGCAGGACTGTGTTTAACATTTTAGGAAGCTTAGCATCCCTGTCTTCCAAACACTAAATGCCAGTAAGTAGCTCTCTGTCCCAGTCCTAGTCATAACCAAATATGAATCCATACATATTCAACTGTCTGCTATGTGGAGCATGGTCTGGAGGGGGCGAGGTGGTACTACTCATGGCTGGGAGCCACTGTAAAATTCTTAGCAAAGATTCTTTGTCTTTTCTAGTCCTGCCATTTTCTCAGCAAATGATTCTTGTTACATTTAACTAATCAGGTGTGAATCTCAAATTAATTGTGGACTGTAAGTTTGTAATTGCTTTAAGCTGTCAAGAATACTACAAGAATATCAGGAAAAGAACAAAATCTATGAATATGTTCATGCCTTAAAAAAGGATAAAAGAAAAAGTAATCACTAAGATAATAAATATTAAATAGAATGGTATAAAAGAGAGTAGTTATGGATTTATATTTCTCTCTGCTGAAAGTTTCAAATAATATAGGAGGGGATTATCCACTAGAAAGAAATATAAAATAGGAGCACCTGGGTGTTTCAGTCAGTTAAGCATCTGACTCTTGGTTTTCGCTCAGATCATGATCTTACAACCTGTGTGTTTGAGCCCCACAATGGGGAGACAGCACGTGCAGACAGCACGGAGTCTGCTTGGGATTCTCTGTCTCCCTCTCTCTCTGCCCCTCCCCCACTTGCTCTCTTTCTGTCTCTCTCAAAAATAAATAAACATTTTTTTAAAAGAAAAAAGAAAGAAATATGAGATAAATAGAAAGCAGGACTGGGAGTCTGTGTTATGTTGAAGGAATTCAAAGAAATTATAGAAAAGATAAGCCCATGGGACCAAGAGGAAATATCTTGTGTTTTTATACCAAAGAAACTTGGGCAAGTGGGTCTTTGGAGATTTCTGGTGAAGGGATGCCTCATATTTTTCCTGTAACTTAAAAATTCATGCATGAAAGGAAACTACACTCTTTGAGTCCAGTGAATAGCAGAAAAGTATTTTTCTTCCATCTAAAAAAAAACTCTGGCATATTTCATTGATTTATATTTTTCTGCTATTGAATTGTACAATAAAGAATTGCTGATAATGTAACATAATTACTATAAAATATTTGTTGCTACAATCATAGTCTTGGTACACAATAAATAATAATTGATTAAAATAAACCCAGAGGTGACTATAGATCATCATCATCATAATAATAATCATCATAAAAAACCCCACCTAACCCTAACATTATTTTCACTGTATAGGAGAGGAAAGTAATGTTGAGATGCATTTAAAATTGTCCCTCTGCTATTTATTTGCAGAAACTGGCTAAAAATCCCAGGATATCTACTTGGAATTAAAATAAAGAATTGAGTGTCATCAGATTTCTGTGTAAATAAAGTGGAACTATTTCTGATGGTGTGCTTAGAAATGATAGTGGAGTTCAACAGCTTTGGAATTCAGAGGCCAGGGCTTGTTAGATGTCAGTTTGGGAGAACATATCAATTTAGCTATTATATATCAGTTAATAATGGCAAGAGTGAAGAAGAGATGGAAGAAAATACCAGAAAAATACTAAGGGTAGGAAGAAAATGTGCTGTCCTGGGTTAATGTTGACAATTGTGACATTTCAGTAGCCTAAATGACTGACTAGTAGTATGGATGACTGTTTTTTCATTACTGTGTTCATACCTGGATTAGCCAGTGAAATCATGAATCCTTTGATTTAGAGCTAAATTTGGATGGAAATAGAGTGGTGCTAGAAGCATAAGCTAGATAGATATGGTGTTTTGAGCAGAGCAAGCTCTTTAAGATTTCAGAAGCAGAAGAGTTGGGAGGTGGTAACATATTCCAGCATGTTGAGATCATAGTGATTGGGAGAATGGAGTGTGCATGCAATAATTGGAATTCTGGAAAAACAGAAAATCAAAGGCTCAAAAGTCAGATAACTCTGTCACCTGGTCATTAAGTTCAGTGAAGATGATGGTAGGTACTGGAGTAAAAAGGAAAGCATTAAGGTAGAAGCCAAGGTCTTTGATGAATAAATTGGAGGGATAAGAAGGTAAATAAAATAAATGCAGAGGAGGAATGGTGGAAGATGAAGCAGTCATGGTCCAGATGAGCCATGAAGTGAATGAATTACTATCTTAAAGTTTCCCTTCTTCTGGGCTCTGAAAAACAAAAAAGTGGAATATGAGAGAATGAGAAGACAGTCCTTACTAGGGAAGTTTTATAAGGGAAGTCATATTTTGTCTATCAGCAGTCCTCCAGGGAAAGAAGGACACTCTAGATATTTCCAGTAAGGGGTTTCATACAGACAGAGGCTTAGAAAAATAGGTATGCTATTCTGTTCATTCAAGAAATTACTACAGGGAAAAAACTGAAGAAACCACTGCTAATAATTGTCGCTGCCTGCAGACCTGAATTAGAAATTTAACAGAAGGAAATACCAGTTCCACTGGATATGTTTCCTATCCAGTCATCTGAATCCAATTACTCTTCTAGCTTCCAAATCTTGTATAAATATTTCTCATTAGTGGAGTCTAAACCAGAACCTTACTGGCAAGGAGTCTGGATATAATTTTCCCAACCTTGATCCCTTATGATACTTGACATTGGGCTGCTTAGCAGGTGGGAATAGCAAGAAGTGTGAACAGACAACATCAAGGAGAAGTATCTACAAGTACAATGAGTGAAGACGAGGCAGAAAGGATATCGGTCAGTAAGTTAAAGATAGAGGCTTTTTGTTATTGTGAGACAAGTACTAATGTAGTCAGGGGAAAAAGTTTTGAGAGAGGAACAATGGGAAAATGCATCAAAACCAAAGAAGCACAGAGCAGTGTAACTCAAGCTTTATGGGACCAGAAAAAGTCTACAGGAAATAGATTTGGGGCTATCAATTAAATGTCACAGTGAAGTGAGGCCTGGTAGGACTAGCTGGCTTCAGGTTTCCTTGAAAAGGTTTCTCTTTTTTTCCCTAATGGAAAGAAAAGAAATCATCTCTTCTGAATGAGATGGGCAACATGATTATTTATGTATCTATGGAAATTCTAACCCTGTATGCAGATAATAATGATCTAGGATCATAATTATGTATTAGAAACAGTGGCAACATCTGATAAATGGCAGCTTACCTCGACTAGAATTGGAGGTTGATTTTAAAGGCTTTAAAACATCAACAAAGCATGTGAATACCAAAGACGAGAAAATAGTGTAGTACATGAATTAGATAGTGTTATTGTTCCAATTATGTATGCGTCCTTTAAGAGGACTTTGATTCCCACTGCATTGACCTGGTTTTGATGAGAAGTGAGTGGACACGCACTATTTATGAACAAAAGTTTAAGACACATCATCTGTTTCTCTTTTTACTCTGTCACCAGCCCAGTGTGTCCCATATAGGGATTGCTCTCTAATCCAAAGTATCTGAATGATGAAGACATGGAGGAGTGCTGTAGCTACCTAGCAATGAACTGACATTAGAAGAAAATCCACTTGTTTTTGTAACTGTGTTTTGAGATTTTGAGATTGTCTATAACTGCACCAATACTTAAAACAATATACGTTCTATTTCCCAAATATATTTGACCATACACATCTTTTGTTGGTTTGTTTGTTTTTAATATCAGAGAATCTGGGGTGCCTGGGTGGCTCAGTTGGTTAAGCATCCGACTTTGGCTCAGGTCATGATCTCACAGTCCGTGAGTTCGAGCCCCGCTTCGGGCTCTGTGCTGACAGCTCAGAGCCTGGAGCCTGTTTCAGATTCTGTGTCTCCCTCTCTCTCTGACCCTCCCCTGTTCATGCTCTGTCTCTCTCTGTCTCAAAAATAAATAAACGTTAAAAAAAATTAGTATCAGAGAATTTAGTAGAATACTTTTCATTGACAACATTTAGAAATAGTAGGTTAAAATTATTAACTGCATGTTTTCTTCAAATGTATTTTTTTAAGAAAAACATGATTTGGCTCCTGAATTGTTGATCTTTAAGATGCAGTAAATGAAATTACCTTGATTACATTTCTAAACAAACTGTCTGGTAACTTAACAAGATACATGCTATTTTTACCAAACAGTAACAAAAACAAGATTTAAATTCCATTTTTAAAAAATTTTTAATGTTTATTTATTTTTGAGAGAAAGAGAGATTGAGAGAGAGAGAGAGAGAGAGAGAGAGAGAGAGAGAGAGAACAAGCAGGGGAGGGGCAGAGAGAGAGGGAGACACAGAATCTGAAGCAGGTTCCAGGCTCTGAGCTGTCAGCACAGAGCCCGATGCAGGACTAGAACTCAGGAACTGTGAGATCATGACCTGAGCTGAAGTCGGATGCTCAACCAACTGAGCCACCCAGGTGCCCAACAAGATTTCAATTATTTTTCTAATTGTTCTGTAACTGCTTTGTTTTTATTACACATGTGACACTCAAGTGATTATTTTGTGGATTTCTTTGTCGATTTTGGTGAGACAAAACACAATTAAAGGAAAATAAAAATTGCATCTCTCATTTCAGCCCCTCTCCATAGAAGTCACAGATGAAGACTCATTATAAATGCTGGGTCTTGAGCTAATTCTGACAGGGAGAGTTAAACATTCATAAATAACATGGTGTATTGGTAAATGATTAACAATAGGTAGTTTGGGAAAAGAAAGTTCTGAGGTGTAGCATTTGCCAGTTTCCAACAATTACTCTTGCCATACTCAATTTCAATTCCTGATGATCGAGTTGGGAGGAACTTATACACATTTTATGACTCTCCTGATGGTTTCATCCAGCTTTTGGACACAACTGGAAAATTGCTTGAGCCTTTCAACTGAGGTCGGATTTCATTGTGCTGTTATTGAGCTGGTAATTACAGAGTAAGCCCTAGATCTCTTTAAGTACTAAGTGTTACAATGTCTCCTCACTTGTTTTTATACCACTTTGGCCAAATCAACGTGAAAAAGTCTGAGGTCTACTTTATACAATTTGGGTTTGGCTTGGAGTCTAGAATCCTGTGGTGAATTACAGCCCAGTTTTCTAGAACTCTGACAGTGCTTGCTTTTGACATCCTTTGGAGCTGAATTCTGTACTTTCTTCTCTCTACATCCATCTGTCCTTCCAAAACAAATCAGCTGCCCATGATATTGATTCTTCTCATCTTGTCTTCAAGAATTGGTTCTCAACAATCCTCATTCTGTACTACCACGCCCTCTCACGCCTGAATTTCACTTTTTCCATCTTTCACACCTGTCCACATCAGCTTGGCTATGCCCAAGTAAACATCTCATCAACTTGCCCAATTATCCTATTGTAATGACACTAACTTTTTATTATCTTCAGTGACTGAGATCAGAGCAAGCACCTGAGTTAGAATAACAATTGTTGTGAGTAAATGTAATACAGATGCTTTAGACAGTTTGTCTTTTATTAGTGTATTCACAAGACCCAAGGTAATTAAAACATCACATTTATCAAGACATAGTGTAGTGGATTTTCTCAGATATACTATCATCATAATGTAAAGGTATTCAAGTTGAAAGGCATTTTGCATAAATTCTTGGTTTGGTAAATAATGGGAAAAAAAAAACAATGGGATATACATAAAATATAGATGTATGTAAACTTGAAAAGATTATTTCATTCAGGTAAAATATGAGTGTGTTCTTTCAAGATTATGTAATATGTTATTTGTAAGTATTGTCCAGTTGATTTTAAAACTTCTCTTCAATAAAATAAGATACCAAGCAGGAGACATACTGGTAACCATGCCTTTTACACCAAAGCAAACATTAAGAATTCAGAGTAGGATCCTGAGAAACTTAACAGAAGACTATGGGGGAGGGGAAGGAAAAAAAAAGAGAAGGAGGTAGCCAAACCATAAGAGACTCTTAAAAACTTAGAACAATCAGAGGGTTGATGGGGGGTGGGAGGGAGGGGAAGGTGGGTGTTGGGTATTGAGGACACCTGTTGGGATGAGCACTGGGTGTTGTATGGAAACCAATTTGACAATAAATTTCATATCTAAAAAAAGGAATTCAGAGTAGCAATGCATTATACAGTGATACTTTCAAACAAGCTAGCAGAATAGTGTTACTAAAAAACTTGCAGCATCTGTAACACACAATTAGAGTGTGTGACTGGAGTAATGAAAGTGGAAAATGTGTTATTTGAACAGATGTTGCAGGCTATTTGGAGAGGTGTACCCACACACCTCTGTATATATTTATCTTCAAATGGTCTGACTGACCCTGCTTAAACATGGAGAAAATCCTTTCTAAAAGCATTCAAAATAGTTTCTGCTGTGTCCTAGCTAGTGCTTGAATTACATTAAAATTGCCCACTGGAATAAACAAACCAAAATGTCCATGATTCATAAAGTTCGTGAAAGAATTTGAAATTTAATTTGAGCATTGTGTGGTATGAAAGCCAGAATAATATCATATAGTAACAGCTATTAAAATTTTTAATGAGGAAAGATATGTTATATAAAATAAAACCATGTATTATTTGAAAGAGAAAAAACTGATTTTTTTTCTTCATGTACATGACGATTTTTTTTAGCTTTTCTTTAATCTTCAGGCTTTATATGCTAGATATTTTCTTGTATTTTGTGGGAGGAAATGTTGTTTGCTGCTTAAAGTTATGAAACACATCACAAATATTTCAGCACATGAAGAATGGTTTACTGTAACTATTAGTCAGGCTTTTGTTTCCATCAAGGAGGCTAGGATTTAGGATACAAGTAAGTGGTTATCCCATATTAAATATGTGGTAGAATTCCCCTGTGAAGCTGTCTGGTCCTAGACTTTTGTTTGTTAGGAGTTTTTTGATTACTGATTCACTGTCATTGCTGATAATCAGTCTGTTCAAATTTTCTATTTCTTCAGCTTCAGTTTTGGTAGGTTATATATATATATATATATATATATATATATATATATACACACACACACACACACACACACATATATATATATATATTTTTTTTTTTTTAGAAATGTATCCATTTCTTCTAGGTTGTCCAATTTGTTGGCATATAATTTTTCATTATATTCTCTTGCAATCATTTGTATTTCTGTGGTATCAGTTGTTATTTCTACTCTTTCATTTGTGCTTACTTGAGTTTTTTTTTTTTTCTTTCTTTTTTTGGATGAATCTGGCCAGGGGGTTATTAATTAATCTTTTCAAAGAATGAGCTCCTGGTTTCAATGTAAATATATTGCATTTATATACATTAATAATGAAGCAGAAGAAAGAAAAAATGAGAAAACAATCCCATTTACAATTGCTCCAAAAATTATGAAATACCTAGGAAAAAACAGTATGGTACTTGTAAAAAAAAGGACACATAGATCAATGGAACAGAATAGAAAGCCCAGAAATAAACCCACAATTAAATAGGCAATTAATCTTTGACAAAGGCAGCAAGAGTATTCAATGGGAAAAATACAATCTCTTCAACAAATGGTATTGGGAAAACTGGACAGCAACTTGCAAAAGAATGAAACTGGACCACTTTCTTTCATCATACAAAAAATGAAACTCAAAATGGATTAAAGACCTAAATGTGAGACCTGAAACCACAAAAATCCTAAAAGAGAGCACAACTAGTAAGTTCTTTGACATTGGTCATAGCAATATCCTTCTAGATATTCTCCTGAGGCAAGGGAAATAAAAATAAACTTTTGGGACTACATTAAAATAAAGAGCTTCTGCATAGCAAAAGAAACAACCAACAAAACTAAAAGACAACCTACTGAATGTGAGAGGATACCTGCAAATCACATATCTGATAAAGGATTAGTATCCAAAATACATAAAGAATTTATACAACTCAACACCTAAAAAAAAGAATAATCCCATTTTAAAATGGGCAGAAGAAATGAACAGACATTTTTCCAAAGAAGGCCTGCATATGGCCAATAGGCACATGAGAAGATGCTCATCACTTACCAGCAAGGGAAATGGAAATCAAAATCACAATGAGATATCACCTCACACCTGTCAGAATGGCTAAAATCAAAAACACAAGAAACAAGTGTTGGTGAGGATGTGGAGAAAAAGGAAGCCTCGTACACCATTGGTGGGACTGAAAACTGGTACAGCCATTGTGGTAGTATGGAGGCTCCTCAAAAATTCAAAAATTGAACTACCGTATTATCCAGTCATTGCGCTAGTGGGTATTTAAAATAGTATGAAAACACTAATTCAAAAGCATATATATGTATGTACCTCTATGTTTATTGTAACATTATTTCCAATTGCCAAACTATGGAAACTGCCCAAATGTCCATTGATAGATGAGTGAAAAAAGAAGAAGTGATATAATGGGATATTATTCAGCCATAAAAAAGAATGAAATCTTGCCATTTGCAACAATGTAGATGGATCTAGAGAGTATAATGCTAAGCAAAATAAGCCAGTCAGAGAAAGACAAATACCGTATGATATCACTCATTTGTGGAATTAAAAAACAATACACAAAGTTAAAAAGAAGTGTTTATGTACACACTCAACTATAGAGAACAGAGAGTTATCAGCGGGGAGATGGGTGGGGGATAGGTGAAATATGTGAAGAGAATTAAGAGTCCACTTATCTTGATGAGCACTGCATAATGTATAGAACTGCTGAATCATTATATTGTATACCTGAAATTAATATAACAGTATATGTTAACTACACTGAAATTAGAAAAAAAATCTAAAACAGGAAAATATATTTACTTGATTTTCAAAATGTTAAGTAATAAAATGAATATATACTAAAAATTGCATCAAACAGTTAAAAAGCAAAAGGGACTAGGTAGAGGGACCCCATTCTAAATGTCAAGGCTGCTCCATTTTTAAATTAATAGTGATAAGATTGTAGTTCAAATTTTTATTTTGTTAATCTTATTCTTTTCTATATTTCAGAGCATTTTCTTCTATAAGATACAGCATATTAGTTTATAAATTGCTGCCAAGTAGTCTAAATTCTAATTTTAAATATCATACTCTTTACAAGTCAGAACTAAAGCAGCTTTCTGATTTTCGCTGATATTTTTATTCTTATTTTTAGACATCTGTTGATATACAAAATCTTCATAGTCCATGTTTCCATAGTATCTTACTCCATCTCTTTACATAGCAGTTGCTCTAGATATCTTATGCTATCTACAGAGTCATGCCATTAGTTATTTCTGGCTACCACAAGCTGGGTGAATGAATCACTTATAAACTCTGAATTTTTTGGAAGTATAAAATAATTTTGAAATATTACCAACACTTGGCAAAAACTGTATCATTCACATAGCCATATTCAATAGGAGAGAGAGACAAATCAACTCCCCTCAAAAAAAAAGGTGGGGTGTTCTTTAAGTACTGGGGTGAGCTAGTGGAAGAAGTATTGGAGGACTTTAGGCTAGAGGTTGATCAATGGGATATATCCAGCCCAATTAGTTATTCCTGACTTCACAAATGTTTTTCTTTGATTAGGCCACCTGTGTTCCCTAGTTGTCACCATGGAAGTTTGCCCCTACTCTTCCACAGAGACCAAGGTAAGGGTACTATCTCCTCTGACGTTTACATTTCAAAGAGATGGGTCCCAGGTACTTGCTAAAGATATTCTCTGGATCTTAAAACTAGCAAGAGGAGAGGAAAAGATTTGCATACTTTTTTTTCAAAGGGACAGAGAAATAATTCACAATTGTAACTTTTTTTTGACAGAAAGCATGAGCTGGGAGAGTGGCAAAGGCAGAGGGAGAGAGAGAGAGAGAGAGACAGAGAGAGAGACAGAGAGACAGATAGAGAGAGAGAGAGAGAGAGAGAGAGAGAGAATCCTAAGCAGGCTCCATACTGAGGGAGCTTGATCCCGCAATCCTGGGATCATGACTGAGCTGAAATCAAGAGTTGGACACTCAACTGACTGAGCCACCCAGGCACCTCCACAATTATAATTTGTCTAGAGTAAATTCTATAAGAAAGGATGTCAGAGACCTATATATGGTCAGGAAGAAACTGGTCTAAAGTTAAGTCAAGCTGAGGGGAATATTAAGGCCTTTATGGTTAGCCTCAAAATACATCATCTAAACTTTGTCTTACATATATTAGTGATAATGCAATCTCTTGCTCCTTTTACCATAACCATGACTTTTTATGAGTCATGGGAAATTTAACACAAGACTAGGAGCTTTGGCCTGGATAATTGGAGAGATTTATTGGCACAAGATACTGTCAATCTAAGAAAACCAGATTGTTCACTAGTAAGCCTGATTCATAGAGACATTCATGAGTGTTATAAAGCTGACCTATTTTAATAACTTTCTAAGTTTCTTCCTCCCAAGGCTTTGGGTAGTGCAGGTAATAACAACAAAGTAGAAAGAGGTGTTTTAGATGCTGTGTTGTTTATGTACCTTGTCTTATGCTTTGATATTTCAAAGCATACTATACCACCACCAATGCATTCTGCACTGAGCACTTTCAAAAACAAGTGGCCTAAAGTTTACAGCTCAAAAGGGCTGGTGTCTCACAGAGATTCAAAGAAGATCCGTGGGATGCTCAAGCAATTAGCTGTGATAACCATAAGGACAAAGTGAACAAAACCATTATATAAACTGAAGCTTTTTGGCCAAGAATGGGGGAGAATATATTTTCTTCCTGATTAAGTAACTTTTTAATCAGATATGTATGATTATAAAATGTTAGAAAGTATTGGGCTTGTCCTACACAGAAATAACAACACTGGAAACAACACTCTCCTTGCTTCTTACTCCTAGTTGTTGTAATTTAATAGATGCCCTTTCTCCAAATTTCCATGTTACTTGACATTATGTAAGATTTCTGATTACTAAAAACCAAGGAAGAGGTGATAGTACAGAGGGCTATCTTCCACAAGGGAGGTTAAAGAGGCAGTGTGGCAGGGTCCCCTCCCTAAGAAGGAAAACAAAACAAAAACAAAAACAAAAACAAAACAACCTCAAGGCAACCTGGCTACCTGCTTACATGACAACATCCCTCATGACCTTGTAACATGAGACCCCTTAGCCTGCATGTTTGTTACCATATATGGGAGACAAAGAAATAGAAAATGTATAAAAATTTATGCCACGTGGCATTTGGGGCTCAGTTCTTCGGGTACGAACCCAACTGAGCAGTGCTGGCAGGAATAAAGTTGCTTCCTGGAAAGAAAAGTCTGGGTGCCATGACTCTGTGAGAATCCTGCTACCAAAGTGCTCAGGAAGTGATTGCCTGAGGACAGAAGAAGCAGGAGGCAGGCTTCAGGTGTGGGAACATGACAGAATGAGACACCTGGGTGCACTCAGTAATGGTACTGAGTAATAGGAATTTGGGGAATAGATACACATGTAAATCTGGAGATGGACACAAACTGTAGGAAGTTAATGGAAGAGTGAAAGTGCCGAAATTAGTGATAGTGATAATTATTAGGATGGAATGTCAGGTAGACCTTGCACTTTCGTTTGTTTTTGTTTTTGTTTTGTTTTTGTTTTGTTTCCTTCTTAGGGAGGGGACCCTGCCACACTTCCTCTTTAACCTCCCTTGTGGAAGATAGCCCTCTGTACTATCACATCTTCCTTGGTTTTTAGTAATCAGAAATCTTACATAATGTCAAGTAACATGGAAATTTGGAGAAAGGGCATCTATTAAATTACAACAACTAGGAGTAAGAAGCAAGGAGAGTGTTGTTTCCAGTGTTGTTATTTCTGTGTAGGACAAGCCCAATACTTGCTAGCATTTTAGAGCTGTTTTCTCACTAGAGATGTGCGAAGAACAAAAAGAAAGAAATGAAGAAATGCAGAAATTGAAATGCAGCATCTGCATAGTATTTACTCCAAAATAGAGCCAGGTGAGAGTGTGAGAATTTTTTTGATATTAAAAGTGGCACATAAGGTTTCCTTACCAGTGACTTAGTAACACATTTTCTTAATTTCTTACCCACGTTATTCTTATTCAATACATTTTCAAGAAGTATTTTTAAGCACTTAATTTTTGCTAGACACTACAAAAGGATGTGCAATTACTTAGAAACAATTCTTGCCTTCAAGTAACTTGAAAGTAGAAGGAAAGATGGTGAGAGAATCTGTTAAATGTGACACAGAGAACTGAATCCCTTAATAAAGGAAGGCCAAGGGAGACATCGAACATTTAACAGTAGGGATGGCGAACCAAGTTTTGGTGCAGTCAGCAAAGGCCACTTTGGGTAGATATTTCTGGTAACATGCCTCCACACACATAGGTTGGTTCCTCTGTAAACTGTGTTACTAGAAATGAAACTTTAAAAGTGCTTGTATATTCAATTTTGAATGCCTTTTTTTTTTCATTTGCTCTTTCAAGAGCTTGTATCAATTTTATTCAACTACTGAATGTTTTACACCCTCACTAATTTTGTGCATTGTCAAGAATTTAAACTCTAATATTCATACTTCTTTTGTCTTTCCGTATTTTTATTTTGAGGAAGGTTGTGCACCTCTTCATCAGATTATAAACCATATTTTTTTTTTCTGTGACCACTCTTTATGTACCCTGACCATTTTAAAAAATTGAATACTTTCAACTTTTTCTTAGTGCTTGAAAAGAACTCTTTATATATATATATATATATATATATATATATATATATATATATATATAAAACTTTTTTTTTGTATCATGTGTTGTAAAATTTTTCCACAGATTTTTTTTCTTTTAACTGAATAGTAATTTTTTTTTTCCTGCACGTAAGTATTTTATTTTTACGTACTCTAATTTTCCATGTGAAGGGATTATTTCTCTTTTCAGGAATTGCTGTCTAGAATAAATGTTTGGTATTACTAGTAATTGTACTATACATGTTCTTCTGTACCAAGCTCCCCTCCTCAAACTACTTAACAGCATATAATGCAACATTTGGAATACCTCCAACCTCAGCTTAATCTTTCTCAAAACTGCAGACTTTTCCCTCTATGGCTTTATAATAATGTCTGTAATCATTCCCTTATTATTGTACATATAACCGCCGTGTCTAAGATAACTAAGGAGATCAATGTATGGTTTTCATTTTTTAACCAAACATTGCAAGTTCTATTAATGGATTCCTAACACTGAACTATTTCCCTTCCTATTTTATGTATTGAGTCAATTTGCTCAAATTTTATTTCAGATTTTTAATATATATATTTTTTAATTTTTTTAATGTTTATTTTTGAGAGAGAGAGAGAGAGAGAGAACACAAGCGAGGCAAGGGCAGAGAGAGAGGGAGACACAGATTCTGAAACAGGCTCCAGGCTCTGAGCTAACGGCACAGAGCTGGATGTGGGGCTGGAGCCCACAAACCACTACATCATGACCTGAGCCGAAGTCAGACACTTAACCGGCTAAGCCACCCAGGCGCCCTTAATATTTATTTTTTAATCATGAAATTAGCCTGCTTATTTTTCAGAGTGTAACCTTTGTCAGGCTGGGATCGGTATTATGCTGATATCATAAATGATTGGTGGGCTGACTTCTCTATATGTTCTGAATCAATTTAGAGAGTACTAATATTTTCTCTTTCTTCAAAGTACAAGGAAACTATGGAACTATTTAAGACTGGAGCTTGCTTAAGGGAGAGCTACTTGATATTCTCAAATTTCTAGATTCTCTAGTATAGAACTTGAGAATTGTTTGTTAATGTCAGGTAACCTTAGTTAATTCATATTACCTGGAAAATAATAATTTCATATTTTCAAATTTTATAATGGTGGTTAATTTAAATAATTGATTTTAAAATTGATTTATATCTGACTTTTCCCTGCTTTATGAATTTTAACATTTTTTTCATGATTAGTTTTTCTGATGCTCATTTATTCAACTCTAGTTTAATTATACTTATTTTGTTGATTTTTTCTCATAAAAATCAGTCCTTGGATTTGTTTACTTTTTTTATAATCTAAAAAATATTAATTTCTCCTTTATGCTCCACTGATTCTTTTGTTCTGCTTTCCCTTGGCTTATTTAGCAATGTTTTTCTCCAAGTTTGGAATTTACTTAACTCATTTTATTTTTATTCTTTGTTTGTAAATTACTTAATTATATTACCCTCTGATTAAAACTGTCTATGCCATAGAAATTTTCTATGCTTATATTTCTTAAGCATTTAATGCTTTAGGTATTTTGTAAATTTTTTGACAATGTTTTCAGTAATAGTTGCTTCACAGTATTTTTGAATGGTTCATTATTAGTATGTTTTTATATTTAATATTTTTTTGCAGTTTAGATTTATAAATTTTCATGTTTGTATTTTTGATGCATAAAGGTTTATGGCATATTTTTGTGTGGCTTAAATTATTTAAAATTATAAAGTGGCCACTAAAATAATCAATATACTGATATTTAGTATGAATTCAATCTTACTTGGTAACTAAGCCTTGGTTCTCATTTCAAACTTTTTTTGTAGTATAGTATATACTGAGTTTTGTTTTGAGTGCTTTTTAGAGAATTTTTTTACCTCTTGATATGATAAGAAAGGTTCTACTTATGCCTATGGATTGTTTTTCTTTTACTTTCTCTTTATTTTGTGCCTTTAAGAAATGGCTTTGTTCTTTTTGACCTGATGTATATGCATATGCATATGTTTGCTTTTTATGTAAAGTTTTATAATCTTCAAGTGATTTCTTCATAGCTATTTATCAGTAATCCTCAAACTTTTTGATCATGTCCATTATTAGTAAGAAAAAAGATATGAAACTGTCTAAATATGTATAAAAACTGTTTTACACTTCTTATATGTGAAATTCTCAATATTTATGATGAAGTTTCAGGGTGATGGAGGGTTTGTGAGGTCTGGAGCCAACAGCCAAGAAAGAATTCTTGAATATGTCTTTGGTGCAGAAAGGTGATTTTTATTAAAGCATGGTGACGGGACCCTTGGGCAGGAAGAGCTTCCCTGGGGTCTTGACCAGTATCTCATATACCCTCAGGTTGGGAGGGGGGCAGGGAGAGAGGAAGTCTCTACGTATTTTGGAAGCAAGGTTTCCAAGACCTTGAGGGGCTAGCTGTTGCTAGGAAAATGCCATTTATTACCGTTTAATAAAACCTGTCATGAGACCCCTCAGATGTATATCTGGAAGTTCTAAGCTTGGAGTATGATTGCCAGCGTATATCTTGGGGCATTTGAGGTAAAGGAAGTAGACTTACAGGATCTTTGAGGTTGGGATAATGTTAAGCTAAGGTTCTCCTTTGCTCCCAGGAAAGTGTTATCATCAAGGCAGCTGAGCGCCTAGAGGGAGGTTACTCTACCAGTTTCAAGGACTTGTCTCGATTTATATTAAATGCATGAAAAATAAACTTATCTCATATTTTAGATACAGACAACTACAGATAGAAGTGTGATATTTCGAGGCACTTGGGTGGCTCAGTCAGTTAAATGTCCAACTTTGGTTCAGGTCATGATCTCACAGTTTGTGAGTTTGAGCCCCTAATCAGGCTCTGTGCTGACAGCTCAGAGACTGGAGCCTGCTTCGGATTCTGTGTCTCATTCCCTCTCTGCCCCTCCCCCACTTGTGCCCTGTCTCTCAAAAATAAATAAAAATGTAAAAAAAAATTAAAAGAAGTATTATATTTCATTTCAATATTTCAGGGAATTTTCTTACATAGTTTGTGTGGTATGGAGAATAATTGATTTTAATGTAGTTATTTTAGAGATGATCTGTTGACTTCACATTCTAGAATAAGGTAATGTGTGTGCTCTTATTTCCTTCCAGCTTCCCCAATATTAACCATCTGATTATATTAATGTTATTATTCCTTAACCTTTACTGTCTGATCTTATTCTTTCTAGCTCTACTGATGGTAGTATATTTATATCTTAAAGGAAATCTTATACCTGTTTTACTCAACTTACTAATTTTAAATATTTTCCTTTGAATTTTCTTTGTTCTGAAAAATGGAGTGATGAATTTGTAGTAGAAGCTTTTCTAGCTGATCTCCATTAACATGACTTTTTTTTTAAAATTTTTTAACGTTTTATTTATTTTTGAGACAGGGAGAGACAGAGAATGAACAGGGGAGGGTCAGAGAGAGAGGGAGACACAGAATCTGAAACGGGCTCCAGGCTCTGAGCTGTCAGCACAGAGCCCAACGCGGGGCTGGAACTCACGGACTGAGAGATTGTGACCTGAGCCGAAGTCGGCCACTTAACCGACTGAGCCACCCAGGCGCCCCTAACGTGACTTGTTTTAAGGATTACTTTTCTGCTCTCTTTGTAAAACTTAACTGATGGAGATCTGTGTATGGAAAAACTTAATTCTAGGTGGCCTCTGTGTATCTTGCACTTGCAGATTGTATTTTCCAAAGACAGTCTTTCATCCCACATGCTTTTCTACAATCTGACCTTTCTAACTTGCCGTCTATGTCTGCTCCCCTTGAATCTGGGCACACTTCTATATTGCTCTTAACCAGTAGTATGCAATGGAAATGATGTTGTGTAACTGTCAAGAGTGGGTTAAAAAAGACCATGCAGCTTCAGCTTGTTGTCTTGGGACGTTGTCTTGGTGACAATCACTAGACATGGAAAAAGTGAGACCATCATTCTGTAAAGGCCACATGTAAATCCAGAATATCTATAAATACATGTTTTACCTTTATTTTTATGAGTTCTCCTACCCCAACCTTTTTTTTTCTTGCTTAATAACTAGCTCACTGTTTAACTCTTTTTGTTGTATAAAATCTTTGTTGATATCTTGCAGATTAACCTTAAGTTATTAATTTATAGATGTCCTGTTTTCTTCCATGTCATGTTTTAGTTTAAAAAATAATAGTCACTTTATAGATTTTGGATACTAGCCCTGTGTCCGATATGTCATTTGCAAATATCTTTTCCCATTCCGTTGGTTGCCTTTTGGTTTTGTTGGTTGTTTCCTTTGCTGTGCAGAAGAATGGATAAAGAAATTGTGGTTTATATACACAATGGAATACTACGTGGCAATGAGAAAGAATGAAATATGGCCTTTTGTAGCAACGTGGATGGAACTGGAGAGTGTGATGCTAAGTGAAATAAGCCATACAGAGAAAGATAGATAGCATATGGTTTCACTCTTATGTGGATCTTGAGAAACTTAACAGAAACCCATGGGGGAGGGGAAGGAAAAAAAAAAAGAGGTTAGAATGGGAGAGAGCCAAAGCATAAGAGACTGTTAAAAACTGAGAACAAACTGAGGGTTGATGGGGGGTGGGAGGGAGGGCAGGGTGGGTGATGGGTATTGAGGAGGGCACCTTTTGGGATGAGCACTGGGTGTTGTATGGAAACCAATTTGACAATAAATTTCATATATTGAAAAAAAAATTAAAAAAATAAAAATAAATAAATAAAAAATAATAGTCACCATGTTCATTAGTTACATACAACTTTTTTTCTCAGTGTCCTCAGCTGCCTTTCATTTGTGATTTTTCTCGTTTTAGTAGGGTAATTTTACAAAGATGTTTCTAAATTACTGCTTGTATTTGAATTGAGGTTGTCCTTCTGGGATCAGATAATTTATTCTTCTATAAATAATGTAAGATATGCCTGGAGAATGAACAGTTTTCACAGACAGCTTGAGCTTCCTTCTGTGGTCTATGGTAACCTGCTCATCAACACTTTGCCCTTTTTGACTTGATTCAGCTCCGTTAGTTGAAAGTCCAACTGATTCAGAATGAAGCTATATAGGGTATTGCTTTTTTTCCCCTTTCTTTTTCATCTCTCTCCTGGTATATCTTTCTCTTTAGATGACAAAAATTGGGAAGTACAGAGCTTGTTTTGACTTAGACTTGTTCCTCTTTCTAACACAAAGATAACCTGCTGGCCAAGGATAGTCTAACTGCCAATTTTTAAAATCAGTGCAGTCTTTCTGCCATGCCATGATATTAAACTTAGTTCAGGGACCAAATATATATTTGGTCTTTGTCCTCCTCTTGTCCAGCACCCAGCCCCTAAAACTCTTGGAATTTCCTAAGTGGAGAAAACCCTAAGGGTGTCTTTTGCCATGTTAATCAGCTGACTTTGGACTGCTCCTAAGGATGCATTGGTGCCAGGGGAACCAACCACTAGTTCAGAGGCTTGGAACTTTCAGTCCCACCTTCAGGTATCCTGTGTGGGAGAGGAACTAAAGGTTGAATCTGTCTCCAATTGCCAATGATTTAATTAATCATGCTCACATAATGAAGCCTCATATAAACCCAAAAGAAGGGGTTCCAGAACTTTTGGGTTTGTGAACTTGTGGAGGTGCTTAGAGAGTGGCATGCCTGAGAGAATCTTTGTATACTTTTCTAATACCTTGCATCTCTTCCATTTGGCTATTCCTGAGTTATATCCTTTTACAATAAACCGGTGATCAGTAAATAAAATGTTTTTGAGTTTTGTGAACCGCCCTAGCAAATTAATTGAACTCAAAGGAGAGGGTTGTGAGAGCCTCTGATTTATAGCCAGTTGGTCAAAAGGAATTATGACTGGCATCTGAAGTAAGGGTAAGAAGGCAGCCTGGTACAACTGAGCCCTTAACCTGTGGAATCGAATGGCATCTCCAGGTGGAAAGTGTCAGAACTGATTTGAATTGTAGGACACGCAGCTGGTGCCCAGAGCATTGCTTGTTGATGTGGGTGGAACGATTCCCTCCCATACAGTGGAATTGGGTCTGGGAACCCAAAAGAGGGAGACTTCTAGAGGCAGCCCCTGTTCTTCCTGAGGTCCTGTTTGTAACTTTGTAGGAAGGGGAAAAATAATAACCATCCCTTTAGAGTATAATGACAGTTTACCCGGAACATTCAGTAATATAAAACTGGGTAATGATAGAAATGTCTCTAGCTTTTCCTGTGGCCCACCTGTAAAGAGATGTGGTTTGTATATCTAATATTTTGTCTCTTTTTAAATTTTTTAACATTTATTTTAGAGAGATATAGAGTGCAAGTGGGAGAGGGGCAGAGAGAGATGGGACACAGAATCTGAAGCAGGCTCCAGGCTACGAGCTTGTCAGCACAGAGCCTGATGTGGGGCTTGAACCTCTGAACCATGAGATCAGGGCCTGAGCCAAAGTCTGACGTTTAACCAACTGAGCCACCCACGTGCCCCTATTTGTCTCTTGAAAAAGTAGAATTCTATCATTAGCTTGTTAACTGATGAGTTTTTTGGGGGGGTGACAGTGAGGTTCGTGGGGTCCAGAGCCAATGACCAAGAAAGAATTCTTGAAGACGTCTCTGGTGTAGCAGGAGGACAGGACCCGGTAGACAGAAAGAGCTACCCTGGGACCAAGAGGAGAGACTGGTTATATACTATAGGGTTGAGGGAGGTAAAGTCCAGGAGAAGTTTCTAGTCAGATTTTTACATGCTAAAGAAGACTCAAAGGATCCTGGAGGCCTAGCTATTGTCAAGCTAAGGTTGTTTGTCAGTCTAGCAAAGCATTAACATTAAGACAGTAAGGAGTTCCTGGAGAAACGTTTTATTCTGCCTGCCTCAAGTATTTGCCAATGGGCTGCAGGTTATAAGGAAATTTAGTTTTATTCTGCCATTTCCTTCTGCCTTTGTTTCCTACATCACTATAGAGGGGTGATGGAAACTTAGGTCCTGAAGACTATGATCCCTATCAGTTAACCATTTGTTTTTCCCCTTTTCTTAGTTCCTGGGCAGCCAGGAGTGCCCTAGGAGTATCACACATATCCCACCTGGGGCAGGGGTGTGGAGGGGAGATGTTGCTGTCTGTCAGCTTGCCTTAGGCTCCCTCATCATTAACTTTCTCTCATTAACTCCAAGTTCCAGGTTGAATACATTTATTTATTTATTTATTTATTTATTTATTATTTATTTACTGGCTAAAATTTTTTCAAATTATTTATTTATTTTTGAAAGAGAGGCAGAGTGCGAGCAGGGGAGAGGCAGACAGAGAGAGAGAGAGAGAGAGAGAGAGAGAGAGAGACAGACAGACAGACATAGAATCTGAAGCAGGGTATAGGCTCTAAACTGTTAGCACAGAGCCCTATGCAGGGCTTGAACCCACAAACTGTGAGATCATGACCTGAGCTGAAGTCAGGAGCTTAACTACCCAGGCGCCCCCAGGTGGAATAAATTTAGAGCCTACTAGGCAGCTTCTCTTACTTTAGAATAATCTTTTCCCTGAAAACTTTGTCTTATAGGAATGTAAGAGCCCTATAATTTGTAAGTTTATATTTTATAAACTTTACTATCTTTGGCAGTTATTCTTCATATTATATGATTTGTGATTTTAGTTCATTTATTTCATCAAATATTACTTTCCCCTGCATTTTGTGTGTGTGTGTGTGTGTGTGTGTGTGTGTGTGTGTTGTGTGTGTGTTTTCCTGGGTGGGATTTTGGCAGAAAATGAAATTAAAATTGCTGAAGTTTTAAATCATTTATTGTAAAGCCACCCTAGGTTTTTTGGTTTTTTAACATGAAATTTATTGTCAAACTGGTTTCCATACAACACCCAGTGCTCATCCCAACAGATGCCCTCCTCAATGCCCATCACCCACTTTCCCCTCTCCCCCACACCCATCAACTCTCAGTTTATTCTCAGTTTTTAAGAGTCTCTTATGTTTTGGCTCCCTCCCTCTCTAACTTTTTTTTTCCTTCCCCTCCCCCATGGTCTTTTGTTAAGTTTCTCAGGGTCCACATAGGAGTGAAAACATATGGTACCTGTCTTTCTCTGTATGACTTATTTCACTTAGCATAACACTCCAGTTCCATCCATGTTGCTACAAAAGGCCATATTTCATTCTTTCTCATTGCCACATAGTATTCCATTTGTGTATATAAACCACAATTTCTATATCCATTCATCAGTTGATGGACATTTAGGCTCTTTCCATAATTTAGCTCTTGTTGAAAGTGCTGCTATAAACATTGGGGTACAAGTGCCCCTATGCATCAGTACTCCTGTATCCCTTGGGTAAATTCCTAGCAGTGCTATTGCTGGGTCATAGGGTAGATCTATTTTTAATTTTTTGAGGAACGTCCACACGGTTTTCCAGAGTGGCTGCACCAGTTTGCATTCCCACCAACAGTTCAAGAGGGTTCTCCTTTCTCCACATCCTATCCAGCATCTGCAGTCTCCTGATTTGTTCATTTTAGCCACTCTGACTGGTGTGAAGTGGTATCTCAATGTGGTTTTGATTTGTATTTCCCTGATGAAGAGTGACATTGAGCATCTTTTCATGTGCCTATCCATCTGGATGTCTTCTTTAGAGAAGTGTCTATTCATGTTTTCTGCCCATTTCTTTACTGGATTATTTGTTTTTTGGTGTGGAGTTTGGTGAGCTCTTTATAGATTTTGGATACTAGCCCTTTGTCCAATATGTCATTTGCAAATATCTTTTCCCATTCTGTTGGTTGCCTTTTAGTTTTATTGATTGTTTCCTTTGCAGGGCAGAAGCTTTTTATCTTCATTAGGTCCCAATAGTTCCTTTTTGCTTTTAATTCCCTTGCCTTTGGAGATGTGTCAAGTAAGAAATTTCTGCGGCTGAAGTCAGAGAGGTTTTTTCCTGCTTTCTCCTCTAGGGTTTTGATGGTTTCCTGTCTCACATTCAGGTCCTTTATCCATTTTGAGTTTATTTTTGGGAATGGTTTAAGAAAGTGGTCTACTTTCATCCTTCTGCATGTTGCTGTCCAGTTCTCCCAGCACCATTTGTTAAAGAGACTGTCTTTTTTCCATTGGATATTCTTTCCTGCTTTGTCAAAGATTAGTTGGCCATACTTTTGTGGGTCCGATTCTGGAGTCTCTATTCTGTGCCATTTGTCTATGTGTCTGTTTTTGTGCCAATACCACACTATCTTGATGATTACAGCTTTGTAGTAGAGGCTAAAGTCTGGGATTGTGATGCCTCTTGCTTTGGTTTTCGTTTTCAACATTACTTTGGCTAATGGGGTCTTTTGTGGTCCCATACAAATTTTAGGATTGCTTGTTCTAGCTTCAAGAAGAATGCTGGTGCAATTTTGATTGGGATTTCATTGAATGTGTACATTGCTTTGGGTAGTATTGACCTTTTAACAATATTTATTCTTCCAATCCATGAGCACAGAATGTTTTTCCATTTCTTTGTATCTTCTTCAATTTCCTTCATAAGCTTTCTATAGTTTTCAGCATACAGATCTTTTACATCTTTGGTTAGGTTTATTCCTAGGTATTTTATGCTTCTTGGTGCAATTGTGAATGGGATCAGTTTCTTTATTTGTCTTTCTGTTGCTACATTATTAGTGTATAAGAATGCAACTGATTTTTGTACATTGATTTTGTATCCTGTGACTTTGCTAATTCATGTATCAGTTCTAGCAGACTTTGGTGGAGTCTATCGGATTTTCCATGTATAATATCTTGTCATCTGCAAAAAGTGAAAGCTTGGCTTCATCTTTGCCAATTTTGATGCCTTTGATTTCCTTTTGTTGTCCGATTGCTGTTGTCCGAACTTCCAATACTATGTTAAACAACAATGGTGAGAGTGGACATCCCTGTGGTGTTCCTGATCTCAGGGGAAAGCTCTCAGGTTTTCCCCATTGAGGATGAATTAGCTGTGGGCTTTTCATAAATGACTTTTATGATATTTAAGTATGTTCCTTCTATCCCGACTTTCTCAAGGGTTTTTATTAAGAAAGAATGCTGAATTTTGTCAAAGGCCTTTTCTGCATCGATTGACAGGATCATATGGTTCTTTTCTCTTCTTTTATTAATGTGATGTATCACATTGGTTGGTTTGTGAATGTTGAACCAAACCTGTAGCCCAGGAATGAATCCCACTTGATCATAGTGAATAATTCTTTTTATATGCTGTTGAATTCGATTTGCTAGTATCTTGTTGAGAATTTTTACATCCATATTCATCAGGGATATTGGCCTGTAGTTCTCTTTATTTGCTGGGTCTCTGTCTGGTTTGGGAATCAAAGTAATGCTGGCTTTACAGAATGAGTCTGGAATTTTTCCTTCCCTTTCTATTTTTTGGAACAGCTTGAGAAGGATAGGTATTATCTCTGCTTTAAATGTCTTGTAGAATTCCCCAGGGAAGCCATCTGGTCCTGGACTCTTATTTCTTGGGAGGTTTTTGATAACTGATTCAATTTCTTCACTGGTTATGGGTCTGTTCAAGTTTTCTTTTTATTCCTGTTTGAGTTTCAGAAGTGTGTGGGTGCTTACGAATTTGTCCATTTCTTCCAGATTGTCCAGTTTGTTGGCATATAATTTTTCATAGTGTTCCCTGATAATTGCTTGTATTTCTGAGGGATTGATTGTAATAATTCCATTTTCATTCATGATTTTATCTGTTTGGATCCTCTCTCTCTTATTTTTGAGAAGCCTAGCTAGAGGTTTATCAATTTTGTTTATTTTTTCAAAAAACCAACTCTTGGTTTCATTGATCTGCTCCACAGTTTTTTTCAGATTCTATATTGTTTATTTCTGTTCTGATCTTTATTATTTCTCTTCTTCTGTTGGTTTTGGAGTTTCTTTGCTGTTATGCTTCTAGTTCCTTTAGTTGTGCTGTTAGATTTTGCATTTTGGGTTTTTCTTGTTTCTGGAGATAGGCCTGGATTGCAATGTATTTTCCTCTGAGGACTGCCTTTGCTGCATCCCAAAGCGTTTGGATTGTTGTATTTTCATTTTTGTTTGTTTCCATATTTTTTTTTAATTTCTTCTCTAATTGCCTGGCTGACCCATTCATTCTTCAGTAGGGTGTTCTTTAACCTCCATGCTTTTGGAGGTTTTCCAAACTTTTTTCTGTGGTTGATTTCAAGCACTAGTTGATTTCATAGCATTGTGGTCTGAAAGTGTGCATGGTATGATCTCAATTCTTTTATACTTATGAAGGGCTGTTTTGTGACCCAGTATATGATCTATCTTGGAGAATGTTCCATGTGCATTCAAGAAGAAAGTATATTCTGTTGCTTTGGGATGCAGAGTTCTAAATATATCTATCAGTCCATCTGATCCAATGTATCATTCAGGGCCCTTGTTTCTTTATTGACCGTGTGTCTAGATGATCTATCCATTGTTGTAAGTGGGGTATTAAAGTCCCCTGCAATTACCACATCCTTATCAATAAGGTTGCTTATGTTTGTGATTGTTTTATATATTTGGGGGCTCCTGTATTTGGCGCATAGACATATATAATTGTTAGCTCTTCCTGATGGAACGACCCTGTAATTATTACATAATGCCCTTCTTCATCTTGTTACAGCTTTTAATTTAAAGTCTAGTTTGTCTGATATAAGTATGGCTACTCCAGCTCTCTTTTGACTTCCAGTAGCATGATAAATTGTTCTCCATCCCCTCACTTTCAATCTGAAGGTGTCCTCAGGTCTAAAATGAGTCTCTTGTAGACAGCAAATAGATAGGTCTTGTTGTTTTTTTTATCCATTCTGATACCCTATGTCTTTTGGTTGGCACATTTAGTCCATTTACATTCAGTGTTATTATAGAAAGATATGGGTTTAGAGTCATTGTGATGTCTATAGGTTTCATGCTTGTAGTGGTGTCTCTGGTACTTTGTGGTCCTTGCAACATTTCACTCACAGAGTCCCCCTTAGGATCTCTTTTAGGGCTGGTTTAGTGGTGATGAATTCCTTCAGTTTTTGTTTGTTTGGGAAAACCTTTATCTCTCCTTCTATTTGAATGACAGACTTGCTGGATAAAGGGTTCTCAGCTGCATATTTTTTTTGTTCATCACATTGAAGATTTCCTGCCATTCCTTTCTGGCCTGCCAGGTTTCAGTAGATAGGTCTGCCACTACTTTTATGGGCCTCTGTTTGTAGGTTAGAGCCTGTTTATCCCTAGCTGCTTTCAGAATTTTCTCTTTATCCTTGTATTTTGCCAGTTTCACTATGATACGTCATGCAGAAGATAGATTCAAGTGACGTCTGAAGGGAATTCTCTGTGCCTCTTGGATTTCAATGCCTGTTTCCTTCCTCAGATCAGGGAAGTTCTCAGCTCTGATTTGTTCAAGTACACCTTCAGCCCCTTTCTCTCTCTCTTCATCTTCTGGAATTCCTATGATACGGATATTGTTCCATTTGATTACATCACTTAGTTCTCTAATTCTCCCTTCATACTCCTGGATTTTTTTATCTCTCTTTTTCTCAACTTCCTATTTTTCCATAATTTTATCTTCTAATTCACCTATTCTCTCCTCTGCCTCTTCAATCCGTGCTATGGCTGCCTACATTTTACTTTGCACCTCATTTATAGCAATTTTTAGGTCCTCATGACTATTTCTTAGTCCCTTGATCTCTGTACCAATAGATTCTCTGCTGTCCTGTATGCTTTCTCAAGCCCAGAGATTAATTTTATGACTATTATTCTAAATTCTTGTTCCGTTATATTGCTTAAATCGTTTTTGATCAATTGGTTAGCTGTGGCTACTTCCTGGAGTTTCTTTTGAGGATAATTCTTCCGTTTTGTCATTTTGGGTAGTCCCTGGGGTGGTTCCAAATTGAAGGGCATTTCCCCTATGCTGTCCAAAGTAACTTGTGGGCGGGGCCGCAGTCAGACCAGATGTCAGCCCCAAGCCCACCACTGGGGCCACAGTCAGACTAGTGTGTACCTTATCTTCCCCTCTCCCAGGGGCGGGACTCATGGTGGAGTGGTGTGGCCCCTGTCTGGCTACTTGCTCACTGCCAGGCTTGTGGTGCTGCTTTGATGGGATGTGGTGTATTAGCATGGGTGGATCTGCAAGGTGCACAGGGGCAGGAGGGGAAGGCTTAGCTCCCCTTGCAGGTGGTGGTCCCCTGCAGGAGGGGCCCTGAAGCACCGGGAGGGAGGCTGACCCATTGGAGGGATGGATCCACAGAAGCACAGTGTTGGGTGTTTTGCACAGTGCAAGCAAGTTCAGTGACGGGAACTGGTTCCCTATGGAATTTTGGCTGGGGGATGGGAGAGGGAGATGGCGCTTGCCAGCCCCTTTGTTTCCCTGCCAATCTGAGCTCTGTCTTCCAGGGCTCAACAACTCTCCCTCTTGGTGTCCTCTTGCCCTCCCCGCTCTCTGAGAGCAGAGCTGTTGACTTTTAACATTCTAGATGTTAAGTCCTGCTCACTGTCAGAATTCACGGAATCCAGCGCCAACACCTTTGCAAGCCAGACTTCAGGGACTCTGCCTTGCTGGGCAGCCTGCCCCTCCATGGTCCTGGCTCCCTCCCACCAGTCTGTGTAGCACGCACTGCCTCTCCACCCTTCCTACCCTCTTCCATGGGACTCTTGCTATGCTTGGCTCCAGAGAGTCTGTTCTGATAGTCTTCTGGCATTTTTCTGGGTTATTTATGCAGATGTGGGTCAGATCTAATCTAAGATCTGCAGGATGAGGTGAGCCTAGCATTCTCCTACACCTCCATCTTCCAATACCCTCCCTAGGTTTTCATTTTAAAGACGTTTTTTCTGATAATTGATTATTGGGGTTAGAGAAAGAGGAAACAAAGGCAGGAAGATTAGTCTGAAGGCCTTTAATAAGCAGAGTTATGGGCCAATATATTGGAATTGATAATGAAAAGAATAGCAATAATTTGAGACATATTAAAGAAGAACTGGAAGAATTTCATGATTGTTTTCATACCAGGCTTGAGAGAGACAACAGAATCAAGCATAAATATCCGTTTGGTGTTGAAACACTAGGTTGATTTTCTGCCATCTCCTGGATTAGGGAGATCAGAAGGAAAAGTGAGTGTGTTGTTAGAGATGATAAGTTTATTGTTAGAAAGTTTCAACAATATCTCTGAACATTAAACTGATCATTTTCACTCCCAGGCATCATTTGTCAATGTCTGTAGACATTTTTGTTAGTCCCAATTGGGGGCTTAGGGCTAGTGGCATCTATCTGGTGATTAGGGGCTGCTAAAAGTCCTGTGATGTACAGGATATCCCCTTGGAAAAGAATTATTTGCTTCCAAATGTTAATAACATAGAGGTTGAGAGACTGTACTCCAAGTGGACTTGTCCAATAAGCAGGCAGTTTGATACGCAGGTCTGGGCTTCAACAGAGAGGCCAATGTCAGAGCCACGGTTTTATGGGAGATTGCCTATTGATCACCTAAGCCAGTATTTCTTCTTACTGGATACACAGATAGGCTTCATTTCTTTGTGACCATTTTTTTTAGGTGAGGCTCTGTGTCTCACTTTTAGCTAATGGAATTTGGGAGGAAGTGATATGCAATACGGTTTGGCACATCCCAAACGTGCCACTTGCAGTCCTCCATGTCTTTACCTTTGCACTCGCCTCATACAAATGAACTGAATGGACCTGGAGGTGGTCGATCCACCAGGTAGAACCTGCCTCATCACTAAATCAGCACTTGGAAGAAAGAGGTACCTGCTTATTAATAACATCTGTTTAGGATATCTCGTAAGTGTAAAATAAGCTCCTATTTTGACAATTGGAGAGTTTGTGGTGATACGAGTTATCTCTTTCTGCATTAAAAAATTATCCCACAACGTAGCAGTTCAAAGCAAACATTTTTCGTCACATAGTTTCTAAAGGTAAGAATTTGGGAGCAGCTTAGCTGAGTGGTGCTAACGCTAGACCTCATGAAATTGAAATCAAGTTATCACCTGGGGCTGCAGTCATTTCAAGACTCAGCTAGAGCTAGAGAATCTACTTCTGAGCTCTCACATACATGGTTTTGGCAGGCCTCAGTTTCTTACTGGCTGTTTGCTGGAGTCTTCTGTTTCTCACATGGGCCCTCCATAGGCTACTTGAATAGCTTCTTTATATGCTCGCTGAGTTCCACGAGAATAATAATAGAAAGAGGCAGGAGGGAGGAAAGGAAGGAGAGAGAGACAGGCAGGGAGAGAGACTGAAAAATTGAAAATGAAAGGAGGAAGCCACGGTCTTTTATAATCTGTTCTCAGAAGTGATACACCATCAATTTGCCACATGCTGTATGGCAGATGAACCCTGATGCAGTGTGGGTGGACGGTATTTAAGAGTATGAATAACAGAATGTGGGAATCACTGTGGACCATTTAAGATTTTAAAGATTGGCAACTACAAAGTTTTATCCTTTAGAGCAGGTGGTGCTACCTTTATCAATACCGGTAGTTCTGTTTGTTTTTCATTAAGAATTACTAGCATTCCTTACATTGGAAAGTTTGACTTGGAAACGAATGAAAATGTAGTGAAAACTGACACTAATTGTCATAAAGAATAAATAAATGTCTATCTTCTGTAGACTGAATTGTGTCCCTCCAAAATTCATATGTTAAAGCTCTAAACCTCCATGTATTTGGAGATAGGGACTTTCTGGAAATAGTCAAGGTTAAATGAGGTTGTAGGGCTGGGATCTTGATCTGATAGGATTAGGATCCTTATCAGAAGAGATACCAGAGAGGTTGCTCTGTCTCTACCATGTGTGGACACTGGGAGAAGGCAGCCCGACCATCTACAAGCCAAGAACAGACCTCTTACCAGAACCCAACCATGTTGGCACCTGATTTTAGACTTTAACCTCTAAGAACTGTGAGGAAATAAATTTCTGTTCTCAACTTGTTCAATCTGTGGTATTTTGTTATGGCAGGTGCTAGCTGCTAATATAGTGTCCACTGTAGAAGTTTCATCCAATGCTATCCTAGAGTAACAGATATTTTTCTTGAAAGGAGTCATTGTTGTAGAGAGACAAAGCCATGTCATAGGTGTTAAGTAACCAGATTAGGTTCAAGATGGAGTCCCTCATGCTAAGTGAAACCAAAACTTAACTAAGTTTCTGTGCTCTCCTCTACCAGAAAGGAGAGGCCTGGGTCAACCAATCAGGGATTGCCTGCTCAGCTGGCTCCAAGATTTCCCTTTGCTTCATAGAAGGAAATTTACCTTGCTTTAATCAATCAGCAAATGCCCAGTATAACCTCCTTGTTCCTACTCATCTTGGTCTATAAAAATCTCTTGTACACTTCTTCAGATCTCCTTTTTATCTGCTAGATTGTATGATGCCTGAGTTATGAATTGCTGAGTAAAAGACCAGTAAATTGTGGGAATATATATATTTTTTTAATTTAAGAACATCTGTACCAGGAATGTTCCATGGCCAGACTGTTGAGAAACTTTAGACTTGTTTCTAGAGGGAAGGTAGAACCCAGGAATAGAGCCCAAGTCAAATTGATGTTGCCTGAATGGAAGTTGCTTGAAGGCAAGAAACAAAAGCCCCAAGTAGCAAACAGCAAGAAAAAACTAGAGGGTAGAAGTCATGGTTAAACATGGACTTCAATTTCTTACAGACACAGGTTTGACTCTCTACTTCAGCAGGAACTGTCACTTTGAGCAAGTTAATTTACTCTGTTTTAGTTTTTTCATCCCTAAAATTAGGATATTAACGTATACTTTATATGGGGTGCCTGGGTGGCTCAGTCAGTTAAGCATCCCACTTTGGCTCAGGTTATGATCTCACGGTTCATGAGTTCGAGCCCCGCATTGGGCTCTGTGCTGTCAGCTCAGAGCCTGGAGCCTGCTTCGGATTCTGTGTCTCCCCCTCTCTCTCTGCCCCTCTCCTGCTCATGCTGTCTAAACATTAAAAAAAAAATTTAAAGAGTAAAGTATATTTTATAAGATTGAGGCATAAGCTATTATGCATGTAAACTATTAACATAATGTCATTACAGAGGAGCAATTGATGTACATATTTGATGAATTATCTACTCAATTGTTTGAGTGTAAGGCTTGAAGTAAGCTGAATATTATAAGATCCTCTGTATTTTTTATTAGTTTCTATATCCAGTAATTATGTTGGGTAATCACAATATATAATGTTTTATATCTTAATTTTATTTTTAATGGGGAAAGCAATAAATATGATCTAAATATTGGCAAATTACATTTTTGGAATTTTAAGTATTGTGGTTTTTGTTGTACTCTAGTTGAATAATAAAATGTTGATTTTCCAAGTCCAAATGTGTACAGTATAATAGAAAATAATAACTGGAGCTCATAAATTCACACACATATTCTCATTAATTTTTCATCACCATTTTAAAAATTTTATTATTAAAAAAATAATGTTCATTTATTTTTGAGAGAGAGAGAGAGTCAACAGGGGAAGGGCAGAGAGAGAGGGAGACAGAATCCAAAGCAGGCTCTAGCCTCTGAGCTGTCAGCACAGAGCCCAATGTGGGTCTCGAACCCACAAGCCATGAGATCATGACCTGAACCGAAGTAGGACGCTTAACTGACTAAGCCACCCAGGTGCCCCTCGAGTCTGTTTAAAAAAAAAATTACACATTTTTGATATCAAAGAATCTATTATACGTATCAAGATCAAACTAGAAGTTGCATGATAGACCTTTACCCCAGTTCTGCTGAAAGATTTTCATTATTGACCCGGACAGAGAGTATATTCATTAAGTTTGTAGCTGACAGACATTAAAAATAAAGGTTAAAAGGAAATGGATATGTAAAAGAGAAATTCCAACTTCCAAATCTTGTAATTTGAAGAAGAAATCAAGGTCAAGTGAATTACTTGATTAAATATCCATATAGAACAAAATTTTATTGAGTGTATACTATATGGTATAAGAGATGGCGTATGTATGTTTGCGTATGTGTGTGTGTGTATAGTATATCATATGGCATATATATGTGTGTATTTATTATATTCTCTCTATATCTATCTATCTGTATCTATATCTATATCTATCTATATCTATACCTATATCTATATCTATATCTATATCTATATCTATATATCTATATATATAGACATATATATCTCAGATGACTGAGTGCTTTGGAGAAAAATAGAGTATGGGGAATCTAGGGGTTTAGTTTATACAGGATGATCAAGAAAGACGTCATTGCCAAGTAATATTACACAGTCATTTATTTAGTTTATTAATTGATTCCATAATATTTATTTAGGTTGTACTCTGATAGGCACTGGACAGTCTCTGATGATAGTAAATAACTATGGTCACGTTTGCAAGAAGTAATTCGGTCTGTCAATGATTCTTAACATTTTTAATTGCTCTTGAGAATATTCCGAATGCTATGAATCATCTCCCAAGAGCATGCCTATGTAACATATGCAAAAAAAAAATGTGCTTTTCAGGGATTCCTTGAAACTAAAACTCAAAGTTAAATATTTATTTGAAATTGAAATTATAACTCGTCTAAAAGTCAGGAATACAGAGCCATTTGTTAAATTTCAAGTGAATCATAGTTTTGTACTTAGGATGGACAAAATTCTTTTATGAAATTACAGTATTCTGTACCAAAGAGAAAAGAGCCATGAGAACAGTTAAGTGTTTGGAAATGACATCTATTAGAACTGTTTATACTGGAAGAAAGAAAGTTGAGGGAAAACAACCATTGTTGCAATGAACAAATGATTATTTTGTAATAGCTTATTCTTACACAATATATCTATAATTTTGATGTAATTATAGTATGAAGCGATAAATGTAGAGATGAAACATCCTCTATTTATACAGACAACTTTTTCTAATTTCTCTTCTCTCCCTTTTCCCCCTACTTTGCATTAGTTCTTCATTTATATTCACTTTGCTGGCTTCCGTTCATTCCCAAACTAACTCTGATAGTAGCATCCAGTGCTTTTTGTTGTTGTTATTCTCATAGACCTTCAAATCTATGTGATATCACATTGTCTAAGTGATTCATTTTCTAGTTCGAGGAATTGAGACAAAAAGTGAAGTGACTTGCCTAAGTTTACACATCGAGATATATTATAAAATAATGGTTAATTAAAAGGCTATATGAGCCAGGCACTAAGTAAACTAGGCAATCGTGTGATACTCTCTTTAGAATGTGGAAACCAGAGAGGAGAGGCATTATTTGCTATTGGACACAGAATAAGTAAGTAGCTGAGTTGGGATTTGAGACCAGGCTTTCAGACTTCACAGCCCACCCATAATTGTATGTCACTCAAGTTTTCTGGGTCTAAGTCCTTTGTAGTTTTTACACAGCCCTAGACTCCTCCATCCTAAACTCTCCAACTTCCTATTTTATAGCTCTAGATCTTGGTTCTCTAAATCCTGCAGTCAAGGACAGGTGGAAGATTGTTGTGGAAAGAACAGGCAGCAACATTCTTGTTTAGCCTCTTTTTATATCTATTTTTTTCTACAGATTGGGGTATTTTTCTCAATTATGCATACTTATTCATTCTGCCAAAAAATTCTTTTAAGGCTGTTGAAGCTGTAGTCAATTTTCTCAGTTTGATGTTCCTAAGGAACCTGCTGTGTCTTTTTCATTCTGTGCAAAAATAGGCATGGTCGGATCCACCAGCTGCTAAAGTCATTGGATAGCTTAAAAACTTTGTACTTGTTTTCTCTATTGTTACATTTTCATAGTTTCAGAATTTGTGCAGCATTTAATTTCCCTGTGCTTTATATTTTCCTGCAGAGAGAGAACACACTGGTATTTGTTTGTAGATGTTGAAGGAATACTTTCAAAGAGAGAAATTATTCTTCAAATATCTATGACCACTGAATACTAAATAATACTGCAACCTACTTAAAAAGTAAAAACAAAACCCAAACCAACCAAACAACAACAAAAATCCTGCAAACCAGAAAGTGGAGAAGTCTCAGAATATAGAAATTATCCTTGTTTCCTGAAATGCAAGGATGTTATACTGTATACTTTCTGGAAAGAATTCTGGCAGTATTTCCCAAAGACCCTAAACATTCATGTCTTTTAAGATTATATATCTTAAAAAGGCATACAAAAATGAATAATGTAGCATTTCTTGTAAAAAGAAATAAGAACCTAATGTTCAACAATAGGGCATTCATTGAATGAATTATGATAGAATCACATAATAAAGTATTTATGGAGTGATTATGATGATGCTTTAATTTCAGTGCTATTTATTAATATGGGAAGCCATTCATCATTTTTGGTTAAGCCACAAAACAAAACAAAAAGTTTAAAAAATAGTGTGTACAGTATCAGCCCATATTTTCAATTTAGGTGGCTTGAAAAAATTACCCCCTTCTTATATTTTGTACAAATGTCTTTTTTGCTTACGATTCTTGCTACTTTTTATCTTTGAACCCTATCTACTCACTTCTTGCCCGCAATATTTTCAGTGTGCTGGAGAAGTAAAAAGAGAATGAAAACAAATATGAGCTGTCCTGCTTTCACGATGCTTGCCAATTAACAGTGTTGCAGGTGTTCAACAACATCAGCAACAACAAAATAGAAATATGAGAACTGCTAGGTAGGAAAAACACAGGATGCTCTTTGCAACAATCCTTATTGCCTAAACATTTCTCGGGTAAATTTTTACACAGGACTTCACAAAAGATGTTTCCTTATCTGAACAGAAAAAAAATAAGATTGTCTACTTTTTTTTTAAGTTTTTTTATTTTGAGAGAGAGAGAGAGAGAGAGAAAGTGGGGGAGGAGCAGAGAGAGGGGGGAGAATCTTAAGCAGACTCCATGCTGTCAGTGCAGAGTCCATGTGGGGCTAAGTCACGAGACCATGATATCATGATCTGAGCCTAAATAAGGAGTTGGATGGTTAACCGATTGAGAAACCCAGGTGCCCCAATAAGATTGTCTACTTTTGTAATTTGAACTTCTTAAACATTGCATTTATTGATTGGATTTTTACAGATTCTTGTAGGTTAAGCCTCATCCATTTTTGCTCTTCCAAAGTCTGGAGTAATTTTCCTCTTTTGAATTCCTCTGGCACTATCTGTCAAGGATGCCCAGAAAATACCATATTTTATGTGCATATTATCTTTCTTCTCAACATGGTAGGAGATTCCTTCAAAGCAAAGAGCCATTTCTCCTGACTCCTCACAGAATTTATTATGGAACCCAATAAGTAATAGAGACTAAATAAATGACTATTGAACAAAAAGCCTCCATTCAAGGCTAGTTACAACTAATATGTGTTCTGTACAAAAGCAAGGTAAATACACATTATCTCTTTAGGAAAATATATGTAATCTGCCACTCTCTTAATTCTATGCTCAAAGACCTTCCAATTAAGATAATTTCTATACATATATTATTAAATTCATAAATCAACTTTTATGAAGCATTCTAGAGAGGATAGACTATGATCTTTGAAATCAGACACATCTACATTTGAATACTAGCTCCTGAATTGCTAGCTGTGTGACTTTATGAGGGCACACAGGGGACTTTATACAGTCAGCATAGGGGAAACAGTAGCAGGCCTAAAAGGTTGTTAGAGGGATTTCATGAAATAATCTTGGTGAGCCCCTTGATTCTGTTCTTTATATAATTTATATAATGACTAATTCATAAGAATTATGATCTCAAAAAATCCAAGTGGTATCATTTTACTTTTGAATAATGTAATAGCCTTCTAAATGACCTCCCTGTTTTCACCCTTGCTGCATTGCATTTTATTCCTGTTATGGGCTGAGTGGTGTTCTCCAAAAATTCTTATCTTGGAGCTCTGACCTGTAGTACCTCAAAATATGACTATATTTAGAGATAGGGTCTTTAAAGAAGTGATTAAGTTAAAATGAGGTGATTTGGGTGGGTCCTAACTCAACCTGACTGATGTCCTCATAGGAAAAGAAAATTTGGTCACCAATCGTACAGAAGTAAGATGATGTGATGACACAAGGAGAAGACAGCCAACAATGAGATGTGGAGAGAACCTCAATAGAAACATACCATGCACACACCTTGATCTTGGACATCTAGCTTACAGAACTGTAAAAAAAATGCAATTTCTGTTTTTTCAGCTACCCAGTCTGTGGAACTTTGTTTTGGTCACCCTGGAAAATGAATACAATTCTCTACTCAAATACTGGGGAAACCCTTTACAACTTTAAAATGTCTGAATTATCTCCCAACTTACTTGTCCTCTCAACACACACAGCTCTTCTAATGGATTCTCATCACATTAGAGAAAAATTCTAACACCCACAATGACACAGATAAGTACAACATGAGACTCAGCTATTTCTCTTCATTTTCTCTCTCTTTTCCATTCCTTTAGTCTGATCCTACTTGATTGGCCTTTTTGTTCTTCCTTAAACATACCAAACATTAGCTTCCACTTTAATTTTTGTTTTTTTATTGTTGCTTAAACCTGAAAGATCTTATTCAGATATTTACATATTTAGTTTCTCATGTCACTCTGGTCTCTGTTTAAATGTCACCACCTCAGAGAGGTCTTCATGGACCGTTCCACTTAAAGTGGGCCATCTCCCATCAGTCTCTATCATTTTACCTAGCTTTATTTCTTTTCCTGGTACTTATTGCTGACAGATATATTACACAGATATTCTCAAATTATGTGTGTATTTATACATTGCCTCCTTCCACTATAACATAAATGCCATGAGCATAGGGGCAGTATTTTGCTCACTCTTGTAATCCCAGTGCCTAGAAAGGACATATTTATATAGTAATAAAGATAATTATTAAAAAAGTGTTTCTTTAGTTAATAACATGGAAGAAGATGCTGTATTTCATTTAATGAGCATATCAAGAGAACTCATAAATCAGTGTATTTTTTATAATGATAAAACTTGAAGTAGCAAAATGGTAAAACAAGCAAACATTAAAAAAATCCCCAAATATTATCAGATATGATCAATAAACAGTGTTGATTTTGTCACATCCGTCTAGTCATATCAGATTGTTACTAAAGAAATTATGGGATGGTCAATTATAGTTATTGGGATGGTAAGACAATTTTAAAATTCATTTGGTTGAGCACTTTTCTTTACAGTCTTATATAAGTTTAAACTTGGTTCTGATCTTAGTCTGTTATTTAATAAACCAGTGACCTGGGACAAATCTTTTAATACTACTGAACCTAACTGCTTCATCTGTAAACTATGAATATAACATTGGTCCTGCCTGTCACATAGGGTTATAGCAAGGTTCTATTTTAATAAATGCATGTGTTTTTTTTAACCTGAAAAGCACTCTGGAATGATGAGTGGCAGTGTGGTCTTAGGGACAGTTCAATTAAAATTGGGAACAAGTGCCATTTTCTGTCCTTAACATTTACATTCTGTGACATAGTCTTCAAACCATCCCCAGAATTTAATACAAAGGACTAACATAATTGGAAATTTTTGTATTATTAGGTCTAAGGATACTTTACCTGGGGTGATAAATTATTAATCTAGTGACCCTCATCAGATTATTAGCATGGAATGCATTATGCATTGCCCTTCAAGGACTAAAGAGGACTTGCAAATTTGATAGGAAGCCAGGCAGATCTACTACCATCTCTAGGGAGGAGCAGTTGGAGACACCCTGACTGTGCCCTGCTGGGATGTTATATCACAGAGAAGTGCATCACAGAGTGGCGGAGAGTACCTGGGATTGGGACAAGAAAAGAGAATCACGAAAAAGACTGTGACTTATTAAAACTCTGCTTAGAATGTATCTTTCTCTGTTTTCTGCCTCTTGAAAATCATTATTTTACACAGAGTCTGTGTATTATTAAAGACTAATGGTGGGTGATGTTCAAAATGGAAAAACAACAGTCCTGGATTATATTTTATTTATGATATGACTTGTACCTTTTCCTTCAGTTAGATATGTTTAAATGTAAAAATGCCCCTTTAACACCATTTAAAGCTATAAAACAGAGTGTGAAATTCAGGCATATGTATAAAATTATAAACAGTTCCGTCTAGTAATGACAGTAATTCAGATATTTTCAATAAAATATAAACTACCACTAGTTTTGTAAGAGAATTGTAAATAAGGTTATAGCAATGATAGTATATAATATTTTTCACTTTTGTGCACATTTACATCCATACTCAGTCTTTAGCTTGCCTGTACACGTATATGCATATTTGAATATGTGCACAGTATACCATTTATGAAGAATGCAAACCAGAAAAGAATACAAGTAATACTTCAGGAAAAAAATTCCCAGTCATTTAACAATCTCATGGGCTTTCGTTTCCAAAAATCCTGAATTATAGGTAAGAATTCTATATGCAGAACAGATCAGTGGTTACCCAGGACTAGGGTTGACTATTAAGGGATAATATGAGAATATGTGGTGCTTTCTTTGTGGTGATATAAAAGTTTATATCCTGATTGCAGTGATAGTTACATGAATTTATACTCCATAGAACCATAATATACCACACACACACACACACACACACACACACACTTACATGTGAGACACATTGATGTAAATGTAAAAATCTTTGAAGTCTGAATAGAGTTTGAACCTGACTTAAGAGTATTGTACCAATGTCAGTTTCCTGGTTTTGACAATGTGTTATGAATATGTTAGTATTATGATTATTGGGGGAAGCTAGTTGAAGATAACATGGTAATTGTCTTTACTATTTTTGCAACTTCTTATTAGTCAAGCTATTTTAAAGTAAAAAGCATAAGAAGAGAAAAAAAGTGAAAAGTCCTGAAATCAAATTGATGCTTTCTTCATTGTTAGTTGTATGAATTTGAGCATACTGTTATTCAACTAGGTTTTCTCATCTGTAAAATTGAGATCATAGTATGATTTATATTTTATAGCATTGCTATGATTAAATCAGATAGCATGTGTATGTGCCAAATACTGTTTAGAGCATAAAGTTGAAGCTTAAAAATTGGGTTGCCTAGTTCTTTCTGTGACATTTGGTTTTTAAAGTCTCAAATGGGAAACTTGTTCAAAAAGAGAGAAGAAATGGATAGTTATATCTCAAAGCATTTTCTGAACAAGGAGGATATTCTCTATACCTTGAAAATGTCTTAGTCTTCTTAAATCATTTAGCTTCTACTTAGGTTCTTCCAAGCCAATACTGTCACAAATTATTATGTCACCAATAAGGAATCAATTCTCATTTATTTTTTTTTACTCATCTAATCAGTAGAGGCAGGGACCTAAACTTTATTGGCTTAGTTGCTTTTTAAAATGTATACTAATTTATTTAATTTATATTAATTTATACCAATTATATTTATGCTATTTTATTTATTTATATTACACTATAATGCTATACTACTATTGTATTAATTTATATTAATGCTCATTCTAAACATTTATTCAGTAGGAAATTTTTAACTAATATACATTTATTCTATTTTCTAGTCATAACTGATTGTAGTCCAAAAGAATTCAGCATTTTTGTCTTTTCAACTATCTAAAGGTAAGATAATCAAAATTGAAACTAAGAAACGTCCTACTCTGAAGTCATATCTTCTCAATTAGACTGTACATTTTTTGAGGGTAGAGACTCCATTTTATTTTCTAGGAAAAAAAAAATTAAGCACAAAGCTAATGGAACACCATTCTTCAATGGAAAGTGAAGAGGGATGGCGTCAAACATTCTTTCTTCTTTGCCATGCTTGGAAAACTTTATTTGTGAGATTCTAGTTAAAAGAATATGTGATACACACGCACATACACACACACAAATATTAATTACTCAGCCATAGAAAAGAATGAGATGTTGATATTTAAAACAAACATGGATGGACCTAAAGGGTATTATGCTAAGTGAAATAAGTCAGACAGAGAAAGATAAATACCACATGATTGCACTAATATGTGGGATCTAAAAAGCAAGCAAAGAAAATAGAAATTAAAAAAATAGACTCTTAAATATAGAGAACAAACTGGTGATTGCCAAAGGGCAGGTAGGTGAGGGCACAGGTAAAATAGATAAAGAGGATTAAAAGGTACAAACTTTTATTTATGAAATAAGTCCTGGAGATGTAAAGTATTAGCATAGGGAATATGTTGTATTGGGGCCAACTAAAGAAATTAGGAATCTGCATTTTGAAAAGATTAAAGTGGAAAGAAAATGTAAAGGAATAGACTATCAGAAAGACATGAAATGATGCTCATGTACCTTGTTCACCATGTTTCTGTATCATAGAACAAGGGAACATCCTGTGAAACTCCAAAGGAATACATTTAGGATACACAAGAACCTTTATTTTCACAACATATACTAGGGCTAAAGTATGCTTTACTGTAAGAGTTGGTGAAGCATAAGAACAAACTGATTCACAAATGTTTTGGTAAATTATAATTTTTTACCTTCTAATTTATAGACGTATATACATATATATATTATAATTATATAATTAATATATGTATATATATATAGTCTTCTATATCTTTTTTAAAAGCATTACATGAAGCATAGAATACAGTTGATTTCAAATAACAAGAGGTAAATAATATTTATGGGCAAATAAAATAAGGAAATTCTGGGCCAATTTATTTGACACATATTTATCGAGTGGCTTCTATTGAGTGTCCTGGACTATTCTGGGAACCTAAAGTGTACATAACAGCTCATATTCTTGTGCTCAAGGGCCTTATATTTGAGTTGATAGAAGAAACAGTAAACAAAGTAAGTAAAATGATTAGAAATTCTTTGGTAAAAAATAAAGCAAGAAAGAGGGATACAGTTGATGAAGATATTCACTTAGAGTATCTCGGCAAAGTTACACTGAGGTGATATTTGCATAAAGATCTGAAGTGGGTGAAGGAATAATTTATGGGAACATCTGGAGGAGTTGTCTAGACATTTCAGAAACAACTAAAAGACCATTATGAATGAAGCACAGTAATGGAGAGATGTGGGGGAGAGTAGTTGATGATGAGAACAGAAAAGTATGTAGGTCATTTTGAGGGGTAGTACTTCTCAAATTTTAATTTGCATGTAAATCACCTGGGTGGCATATTAAAATGAATTCTGATTTAAGATGCATAGAGAGTTTACATTCCATACAAACTTCCATTCAGGTGATGCTGTTACTATTGGTCTGTAGATGACACTTTGAAGAACAAAAGATTGAGACTTGTATGCCATTGTAAGGACTTTGGATTTACTTTGAGTGTTTCTGGTTGAATTGTGCCTCCTCCCCTCCACTGCCACCAAATAAATTGAGGTGGTAACCTCACTGCCTATGTATATGACTTAATCTGGAAATAGGATCTTTATAAATATAATCATGTTAAGCTAAGGTCACAGTAGATTGGAGAAGATGGGTGTTAATCTAATTACTAATGTCCTTATAAAGAGGGAAATTTGGACAGAGACACACAGTAAAGAAAGCCATGTAAAGATGGAGGCAGAGTTTGGAATGATGCGGTTGCCTGACCTAGAACACCAGAGATTGGTGTGTCACCACAGCTAGGATGAAACAAAGAATCATCTTCCCCTGGAGACTTTAGAGAAAGAATGCCCCTCCTGATTACTTGATTTCAGATCTGGGATTGTGACAGAATAACCTTCGTTGTATCAAGTTACCCAGTTTGGGTAGCAGCCAACAGCCTCAGGTGCCCTGAATGAAATAGAGGAATTTAAGGAATATATAATAAAGGAATTTAAGAAGAGTGGCTTGATCTTACATAAAAACAAAACAAAACAAAACAACCAACTCATCTTGGCTGTGGAGGTGAGAATAGGCAGAAGGGCGTGTGGGCAGCACATAAGCAGGGGACCAGTTGGGAGGCTAGAGCAGGAAACCTAACTGGATATGGAGACATCAGGTTGGAATCAGTGTGGTAGTTATGATCTCATGTAACCTATGTGAACACTGGAATGTGCATTGAAATTCAACATCTTCAGAGTATTATATACAGACTGTTTGCTCATAATAATGACATTTACTTATTTTACACCATCAGATTATATGTGGTAAGCTTCCAACTATGTCTGGTTTGACACAGTGCACTGATACGGTACCTATTCTGATTGTATTTCAGCTACTGTCACACATAGCTGATGCTACATTACCATATTGATAGCAACTCACCAGTTCTATTTTCTAAACCTCCTACATCAGTTAAATCATATCTATTTATTAAAAAAATTAACATTAGCTCCCTCTGAGGCTACACTTTGTTCAGATGAGTTTCTTTATCTCATCCTATGCCAAGGTTTATCAAGATTCTCTACGTTTAATTACTTCTGTATAGAGATTTCGACCAACATATTTCCTGTTATATAATTAAATGCATCTCAGAAGTGTGGCCCCTGGACCATTAGCATTAGCAACACCAGGCATTTGTTGAAATACAGATTATCAAGTGGCCCACAGACCTACTTAATTGGAGGTAAGGCCCAGGAATCTGTGTTTTCACAAGCCCTCCAAATGACTCTGAAGTGTGCTAAAGTTTGGGAACCACTGTTGAGGTTAGTTCAGTCATCAAGAAATAGCATAGGTATGGATGTGTACATCTTATGAAGCTTACTTACTACCTTTTGGTTTCCTAAAAAGAATGCATCGATAAACAGGCCTATCTTAGGTCCCATTAAATGGATTGTGCTATTAAATATTAAAATGCTTCCCTTGTATGAAGTTGTAACTGCCAGTCTATTCCAAGGTGTGTGTGTATATATGTATGTGCATATATGTAATACACATGTATATATTTATATATACATATATACACGTGTATATATACATATATATATACATATATATATTATGAGCATAAACTTGAGCATGTCTCAAACATGCAAAGAAATAATCCAACACATTAAGAAAAAATTTGCATTGAATCAGAAACTTTCTCTGTCTTATGCTTAAAAAATCTATATTTGAAGATGTATATGAAAAACAGAAATAAAATAAATGGTTTAAACATTCATTTATATGTTATTATATGATATTAAATCAACATATGGCCAAAATTACAACCATGAACTAAATTCTAAGCCTAATGGAACTTTTTTCCCCTTTCTTTTTTGCACCTGCTTAATGGACATGACCCTTAGCAGCTCTATCAATAATAGAAATAATAGCCCTTCTATTCATTTAATCATCAACCCTCTCACAAAGGCTCTGTGAAATTGTAGGTATTACTGACTTTGATTCTTCCTGGGGTTTGTTGCCTTCTGGTTGCATATGTGATACTCAGTTACAGTCACTCCTTGGGAGGGTCACTTAGTAATTCAAGCCCATAGTTTCAAAGAAGATTTGTTTTTTCCCACTAAAGAAAGACTAAGGCAGGAGAAGAATTGAAAGTAAATTGCCCATTTTAAATGCAGCAAGAACCTCACAACACAACACAGGAAGAACAAGGTCCACTGGCCAGTGGGCTGCAAAGGTGGGCCTGGTGGTACAGCACCGTCTGCCCTTTCCCGTGGCTTCTAGCTTGCAGTCATGCTCACATTGTCTGGTAAAAATCTCCTTGGGGATGAGGTCTGGCTTCAACTGCTGCTGCTCAGTTATGGTCTCCTGTGCCATATGATATCTCCAGGCCCTCTGGAATAATAAAGACACTTTCAATCTTACCTCACACTGTGAATAGCTGAGAATCATATGGTGGTAGTAATTGGGAAAAATGACTCAAACACTTTCAAAATTTGCAGAGTATTTATTGTCGATTTGGGGACCCCTGCTTTTTAAGTGTTTTGGAATACTTTTTAAAGCAACTATTCTCTCTGGCTATTGAGCTGTGACAAGCTTGCTGTTTTATTATTTATTTATTTATTTATTTATGTCAGAGTTTGGAAGGGAGAAGAGTGGAGAAAAGATCAAATTGAAAGAAAACTCTATATGAATAAGTTTTTATTAGTTAAAACATTTAATGTATTTTAACTACAAAAGTAGCAATTTCAGGTTCTATCTATATATAAGGAGAATAGGAGCTTACTTTAGAAATTAAGATATATTATAGAAAGAAACAAATTTTATATATTTCTGGTATTCTTGAGATTGTGCCTGACATCCATATCCAACAATATATTCATTTTAAAATTTATTGTTGTTATTCTGTTTGTATAAAAGATTGTCATCCATAGGGTGGCCAGGTTTTTTTTTTTTGTTTTTGTTTTCTTCTGTATCCATAAATAATCAGATAAGAAATAGACTTAATCATTGTTAAAGAAATTAATTAGGCTATAATTAAGTACCAAAAATACACTGATTAACAAGATGATTTATTACCAGAACTGGCTACCAGTGATATTTTCAGCTTAAGTTGAGAGGTTCTTGAAATTTGAGAAATTATTTCAAGCTATAGTAACCTCTTTTGAGGGTTTAAAATATTTTATTCTTAGCATCTGGAGATTGTTCTATTATTTTTGCCTCTTTCAGATATTGTTCTAGGATTTAGAATTTCTCTGTTCTCAACTGAATGCAAAAACATTTTATCTTAGAATAAGAAACAACATTGGGAAATAAAAACTAATAAGATACAGTACTCACTCTTAGGGAACTATGACACTTATTTGGAAACATAGGAGGCATTCTACCAGAATGTTCCATCTTTAAAGATTCAGATGAAATGTCACCATTCACGTGAATGTTTTCCTGATGTGACAGAATTTTTTATCTTTACCAGTGTGGTAGCAATACTGCATTAGAACATTGAACATTATCTACTTTTATCTGCACAACCACCCTTCTATGAACTTTCAGGGAAGGATCTGTGTTTTCTGATTTATTTTTAATGCTATGAGTAATGGTAGGGATGGTCTTTGTGCAGAAACATGTTAAAAACATGTTTGTAATTGTGATATTTTATTTTATTTTATTACTTTATTTTATTTTATTTTATTTTATTTTATTTTATTTTATTTTATTTTATTTTATTTTTTGAGAGAGAGTGTGCACAAACAAGGAAGAGGCAGAGAGAAAGAGAGGGAGAGAGAGAATCTCAAGCAGGCTCCATACCCAGCATGGAGCCAAACATGGGGCTTGATCTCACAACTGGAAGACCATGACCTGAGCTGAAATCAAGAGCTTAACTGACTGAGCCACCCAGGTGCCCCTATAATCAGGATCTTATATATACATGTGAATAAAGACAAAATTAGACACATTGCACAGGTAAGCATTGCCTGCGGTATTGGAAATAGCATGTTAAAAGGTCATCATATACTCAGAATCTTCTAGAATTGAAAGTATCTTGGAAATAATTTCTTTCAATTTTCTTGGATTCCCCAGATAAAATGGAAGTTTAGAGAGGCTAAGTAATTTTCCCTAAGATGCAAATTTAGTTGTTGGCATGTTATATGTTCCTTAACACAAAAACTATTGAGTTAATGGTAAGGCAATTATATCATACAAATGTCTGGTAATATCGTTCAGCAATTAAGCATTAGGTTAATAACACTTTAATAAATTTTACTTAAAAGCAATATATTGTTAGCACAATCATTCCTTTCTTAAATATGCCTCTTTTGTACAAGTAGAATCATATTTTTGCTTTGGCTTCAAAGTTAACAAAGCTGGTTTAGACATTGGCTTCTTACATATAAAATGGGAGGGAGTAAATCTGCATGTGTGTACACAAGTGTGTGTGTGTGTGTGTGTGTGTGTGTGTGTGCGCGTGTGCGTGCGCACGCACGCACGCACGACTGTATACTTTGGATAACCTTTTAGAAAATGCCTGAGGCATAGTTTGTAACATCATCACAAAAAAATCAATACAACAGACTGCATAGGAAATGGCATTATGTGTATCAGAGCCATATGTGTCCAAGAAGGTGGACAAAGAGAGTTATCATTGCAAGCTACTGCCCAGCAGGATGGCTTTTGCAAGGATATGCATGACACGGCTTTTTTTCTTCCCCTGTGAACAAAGAACTTGTCACCTCCCCAGCACATTCATTCTCCTCTGCATGGAGTTATGTGGCCCATGCTGACTTTCGGACCTTGACCTGCAAAAATTCCCTTTGGAAATGCCTTTCATTTAGATTATTTTTGAGAGAAGCTGGCAAAGCTGAATTAAATAGTGAATCACAGGCATTGTAACAGCTTACTATTTCTTTTATATAAGAAAGATGTCTTATCTTGAAAAAAGGCTATATGCTTAAATAATATTGGCTTTGTCTTTCTCCTCTTAATTATCATGTGTTCAATATTCATTAGAAAGCAAATTTTTATGAATATTTTTTTAACTGAGAGTTTTGAGAGAGCATATTCAACACCTTTCCAAATCCAAGTGAATATCTTCAATAAATTTATTTACTTATTCAGTTTTCTTTGAGGCCCAACAAGTTGCCAGATATTGTCATATCCCTAATATGTATATATATACATGAAGACCTAAAGATGTTAAGAAAGTTTGAGCTGCTTTGAATATTGTCATTAGAAATTTTCAAATGGTTAAGATTTGGGGTGCCTGGGTGGCTAAGTCGGTTGACTGAGGTCATGATCAGTTGACTCAAGTCATGATCTCACTGTTCTTTAGTTTGAGCCCCATGTAGGGCTCTGTGGTGACCGCTTAGAGTGTGGAGCTTGCTTTGCATTCTCTCTCTCCCTCTCTACTCCTCCCCCGCTCATGCTCTGTCTCCCTCTGTCTCTCAAACATGAATAAACATTATTAAAAAATTTTTAAAATCAAATAGCTAAGGTTTCCTTTTTTTTTTTTTTTTTTTTTTTTGGCAAGACTGCTTCATAGATGGCCTTGGGAACTTCCATCAGAGGGCACATAATGCCACATTCTTCTCTTAATGATGTTAGCAGCAAGTGATCAATGCCTTGATTTGTTAATTCATCAGGCACTGCAAAATCATGGAATTCTAATTATATCATTCCTTCTTCATTTATTAGTTGGATTACTTTTATGAACAGAAACTTGCCCTCATCAAGTTTTGATTATCCTTATGTATTCTTTCCGGGGGAAAGACAGGATAAATGATTGTTTTCATTTTCATTTTCTAGTTTTCACAATACTGATTTGGTTTCCTAACATCTTTTCAATTTGACTACTAAGTATTTTTTTTAATACCATCATGAACTAATGTAATTAGATATATTTAATGTGTTTTAACTCATTGCATTTATTATCGGTCCCCAAATGTTTCTGTCTGGACAGTGGGTCCTTTGCTAGACCCTAATAGTCTTTGATGGCTTCCTTAATTTCTGGTATGACAAGATATGCCAGACTAATTTAGTGTATATCTTTATCAGATGCCATTTCCCCTAGGAAATTCAGTTCTAAATTTTAGTAAGAAACCATACTTAATGGTAAAAATCTGTATACTCATACTCATTGTGACTGAGTGGTCATGTTTCTAGGCATTTTCAGTAAACACACATATATGGTGTGTGATTGTATACATATACATGCATCTTCTGCTTTATAATATATAAATCTGATTTCTGATTTAGGATAAGAGGATTTTTATTCGAATTACTCATTTAAAGTGTATCGAATTTCTTCTAAGACAAAATACTGTGTTTTTTTAAAAAAATGTTTTAACATTTATTTTATTTTGAGAGAGAGACCAGAGCACGAGGAGGGGAGGGGCAGAGAGAGACAGGGACACTGAATCCTAAGCAGGCTCCAGGCTCTGAGCTATCAGCACAGCTGGGCTCCAGCTCATGAAGGAGTTCATGACCTGAGCTGAAGTCAGACACTTAACCCACTGAGCCACCCAAGCGCCCCACAAAAGACTGTGTTTTTAGTGTTACGAATATAAATTCTATTTGCTTTTTTCCACCCTACACCAACAGCATTCACAGAGTACAATACCAATGTTACCACCAAATATATAATTACTAAAAGCAACTCAAGTTTGTTTTTCCAATTGTTTCAGTTCCTACCGAAGGGTATATCCCACTAAAGATACACAATCAAATTATCATGTCTTAAAATTAATTGGAATAGTTTTTCTCTTTATACTTTATGCCACTAACTGTTTATACAAGTTCACTTGTTTCGTATTATTCTTGGTTTTCAGAGACTGCTTCATTAAATTCCATTTTGTTTTATGATTAGGTGGAATATTTACATTGTTCTTACATAAAATTTGTAAAACAATGTTTATTCAAAGAAAGGTAGTTCCTGTCTTCACATTCACTCTACCCTATTATCTTTCTCTCATTATATGTAAACATTTTCAACAAATTTTATGGCTTATTCATTTGCATTTTTTAATACTAACAGGCACACACATTGTTCTTCAATTGTATCCTTACAATTTAAGATCAATTGCAGCACATTGCATGCATGTGTATTTTGCTTTTTTTTTGTAACAGTATATATAAAGAGATCACCACGTAGCAATGTTTAGAGGAATTCCTCATTTCTTTTTCAACTACACATTACTGCACTTTGTGGATATAAATAATTTATTCAACTAATTCTCTATGATGGATATTTGATTTGTTTCCAGGGTTTTTTTGTTTGTTTGTTTGTTTGTTTGTTTGTTTTTAGTTACTTATAGAATGATGGGAAAAAATTCTTGAATAGACTACACTCTCATTTAGCCTCTGGAGCTATCACATTACTGGAGAATCAGATGAATGAGGGTCGTGATAAACAGTTTTCAAGAGCATAATCAGTAAAACAAACATTGTGGGAAATGCCATAGAACAAATGACATGAATTCCTCAACCACAAAGATAAAAATGTAAGGAAAAATAAGACGGAGACCTAGATTAAAAGAAGATTGAGATATTTAGTAGTTGTAATGTATGAGCCTTTTTTTGGATCCCAATTAAACAAACTTACAAGAAACAGTTGTGGACTGTATATTTGATGATAATGAAGAAATTATTTTTAATGATTTTAATTATATTATATAATTAATTATATTAATTATTTAATTAATTAAATATAATTTAATTACTGAACATTACATACTGAACATTTACTGATGAAATAATATATCTGAGATTTGTTTCAAAATAATATTGGAGGGTGGAGTTTGGCGCCAGTATAGATGAAACAAGATTAGCCCAGACTTGACAAATATTGATGCTGGCTGAGGAGTATATGGTGGTCCATTATACTATTCCTTTTGTCCTTTATATCTTTTAAGTTATCTATATAGATTTTTAAGAATTCAAGTAGCTTTAATTGATTGGATATTGCTTTCCAGGATAGCATTGTCTTAAAATATAGGTATAGTGTAATTTTCTCTAAAGATTCTGAGACTCTACATATTAACAAAATTATTGGCTTTTAAAATATAAAATGTGATTTAATGCATATTTTACATGCAGGACCTATTCTATTTTAGTTTCTGGATATCATAATGAATGAAGTGCTGTCTGGGATGCTTATTAGTATATAAAAACAGGAAAAGTGAACAAATAAGGATTATGGAAATACAAATAAATGTGCATGTGAAAATAAAGTGTTCATAGATCCCTCCCGCCATTTTATCACAATTTCTCCCTTCCTCGGAGTAAAAAGTGCTGTGAAAGTCAAGTCTTGTACAAATTTTGTAAGCCATAGGTGACTTTGAAGCTGCAGCTAGGCAGAGAAACCCAACTGTAGTAGCCATACTCAAAAAAGGATGACAGAGAAGTTGAATGAAAAAGTGTGTAGAGAAGGAAGAGTACAAAGCACACAGTGATGCGATACAGTACATCAGTGACTTCTAAAGGACCTACTTCTGGATTGTTGGATGATTTGCACAAATAATCTTAAAATAGAGTAGAATAAATGACAGAGATCAATTGGGGTAGATATTGGGAAATTGCTTTCAGTAGAGTTTAAGTAAATGTAATATTATTTAAGTAAATGTAATATTAGTATTTGAGAGGCTAGAAATTTCATAGTTTCAAAGGGCCTTATCAGAACATCATGGAACAGAGATGAGTAATAAAGAGGGGATATATCTGTACTTGGGTAACTCAAAACTTACTTTCCTCTTCTTCCCGATTATGCATTGTTTCTTCTCATGTTGATTATAGAGAGTTTACTCTTCAAAATAAGGTCATTTATGCTTTGAAATTTTACCTATCACCAAAGAAAAGGGAAGTGGAGAGGCAGGAAGTCAGAAATTATTGAGTTTGTGGGTTGAACTCCAAGATCCACAGATGTAGGGAACCTGTTTGATTTTATATACCATTACTATTACTTTTTAACAAGTTTTTTTTTTTTTAATTCTTAGGGAGTGCACAAGTAGGCTAGAGGGACAAAGGGAGAGGGAAAGAGAATCATAAGCCAAGAGCCTGACATGGGGCTCGATCCCACAACCCTGGGATCAAGGTCTGAGCTGAAATCAAGAATCAGACACTCAACCAACTGAGCCACCTGTGTGCCCCTGATCTTATATACCATTATATCCTGAACATCCAACCCAGAATCTGGGTTATAGCAGACCTGCAATAAGTTCTGTTGCCTAAGTGAATGTGTGCATAAATAGGATGAAAGTGGAAATTAGGTGAAGGAAACAAATAAGGAAAAACAAATAAATAGTTGCAAGCATTAATTACCTGACTAGCTAGCCCTTCTTTTGTTAATGTAGGTCTCAGAGCATAAATGCTCATTAATATTCTCAGAATGGTTTGCCACCTGTGACCTTGATTTTAATTTTTTAAACTTTCTTGCCTTTGCAGAACACCCAAAGAGTGAAGCACTTCTTGAATCATGTTTGCTTACTTTCATAGAGGCAAATTTACCTTAATCATTCACTCATTCATTTATCTGTGAATTTTTTTTCTATTTATACCTGACTCTGAGAGTTTTGTAATTATATAGTAATATGAAGATATGCAATCAAATGAAGATGGTATTTAAAATAAATCTGTTTTTACTTATATAGAAGTATTTTTATGAGTCAGGGGAGAAAAGAAATCAGAATAACCATATCCAGCACTTTGGGCAATACAAGTATGGAAAGATTTTGTATGGGAAATGAATCTAGAAACTTTAGGAGGTGGCTTAGTTATTTCTAGCACTTCTAGAACCTTAAATCAGTTTTCACTACTGGAAATAAGTCCCTATAAGACAGACGGAGCCTGTGAACATACAGTGAGAACGTATCTTCCCGTGTTGTGAGAAATCTGTTATAAAGTAAATACTGACAAAAACCAATAAATTCCAGATACTGAGGTTATACCCATAGAATTTACATCTGTTGAATGAGGAGAATGAGGTAGCAGCTTCTTATTTAATATCAAAACTATGTTCATATATTATTCAACAAATATTTACTGGATATATACTATGTGCCAGGTAGTTTTCAAGATGCTGGAGGCACAATGGTGAACAAGATAAAAAGGTCCTTGGTATAATTTTAGTGTGATTCTAATTTTGGATTGTAGGATTTAGTGGGATGGAGAAGACAAATAAGAAATGTGGTAATTTCAGGTAATGAGTGTTATGCTTAAAATAGAGTAGAATAAATGACAGAGATCAATTGGGGAAGATATTGGGAAATTGCTTACAGTAGAGTATTCAATTAAGGATGGTCTCTAAAGTTTTTTGTTGTTGTTGTTTTGTTGTTTTATTTTTTTAGCTGAATCTAATGAGATAAGTGTCTCACTATTTAAAGATATAGGGAAACACATGTTGACTAGAATGTGAATGAGGCTGAGCAAGGTTTCTGCTTCAGAGATTTTGCATTTGTTCTTTCCTCTGTCTATAAATGATTTAAAATTTGAGAGTAGACAAGACTCCAGCATGAAAAGTCTTTTAGTATATGGTGAAGAATCTTGTTTTTATTTAGAATCTGAGGGCATGTCACTGAAAAAAATTTAAGACAAAGAGTGATTTGAGCTACTTTTTATTTTTCAGAAACAATTTGGCCTACTGTGTGGAAAATGGATTGAATGGACCTGGTGAAATGATACAGGAGCCCATTTCACTGACCAGGTGAGAGGAGTGGGATAGCAGCTCAGAGTGAAATAGACATCTTGTGCATATATTTTGGAGATAGAACAAAAGATATTTATGAATTGTTTTGACGAAGGGTCAGGGTGGCGGATGTGGATTGAGGCAATATGATAATGGTTCCATATTGAATTATGTGATGGAGGTATAAACAAATAGTTGTTAGAATGAGTTTATAATCTATATTATAGGAAAAATGCATTTATCTTCAATAAGAAAGGCAATATGGGAAGGGCATCTGGGTGGCTCAATTGATTAAGCATGGGACTCTTGATTTTGGGCTCAGGTTCTAATCTCACGGTTCGTGAGATGGAGCCTGGTGTCAGGCTCTGCCTCGGCAATGTGAAGCCTGCTTGAGATTTTGTCTCTCCCTCTCTCTGCCCCTCCCCTGCTTGCTCTCTATCTCTCTCACAAAATAAATGATGGGGGGTGGGAGGGAGGGCAGGGTGGGTGATGGGTATTGAGGAGGGCACCTTTTGGGATGAGCACTGGGTGTTGTATGGAAACCAATTTGACAGTAAATTTCATATATTAAAAAATAAAAAAATAAAAATAAAAAAATAAAAAAAGAGAAAAAAAAATAAAAAAAATAAATAAAAATTAAAACTTAAAAAAAAAGAAAGGCCATATGGGAATATTACTGGTTCCCTTGAAATTAAACTGGGTATTAGTGTCCCACCCCAACTGAATTTCAGTTAAACATTTTAATTTAAGTTTCTATTATATGTAAGACTCTGCTCTAGAGGTTACAAATAGATTTCCGGCTAAAGAATATTAATATTTTCAATGCGACAGATGATGTTTTAAATTCTTTACCTGTTAACTCATGTAATACTCTATGCCTTAGACATTTGTACTGCTATTATTACCCCTATTATATATGAAGGAACTGAAATGTGGAGAAGTTCAGTGAACTTCCAAAATCCCTCAGCTGTCAGTGGTGGAGCCAGAACTTAACCTAGGCCATTTTTCCCTCAAGCATGGCATAATAATGCCTCTCACATAACAAGATTAAGAATAGCCCACTTTTACATCATGCTTCAAGACTCTTCTACATGTGTTAACTTAGATTCTCTCACTTTATTCCCATCTTTTTTTTAATGTCTGTTTATTTTTGAGAGAGAGAGAATAGGGGAGGAGCAGAGAGAGAAGAATACAGAGGATCCCAAGTAGGCTCTGCACTGACAGCAGAGAACCCAGTGCAGGGTTTGAACTTACAAACCATGAGAGGAAGTCTGATGCATAACGGACTGAGTCACCCAGGAACCCTTCACTTTATTCTCATCTAATCCTGTTAATAGCCAGGACATATCTGTGTATGTGAGATGTCATTTGTCAAGCTAATGTTTTTTTGATTTCCCACTCTGTAATGATTGTTTCAATTATACCCAGGATGAAATGTTGCAACCCTCAAACTTAACATTCTGAGCCTGAATTTCCTCTAGGTAGTTATGTGAAGTTAGCAAGGTATAACCTCCTCAGATTTCCCTTTCTTGGACAATAAAATGGAAGATATATTAAATGTTACTAGTGACTGATTCATAAACAGAAATTGATTTTTAACAAAAATTAGTTGGTCAAGCAAAGTAGCCAGATACAAAATAAAAAACAAAAATCAATAACTTTTCTCATGAATAGCAACAAGCAAATTAGAAAATGTAATAATAATAATAATGAGAGCATTACTTCTTTCACATTGGTAACAGAAACTCTTAAAATTCAGCAAAGGGGTGGCCTAAAAATCCTAGCAGTTTTAGTATACTATTATGGAGAAAGTTTTCAGATGTTAGTAAAGGGCACACAAAAAGACCTGAATAAATGGAAATCTTTACTATGTTTACAAAAGGGAAAGCTCAACATTGTCAAGATCAAGATGCTGATTCTCCCTAAATGCATCTAAGTGGTAGTTTCAGTTATGATTGTTATAAGGGTCAACAAACAGTTTAAAAAATTAATATTGAAGCATAAGACTAGCAATGAAAGAAACTTTATAAAGAACAAAGAAGAGTGATTTATTCTACCACATAACAGTAGATTGTAAAGCTGTGGAAATTAATAGTATGGAATCTTGGCTTATGAGTGAGTAAATAACAGAATAAAAAGTCCAGATATAAGTATATGTATGTATGTGTATGTGTATATATTTTGTATATATTTTTGTACTCATAATTTTATTTATATTTTCATAATTTATTCATTAAGCTCAAGTAGGACACACACACACACACACACACACACACACACACACACACACACTCATACACACACACACAAAGGAAAAATACCAAAACTAATGGGAAAGAAAACAATTCAATAAATGTCAAGAATGCTATTATTTTTTTAAAGTTTATTTATTGTGAGAGAGAGAGAGAGAGGGAGAGAGAGCATGAGCAAGGGAGGGACAGAGAGAGTGAGAGAGAAGATTCTAAGCAGGCTCCATACTGTCAGTGCAGAGCCTGAAGTGGGGCTTGAACTCATAAACTGTGAGATCCTGACCTGAGACAAAATCAAGAGTCAGATGCTTTACCAACAGGGCCACCCAGGCACCCCTATCCTATTATATTTTTATGTTATAATAATAGCCTTCTTGGGGCACCTGGGCGGCTTAGTTGGTTGAGACTCAGACTCTTGATTTTGGCTCAGGTCAGGATCTTACAATTTGTGGGATTGAGCCCTACATTGGGCTCTGCTCTGACAGCACAGAACTTGCTTTGGATTCTGATTCCCTCTTTCTCTGCCCCTTCCCTGTTCATGCTCTATTTCTCTGTCTCAAAATAAATTAAAAAAATAAACATTAAAAATATAATAATATAAAATTAATTCATACCTCATATCATATAAAACTAAAATCTAAATAAATTTTAAGCATAAGGAAGCAAACAACAGAAGATAATTAGGGAAATGCAGATTAAAACAGGAATTCCCTTAATCTTAGAAAAATGTAAACAGTTGATAAAGGCAGTCATTTGTGGACTTGTGGGGAAAAGGGCTTCTCACACACTAAAAAGGGAATGTAAATTTAAATAGGCATTTTAGAAAGCAATTTGCCATTATTATTTGAAACAAAAATTGCACTGACATCAAGTAGGTAATTTCCCTTCTAAATATATATCCTTGACAAACAAAGGAAAGGAGGAAAAAAAGAGACTATATACAGACTTTTTTTATTGCAACATTAATTGCAAATCAAGATTGTTGGATATGAATTAAAAATCCTTTTGTAGGAAATGACTAAGTGATAGGAATATATCTACCTTGAAATTCTACAAAACACTTAAAGGGAATGAACTAGACCTATAGGTATTAATGTTGTGATTTCTTTAACATATATTTTGGGCTAAGAATGAAAGCAACTTTTAAATACTCATTACAGGAAGATGTAATTTTGTAATTTATGTAAAAAAAATGAACATACAAAGAACACTGAGTATTTATTATGGTTTGGTAAACAAAGACATGATAAACATCCAGTGATGAAATACAAAAGAGAACAATGACCTGTGTAATTGTGGTCCAGAAGGAATTTCCTCTCCTATTAGAACCGGTGGAAGATCCACACATGCTGGCATGGCTGCTTCTAGCCTACACTGTTGGATTCCCAAAATATCTCTTTTCTGTGCTTCAATCAGTGGATCATCACTTCTAAGAGTCTGCATTGAAAACTAAATTTCAAACTGTGAGGCAATTTTAGGTCCAGGAGTGTTGCCATCAGATGGGTCTGGAATGTATCAGGAGACTGTATTTACTTGCTGTCTTATATCCTTGATCTCCACGTATGTCTTGGCATATTTGTTTTCTGGTTTATAGTAAACTGAAGTAAAAGCAATCTATGCCAAGTATCATTTTTTTTTCCATTTTTTTCTATCTCCAGGCTGTATAACAAAATACCACAGACTGGGTAGCTTATAAACAACAATAATTTATTTCTCACAGTGCAAGAGGCTGGGAAGTCCATGATCAAAACACCTGCAGTTGTGTCTAGTGAAAGCCAAGTTCATGATTCATAGATGGCCATTTTCTCACTGTGTTGTCACATAGTGGAAGGGGGCAGGGGATCTCCCTTTTCTCTCTTTTAGGAGAGCACTAATTCCATTCATGAAAGCTCTGCCCTCATGACTTTTCCACCACTCACAGTTTCCATCTCCAAATACAGCCACATTGGGGATTGGGTTTTAACTTAAGAATTTTGACGAGACATCATATTCAGCCTACAGCAATAACTAGATCACTTTTGTGATCTGGTCTATCTATCTCTATTTATTTTAAATTGCTTTAAGAGGTCTGGAAAGATGAACACCAAAACCATAACAGTGGTTACCTTTGGTCATGGGAGATGAATGGAAGAGGGGGCTGAAAAGCAAAGGTATAGTCTTTGATAAAAACTATCTTTGATTTTGTATATTTTGCTGTACTGTTTTCACTTTTTATTTTGAAATACTTATAAATTCACGGGAGACTGTGAAGATAGTACAGTGAGCTTCTATGTTCCTTCTACCAGTTTCTCCCAATGATTCCTTGACATTAAAAAAATGTTTATTTATTTTTAGAGAGAGAGAAAGAGTGAGAGAATTAGTGTGTGTGTGAGGGAGAGAGAGAGAGAGAGAGAGAGAGAGAGAGAGAGAGAAGGAGGGGCAGAGAAAGAGGGAGAGAGAGAATCCCAGGCAGGCTCCATGCCCACTGCAGAAGCCCCACTCAGGATTTGATCCTACCAACCATGAGATCATGACCTAAGCTGAAATCAAAAGTCAGACACTTAACCAACTGAGCCACTCAGGCATCTCTTAATTCTCTATTCTTAATCATTACCAATTCATTAGATATTGTACACAAAAGTGAGAAAAAACATTGATGTGTGCATATAGTTGTGCAATATTCTAAATTGTTTTTTCCCACATACATAATTGCTGAATTGAATCATATATAAATATTGAAGATATTTCCATTTTGCCTTCCAGAAATGTATCAATTTAAATTCTTATTTGGAGTCTAATAGAGCGTTTCATTGGAACCACAAAGGTCCTGCAAACTTTATTTTTAACTATTTCAGTACTTAGTAGTGTCCAGAGCATAGCAGACACTCCAAAAATATTCATAGAAGAAATAAGGACATGAAATAATTTACCAAATTTAAATGCAAAAAGAATAACCTCTCTTAAACCTTTTTTTCCCTATGACTGGTAACAAAAGGCACAATAGTCCTTTTGTCTTATAATTGGAACTTGCTTTTATTCCTATGAAATTTCTTACATTTTTCCCATTAAACTATACTTCTGTCTCCCATTGACTCTTACATCAATTCTGTGTTAAAAATAATAACTTGTCTGTTATAGACTGTTAATCTTCCCCAGTTTTTAACTTCACTTTAAATTTTGTCTCATATATTGTTAATATAAAATGATTTTCACCTTTGTGTAATCAAAATTTAACCCTTTCCTATATTTCTATTTTTGGTTTTTTGGTTGGTTAATCCTAACAAATATGAAAACAGTAAATACTCACTTGATCTAAGCTAATTTCTTTGTAATTATCATTTTAATTTAACTTTTGATTGGATATGTTAATATAGAGCTCAAACTATTTTCCTCAGTTAGTTAGTGTCATATTCAAACACTATTTGTTGAATAAAATTTTCTTTCTCCCCTCATTTGAAGAGTGATTGTGAAGAATGCTGAATTATGACACATATAAGAACTGTACCTGGGGTTTTTTTTTCTTGCAATTTTTTTAGTAGTCTCAACTTATCTTAATATCTTAGCATTATAAGATATTTTAATATCTGGCGGTGATATCCACACACATAATCTTATTTTGAAAAATTGACATTTCAGTTAACATTTAGAAACATATAAAATTCAACAAAACAGGCTTCATGTTATTTGTGATTTCTTATTTTTCCTCATAATTAAATCCCAATGACTGCGTCTTTAAGTTTAGTATATTCTTTTGATAGATGCTGAGTAAAATGGTATTGAGGCATCTAACCAATAATTACTTCTTCCTCACTCCCTTTCCCAAAGAACTAAGAGACTATAAGGGAGAAGGCAATTGGAAATTAGAGAGGTAGAACAGGAATATTTATTAGTGAGAAACTTTGAAAAATTTCTTCAAATTAAGGAGGTAGAGTACTACCCACATGAAGAGGTAACCTACCCAGGAATTAACTATAGAAGGCATCGATCTAAATACACTTACTTAGGCAGAAGTTCAGGAAAAAGGAGCAAACGAGGATTGAGATAGTATTTTTTGGTGTTGAGTTGTATGAGTTATGTAATTTGGATATTAACCCTTTATCAGGTATGTCATTTGCAAATATGTTCTTCCATTCCATAGGTTGGCTTTCAGTTTTGTTATGGCTTCCTTTGCTATGCAGAAGCTTTTTATTTTGATATAGTCCCAATAGTTTATTTTTGCTTTTGTTTCCCTTGCCTCAGGAGGCTTATCTGGAAAAAAAGTGGCTATGACTAATGTCAGAGAAGTTTCTGCTTGTGTTTCCTTTCAGGATTTCTATGGTTTCAGCTCTCACATTTAGGTTTTTAATCCATTTTGAATTTATTTTTTATGTATGGTGTGGTCCAGTTTCATTCTTTTGCATGTTGCTGTTAAGTTTTCTCAACATTATTTGCCGACAAGACTGTCTTTTTCCCAGTGGATATTCCTTCCTAGTTTGTCAGAGATTAATTGATCATGTAGTTGTGAGTTAATTTCTGGGTTATCTATTCTGTTCCATTGATCTATGTGTCTATTTTTGTGCCAGTACCATAATGTCTTGATTACTACAACTTTGTAATATAACTTAATGTCTGAAATTGTAATTCATCCAGGTTTACTTTTCTTTTTCCAGATTGCTTTGGCTATTCAGGGTCTTTCGTGGTGCCATACAAATTTTAGGATTGTGTGTTCTAGTTCTGTGAAAAATGTTTATTTTGATAGAGATTGCATTAAATGTGTAGATTGATTTGGGTAGTATACACATTTTAGCAATATTTGTTTTTCCAATCCATGATCATGGACTATATTTCTATTTCTTTGTGTCATCTTTAGTTTCTTTCATCAGTGTTTTATAGTTTTCAGAGTACAGGTCTTATACCTCTTTGATTAGGTTTATTCCTAGGTATCTTATTATTTTATGGTGCAATTATAAATAAGATTGTTTCAAAAAAACATTTTTGAAGTAATGGAAAAAAGTATGATCATGATCAATAGTTTGTACAAACACTTAAAAAAATCCAAGGTAAGAAAATAAAAGTGACTTATTTATCCAAAAGAGTTTGTGAAGAATTAAAATTATTATAAAACATGGATAAAATGAAGCAGTAAATCTAACAAATCAGTCACTAGACAGTATTCTATTCTTGTAGGTTCTTGTTGGATATGATGAACAGTGACTAATTAGTTGGTAACTATTGTGCACTAGTATTATAATACAAAACCCTGTGAGCAATTTTAAACTTCCTTGCCAAATGAAAATTATCTGTTAGCATTTTATTTCAACAAATGAAATGTGTTTGGAATGATTGTAAAATGTCCTTCAGCAATAGTTGTGGTCAGTCACATGACTACAAGGTGATGACAAAGCTGTACACTTTTTATGAACATTATCAAGTAGGCAGCATATGTCTAATGTGTTCTATTACCTTGTCCTCATCAGAGAAGAAGACTGCATTCAAAGTCCTTGAGGTTATTGACAGGTTTTAGTATTTTATAATAATAGACTTTCTTTTGCACTTGAAGTATTATACACACATGCCTACTCCTTCTTTAAAGATAATAAGTTTAATGAGATAATCTAGATAATCTACCTATTCTAAAAACAGTTCAAATCTTGAAACATTGCTACAACACTTTAAAGACTGAAATATATTTTCAAATACATGGTAGATGCAGCCTATACATCAATGAAATACACATCGATGAAATGCAAACAATTTAGTGAAAAAAATTAATGTTTATTTATTTGAGAGAGAGAGAGAGAGAGACTGTGTCAGTGCAGAACCTGATGCAGGGCTCGAACTCACAAACCACGGATCATAACCTGAGCAAAATTCAGACACTTAACCGACTGAGTCACCCATGTTGAAAAATTTGATAAAGCTCAGATAGTATACTTTAAACTACAAGCTACATTTTTAGAACAATTTTGAAAAAGAAAAGAAAGAAAGTATAGGCTTCTGATATGGATGTATATAGAAGTTCTTTTGTATTTACATTTTTTAGGTAAAGAATTTTAAGGGAATTAAGTAAAAATTAGTCAAATCCAGTAAAGGATTAGAAAATCAAGGAATGGAACTGTTAGAAATTGTTCTGACCCCAGAAACAAGTTGTTACAAATGCTCATATAATGCCAAGGCCAGCAATTTAATTGGAAGAGAGATAAACTTTGAATAGCAGTAATGAATGGACTCTTTTATTATTTGTTTATGCATTTAAACATAGGGAGTAAATCATGTGTTAGAAAAAACATTAGAAAAATTTAAATTTCTTGCTATTTTGATTGCATATGTCACTACCTAAGAAAATCTAAAATACTGAGAAATATTATACCTCATATTAAAATATTTATGATATTTTTCCAAAATGTGACTGCAACCTGAAAAACCTTAATAAAAGTATCAATTGCAAGTTGTAAAGCTAAAATACAAAATAAAATAAAGTAGAGTAGAATAAAATAAAAGCAAATTTCAGTCATGTTTTTCTAAAGCAAATGATTATAGCAAAATCATTGATCTATATTCAGAGTGTCTAAAAATTTATGATAAAAAGTATTATTGGCAGATAGAAAGTTAATTCATAAAATCAATAGGTTATTTTCTGTTTTTGTGTGCGTGTGTGATACTTTTGTTATTTGATGATTTGTTAACATGATTTGCAGTGATTTCTTTTCTCTAGATAGATATTCACACCCATACCTGACAGTGTATTTAAAATTTTGTATTCTTTTTCTTAAAGAAATCCTACTCTAAATAACGTAAGCTCCAGGCACTATAAAACCATGACCTCACAGCACCTTCAGTGCATCATACAAAGTAAAGAACTAAAATTGTGGCTCACAATTTTTGCTTGCCTTAATCATGCAGTGACTCTTAGAGACAAATCATGGGAACCAATAGTTGCTATGGAATGGAAGCCAGTGCAGGATAAAGATGCGTAACAGAGTAATACTGCATTATGAAGTTCATAATACATGTCGACAAAAAATTAATGCTTAAATTAGCACAGGATATAAGAGAGTGGTAAATGAGCTATACAATTGTAGGGTTATTAAATTGTATGTAAAGTGGCATAATATTAATTCTTGATGGACTTCCTTGACATCTTTGAGTATCACAAGGCCCCAGAGGCCTAGTCTTGAGTTCTGCTCTCACTAAAAATGCCTCCCACCCAGAAACAGCTCCCTGCCTAGTTGGTTCCTCCATCAGCTGGACCCCTTGCAACTTAGCAGGTCTTCAACCTAGTATGTTTTTCTCTTCCCTTTCACAAAATTATTCAAACAAGCTAAGTACATCTTCCCATAAGGTCCAAGGGTCACCCACATTCTTGTCACTACAAAGCCTGCCTCTCACAGCCCATGCTGCTATGCAACTGCATGCAATCCCTGTAGCACTGCATGACTTGCTGTAGTTACCTTCCCTGAGGCTGTGAGTGAATGTGACTAAAAAAAAAAAAATCTTGCCAATCTTATGTACCCGGTACCAAGTATCATGTGTTTGGACACTGTGTATTATTTAGGGCAGCAGATCCTATAATGGAGTGAATAGGGGGTGATGAGAAATAGTGGCAACAAAATGCTATGGCAAAAAATATTTGTTTGATTAAAGAAAGTAAGGAAGGAAGAAAACATATTGGACAAATCAAAAGCAAACAGCAACATAGTAGAACTAAATGAAATCAAATAAATTATAATAAATGTAAACAGATTAAATGTTTAAAGATATAGATGTTTGATTTGATTAAAAGTAATAATGAATTACAAGAGATACATTTTAACTTTACTGATAAATATATGGCCAAAAAGATCAGTAGGAATATAGGACCCTCTAAATGGGTATTTATAAAATAATCTGGGGTGCTTGGGTGGTTCAGTCATCTGAGTTTCTACTTCAAGAAGCTAGAGAAAGAAGAACAAAATAAAAACTAAGGAAAATAAAATAATAGTAAAGGTAGAGATCACTGAACTAGACAAAGAAACAATTGAGAAAAAGCAATGACATTTGAAATAATTTCTCTGGAAACATCAATAAAATTGATAAATTCCTGTTTAAGTGGTTAAGAAAAAAAGACTGCACAAAAGACAAATACTAGAAATAAAAAAGGGTGCAAAACTGAGATCCTAAAGTTATAAAATACTTAAAGATTATTATGAACCATTTATGCCAATAATTTGGCAATTCAGATGATATGAACAAATAATATTGAAATAAAAATAAATAAAAAATTAAAATAGTTTCATATATGTAAAATTAATATTAAAAACTTAAAATTTCCCCAGAGAAACCTTCAGGCCTAGATGGATTCTATTAAACATGAAGTAAGGAAGGACCAAAAAACCCTCAAACCCTACATTATACCATACACAGAACTTAATTCAAAATAAATCATATGACTATGATTAAAAGCTCTAATTACAGCTGACTCTTGAACAATACAAGAGTTGGGGTACTGATCCTTCCATGTAGTCAAAATCAGTATAATTTTTGAATACCCCAAAAGTTTAACTACTAATAACCTCTGTTAACCAGAAGCCTTACTGATGTTGTAAACCCTTGATTAACACATATTTTGTATGTCAAAGGTATTATATAGTATATTCTTAAAGTAAGCTAGAAAAAAAAAAATCAAAGTTAAGACAATCATAACGAAATGCAAATACATTTACAGTGTTATACTGTCTCAAAAAAACTGGAGTATAAGTGAACCCACACAATTCAAACCTGTGTTGTTTAAAAGCAAACTGTATGAAGTTTTTAGGAAAAAAATAGCCTCCTGATCTTAGAATAGGTAAATATTCTTTAGGAATCAAAAATCACAAATAAAAGACTACAAATAAGATTTTATCAAAATATCTCATCAAAGGTACCATTAAAAATAAATAGGTAAGCAGCTGGCTGAAAGAAAATATTTGCAATGTATATATCTGACAAAGGATTGTGTTCAAAATATGTAAACTACTATTACAATTTGATAAGACAAACCTCATATAAAAAAAGTCCAAAAATTTAAAAAGACATTTCAGAAAGGAAGATATACACAGGGCAAATAAGCATATGAATAAGTTCTCACCAATAGCAGTTATTTAGGAAATGCTAATTAAGCTACATGAGATTTGATATGAATGGTTAAAATTAAAAAGACTGATAGCATTAAATGCTGGTGAGAATGTAGAACAACCAGGGATTTCATACACTGCTAGTGGGAGTGTAAAATGGTGCAGCCATTTTGAGAAAGTTTTGCATTTGCTTATAAAGTTAAATATAAACCTCTGCTATCACCCAGAAATTCCCTAGTAGGTATTTACCCAAGAAAATCATTTACCCAAGAAAATCACCCAAGAAAGTGCATAAAAACACTTATCAGTAATGTTCATAGCAGTTTTACTGAAAATAGACAAAAATTGGATATAACCTAAATGCCTTTCAACCAGAAAAATATATAAATTTAATGTGTTATATTTATATAATTAAATAATACTTACACATACAATGACATATATACAACTTAAAAATAGTAAATGTAGACAAAGAAAAGTACAACCTGCCTAATTCTGTAGGGAGCAAAATTTGCCACCCCATAATGTGTGTTTTTGGCCTTTAAATTATTTTAGGCTGATTTTAAAAAATATATATATTTATTTATTTTCAGAGAGAGCGAGAGTGCATGTGCACTGGAATGAGTGGGGGACAGGCAGAGAGTGAGGGGGGGAGAAAATCCCAAGCAGACTCCTCACTGTCAGTACAGAGCCTGACACAGGGCTGTCTCACCCTGAGATCATGACCTGAGCCAAAATCAAGAGTCACTAAACTGACTGAGCCACCTAGGTGCCCTGACAAGTGAACCTCTTAATCCTATCTCCTAATTAACCCATCCCCCACCCCACACTCTCCTCCCCTCTGGTCACCATTAGTTTGTTCTTTATAATTAAGTCTGTTTTTGATTTCTCTTCCTTTGCTCATTTTTATATTTTTCTTAGGTTCCACGTATGAGTGAAGTCATATGGTATTTGTCTTTCTCTGACTTATTTCACTTAGCATAAAATTCCTGTCTATGTCCCATTGTTTCTGTATGACCCAGCAAACATTTGTTTACCATTTACTCTTTTTTTCTTTTTGTGTTAAAGTTTATTTATTTTGAAAGAGAGAGAGAGAGAGAGAGAGAGAGAGAGAGAGAGAGAGAGATAATGCCCAAGTGGGGAAGGGACACAGAGAGAGGGAGACAGAGAATCCAAAGTAGGCTGCTGTGCTGAAAGCAGAGAGCCCAGTCTGGGGCTCAAACTCACAAACCTGGAGATCATGACCTGAGTGGAAGTTGGACATTTAACTGGCTGAGCCACCCAGGTGCCCAATACTCTTTCATCTTTCTATGAGTTGCTTTCCTTCCTTTTGGAGTCCAGGCTCCTACCATTTCTCCTTAGTTAACAATGACATATGTACCCTGTCTTTGGAATCTCTCTAGTTAATGTGGATTTTCTTATGTATGTAATTAAATTTGATTTTCTTCTGTTAATGTTTTCTTCATGCCAATTTCTTAGATCAGCCAAAAGAATCATGAAGGGTAGAGAATTTTTTTTTCTTCCCAACAATTCCATATACATGAATTTTATAATAGAGAAACCTGGTGTAAGAAATTGGAACAGTAGTAGTCTAAGTGGTGTGGAGATTAAGAACAGTATGAGCAGGAAGCTTCATGGGTTGATGGAAATATTTTTATTTTAGTATCTATGTGGCGTGCATAGATGCACGCACTTGTGAAATGCATGCAGATACTAAGTTTGGATCTTGGCATTTCACTATAAATTACTCCTTATTAAAAACTGTTTTCTATTTCATAGGTCAGTTTTCTGATTTTTGTTTTCATTTAAATCAATAATTTTGAAGTTAAAATCTCCACAGTCTCTAAGGGTAAAATGGTTTTAGTGCAATTAAATTTCATTTGCATGGTCTAAAGCACGTCGTAGAAAAAGTTTATGATCTGAGAGTATATGTTGTTTTTGCTTTGAAGTGTTCCATTGTCTGACTTGTGGAAACATTCACAACATGTTTATTTACTTAGTTTTCCATTAGGAAAATGAAATGTTCCTTTTTTAGGAATGGTTTTATACTGCAGTGCACCCGGCAATTATCACTATTCTAAACAAACATGCTCTGTTGGTTTAATCCGCAATTCTAATACAGTGCTATACTAGAAATGATTATACAGTGTGTAAGCCTAATACTCTTTCCATCATTTTATGACACTTGGACTTCATGCATTTTGAGACGGCGTTCTGTTGTCAAATGTAGTTTTCCCAATCAGCCCATTGTTTGAAGGACCAGCAAAAGGGAGCTATTATGACAATTTGGCTGAACTCATGGAAATTTCAGCCTGGCCCAGATGGTGACACTCAGCTGTTGTGTGAAACAGGTAAAGGCACCATTTAAAATGCTACTGGCAGTTTTCCCGAGCCTTGACAACAACAGGTGTTCCAGATTTCCTTTTTCTAAAATACTCTCCAAAATTGAAGATCATATGGCAGTATGTTTATTTTGAAAACAAAGGGAACTTTTTCCATTAGAGTGATAAGTGATTTTGACTACTTTAGTCATATTATTGTTGGAACTCTACCTCTAAACTCTATATGATTGAGGTAGGGTGAAATGTATTTTTTCACTAAGATAAGGCTATGTAAGGAATATGGAAAATTCTATTTATTAGTCCAGCAGAGCTGTGAAAGTGATAGACCCTTGGCATATGATACAATGGCAAGAGGGGGCAGCTATGGACTAGATCTGCTAAAGTGCTTTGATCAGCTCAGAGGGGTTTTTGTTCTTACATGTGTGTTCACTTCACAGCCAAGCACTGAGCCATGTCAATTTTGCACAATTGAATTATATGTGTCATTTTAATCACCAAAATTACCAGCACTATTCCCGTTATCTGGGTCATTAAGCTGACTGAATTAGATTGACTACCCTTGGTCTGATTGCTCACTAGGAAATTGATCTTCAAAGAGATAATCCTGACTACTGTGATAACAAACCATGATAATGTGATGCCAAACAGATGTGAATTGGAAGCTTCTCCCGAGACGCTAGAGTTTTTGCTCAGGAAAGAGTCATGAGAATTTTTAAAGTCCTTATGGAAATTAACAAAGTAAGAGTTTGCCACTTTTATGGAATCATTGCTTAACACAAGAAGCTAGTTAAATAGTTGGATAAAAATATGAACAATCCCTTTCAGTTCTTTTAATTTTCTCCTTTTTTAGACTCGCTAATTTTGTGCAGTTTAAATAAAATTTCAAGAAAAGATTTCTTAGACTACTGGATAGTTTTTACTTCCAATCTCAGGGAGGCCAGGAAAAAAGGGGGAATTAGTAAGATATAACCCAACAGGTGTGGTGACATAAAAGGGTGCTATTTGGAGAAGTATTTCTCCAGATTGGAAGATGTACTAATAATAAATCTTTCATTTCCTGGTGATCTCTCTCAAATTGCCATTTTCCCCATGTCTTCATATACTTCTTCACTGCTGGTTTGCTGTGTACATCCTCTTACTTACTCAGGTATAAGTACTGTTTCTGTTCCTGAAAGAATCCATCTGCCATTATTGTGTGAAAATTTTGTCTGGTGGAGTTGTTATTATTAGTCTTTCGTCCTTTTCACCTTGGATGCTCTTCCTGCATGTGGATATGGATGCTTTCCTCCTGTGCTTGTATCTCTGGGGGCAAATAGACTGTGTGACTCTGGTGTTGAATCATATACCTTGTGCCACCAGAGGGAAAGAAAGCACATCATTTGTTCATTACTTCAACAAATAATTACTGAACCCTCCTATATGCTGTAAGTTGCAGTCATATATAATACTCTTTAAGTGGCCATTATTAACTCCTATAACTATAAAGTAGAAGACCTTTACTTTTCCTTTTTTAAAAAAAATGTTTTATTTATTTTTGAGACAGCACGAGTGGGAGAGGGGCAGAGAGAGAGGGGAACCGAGGATCCCAAGTGAGCTCTCTGATGACAGCAGTGAGCCTGATGTGGGGCTTGAACTCACAAACTGAAAGATCATGTCCTGAGCCGAAGTTGGATGTTCAATCGACTGAGCCACCCAAACACCCCAGAAGAGCTTTTTCTAGAAGTTCTCAGTTCCAGCTCAGACCAAGGCTTTATTTCAGACTGTAGTTCACAATCAGATGTACTACATTCTAGTTATCTGTGCTAGAAGAGCACATGCTTTTTTTGGAGTTTAAGAGGGTCTGAGTGATGCCATTCCTCTTCTCCACTTGAATATTGAAGTAGTTAAAAAATATATAAACTGGAATAAGGCAAATATAGACCAAAATAGAACCCTTTCTAGGGAAGAAGTAGATATTAAGATATAGCTTATATCTGCAGCTAATGGGATGTGGGCAGATTTACCTACTCAGTTCCAAGGCAGAGGCAATCTCTATAAAATGTGTAGCAGGGAGGATTCAGCAAAGCTGAATTCCACTGGGAATAAGGCCAAGGGGTTAGAGGAGCTTCCATTGAAAGGAATTTGAAGAGTAGAAACAACACACTTCAACAGAATTTACTATAACCGCTTTTTCTCTACCCATCAGTAGGGGAGGAGGAACTTCCAGGAAACTTACATTTCCCTTCTTAGGCACTAGTCTTTTTTTTTTTTTTTTTTTTCTTTTTCTCAGCTTCCATTTAGAGTTAGACATTAATTCTATAAATCACTCTCTGGAAGTAGCATTTAAGCCAAGACATAAATGATGCAAAGCAGCCAGAATTGTGAGTTAAGGGTAGAGCTATGCGGGTGGATGAAGCAGAAAGTGCAAAGGTTCCTTAACAGAAGGCCAGTACTGCAGGGGCACGGGGGTGGCTCAGTCGGTTAAGCATCCGACTTCAGCTCAGGTCATGATCTCATGGTTCATGAGTTCGAGCCCCATGTTGGGATCTGTGCTGACAGCTCAGAGCCTGGAGCCTGCTTCAGATTGTGTTTGGCTCTCTCTGCCCCTCCCCTGCTTGTGCTCTCTATCTCTCAAAAATAAACATTGAAAAAATTTAAAACAAAAGGAAGGCCAGTATTGTGGAGATAAGGCAGTAGAGACTGGCACTGGCCTCTTATCAGCCTTCTTATCAGAATTAGACTTTGTTCTACCCATGAGATGAAGCCATGGGAGGCTTCTAAACAGGAAAATACCAAATCTAAGGATCATTTGGCTATTAAAAAATTTTTTTAATGTTTATTTATTTTTGAGAGAGACAGAGACAGAATGCGAGTCGGTTAGGGGCAGAGAGAGAGGGAGACAAAGAATCTGAAGCAGGCTCCAGGCGCCGAACTGTCAGCACAGAGCCCGACGCAGGCTCGAACTCACCAGCTGTGAGATCATGACCTGAGCCCAAGTCGGAAGCTCAACTGACTGAGCCACTCAGGCGCCCCTCATTTGGCTATTTTGCAAACATTTTAAAAGAGGATAGTGGATATAAAGACTGTTGTATGAGTCCAGGTCAACAGTGGTGATAGCTTGGACTGGAGTATACCAGTAGAGAAGATACAAAGTGATGGATTAGGAATATATTTTAAAATTAGAACAGATTAGAAAATAAATTGCATATAGGGTATGAGAGAAAGAGAGGGCTCAAAAATACATGCCAGGATTTTGGTTTAACTAAGTAGATGATGGAGCTATTTACTGAGATGAGAAAGACTTATGGAAGGATAGATGTTTGCTGTTATTATTGCTGTGGCTGTGTGTGTGTGTGTGTGTGTGTGTGTGTGTGTGTGTGTTGTGTGTCTGTGTGTGTATATTTTGTTTTGTTTTGTTTTCAGAAAACCCAGAACTCTCTTGACTGCTCCTTTTTGGCTTTTCAGGTTCATTTTGAAATACCAAATATTCAAATGAGATTGGGTTGGCAGTTTGATGTATAAGTCTGGAACTCAGTGAAAAGGCTAGGATAGGAGATGCAAATTGGAGAGTCATTAGTATGCTGACGATATGATATTTAAAGTCATAGGACTAAAAAAATAAAGTCATATGATTGAACTAGATCCCAAAGGCAGAGGGTTTAGATGAGACCACAGGTCATAAGTCTGGTTACTTCTGTATTCAGCTACTTGCCCTAGAGTTGGTATAACATTTTTGTCTGAAACCCTTTATCCCACTCTCTTTTAGTAGTTTAATATATGCATCTCTTATGGTCTTTGGTCAGTTATTATAGGAAAAGAAACTCCTGTGGAGGTAAAGGGAAGTTTCTGCTGACATTTGAATCAAGGTGGGTTAAAAACATTGTCACAGTTGCTGAAATTTATTTAATTGTCTTTGTAGATAATGTCCAAATCTTCAGATATCTTTATATTTATTATATTAAAAAGTATTCTGTCCAAAAGTGGAAGAAATTTCAAGTGAAGTAAATAATTGCTAGTGCCATCTGGGGGATAATTTTCCCCACCAGTTCCCTGGAGAGCTTAGCAATTGTTCTTCCTATTTATTGATTCAGCTAAATAATATAATCATGACCATATCCTAAGGGGATTTCAGCAAGTTGGATTCACTATAATATCCTGGATAGAGAAAATGAATATTCACCAGCTTTAGTAAGGATTAGCTATACCTCCTACCTTTTGGGTAAAACTTAAGAGAACTTACGTGTCAATTTGCATTTCCAAGATATTTTAAAATGGAAAAAAAGAGAACAAAATCTTATAATACAACAGTTAACTAGAAAGGAAATCTGCCATTCTAAAAATAGACATAAATAGGTAGCTTCCTTGCCTTCTGTATTCATCTTCCTGAGAAGTTATTTAAGTAGTTATACTGACCAGAAATGTGAAACTGAAACTGATCTTTCAGTTTAAGAAGGACCTTTGGTTATTTTAAAATAGTCAGAAACATTATTCCCAGGTGATATGCTGTAGGGTACATTTCACTGGCCTGGCTATCTATGTTTCTTGTTGTGGCCTAAAATCAACACCAACAAAATCTATGTCCTAGGGCACACTATTTAACTTCTTTGAAATCTGGTATCAACATCTGTGAAATGTAATGGACATGGTCATTTTTAAATGTCTTTATTCATGCCACTTTACATTTTAACAGATTTTAACTTATGAGGGTTATTCTAAATATAAGTGAATAAGTAAGTGGGTCTAGTGTATTCTGTGCCTGACAATGCTTTCCACATATCTCAGTGAACAGCCCTAACAACCCTATGCTTTAAGTACAAGTATTTCCATATTAAATGTAAGAAAATGGAAGCTCAAAGAGTTTAAGTAGCTTACCCAATATTGTACAGTATATAATTTCTAGATTTATGTAACTTCCAATTCTATATACTATTCCTTATCAGATTTCTACTTTAGGCCCAAAGAGTCAAGATTATTTTAGTGGTGATTGTTTTTTAAGACCCATTTAGGATTTTATTTTATTTTGATAAGAACACTTAACATGAGATGCACCCTTTTAACAGACTTTTAAGTGCACAATACAGTATTGTTAACTACAGGCTCAATGTTGTATAGCAGATCTCTAGAACTTATTCATCTTGTATAATTGAATCTTTTTTTAGAGTAAGAGCTATATAGCTATATTTTCAGATCCTTGATGATATATTTAAAAAGGAAGACTAATTCCTTCTCTCAAATGTCTTTTTCATTGTCTTCAGTGTTTCATCAAATTAAATAAAAATACAATACAGATATTGTGCTTTAAGGGGTTAATATCAGCCCATTACTCATTATTTCTCCATTTCCAGGAAAGCAGAACTAAATTTTCTTGAGATAAGACAAATAATTTCATGGAGATTTTAATAAACTCCTGATTGTCAAGTTGAACTCTGAAGACAGCACGACCATCTTCTAGCACGATTACACCAAGGATCAGCATAGTCAAAATCAGTGGTGGGACCAGGTTTCAAGCTGAATTTTAAAGAAGCTACATTCTTCCCATCTAAGTCCTATTTCTAGAAAATTGCATGAATGCTAAATTTTGAGTCACTGGTCTAAATCTGATGAGGAAAGAGTCAAGGAGGGATAAAGTTCAAACTAAATGAATCAGGAGAAAATGGCAAATAAAAAATGCCTTTGAAAACCCATTGAATTTTCTACGAAGTATAGAGTACAGAGTTTCCAATGTACTAGCTAATAATGTTAAAGATATGAAAACTGTATCATAATATACAGTGTTTGATCCTGAAGTGTTTCTTGTTTGGAACAACTCATTGAATCATTCTTTCTATTACCTTCATCTTCATTTTCTTAGAATTTTTTTCTTCTGGTTCTTGTCTGAATAATTCTCATTTTTTCCCCTCTAGTATATTTAAAAAAAAACCATCACCCACTTGAAGATAACTTGAAAGATGTCATTTACTCTGTGAGTGATGAGAGAAAGATGTTATAGTCTTCTTTTTTTTAAATTTTTTTAAATGTTTATTTATGAGAGAGAGAGAGCACGCGCAGGGGAGGGGCAGAGAGAGAGAGGGAGACACAGAATCTGAAGCAGGCTCCAGGCTCTGAGCTGTCATCACAGAACCCGATGCAGGACTTGAACCCATGAACTGTGAGATCATGACCTGAGAGGAAGTTGGACGCTTAACTGACTGAACCACCTGGGCACCCCTATTCTGAACTTCTTGAGTTAATACCAACCTATACAGACTATCTTTTTAAAATATAAATTCTTTATTTTAAATTAGCTTTAGATATGTAGAAAAGTTGTGAAGACATTACAGAATTCCCATATGTCCAACACCCAGTTTCTTCTATTGTTAACATAACATCTGACAATAGTATGCTACATTTGTCACAATAAACCAATATTGATATATCATTATAACTAAAATCCATACTTTATTCAGTTTTGGGGCCCACACTAAGGAGTGAGGAATTACGCTCCACTTTCTTCAATCAGAGCATGTACATAAATTACTTGAACTTCTGCACTAGAGGTTTGTACATTTTCTCCCATTTATATATGTATGCAGGAATTTACTTATATTAGCTGGACTCACAGATTTTTTTAATACTTTGGATTGTAATAAAATTACCATTTTAATATATTTTGTCCAGATTGTTCCATCTTTGGCCATTTGGAGCTTTTTCATTTAGTTTCTGTGTCCCTTTGATAACTTATCCTCATCATTGTGTGTGAGGGGCAAGGGGTGTGTGTGTGTGTGTGTGTGTGTGTGTGTGTGTGTGTTTCTGTGTGTGTGTGTGTGAGTGTGTTTGAGCACTTCCTTACTTTCTGGCCCTATAAGGTATTCAGCTCATCTTGTATAATTTCTGTTCTAGTTTTGAAATAGGAGCCCTGATTTAATACTGATTATAGGCTCTTTTTATTTGATTGTATCCATTTCCTGTTGGCATTAGACTCTCGGTGATTATAGTGACAAGCTAAAAAATAGTAAAATTCACATGGCTCCCATGCCAAATAAATGTATTTTTGTGTTTTGAAAGTTAAATGCTTGCATGTTTTGACCTTGTTATGTTTCAGAGGCAGCCATAAAGGTAATATTAGTCAGTAGATTTAGGAAATTAATTATGAGCACTGACTTCTTAATAGTTATAACAAAATTCTGCTGATTTAAAGAAATTTATTTTGAAAGTATAAAGCAAAGGTAGATTACATATAACTAATATGTTTTTTTTTAATTTTTTTAAAGTTTATTTATTTTTGAGACAGATAGAGACAGAGCATGAACGAGGGAGGGGCAGAGAGAGAGGGAGACACAGAATCGGAAGCAGGCTCCCGGCTCTGAGCCATCAGCCCAGTGTCCCACACGGGGCTCGAACTCACGGACCGTGAGATCGTGACCTGAGCTGAAGTCGGACGCCCAACTGACTGAGCCACCCAGGCGCCCCACTAATATGTTTTTTAAAAGTTCATATTAAAAAGAATATTTACAGATGCTCTATGCAGATTATCAAGATTCATATCAATTTAAATACAATGTAAATATATATGCATACTTTTAAGTAATGCAATTTAAAATTAGCTCAAGTTTTTGGTCCATTATAACAAATACAGAATTGACATTTAATCTTTTATAGTTTATCTTTTATTTCACATTTTGTTAGTGGCACTTTTTTGTTGATGTATTTGAATACTATTGTTAGAAAAGTAGGGTATATCTTGTTACTGCATTTAAATGTAGAGCCTACAGTATTTGGGGATGTTTGCTAATCACCTACATTTGTCTTGTGTTAAACAAATTAAATTTCACATTTCTTATTCATTTAAAACTCATTTTATTTTTTTTTAATATTTTTTTTACGCTTATTTATTTTTGAGACAGACAGAGACAAAGCATGAACAGGGGAGGGTCAGAGAGAGGGAGACACAGAATCTGAAACAGGCTCCAGGCTCTGAGCTGTCAGCACAGAGCCCGACGCGGGGCTGGAACTCACGGACCGCGAGATCATGACCTGAGCTGAAGTCGGCCGCTTAACCAACTGAGCCACCCAGGCACCCCTTAAAACTCATTTTAAAGAAAAATGTCAACTTGATAGAACATTCTTAAAATTCTGTTTGAGATTATCTAAACATGGAAATTGGTATAGAAAAGATAAGGTAGATTTTGGCTCAGATAGAGGGATTTGTATTGCAGAATATTTCTATTTTTCTTCTGGAGGAAAGAAAAGCAAAATCCATACTAAAAACATTAGAAGTAGGTAGTAAGTCTATTTTGGCTTAAAATGTGTAAAGAATGAAAGAAATTTAATCTAGCCAACACAACTTACCTAAAAAATGTTCTGATTATATGAGAAAGAACAGTTATGTCAGTAGTAATTAGACTTCTCCTCCTCCCACTGATTATTGTTTTCAGTGAAAGATAATTTACATAATATTCATGTTTCTAAAATGTAAAATTCAGTGCTTTTTAATATAGTCACAAAGTTGTCTAATCATCCCTGGTATCTAACTCCAAAATACTTAATGACCTTAATAAGTAACTTCATAGCCATTAGATGTTACTCTACATTTTCCTCTTCTCATAACCCCTGGCAATCACTAATCTATTCTGTCTCTATGGATTTGCATATTGTGGGTATTTCACATAAATAGAATTGTACAGTATATGGCTTTTTGTGTCTGGTGTCTTTCACTTAGCATAATTTTTTAAGGGTTCATTCAGGTGGTAGTATGAATCAATACTTTATGGTTCAATAATATTTCATTGTAAGGATATATCACATTTGTCTATCCAATCATTAGTTGATGGACATTTGTTTTTTTTCTCACTTTTGGCTGTTATGAAGAATTTTGATATGCATATTCATATACAAAAATTTTTATGGATATATCATTTCAATTCACTTAGGGATATACCTAGGAATGGAATTGTTGGGTAACTCTGTGTGATTTTTTTTTTTTTTTTTTTTTTTTTGAGGAAATGTTTCTTAAAGCACCTACACCTTGTTACAATTTGATCAGGACTATTTGAAGGTTCTAATTTCTCTACATCCTCATCAACACTTATTAGTTTCCAGGTATATTTTTCCATGTGTTTTTAATATAATCATATTAGTAGGTTTGAGGTATTATCACCTTGAGGGGTTGATTTGCATTTCTCTAATGACTACTGATGTCAACCATCTTTTCATGTACTTATTGGCTATTTATATCTTTTTTGAAAAATGTACATTCAATTCTTTGTTCACTTTTTGATTGGGTTATTTGTATGTTTATTGTTGATTTATAATAGTTCTTTATATATTCTGGATATTAGACCCACACTGCCAGCATGGAGCCTGCATGGGATTCTTTCTCTCCCCCTGTCTCTCTCTGCCCTTGCCTTGCTTGAGCACCTTCCCTTTCTCTCAAAATAAATAAACTTAAAAAATTAATACAAAATAATTTTGGTAGTCTAATTTATATAGTTTTTTTCTTTGATTGCTTATGCTTAGTCATCACATCTGAGAAACCATTGTCCAAGGGCTGAAAGATATTTCATATTTTTCTTTTAAGAGTTCTGTAATTTTGGCTCTTTCATACAGGTGTTTGATATTGTACCAGAACCATTTATTTTAATTTTTTTTAATGTTTGTTTACTTTTGAGACAGAGAGACAGAGCACGAGCAGAGGAGGGACAGAGAGAGAGGTAACACAGAATCCGAAGCAGGCTCCAGGCTCTGAGCTGTCGGCACAGAGCCCGACACAGGGCTAGAACCCACGGATCATGAGATCATGACCTGAGCCAAAGTCAGACACACAACCGATTGAGCCACCCAGATGCCCCCAGAACCATTTATTTTAAAGACTTGTTTCTTCATTGAGTTGTCTTGCCATTCTTGTCAAAAGTCAATTGCTGATAACTATATGGATTTATTTATGGTCTCTCAATTCTACCCCATTGATTTATAGGTCTGTCCTTATGTACCACATGTTTGTGATTATTATGTTGAAATAGAGGAATGTGATCTTAGTAACTTTTTTTTCTTTTTCCAGATTGTTTTGGCTCTTTTGAGTTTCTTGAATTACCATATAAATTATAGGATCTTCTTATTAATTTCCGCAATGAAAAGCCACTGGGTTTTGATAGGATTATATTTCATCTGTAGATCAATTTGGGTATAATTGCCTTATTAATGTTAAATCTTCCAAACCATGAACACTGGATGTCTTTTCATTTACTTAGGTTTTTAATTTATTTCAATGATATTTTTAGTGTACAAGTCTTGAAAATTTTTTGTTATATTTATTTTGAAATATTTTTGAATCTATTTTAAAATAGATTTTTCTTTTCAAATATTTTTTTAACGTTTTGATTTTATTTTTGAGAGAGAGAGAGAGACAGAGAACAACTGGAGGAAGGGCAGAAAGAGACGGAGGTACAGAATCTGAAGCAGGCTCCAGGCTCTGAGTTGTCAGCACAGAGCCCAATGTGGGGCTCGAATTCACGAACCATGAGATCATGACCTAAGCTGAAGTCAGACGTTTAACCAACTGAACCACCCAGGGGCCCCTAAAATAGATTTTTCTTAATTTTATTTGCAAATTAATTGCTAGGGTATAGAAATACAATTGATTTTTGTGCATTAATCTTATATTCTGAAATCATGTACTCTGGAAACTTTCTCAACTTGTTTTTTAACCCTAATCCTTTGATTATGGATTCTTTAGTATAAAAGATCATGTAATTTGCAAATAGAGATAGTTTTATATCTCTTAACTCCTATTATGAGGTCTTTTATTATTTTTTTCTTATACAATTGACCTTCGTGGAAACTTCAATACAGTATTGAATAGAAGTGGTAAAAAGAGATAACCTTGTCTTATTCCTGATCTTAGAAGAAAGACTTCAGTTTCTTACTATTAATTATGATGCTGCCCATGGATTTTTTTTCTAGTTGCACTTTATCAAGTTGAGGAAGTTCCTTTGTATTCCTAGGGTTTTACTATTTTTGTCATGAAAGGGTATTAGATTTTATTCAAATACATGTTTTTATTTATTGAGGTAATTGTCCTTTATTCTCTTCATATGATACATTGCTTTTTTTTTTTAAGTTTTTATTTATTTTTGAGACAGAGAGAGACAGAGCATGAGCAGGGGAGGGGCAGAGAGAGAGAGGGAGACACAGAATCTGAAGTAAGCTCCAGGCTCTGAACTGTCAGCACAGAGCCTGACGCGGGGCTTGAACTCACAGACTGTAAGATCATGACCTGAGCTGAAGTCGAATGCTTAACCGACTGAGCCACCCAGGTGCCCCATGATACATTGCTTTGATTGGATTTTCTATGTTGATTCAAATGTGCATTCTTGGGATAAATTCTACTTGGTTATGCTATATATTCCTTTTATATGGCACTAGATTTGTGTGGTGTGTTAGTTTCCTACTGATGCTATAAAAAATTACCACAAAGAGTTGCTTAAAACAACACAAATTTATGGTCTTTCAGTTGAGGAAGTCTGTAGTATACAACGTGTCTTATGGTTCTAAGATCATGCTACATTCCTTCTAGTGATTGTGGCAGAAGAGGGATCTGTTCCTTGCCTTTCCAGCTTTTTGGGGCTGCCTACCTTCCTTGTCTCATGGACTCTTCCTTCATCTTCACAGCTAGCATCATGGCATCTTCATATATCTCTTAACTCTTCTCCTCTTTCTCCTCCCCTTCTGCTGATAAGGAACTTGTGACTATATTGTACCCACTCAGCTAATTCAGGATAATCTCCCTTTTTAACTACAACAGATTAATAACCATATTCCAATGCTACCTTAATTCTCCTAAATCACATATACAGATCCCAGGGATTAGGACATGAACATCTTTAGGGAGACAGTATTCTATTTCTCAAAATTTGGTAGTATTTGTTGAGGATTTTTGTATTTTATAATAGCTATTAGTCTGAAGCTTTCATTTATCATGTGCTTGCCTGGTTTGGTAATGTTAGTCTCATGAAATGAGTTAGTTGGGTAAGTATTCACTCTTTTTCAAGTTTTTTTTTTTTGGGGGGGGGGTGAATTTATGACAGATTAGTGTTAATTCCTTAAGTGTTTGGTAGAATATAGTAGGGAAGCCATATGAACATGGCCTTTTATTTGTGGGTAGATTTTTGATTATTAGTTCAATTTCTCTACTTTTACAGAACTGTGGGAGATGTAGGAGAGAAGCATCAAAGGAAAAGACTTCAAAGAGGAAGGGCTGAGGGGCACCTGGGTGGCTCAGTCTTTTGAGTGTCTGACTTCAGCTCAGGTCATGATCTCATAGCTCGTGAGTTCGAGCCCCACATTGGGCTCTGTGCTGACAGTTCGGAGCCGGAGTCTGCTTTGGATTCTGTGTCCCTTTCTTGCTCTGCCCCTCCCTCGCTCATGCTGTGTGTGTCTCTCTCTCAAGAATAAATAAAAAAGTAAAAAATATTTGAAAAGAAAAAGGAGGGGAAGGGCTGGAGAAGGTGCAAGGCCTTAGGACATATGTACACATCTGAGTGGGGCTGCAGCTCCTAAGGAATGCCTAGAGCCATTAACATTGTCCAGGGCCAGATCCTCCTTCACACCTGACTCTTCCTAGTGTTATAGAAACCAATTAACTCAAAATTCAACCTTGAAAAGCTAAACCATTAGATTTATTAACACACTTGCTTAGCTGACTTTATGCACATAGTCTTTAACAATTATCCTAATAAAAAGAAGCTTCATTCTGAAGTGGGGCCTCATTCCATGAGTATGAGGACCTTCACTTAACTGCACTTTGTTTGTGGAATCATCTTTTGCAACTCCAGCCATACTCCCTACAACACAGAACCATTAATATTTTTCATTTCTGAATAAAGTTATAGTAGTTTATTTCCAAAAATATTTCCGTTTCATGTAGGTTATCTGATTTGTCAGCCTGCAGACTTTCATACTACTGGCTCCTAATACTTTTTATTTCCATAAGATTGGTAGTAATACCCTCTTACTTTTGAGTTTAGCAGTTTGAATCTTTCCTTTTCCTTAGTCACACTCACTAAAGATTAGTGAATTTTGTTGATCTTTTTGACAAACCAAGTTTTAGTTTCATTGGTTATTTGTGTTCTATTTCATTTGTGTTTACTGTAACATTTGTTATTTCTTTACATTTGCTTTCTTTGGGTTGAATTTTGTCCTCCTCTTCCTAGGTGAGAGTACATTGTTTTGGTATTTTTATACCTTTTAAAAAATAGTTATTTTTGGCTATAAATTTTTCTCTAAGCACTGCTTTAGCTGCATCCCAAACATTTCAAAATGGTGTTTTCTTGCTTCATTTTCATTCATCTCTAAGTATTTTATTATTTCTCTTGTGACTTCTTATTTGATCAGTTAGTTATTGAGGAAAGTGTTTAATTTCTAAATATTTATGAATTTACCAAATTTCTTTCTTATTGTTATTATTTTTTAAAAGTGTCTTTATTTATTTTGAGACAGAGAAAGAGAGAAATCCCCAAGCAGGCTCCTTGTTGCCAGTGCAGAGCCCAATGTGGGGCTCAATCTCATGAACCATGAGATCATGATCTGAGCCAAAAGCAAGAGTCGGATGTTTAACTGACTGAGCCACCCAGTCATCCCCATCCTACCTTATTTTTTTAAATTTGGTCAGAGCATATACTTATGTGATTTACATCCTTTTAATTATTTTAAATGTTTATTTATATTTGAGAGACAGCATGTGAGCAGAGGAAGGGCAAAGAGAGAGGGAAACAAAGGATCTGAAGCAGGCTCTGTGCTGAGTCACCCAGCTGCCCCAATATCCATTTAAATTTATTATGACTTGTTTTATGGCCTGACATATGGTCTATCCTAGAGACTGTGTTATGTGCCATTGAAAATAACGTGTATTTGGCTATTTTTGGGTAGAGTGTTCTTTTTTATTTTAAGTTTGTTTATTTTGAGAGAGAGAGAGAGAGACAGAGAGAGAGAGAGCATGAACAGGGGAGGGGCAGAGAGAGGTAGAGACAGAATCCCAAGAAGGCCCTATGTCATCAGCACACAGCCTGACATGAGACTTGAACTCACAAGCCTCTAGATCATAACCTGAGCTAAGATCAAGAGTTGGATGCTTAACTGAGCCACCCAGGTGCCCTTATTATTGGGTAGAGTGTTGTATCAATGTCTGTTAGGTTTAGTTGGATTTCATGTCAAGTGTTCTATTTTCTTTCTGGTCTTCTACCTAGTTGTTCTATCCTTATTGAAAATAGTATGTTATATAGTATCCAACAACTATTGTTGAATGATTTGCTTCTCTCTTCAATTCTGAGTTTGCTTTATATATTTTGTAGCTCTATTCATAGGTGTGTGTGTGTGTATATATGTATGTATGTATGTGCATATATATATTTTTAATTGTTACATCCTCTTGACAAATTGAACTTTTATCACTATGAAATATTCTTTCTTTTATCTAATATCAGTTTTGGTTTGGTCTGAAAGTCTATTTGATATCACCATAGGTATTCCAGCTCTTTTTTGGTTACTATTTGCATAGTATATGATTTTATATCCTTTTAATTTCAATCTATTTGCATTTTGAATCTAAACTATGTATTATAGACAACATGTAGCTGAGTAATTAAAAATACATTTAGCCTATTTCTGCCTTTTAATTATGGTATTTAATCCATTTTACATATAATATTATAACTGATAACGTAGGTTTTACATCTGTTATTTAGCTGTAGTTTTTTCTTAAGACTTAATTTTTTAAGATCAGTTTTAGGTTTCAACAAAATTGAGAGGAAAGTGCAGAGATTTTCCACATAACCATGTCCCCCCAATATTAACAGCCTCCCCCATTACTAACATCACATACCAGAATGGTACATGTTTTATCAAGGATGAACCTACATCAGCACATCATAATCACCCAAAGTCCATTGTTTTCCCAAGGGTTTATACATGGTAATGTACATTCTATGGCTTTGGAAAAAGTATGAAATGTACTCATTATTATAATAGCATATAGAGTATTTTCAATGTAAAATTTTTCTGTGCTCTGCCTATTCATTGCTCTCCCTCCTCCACCTTTGGCTACCATTGATCTTTTTATTATCTTCATAGTTTTGCCTTTTCCAGAATATCATATAGTTGGAATCATATAGCATGTAGACCTTATAGCTTGGCTTCTTTCACTTGGTAAAATATGCATTTAAGATTCCTCCATGTCTTTTGATGGCTTGACAGCTCATGTTGTTATAGCACTGAATAAAATTGTACCACAGTTTATTTATTCACCTATTGAAGGACATCCTGTTTTTCTGAGTTTGGCAATTATAAGTAAACTGGCTATGAACGTGTGCAGGTTTTTGTGTGGCTATGTTTTCAACTTCTTTGGGTAAATATCAAAGAACACAGTTCCTGGATTATATGGTGTGGCAAAAATATGTTTAGTCTTATTTTAAAAATATAAAAATGCCTAACAAAGTGTACCATTTGCATTCCCACCAGCAAAGAATAAGAATTCCTGTTGTTCCACATAATCGTCAACATTCAGTGTTGTCAGTGTCCAGATTTTGACCATTGTAATAGGTCTGTAGTGGTATCTTGTTGTTTTAATTTGTATTTCCCCTATGACATATGATGTGAAGCTTCTTTTTTATATTATATTTGTCATCTGCATATCTTCTTTGGTGAGATGTTTATTAAGGTCCATTTTTGAATTGGATTGTTTTCTTATTGTTTTGATTGTTCTTTGTATGTTTTGATTACAAAACATATTTGGATTACAATGCTTCGTCAGATGTATCTTTTGCAAATATTTTTTTCCTAGTCTGTGGCTTGTTTTATGGTCTCTTGGTATTGTCTTTCAAAGAGTAGAAGTTTTAAATTTTAACAAAACACAGTGTATTAATTATTTCATTAATGGATCATGTCTTTGGTGTTGTATCTAGTAAGGCATCACTAAACCCAACATCATCTAGGCTTTTCTCCTATGTTATCTTCTAGGAATTTTATATTTTTGCTTTTTCCATGTAGGTCTCTAATCCATTTTGAATATTTGTAAAGTGTATAATGTCTGTATCTAGATTATTATTATTAATATTATTATTTTGCATGTGCATGTTCAGTTGTTCTAGAACCAATGTTGAAAAGAATATCTTTGCTCCCTTTTATTGCCTTTACTTATTTGTCAAAGATCAGTTGACTATATTTATGGGAGTTTATTTCCGGACGTACTATTTTGTTTCATGGTTCATATTTTATTTCATTGGTTTCATTTCATTCACCAATACCATACTATCTTGATAACTATAACTCTATGTTAAGTCTTAATGTAGGGTAGTGTCAATCCTCCAACTTTGATAGTCTCCTTCAGTCTGTTGCTTATTTTTTGTCTTTTGCTTTTTCATATAAACTTTAGAATCAGTTTGTCAGTATCCATAAATTAGCTATGTTGGGATTTTGAGTGGTATTGCTCTGAGTCTATAGATCAAGTTGGGAAGAATTGACATCTGGACAGTATTGAGTCTTTTTATCCAGGAACGGGGAACATTGCTCCATTTATTTACTTCTTTGATTTTGTTCATCAAAGCTTTGTAGTTTTCTCATATAGATCTTATACATATTATGTTAGATTTATACCTAAGTGTTTCATTTTGGGGGAATGTGTGATAATGCTAATGCAACTGTGTTTTTAATTTCAAATTCCACTTGTTCATTTTTGGTATATTGGAAAACAATTGACTTTTATATATTAACCTTGAATCCTGTTTGCTATGATTGCTTATTCCAGATTTTTTTTTTTGGTCAATTCTTTTGGATATTCTACATAGACCATCATGTCATCTGCAAAAAAAGAATTCCTTCCAAATCTGGAGACCTGTTATTTCATTTTCTTGCCTTGTTGCATTAGCAAGGACTTCCAATAAGATATTGAGAAGAAATTGTGAGAGAGGCCATCCTTGCCTTATACCTATTCCTGATGGGAAAGCTTCTAGTTTCTTACCATTAAGGACGATATTAACTGTAGGTTTTTTATAGACTACCTTTATCAAGTTGATGAAGTTCCCTCTATTTTGTTTCCTGAGAGGATTTGTCATGATGGGTATTAGATTTTGTCAAATGCTTCTTCTGCATTTATTGACATGTTTTTTTGTTTTGTTTTGTTTTGTTTTGTTTTGTGGGTTTATTGTTTGTTTTGCTTTTCCATCTGTTGATGTGATGGATTGTCTTAATTGATTTTCAAATGTTGAATTAGGCTTCTATACCTTGGATAAATTCCACTTGGTTGTGGTGTTGAACTCTATACACATTGTTAGAAATGTTTAGTTTTAATAATCTGCTATATTTTCTATTATGATCCATACTACTGTAATTATCATCCATAAACTCCTCACTCTGTGAATAAGTTGCATCTACCAATATGCTTCCATTTCTGATAACTTTTCCTCCTTTCAGAAGTACACATAAAACTGAATGTTGTTTATTATTTTGTTGTCTTTTTCAAAAAAATGTAAATATACCTAAAAACATTGAAAAAATGTGCTGTGTTTTCAGTCTGCCTAATAACTATCTTACATCCATGATCAGAATGTCTTTTTTTAAGACTATGAAATGAAAGCCAACGCCTGCTGTTCTTTCACTTTAATGTTGTTCTTTTTCTATAGTCTTATAATTCTGTGATTCATTCATTATTCAATGCATTATCCTGTCCTTTTAATTGGTTTCTTACATATAGAAACACCTATTGGTCCGACTTACTTCTATGCACTGACTTGCTCCAGTATGTCTTTGTCTGCAAACAGACACAGATGCCTACCCTTAGTCTGAGCATTGATGAAACAGCCCTATTCCAAACTAGGAATGTGAAGGTTTCCAAAATTGTATCTGCACTCAAAACTGACAAAATGATTTTACTGTAATGTTTTGGTAGTGAAAAATAAACTTTTTTGAATTAAGGCATTATTATTTAATCTTGAGAATACAGAAAAGAGGTTCATTTGAAGTGGATACATGTAAAACTTCATACTTGAAAAATTCATAAGTATATTTAAGGGATAGAATCCAAACATGGAAAATACACATACATACATGCACGATTTATATATAAAATACAATTATATAATTAATATAAATTAAAATATATAATCCAATATGATGTTGGATTATATATAAAATTTACAAAGTTTTAAATATACATATAAAATTATGTATAAAATATATAAAATTTCAGGAAAATAGGTACTGTATCCCATTAATTATTGGCTGATTTCAGCTTACTTCCTTTTTTTTTTTTTTTTTTTAATTTGAGAAAGAAAGAGAGAGAGAGAGCGCGAGTGCATGAGCAGGGGAGAGTGGCAGAGGGAGAGAAAGAAGGAATCTTAAGCCAGATCTGCAATCTGCACGGAGCTGGACTCAGGGCTTGACTCCATGACCCTGGGATCTGAGCTGAAATCAAGAGTCAGATGCTCAACTGACTGAGCCACACGTTTGCCCCAAGCTTACTTCTTTTTTTAATTCTAGAAAGGTATTTTCATTCTGAGTGTAATGTTCAGTGAATTCACAATTGCACAGTTGACCTCTTGAGTTCATGTTCTTGAACATGTGTCAGTGTGGATTGGAATAATAAGTGCCCACCTTAATTAATACTCATCATCTCTTCCTTAATGCGATTGAAATGCTTTCTGTTTATATTAGAATAAATATGTGTTATTCACTACTGAATATACCATTGTGAAAATATAGCCTGAGTGCTATTCGTTTTCAGGTGAAAACAATTCCAGCTCTTCGAGACACAAAAGCAGCTTGTCCTCTTGTAACCATGGAGACCTACCGTGGGTTTAGGACTTTAACCTGTGTGTTCCATTTCAGTAGAAAATAGCTCTAAGAAGATAACAGAAATCACAAGCTCAGCCTCTAGGGAGGGAAATGTTAGACAATGCCCACTCAAAGTATTACAGATTCACACACTTTAGATTTAGTTCTGATATTTGATGTTTTTGGTCAACTCTAGTAAAAATTAGTACCAAAAAAAGCAAGCAAATTGAATAGTTATAACGTTGTTTCAAGTAAGCAAATTTTAAAAGAGTTGATTTCTTCCCTAAGGCAAAGTCATTATCTGCAAACCAATAATTTTTTCAAACCAGTTTGAAATATTTCATCTGATTCTGTAGTCTGTCTGACCATTTTTTCCCCCTTCTGTCCATGCCTCCTTCCATTCATTCCCTTGATTCATTTAAAACATCATAGGCGCACCTGGGTGGCTCAGTCGGTTAAGCGTCCCACTTCGGCTCAGGTCATGATCTCATGGTTCGTGAGTTCAAGCCCCCATATCGGGCCCTGTGCTGACAGCTCAGAGCCTGAAGCTTACTTCAGATTCTGTGCCTCCTTCTCTCTCTGCCCCTCCCCCACTGTGTTCTGTCTCTCTCTGTCCATCAAAAATAAATGTGTAAAAAAATTTTAAAACATCATAAAATAAGGTCCTCTGCATGTTTTACAAGTCACTACATGATTTCACTCCTGCTATTTCTCCTTCTTCCTGTCTTTTTACCTTTCATCTGCTCTTGCCTCTGTGTGCAGGGTTTTTGCCCAGCTGTTTACATGGCTCATCTCCCCTCTGTCCCCCATCAATCTTGTCTCACTATCTAGCTTCCTATGCTTTGTTTTATCAGCTCATTTTTCTGCTTTCTTCATGTATGTATATTTGTTGATTGTCAAACTGCTCCAAATTCCTACCATGCTCCTTCTAGAATACAGTCTTCTAAGGGAAAATACGTTGTGTGTTTTACTCACTACCCTATCTTCAGCACTCAGAATAATAGTGCCTGACACATGAGAGGTGCCCATAAATATTTGTTAAATGAATGAAGTTACTTAATATCTCCATTGTCCTTTGATTACAATTCTAATAATGTGCAATCAGGTTAAAGTCAAATTCATCAGTTTTCTAAGAGTTTTCAAAAATGGTAATGATAGGAAAGCAAAAAAGATCGTGAAAACTATTTTACAAAATAGCATAGCATTTCTGAATTGTACTTTAGAGCTAGAAACCTACCCCTCCCCCTAGAAAAACACCCACTAGACAGGTAACAACTTTCCAATAAATAAGCATATCCACCTGATATTCATTACGCCAGATTCCTTTAAGTTATAATTAAAATATGATAAATTCCAGTGTTTTAAAATATCTGCATCAAATAACATCATTTTATGCTTGTGGATCTATTAATCTGATCCAATTCCCATCCTCTCTTCTTCAAACTAACCTTTCTAATGATTTTTTTTTCTTATAGTCACAGACATTAGCTCACTCAGTCTTACAACTTAGATGACATTTCTAATTTTCTTGCTTTTATTTCACCTCCCTTCCCTGTTAAATTGGTCGTCAAATTATATATGTCTCAGTTTGTGGGAGGAATTACTAATTACATAGCCTGATACACATTAAAAACCCAATCTTAGTTTCTGCCTGCATTCACGGGGCTGTATTTCCCAGCTATCCCTGCAGCTAAGGGTGGCCATAAGACTAAGTTCACACCTCAGGAGATGTCAGCAGAAGTTTTAGGCTGCTTATAGGAAGTGGACTCAAGAGGGAAGGAGGTCCTTCTTTGCTATTGTACTTTCCTGTCTAAACCTGCATTGAAGATGTGACGGTGGAGATTCAGCCACTATCTTGAGGAAAATGAGGATGGAAACCTTATGGTATAGACAGTTAGAATACTCTAAAGACTCTATGAACTATACGTGCTGCCAATGGTCTTTCAAATGAGAAATAGATGAACTTCCCTCGTGTATAAGCCACTCTTATTTCGGATGGCCTATCATACTCATTTACTTTCAATCCTAACTGACATATACCTCACAAATATTTTTTTTTATATTTTATTGCAGTCTTTCCACTGGAAAAATTGTAATAGTTTTCTAGTTTTTCTCCCTGCATCCAGCTCCTCTTATGCATGCTACCAGATTGATTATTTTTAATCTTGGCTCTGGTTATATTGTTGGCTCAAAAGCTTTCCATGACTTACTTTAGCTAATGTATAAAACCATCTACTTTCATCTGACACTAAATATTTTCCATAATGTTGGATTAACCTCTCTTGCATACCTTAGCTTACTCCATTCCTTCCATTTGCTCTACATTGTAACCTCAGTGAACTATGCCTTTATTTCACCTGAATTCTAACTGGGCCACCACCTGACAATTGCTGCCATATCCATAGCCTTTTCTGACCAACCCTTCCTGTCTTCGTTTTTCCTCTCTAGTACTATAGTGTGTTATTTATATTTCTTTTGTAGTGCTTATCACATTCTACCTCACATTCTGGTTATTGGTACACATTTCTTTTCAGAGTAGGTTGTAGTTTATTTAGTTTTGAATATCCCATAGACTTTTTTTATGAAATTTATTGTCAAATTGGTTTCCATACAACATCCAGTGCTCATCCCAAAAGGTGCCCTCCTCAATACCCATCACCCACCCTCCTTTCCCTCCCAGCCCCCATCAACCCTCAGTTTGTTCTCAGTTTTTAAGAGTCCCTTATGCTTTGGTTCCCTCCCTCTCTAACCTCTTTTTTCCTTCCCCTCCCCCATGGACTTCTGTTAAGTTTCTCAGGATGCACATAAGAGTGAAAACATATGGTATCTGTCTTTCTCTGTATGACTTATTTCACTTAGCATAACACTCTCCAGTTCCATCCACTTTGCTACAAAAGGCCATATTTCATTCTTTCTCATTGCCACGCACTATTCTATTGTGTATATAAACCACAATTTCTTTATCCATTCATCATCATAGACTTTTATACATAAGAAGTGCTCAAGAAGTAATTATTAATAAATGGATGGATTGATCAATAGATGGATATTGGCTATGTTTCTTTTCCAGTTCTTCCCTTCATTTCACATGCTGATTCCCACACTGGCAAGCCTGTCCTTCTTGAGGCCATTGTAGCATCTTTGATTTATTTCTCATTAATCCACTTTGATTATTTCACTGTGGTTCCTAAATAATTTTCTGAGATAACAAGCAATTGAATGTTCGTGAAGTTCACTTTTCTTTTCTCAGGGGAAAACCCTATTACACTGAAAGAATGTATACTAATATATGCTATTTGCCTGCTTCTGTCAAAAGAAGAAAGATGAAGTTGAAAGGAGAAAGATAAAACTGAGACATGTGCATGATTTTCCAAAGACAATTATGGATTCTTAGTATTTTTTATGTTTTTAAATTTTTTACCCAGAAGAAAATGCTTTTTAGTTCTTATCCCTCAAAATTAGAAACAGGATGTTTCTTTATCTTACTTTGTTTCATACGTATATAGTTTTAGCCATATGATTTACTTGTGACCTCAGTACTTACTTACAGCAACTAGTACTTACATGACACATTACAATCAAATGTATCCAGGATCGGCTGGTCTTCACAGCAATCTGGCGAGGTAAAGAAGGTGGAAATGTATATCTACACTTACAAAAGAGAAAACTAGAGCTCAGAGAAGTTGTAATTTATCTGAAGTCCCACACATGCAAGCAACAAAGAACTTGTGTTTTGGTTTGTAGTCCACAGTCCTCGTTTGCATTTCTACTTTCTTATTCAGTCTGCAATGAAAACTACAATGAAAAGTCGGTGCTTCTTGCTTCCTTCCTTCCTCCTTTCTTTCCTCCCTCCCTCCCTTCTTTATTTTTCATTCTAAAGAAATGATCATATAGCAATTAGTCTGAGTGAATCAAACATATGCATATCAACTGTATCTATCTATCTATCTATCTATCATCCATCTATCTAACACTTAAGAAGTAAAATGTCTTGCTTTTTCCTTTTCTTTTCTTACTTTTTAAAAACCTTTTCTCATCACTTTCTGTCTACCACTGACTATCATCCTGGTTCCAGGCACCATGATCTCTCACCTGGACCACTGTGAAAGCTACCCTCCAGGTCTTCCTGTGTCTGCAGTCCACTCACTAGGTACCTGTGATCATTTTAAGTATGCTATTATTTAAATAAAGCATTTAAAACAGTTTTCGAGGTAAAGCGATCATTTTAAATGTCAGGCCATGTATTCCTGTTTATGACTCCCACGTTGTTTAGGACTGCCAAATGAAATACAGAACACCCAGTTACTTTTTGATTTCAGATAACAAATTAACATTTTAGAAATAAGTATGTCCCAAATATTGTATGTAACATACTTATACTAAAATTATTCAGATAATTTATTTTAAGAGTTTAATTTTAAGTAATCTCTACATCCAACATCAGGCACAAATTTACAATCCCAAGATCAAGAATCACATGTTCTACCAACTGAGCCAGCCAGATGCCCCTCAGATAATTTTTAATATGTTTGTCCTCAATATAGCAAAGAACATACTTCTACTAAACTATATTCATTGTTTATACGAAATTGATATTTAAATGTGTGTCTTCCTTTTTCTTTGCTAAATCTGGCAATTTTACACGTGTTCTTGTTCTCTGATTAAAAGTAATGTCCTCACTGTGGTCTATAAGCTCCTATGTGGGAAGCCTTCCTGACCTGTCTGACTTTGTCTTCTACCGCTCTCTCCTTCACTCTGCTTATTGTTTCCTAGCAGATCAGACACCTGTTTTAGAGCCTTTGTTCTGTCTGTCCTTTCTGCCTAGAAGCTACCCAACTCATCCTATTCAATGCTGCAAACTCTCCTCCCTACAGCATCCCTGATCCCCCTTACTCTCTGCTGTATGTGTTTTTCCATAGCACTCATCTCCTTATAGCATCTATATTAATCGGGTGTATTGTTTATTGTTTTCCTTTCCTCACTCAAAAGAGTGGTCTATAAATGCAGAGTCCTATGTTTACCATTGTGCTCCAAACATGTAGAAAGGTGCCTAGCACACAGGAGGCAATTAGTATGTATTGAATGGATTGCTAATAAAATGTAAGGATACAAGGGATGCAAGTCAAGAAATAGCATAACAACCTAATAACATTAACCATGTAATAGGGAGATGATAGAATGTAGGTAGTTATCGATCAAAAATGAAAGCTAAAACATTGCTTTCTGTTTATACCCTATTCACAGGCATGTTTGTGAAAAGAAGATATGTTTTTGTGTAAGATACAGACCAGATGTTTTTCCATTAAATATAATAAATACCAGTCTGAATATTGCTACTGCCTAAGTGCATCATTCTTTTGTTGCATGTTATTTTTTGTTGGCTTTTTAGAACTGGAGTGTGTCCCTATGGCTCTATTAATGTCAGTAAAATAAAAATATTCAAATGAAAAAAGAGAACAATGGACCCGTTTGATATTTCCATTGTAATCTCCTATTTGGAAGGTCAACATTTTTTTTTTTTCTGGGAATGCATGGTAGAATAATCTGTACTAAATGTCACAGCTTTCAGAAAGCCCACTCTGTTTGTGTTCAAATATATTTGTAAACAGTAAAATATTATTCATGTCCTAGGTTTTAGGTCTCAGTCCTAAAGATTAGACCAGGTTCTATTAAAATCATGCTAAGTAAGTTAAAGTTTTCATAGTGGTGATGAGGCAGAGAGGGAATGAAAGAATAATAATTGGTCTATTTCCTATAGCTTGAGAATAGATTGTTATGTCTCCTGGACATAGAAAGAGATTATATATTTACTAAAGGTCAACTCATTATCAGGGGGAATTGAGGTGTTCAAAGATAACTGCTGACACATCCTGTACCAATTCCTGCTTCCAATGATCAGATGCTAGTACATAGGCCATAACTAATGTATTCTTTATCATCACAAATGTGCAAAGTAGGTTGATGAAACAAGGCTGGATGAAAAAATGGAAGAAATTTGTTTAGGTGTAAAAATAAGTTTCCCTTATCTGTTTTCTAAGCTTGCTGTGACATTATTTTTCTTCTTTGGTAGTTAAAACAGTAAGGTAATATAAAATGAAAGCTATGGCAGAATGCAACAGGGCCTTTGGCCATGGCCATCAGAGCACAAACACTTGTCCAGCATGAGGCAGTGATAAACTTCCATGGGAAGAATTCCATGCTTGCCAATCCTTCCTGAACAGACTAATGGTACACCAGCATTAGACACAATGGGGAGAAGAAGGACTTTTGAACCTGACCAACTTAATAAAAGGCTTTTATTTCTCTTTACAAGGAACATAAATCGTGTTTTCTAGATCTATAAAGTTCAAGTTATAGTGATTTTCATTTAAAACTTATATCAAAAGACTCAGAATTATCTAAATTGGGCAACTTTAGATTATACCCAAATCTAAATTGGGTATAAAGAGAATGAATAATATAGGAATCTTAAATAATATGAAATATGAGCATTGTATATATCTAAATCTTTATCATCTATCATCTGTAGACTCATATGGTTTTTTTCCTCTTTCAAGAAAATTATCTACTTATTCTTTTATCTAGGACACAATAAACCTCATAGTTAGATATCATCATGTAATGTTCTTGAGATGGCCATAACCACAATTATTTAATATTAATATTTTTTATAGATAAAGAGCTTTTACTTGGGAAAACCACATCAATCAGTTACTTCATTGGAAAAAAGGAAGGCCTTAAGCTAAACTTCTCTAAGTTAACTTTTTTTCCTGTAAGACTCATTCCTTATATTATGGCATGTCTTCCATTGTGTTTGCATTACAAAATCCAACCAGTAATAGAAATTAGATTTTCAAGTGATCCAGGCTTAAAGAAATTTTATGAAAATTGGAAATAAATAGTGAAGTTTCAAGGAGCTAAATTACCATACACTTGAGGAATATGTTGTAACTACATCTCATTAAAAAAAATTAAAATATAATTGGCAAATATAAGGGAGACAACATTGATTTTTTAAAGAGAAAGGATATAGATAGATGAAACATATCATGGTATTTTTATTAAACATGATTACTTACTTGGCAATGACTACAGGAATTTCTTACCCTTCCTTTTACACACACACACACACACACACACACACACAGAAACACAAAGAGAAACAAAGAGATACAGAGAGACAAATTGGAGAGTGCAAGCATAATGTGCTTAAATTAGCTATCCAATAATTTGAAAACAGAATGCCTTACTTCTGGCATCAAGCTATTTTGAACTCTATCTATTCTAGTAATAGGTTATATCTAGAATGGCATTTGGGAAATCTGGGAAGGATATGCCGTTATAGTCAATGATGTGTCTTGAGTTCCAGTATCACCACCTATTACATTCTTGACCTTGGAAAACTACTTTATGAACAAAAACCTCTGTTTTCCAGTTGATAAAGGTAGATGTTTTAAATGTGTATGTATTTATAACGTGATATACTACTAGCTCACTAGTTGCACAAGACAAATGTTGAATTATGGAGAAATCATGATTTGCATGACTTACTTTGCTGCTGCTTTCATTATGAATGATTATATTATTGACTGTCTGAACATAGAGTGAAGTAGGAAATTCCAATTTAGCTTTAGCTAAATAGATGAAAAGGTTCATTTGTATCATATAGTGAAGATACTGTGTACTAAAATGTAATGAACATGGGAACTATGCTCATCCAGTGCTTGTTCCTCTACATTTTGTTTTCTTCCCATATTGCTTAACTGTAAGTAAACCCAAGGCAGGCTTGTTTCTCCTCTCCCTGCTTTTACTTGTGTGGTAGTGCAGCTAGAACTGTGGTCACTACGATGGTTGTGTGCTTGATGGTTCTGCCCTTCTGTGCACCACCACTATGGGTGGGCAGGTAGGGGACCTCTCCTTTGCTCACATTGTCCCTCTCTCTGCTTACGTGTGTTCTGGTGGAGAGGATTGGTTACACTTATTTGCACGAACTTGTTTGGAAAGAAATTTAGACAAGAACTTTGTACTGTGATTCAGTCCAGATTACCTGGAAGGTCTGCATTTGGTTTTCAAGGGCACATTCAGAAAAGGATAAAATGCTGCTACATTTTCCTTGTCAAAATATTCTTTAAGAACTTCATGGGTTGGGTTGCTATGGTTTGACATAATCCTTTTTTCCCTTGACCTTATTACCATCTCATACAATTATAATCTCACCCTGGTTCTTTTATTTTAACTTTTCACCATGTTCCTTTTTTGTTTTTTGTTTGTTTTAGGGTTTTTATGTTTGTTTTGTTTTGTTTTATTTTGTTTTGTTTTAACCTCTCCATACCTTGTTTCTCAAAACCCTTTATTCTCAGGACATCTACAGAGTCATAAATCTCAGATTTGTTTCTAATTCTAAAAAGGGGCTTCTGTGTCCCTCAATTACTTTACCTTCTAATGTTATTTGGGTTTCATTTCACCAGTAAAAACTTTTCTTAACTGAATTTTGCTCAGCAGAACTATGGATTAAATAATTATATATCCTACTTTTCCTTGAATAGTCCCAGTTGGACAACCATGTTCTAGGATTCTAGAATAACTATTAATAACTCCTTTTTGACTATAAATATTTTCCTAGTTTGTATGAAAAATGATATGGTCTAGCTGTAGAGAAAACCAAGATGATTAACATAATTCACATTGCTTTATGAGTGACAACGAAAGTCATACTTCCTCACACAAAGAACTCCCTGGAAGCTATCCTAATACGAAGACAAAAGGATTATATCTGATGCTTCAATTAAACATTGAGTAGAGTTTCTGAAGGAAATTTGAATAGTGAAACAAAAGCATAGCAAAATATAGGGGAAAATATGTCTGATATTTAGGGAATATTCAATCTCATATTTGTTCCTTGCCCATGAGAATACTGTTAGAATTCTAGATAATTATAAATACCTTATGTGGTGTCTTATCTTAGTTGAAGCCGTCACTTGTGACATCTGATGCTTTCTCACCCCTACCTGAGATGTCCCAAGACTTACAAATGAATCAGGTTCACCAGTAAGACTTGCACACTGATTCCTGGGAAACCTCTCACAATTATTCACATTTTATTATGACATGCTCCTTAAGCAGTATCTCTGAACCCCTGTTGCTTTAGACAAGTTGTTATTCATTTTCAATTTATGCAAGGCATTACTTATTCTCTCTCTTCAGACAAAAAAACAATTTTGATCATAAAAGCAGAAACTCTATGGATATCAAAGAATAATATATCTAAGTGAATAGCTATGCTTCATAAGTAGTACATTGACAAGGGCATAAAAAGCACTGAAAGTGGAAATATTTTCCACAAGTAAAGGAAGGTATGTTGTATTATATTCATAAAATGTTCATTTTCTCATCCAGAATCCAAATAATGTGAAATGTTACAAACAAAAACAACTTTTGCCCTCTAGTTTTATGAGAAAAGGATAGATGACATTAAAAAGTAGATATCAAATCATTTCATTGTGTCTGTTTTATTTTACCTGCTGAAATCATCTGATTTCTCATCACCCCTGTACCTGTACTATGAAATAAGTGATATTCAAGGGGATACTCCTGTTGCACTGAAATATTTTAAGTATAAAATATCACTGAGAACCCAAAATGTGTAAACTGATATAGGATATACAATTTAGTTGGAATAGTTTCTGACACATAGTAGGAACTCGAAAGTGTAATGAAAACTATAGAGTCCTTCATTCAGGGAATTTATTATCTAATAAAAGGACTGGGGAGAATATACTGTACAACAGATAAGTCCAGAATAAAAAGGTATCACCTCCCTCATCCCAGCCACATTTACAGACTTCACCAAATAGGCAATTATGAGCCAAGTTTGTTACCCTTTATGTTTGTTTTTAGTCCCTAGATAAGACCGTGCTAAATAGCAAAGATTTCTTCTACTCTGCTTAGGTCTAAGAATTACTTCACTTATTCCTTCCCCTCTAAACCCTTTGAAGTTACTTTTTCCTTTTTATGGATTTATTCAAAACCAAAGACGCCATCTTTAATGACTATAACTTAAACCTGAGGGGATTCACTTAATTTTACTATAAATGCAATTACTTCAACAGGAATATCACAAACATTGCAGAAAATAGGGTCCTGACTTTGATCTCAATAGAACCTCAGAAATTTATGGAGTCTTCTGCATCTTGGCCATTGGAGCACAGCAGGTCCAGCATGGCACCCTGGGGTAGAGACAAAAGCAGAAAAGAAGGGTTGTACCTTAATGGCAGATGGCAAGTGGAACTTAACTCCCTAAAAATCTGGGGGTGGGGTTGGGGATATTTTTTTATTGTTTCTTGAGAATTGGCAAGCCAGAACTCCGAAAGATCCCTTGTCAGTAAGTTGATATAAATAATTGATCTACAATTGTTTTACCAGTCACCAGGAAGTAAGAATGAGGGTGGCACAGTCAGCTATTAGCACTATTTCTGTTGTCACATTGATTGGCATCATGAGTGGGTCAGTGTATTGAGATTAAAGCAAACTGCAAAGAACAAAAAGGTTTTTTGGAAAATGTACCCCTGTTTTATATTTTATGATGAAATGCCTTCCCAGTGCATCTTTAGTTTGAGTGCAACTAACTGGGGTAAAATTTAAGATAGACATGTGATACTAGGAGGTTATAATAGCAAATGAAAAGTTTTTTTTTTTGTTATTTTTATGTCTGAGTATGCTGATTTTGAAATAGAGCATATGCACTAGTTTAACATCCATAGATATTAGTATAAGAGTCTTTCACTAGTGCTTAAAGTTTCTTAAATTAAAGGTTGGCTTGAAGCCTTGCTGAGAAATCAATTGACAAGCATTTATCTTATATCTAGTATACTTTATAATGGTGTCTTTAAGGAATTTGGAACCCAGTTGGGAGGCAAATTGATACGAGTGAAACAAGGAGAAAACAGTTAAGGGCTTAATATTGGTAGCATTGACTCAAATTGTGAGAACCATTCATAGAAAGAAGAGAGCAGGTTAGACATTAAAGAAGCCTTTATAGATAATGGAAGATTTAAGTTGTCTTGAAGAAGTTGCAGAGGTCTTGAAGAATGAGGATATTTTAAAAATAGGAGATAAAAAAAGGAATATTCAGGTGATAATCACAGCATTTTCAAAGATTGGGGCAGGAGTGATGATTAAGTGATGGGATAATGGCCTGGGAGCAAAAAGAAACTGATTTTTACAAGTGAGTAAGTGAAGGAAACTTCTGGTTTCTCAAGTTGCTTTTAGAAATCTCAGATGAATTTACCAGTATAAATACTTGAATTAATACTTGTGATAGTATTTATAGTTTTTTTTTTCCGGTTATCTGTTTTCAGAATGAAAAACAAGTGAGGCAGACAAAGAAAGGAGCTAGCAGTTTCACTGAGTTGGCCGGTAGTGTTGGTTAGGAATGGTGGGATAGGTTGTGGTCTCATAATAAATGTTAGCAAACACTACTGCCACATGGCCTGCAGACTGATCGGGTCTTATCACTCATCCACAGTTGAAAGAATGCTTTCTAATGCTAACGTTTCTCTTCAAGCTTTCTAAGTTGAGTGTGCAATTTTTCTCAAGCATCATATCTAACCTAAAGATAAAGAAGATTCAAATTAGAGGTTACAAAACATTTCATCTTAGAATTCTTAAAATCACATGAAATCAAATATCTATATCTATAAAACAGATGAACTGTGGTAGTTATTTTAGACCAAGTGATAATGTTTGGCTGTGCTGGGTTAAGTGCTTCATACACATTTTGTATTTGTTGTCTAAAATAACACTCACAAACCACTGTGAGGTAAACATTATCATCCATGTTTTTCCTATGAGGAAAGTGCCTTAGATCTTATATCCACTAAGTGGCAAGTCCTGGATATAGACTCACATTGATTTGATTTAAAAGCCTACATTTCCAACCACTGTCTGTTTCTCTCTTCACAGAGGAGCACCTCTACACCTCTTCATTAAGGTGTAACTGAGAGTCAGGAGATGCATACAGACCATGACCTTTTCTCACGAGGGGCTTGTCATTTTGGGGAGAATCCAAAAGGACTGTATGAAGCACAATTTGGAAATCATGAGTTGGGTTATTTTATATTATGCAATGATGTGACATTGTCTCAGACAGTTACTATTTAATTCCAAATGGTTATACTCTTTCCTTAAGTGTAATTTTGATACTAACAAGAGAGTCCAAATCTAACCTTAACTTAGAAGTAAGAAATTTAAAGAAAGTACTTCAAGGATCATTAATTATTAAAATACAGATTGGTTTTATTAGTCATGCTGGAATATTGTTACTAATTGGTTTGTTAGAATTCAATGTATAGTACCAGTTAAATAATACTAAGGATTTAGTTAGGTCCCTTAAACAATTAGTAAAAACTCTGATATTTTTAAAACATGTGATTTGGTACTAAAATAACCTAATGTCATAACCTTATTTAAAAAGGTGTTTTGTTGGGAAATGTCTCCAAATAAAATTCATGATGTCCAGAAAGTATATTCTTTCTGCCTTAACCCCTCACTGTCTCCACATACAGATGCATTGCTATGAGGCTGATCTACATTAACTTCCATGTACCTTTTTGGTGGGGGAGGTGGAGGCAGTAGGATCAAGGTCTCTCTTTGCTATCACACGATTTTGGTCATTACTCTTACATGATCAGGTCTCTGGAACAAAGTCTGGAAAATGTAGAGAAGTAAGGGTCAGGATCGGGTGAGAGATAGGAGTTTAAAGTAAACTTTACTGAAAGTAAGGACAGACATCAAAAGAGAGGAAACTCTGTCAACTTTGTCCTTTGGAAACGCTGCCAGTGAAAATATAATGCAGAGTATATGTGCATTTAAATTTTATACTAGCCACATTGATGAAAAATAAAAAGAAACAGGTGATATTAATTTTAATAATGTGTTTTATTTAACCTAACATATATTTAACCTAACATATACAAAACATTATCATTTCCATATATGATCATATTAAACACATTAATGAGAATTATTTCACTATTTTTTCATTATTATACATTCTTTGTTTTCATAAGGTGCCTTCAAAATCTGGTGTTTATTTTACACTAACAGCACATCTCAATTTGAACACTAAATTTTCTAGGGTTAAAGTGTGTCTAGAATTATGTTTAATGCAAAAATATTGGAGAACATTTAAGCTTTAAATTAAGATTTTAGATGTCAAGCTGCAGTAGCCACGTTAGGAGGGCTGAATAACTGCACGTGGCAAGTGATTTCAGCTGAGCATTAGGCTTGGGTCTCCTGTCTTTACCTGTATTTTCCAGAACACTTTTAACTAGAATATCTCTTTTTGGGGGATTTTCAGGGCTTTCCAAGCCATAAGTATATAGGTGTGTACATTATTGTTGTTTACATAGAGGAAGAGAGTGTGTGTTTACATAGAGGAAGAGAGTGTGGTAGGAACAAATCTACATTTGAACATAATCCACTGGAGAATGCAGATAAGGCCATGCATGACTGGCTCAGCAGGGCACTCCTTAATTATAAAGCATCTTCAATTAAGATATAAGAGCTTTTAGAAGATCCATTAAGACTTATTAAAAATAGGTTATTTCAAATAGTTCTCAATAAAAAAATTAACTGAACTTTCTGGCTGGGAGTTTTGATGGTGTATCTGCAACAGTCATGAAAGTTTAGGCGGGTATGGAACACAGCGGGGACTTGGATGGTCCATGAATGTCATGAATACATAAGACATATGACAGAATGGCAGGACACACAAGCAGATATGTACACTTAAGTAGAGAAAAATAAACTGCAAATGTAAACTACAGCTTCCTGGAAATTTGATCCCAGGGCTTATTGTGCACCCTGGCTATTTTTGTAGCTGATGAAGTCAATGCAATGGATTGTAATGAGATAGATAAAATTCTGTCTGCAGTGCAAGCACCTATTCAATAAATGTCCAGTCCAGACAGATGAGGTGCAAAGCTAAGATGTGCCAGGTCACCAGCTTCCATGAGGTCTGATGGATGTTGCCATGTGAACAGCACTCTGTCAAAATATACTTGGCTGAGGACAGTGACTATTTCCTGTGAATAAGACACAAAGCTTAGTGATACATTCTGGAGCTCACCCCAAATAAGACTACTGAAGAGAATTTGCACTGCTAAATGTTTTGTTAACGGGTGTCAATGTGGATGTGATGAATTTTAGGGTATTTTAGTGCTCACCTGCAGCAGATGGCCTCTGCTTCTCAGCTGCTCTTATGATTTAGCTACAAGTATTTTAAATCCCAGCTGTCAGCCCATAAGCAGTGACCGTGAATGTTAAGATTCACACACAGCATCGCCAGTGGCAAGAACACACTTGCTGGGGTCATCCTGTTGTGGGAAAAATGACTCAGCTGACCTCTTTGCTTTGGGTTACTTAAAGATGTCAGAAAGAAACTGCAAAAAGAGGGCAACTTTGTCCATTTCAGGGTACTGCCAGAGTCACGTATAGATCTTCTCTCCTTCTGAGATTAGAACTTTTGCAAAATACGTCAGTATAACATTTTTATATATCCGCTGAAGTAATACTAATTTTAATATTTGTTTTACTTTGTAACTTTATATTTGTATAGGATTCTGTTGGTCACAAAGTAGTTTCACATCCATTATCTCCTTTTATTACTAATTTTATTTATTTTAATAATTGTAGAAACCAAGGCTCAGGGAGGAATAAGGTAATGTTTGTGCGTGTGTAATTTAATGAGACCCAAAATGATATCTTTTTTTAAAGCTTTTTTAAAAATATTTTTTAATGTTTATTTATTTTTGAGAGAGAGAGACAGAGACAGAGACAGAGTGTGAACGGGAGAGGGGCAGAGAGAGAGGGAGACACAGAATCTGAAGCAGGCTCCAGGCTCTGAGCTGTCGGCACAGAGTCCAATGTGGGCTCGAACTCACAGACCATGACATCATGACCTGAGCCGAAGTTGGACACTGGACAAGTGCCCTCCAAAATTACTGTGAGTAAAATCATAAGGGAAAACAAACCAAAAAATCCCATTTGGGTCAAGGACATAGTATTTAAGAAATTTGCCTCATGTAGATGTCTGGTGTTTGTTTTCTTTATCTTGCGGCTTCTGTCCTCTTGGAATAGTGCTATGAAAAATTGTATAAGGGGACCCCTAGAAAGACGCAGAGCAAAGACCCATTCCAGCAGTGAGCCTCATACTATTTAAGGTAGAATTGCCATCAAAGGAACTCTCGTTTATTAATTGTAGTATTCAATGATTTTAAGTGGGCACATGGACATCTTGAAATAGAGTATTTCTCATCTTTCATTACATTAAGTTCTGGCAAAAGTGTTGTGAGCAGCTTCTAGAAAATGTTTTTAGTGGTAATATTTTAGCCAATAAACAGAAGCCATTCTATTTTTTCCAAACATTGAATAAATTAACATAGAGAATCAGGAGCTTACCCAATAACTGGAAGAGCAAGGGAAGCCAAAGTCAGGGAAGCTACTAGTGATTTTCTTAAAGTAACAAGTCAGGTGGTTCTTCAGAGCCTGCTAGAGAAATGCTGAAATTATGAAGACTCTGGAAAACTGCCACCAATTACCTCTGTCAGCAGTAGCAAAGTGAGTTGTTCATAGGCCTCACTGGGAAGCAGCTGTGAGGCACAAATGACAAAATATCTGGCTATAATTGCCTCCAGAGATTATGGTCTTTACCTTTTTCATCCTCTGAGTCTCAAGTAAGTGCTTCTCACAGGAAAACTCTAACCTTGAAGGACAGGGGAGAATGTAATTGTTAACTTCTCTTTTGTTTTGCAAGGAAACCTTAGAATGAGGTTGTGGTGCTATTGGTTTGTCAACAGACAGTTCAACACAGCCCATTTCTTTGTCCAACTTGACACCCGTGGCATTTGGTTCATATTTAACTTCCAAATCAAGACCATAACACCACCATACTCTGCCTACCATAATACAACTCCTCTCACATAAATGGGCCTATGGTATGTCCCATATGTCATTTAAACACCTCGAGATTATGTTCATTGCCTTTTTAGCTCACTCTCTCTTTGGTGATACTGTAACTTAAGTATTGGATTATAAGATTAACTGCTATTATTTTTAAAGTATTTATTTATTTTGGGGAGAGCGCAAGTGGGAGAGGGGCAGAGAGATGAGGACAGAGAATCCAAAGTGGGCTCTGTTCTGACAGGCTGACAGTAGCGAGCCCAATGTGTGGCTCAAATTCACAAATCGTCAGATCATGACCTGAGCCGAAGTTGGACGCTCAACCAACTGAGCCACGTAGGTGCCCCCAAATTTATTACTGATATACCTCATGTTCAATAGTAAGGGAATGTAAAAACAAAAATAAATCAGTTAACATATATAAATACATGCATGTCATGGTCAGAAGTAAAATATTCATAGCTGCTACTGTCCTCCAGTCACACAGTTGTAGGTTACATTTAAAACTTCTTTCTTGACTATTGTTTCCTTTGCCGTAATAAATTATCTCGGCTGGTCATGGTTCTTTACTAGGATCTAAACCTTATCTATTGAAATGCTTGTGCTACTTGTCATTCTGCATATACTGCACTGCCCCAGCTTTTTATTAATTTTTACTACTGAACAGGGGAGAGCTGAGTGGTGCTCCTATAATCGCAGGCTCTAGATATACCCGTCCATTATCCCATATGTGGTAGTAACTATTTCCTCTTGAAAACCAGGAACAGTCACCCAAGAAGGAAAAATAACTCCCTTATTTGCCTGTAGATTTAGTGGCATGAGGAATCCAAAGTGATCTAGTGGAAATTTCAACTTCCATTTCAAAGAAACTCTTGTTTAATCCTCTGGTAGAAAGATTCCTCTTTGGAGAACTTAAATTTCTAAAACAAGCAGAGTTGTAAGGAGATGAAACAACTATTTTCCTAGTTCATCATTAAGGATACTAGCCAAGGAGTTAATCCCATTTCTACCTTTTGATTCCCAGATTGAAAGTTCCTTACTAAGGGAGAAAGATCATGATATATTGTCTACTGTTTTCAGAACAATTAGGTATTATCAACTGAGAGTTGAGTCCTCATTTCTCATGAGGCAAGTTCAGAGTTGTCTAACATATTACGTTAGCTCTTTTTTTGGTTACTTTCATTTCAATCTAATGCTAAATTCTTTTTTTTTTTTTTATGAAATTTATTGTCAGACTGGTTTCCATACAACACCCAACAGGTGCCCTCCTCAATGCCCATCACCCACTTTCCCCTCCCTCCCACCCCCCATCAACCCTCAGTTTATTCTCAGTTTTTAAGAGTCTCTTATGGTTTGGTTCCCTCCCTCTCTAACATGTTTTTTTTCATTCCCCTCCCCAATGGTCTTCTGTTAAGTTTCTCAGGATCCACGTTAAGAGTAAAAACATATGGTATCTGTCTTTCCCTGTATGACTTATTTCACTTAGCATAACACTCTCCAGTTCCATCCACATTGCTACAAAAGGCCATATTTCATTCTTTCTCATTGCCAAGTAGTATTCCATTGTGTATATAAACCACAATTTCTTTTTTTTGCATTTCTTCATAATTTTATATATAAAACAAATAATACATTGAAAATAAAATGGATATTTTCTCTCTCCAATTCTTTTTTTGTAATATTAAATTTATTGTCAAATTGGTTTCCATACAATACCCAGTGCTCATCCCAAAAGGTGCCCTCCTCAATACCCACCACCCACCCTCTCCTCCCTCCCACCCCCCATCAACCCTCAGTTCTCAGTTTTAAGAGTCTCTTATGCTTTGGCTCTCTCCCTCTCTAACCTCTTTTTTTTTTTCTTCCCCTCCCCCATGGACTTCTGTTAAGTTTCTCAGGATCCACGTTAAGAGTGAAAACATATGGTATCTGTCTTTCCCTGTATGACTTATTTCACTTAGCATAACACTCTCCAGTTCCATCCATGTTGCTACAAAAGGCCATATTTCATTCTTTCCCATTGCCAAGTAGTATTCCATTGTGTATATAAACCACACTTTTTATCCATTCATCAGTTGATGGACATTTAAGCTCTTTCCATAATTTGGCTCTTGTTGAAAGTGCTGCTATAAACGTTGGGGTACAAGTACCCCTATGGATCAGCACTCCTGTATCCCTTGGGTAAATTCCTAGCAGTGCTAACTTCTACATCAATGCTAATTTGTCACTATATTTAAAAATGTAGTCTTCCTTTATGTTCTCTAAAAAACCCTAGGAAATCCATTTTTAAGTTTCTAGATTAAAATTTCATATCACCTGTATGTAGGCCTGTGTTAGGAGTGTGTTGAAGGGCACAAGAAGGGCATTATTATCATTTAGAAATGGTTCCAGTTAGGTGCCTCTGGGTGGCTCAGTCGGTTAAGCATCTGACTTCTGCTCAGGTCATGATCTCGCAGTTCCCCGGGTTTGAGCCCCGCGTGGGGCTCTGCACTGACAGCAGGCCTGGAGCCTGCTTCGGATTTTATATCTCCCTCCCTCTCTCTTGCCCCTCCTGCACTTATGCATGCTCTGTCTCTCTCTCAAGAGATAAATTTAAAAAAATTAATTAAAAAAAAAAAAGAAATGATTCAAGTTATACATTCCTAAGTAGTAAATTTCCCTCTCCATCCTGAAAGCTTTGGAAAGGGCATGGGGTAGCATGCACAAATATGTAAGATAGCGATCTCTCTCTCTATATATATCTGTATATCTGTATATATATGGATCAACCTCACTGAGAGAGAAATAAAAGGAAGTAGCTAAAGCATATGGGCATAACATGAAAATTCTCCTGATGTTCTTTTGGATACCAATCACCACCCTCACTGAAGGGCCATGGACATAGCATTTCTTGCTCTCTCACTTGTTTTTGTTATCCATACTTTCTTGCTCATGATTTCAAAGTCATATCTGTGTTAAAATCTACAATCCTGACCTTTACTTTGAGATCCAGTGCTTTAATCTGTTCCTAGACACATATGGCCCTTTATTATTTATTTCTAATTTACTTCATAGGTTTTTATGAGGATATTATGACTTAATACTCTAATATGCAATCACAGAGTGCTTTGCATGGTGGCTAGCATAGAATAAGTACTCAATAATTGCTGGTTGAAATATTGTTAATAGTATATGTACTACTTTTATATACTATTATCAAAACACCTGGATATTCTACACTTCTTTAATACACATTTAAAGTTCTTTTTACACATTTTCTTTTTTACATAGAGGCCATTAGCAATTCTTAGTTTAGATCATCCTGCCGCTAAGGATAATGAACATATTACATTTTCCTTGTTATCACGTTTTTCTTGCTTTATTTTCTAAATAATGTATTTGAAAGTCATATTTTTAAATAAGAGGTCGGAACTGAGAGCTGTAGAGTAACATGCTCCAAATTCAGGTGCACTAAATTGAAATAATAATAGTTAACATTATTTTTATGTGTGTCAGGCACTGTTCAAATCATTTTAATAAGTTTGCTCATTTTATACTCAGATTACCCATATGAGATAGGGAATACTGGTATTTTCATTTTACAAGTGATGAAACTAAAGCACAAAGGGGTTATGTCAATTATTTTCTGTTGTATAAGATTACCTCCAGATCCAATGCTTCATTACAACAGCCCTTTATTTAGTTCATGATTCTCTAGGTCAGCAAATTGGTCTGGGCTCGATGGAGCAGTTCTTTTGTCATGGTTGGGTACCCTTATGCTTTTGTGGTTAGTTACATATTAGATAAAATATAGATATTTTAGGAGGCTCTGCCTCTGGGGGTTGGGTAAATGTTGCCTGGGGTGATGGTGGTGATGGGGTCATAATCTCTCATCAGCCAGCAGACCATTCAGGGTTTATTCGCATGCTAGCTTGGTAGACAGAGTGAAAGAGAGAAAGACCTAAATTTGGAAGTGGCACAGTCTTGCTCACCACATTCTGTTGGTTGTAGCAAGTCATAGTGCTGTCCAAGATTCAGGGGAGTATACCTGAAGGATACCTGTTCCTAATGGGGGGAGATGCAAAGTTTCACTGTAATGGGATGTGGTTAGTGGACCAAATTTGCTGAGTACCCATTTAAACTGAGGGAGTAAGGATGCGAGCGAGCGAGAGAGTGAAGGGTGCAGGGGAGAGAGAGAGAGAGAGAGAGAGAGAGAGAGAGTATGTGGGAGGGAAGGAAAATAGAGAAAAGGAGAGAATATCTAAGTTTATTGGGGATCCTTTAATCTATTAAACCCAATTTTTTGAATGACCACCCATGTAGTCTATCAAATTATAGAAAAACAAATATTAAAATTAGAATTCTAAAGGCTTCCTCATCATGAAATTTGGTATCTGTCTTCAAGTGCAGAGAACATTGCTGCAAAGTATCCAAAAGTTAGTTTGAAAATTTTAGAAAACTTTTACTTGGTGTGATGTTCAAAGTGGCAGACAGAGGTCAAAGAACTCTCTGAAAATTCATTACCTGTAATGACTTTGAGCTCTTACTTTTATTAAATTTACTTATCATATAGCAGATGGAGAAAGATTGTTTTGTGGTTGTACTCGAAGATTGTCTCATGTTACTCTAAAACTAAACAATTTTTTTAATGTTTTTTACTTATTTTTGAGACAGAGAGAGACAGAGTATGAGCACAGGGCAGGGCAGAGAGAGAGGGAGACATAGAATCTGAAGCAGGCTCCAGGCTCTGAGCTATCAGCACAGAGCCTGATGCAGGGCTTGAACTCACAGACTGTGAGATCATGACCTGAGCTGAAGTTGGATGCTCAACTGACTGAGCCACCCAGGCGCTCCTAAAATTAAACAATTTTTAAGCAAACATTTATTGAGCACCTTCTATAAGTCAACCATTTTGTTATAAGAATTGAGATACAAAACAAAACATCATGCTTTTCTGGCCTGATACAATACATAAGCAGATAACATAATACCATGTAAATCTAAATTAGTATAGAGGCACGTACAATGTAATTTGCTAGACAAGGCTACCCTACCTTAGAATTAGGATGTTGGGAATTGGGGGGAAGATTTCTTCAGAGGATGTAGTTTTATTTATTATTTATTTTTTATTTCTGTTTCTGTCTTTTTCCAGATCACCTAAGAACCTTGGAAACTTTCTACCACATTTTTCCTAAAACCCAAGATGTGCCAATGAATTCTGTCAGTGTTATATATTTCATAAAGTTAGGTATTTATTTATTTTATTTTTTTATATAATTTATTGTCAGATTAGCTAACACACAATGTGTACAGTGTGCTCTTGGTTTCGGGAGTAGATTCCCATGATTCGTCACTTACATACAACACCCAGTGCTCGTCCCAACAAGTGTCCTCCTCAATATCCATCACCCATTTTACCCACACCCCCCAGCTCCCATCCCTATCAACCCTCAGTTTGTTTTTGTATTTAAGAGTCTCTTATGGTTTGCCTTTCTCTCTGTTTAAAACTATTTTTTCCTCCCCTTCCCCCATGGTCTTCCTTTAAGTTTCTCAAACCCCACATCTGAGTGAAAACGTATAATATCTGTCCTTCTCTGACTGACTTATTCCACTTAGCTTAATATCTTCCAGTTCTATCCACGTTGTTGCAAATGGCAAGATTTCATTCTTTTTCATGGCCAACAGAGGACGTAGTTTTAAAAGAGGAATTTTAATGACCAGGACAATGATGGGGATTGGAAAGGTGGAATGTAGAAATATTACAGAAACATTAACTACAATTATAGATTGTACTTTCAGTTATCTATGGATAAGAAATACTGAGAGGCTAATACAGTAACAATGACAAGAAGGATGGAGAGAAGGAGGGACATTAGAAACCTGTAATTGATAGATTTATAGAAATTAGTGACTGATGTGAGGGCCAAGAAAGGAGGAACACTTCCAGATAATTCCCATGGGCATATAAAATTGCATATCTAGATTTCACACACACATATATACTACATATGTACTGCATAGAAAGGATGCAGAGGAGGAGAGCTTCCCATAAATACCAATATAGAGAAAATTTATGTACAAATTTGCTCATTGTAGCATGAGAATTTTTAATGGCAGTATTCCAAAAATACAGATATCAATATACATAGAAATGGAGATTGAGACAAAATGAAGGTAAATTTCTAAAATAGATTTGTAACCTTGGGGTGCCTGAATGGTCAGTCTGTTAGGCATCTGACTTCAGCTAAGGTCATGATCTCACAGTCTGTGAGTTCAAACCCCACGTCAGGCTCTGTGCTGACAGCTCAGAGACTGGAGCCTGCTTCAGATTCTCTGTCTCTGGCTCTCTTTGCCCCTCCCCACTTGTGCTCTGTCTCTGTTTCTCAAAAATAATTAAGCATTAATAAAAGTTAAAATAGATTTATAACCTTTAGACTTTTTAGGATATTTTATAAACATTTCCATAAGTGTGTGTAGGCTATAGGTTTGTAACCTATTTGTCTTATGTTGAAAGCATTTCCCAGGCCATTATATAGTCTAAAAGCATACATTTTATACGGCCACATACTGTTCTATCACGTGATCCTGTTATACTTTACTTTGTTCATTTTCCTAATACTAATCATAATCCGAGGACTTGTATTTAAATCTTTTACCACACTGTCAGCTAACTAAAGGATGACCTGTTTGTGGTATTTTCCCTCACCGTGATCCTCTCCATGGAGGGAAGGATGATTTTATTATTTGCTCTGAAGCACTAAAAAGTGTGCCTGAACTCATGCACAATAAAAACACGGACTCCATTTTCTTCAAAGCTGACAGGGAGGACTACTCCCTTCTCAGTGGCAAGATTTGGGCTTAGAGGAGAGATAGGTTATGTAATATCTTGTTTCTCCCTTTCAAATCAACCTGTTTTAGGAAATGGATTCCCTCATGGACTCTTAGATGTTACATTATAAAGGTTGCGATATAAAGGGCCTTTAATTGGGAGTACAAGATACCCATACCAGTTTTCCTCATAAGTGACTACAATGTGGCTTTTACCAGGGCACATGTATCAACACATGTTTACTGTGTATTTATTTCATTTAACTAGTACATATTGCATTTCTACAAAGGTACTAAAAGAGATAAAAATGACCTTTCACATCTTCTTTGTAAAAAAAGGGGAAGTAAATACCACATTATACTGAAGGTCAATGCAACAAAGTCCAGGATGGATGTGGCCCAGAAGTAAATTATATATATCACACACACACACACACACACACACACACGTATATATGTATGTAACATATATATGTATATATTATCCATACATATTTATAGGTTTGTGTAAACATATACATATTTAAGAGTATAATCTACACATATGCATGTAAATAATGTATATATGTTTACACACACATACAAGCAGGTCTGTATATATAGAAAGGGAGTCCGTGTCGACCTCCATTTTGTAAAGTATTTGAATTGGTTCCCATTATTTAAAGGTAGCAAGATTTTACATAAATGTCTGCATGTTTTTACTTTCTTGAAAAGCAAGAAAATCGAGAAATCCTGTTTCTGAATCTGAACATTACAGCTTTTCTGTATTCTTTGCATGGTAACAGTTAGATAGACCTGAGAAGTTACTAGCACTTGTTCAGTTGTCCTTTCTGGATGTATAATTCTCATGAATTCTCCAGTTGGCTACAATAAGAGAATTCCTTAATTTTTACCTCATTTGCCCAGTTTCTGTATATATTTGATTTTGAAAATTCTACTTCATACCATATATAATAAAATAGTGCATTTCAGTTCACAGAATCTACTCCTTTGAACATCATCTTCATAGACGTAACTATAGGAAACCAAAACAATATAGTTCAACTACTTCAGTCAAAACTTTTCAATTTGGAGAAAAGTCAGCAAAATTGATAGTCTAAACCTTAGCAAATGTTTGAGTGGAATAGACTATTTCTGTCAAAGCAACAAGCCTAGTAACTCTATAAGGATGCAACCTATATTTTTATAGATACAGTGGATATTTCATTTTTGTCAGTTCTTGCACGTCACTAAGAGTGATGATTTATGCTTGAAGCGTGTTATACACAGACTATTATCTCAATTTCATGTTGGGTGACATTCTTGCCACCTATTTCATTGTCAATTTCTTAGAGAAAGTAATGTCTGAGCTCTTGTTCAGATGCACCACATATTTTAAAATCATCTATAGCCCTCGAGATGTTTAAAAAAAGGACAATGTGATAGTAACTGCAAAATTCTGTGTGTATAGAATGTACATTGATTCCAAATTTATTTTCCTTATATGATTAATTCTCATGTTTCTCACTAGGAATCTGTGATTTAATTATGTATGGCCATAGAAAATGCTCTTCAATAATTATTCTGGTAAATATGTTTTTTAGGTTGATTCTTCTGTTTCAAAGAAAAAAAAATAATCCATTTCATAAAAGATGAATTTGTCTGAATGATGGCTGACTATACTGCATTGCAAAATCAGGGATATTTACTATCTATCATAGTTCAGGCTATTTATTTTCACAAAGAAGGCATTGATCTAGGAATCAAAGGTGTACATTTGGCCTTCCATGTCATTAAGTCAACATCAATCCCTCCCTACAATCTCCAGAATAAAAGTGAAATTCCAGTCAGTGTTTTCAGTTTTCACAACACCAAACTTCTTATATTATCAGACTTTTATTCTTAAGGATTATAATTTATAAATGTATTATTTTTCTTTTTGTCTAAATCATAGGTTAAATCATATCTTTAATGGATAATAGTATATGTTATAATGATACATATTGTTAAGTTTATCTCAAATATTACATAATAATTTTATAATATTTAATGTGAAGTTTCTCACCAGCTAACATGTAAAATATATAATTAATGTAACTAATTTCCCCTCCTACAACCATATTAGTTGCTATAGGGGATACAAAAACATACAATTTAAACTCTTTTGCATCTTCCAGTATAATACCAGAGATTGCAGATTGCATATAATTGTTAAATTATCAAAATTTAAAAGCTTAATATTTTAAAACTTTATTTTTTAAAGTTTATTTTTATTTATTTTGAGAAAGACAAAGAGAGAGATAGAGAGAGATAGAGACAGAGAGAGACAGAGAGACAGAAAACATTAACAGGGGAGGGGCAGAGAGAGAGAGAGAGGAAGAGAGAGAGTCCCAAGTAAGCTCCCTGCTGTCAGTACAGAGCCCAATGTGAGACTCAGTCTTACGAATCATGAGATCATGACCTGAGCCAAAATCAAGAGTCAGATGCTGAACTGACTGATCCACCCAGGCACCCCTAAAGGTTTAATATTTTTAAAAATGAAGCACTCTCCAAACATATGTTATAATTTTGTTTCATCCATCAGTTCATCAGTAGTTACTTTAGGAAAGGATCTTTTGACTACCTGACCTCTGCATATGCTCTCTCTTTTGGTTCTCCTATTTGACTAACTGATTTTTTTTCTACACTATTCTTATTAGTGTTCCTTAACCATCTTGCCAATTTTTTTTTATGTTTCTTAGAGGGAATTCTATTTTTCTTCTTAAAAGTTTGATGTCTATCTAGAGCTTTATATAAACAAGTTCTCATTTTCTGCTCCAGAAATTCTGAGTCGATCAGAAATTGTTTTAGTGAAGCTATTTTCCTTGGATATCATTAAAAATATAATTTTTAAAAAGATGGGCCTCAATTTTTATCTACCATATATTTCTATTCATAAATTACTGGATCAGGATATATTCTTTTAGGATAAGCTACAGATCTGTCATTCTCTGAAAGAATTCTCTTGCTTGTGTTACACTGGGAAAATTATGTGTTCCAAAGTACTATGAACCAAATCTGTTGTCTTTGTCCTTCTTTTTTTTAGAAACCCTCTGGAGTACAATGATATTAATATACTATAATGTTTGTAATGTAGTTCTCCAGGAGACATATTAACAAAGTTCCTTGACAACATTTATTTCTGCTGGACTAGGTCACTTTCACAATTCAACTGGGGTGAAAGATAATTTAGTAAAATTTTATAGATGTGGAGATGCTGCATGTAAATTCTTATGGATAAGCAGGATGTTAAAGCCAGAATTGGGAGAGAAAATATGTAAAGAATAGGACATAATAAAATATATAGACATTGGCCTTTCAATTGGAAAGAATAGAGAAATTTTTCTTACTATCACATTCTCAGCTAGCTAATTATTTTGTGGATGTTTAGTCTGAAATACAGAAACAGTTCTAATAGTTGTCAGTCTGTTGGGGACATCAAATAGCTATTTTGTCAAGACTACAGTGTCACTAGTTGTGTGTCTCTAAATGAAAGTTCTGCATGTTAATGTTAACTGTGACATGAATAGTAATATTGGCATTAGAGACCTTCTGAAATGAGAACAACATTCATGATTAACCTACAGAGTACAAAAATTGGGGAATCATCTGGTAACATCATAAAGCTGTGTTGCATTGCAATTACATTTTCATTAGTGATGAAATTGTTATGGAATAATGAGGGAACTTGAAGTGCAGTAACTTAGTCAGGTGAAAACAAATTGTTGCACCAAGTTTACAACTTCCAGTTATTTTAATGATTAACAATTTTCCTTTAATGCTTGAATAAAATTTAGAGGTGGACTTTTGTTTATTTGCATGGCTTGCTACTGTTGACATACTATTTATAAACATATCAAAGATGATTATAGCTGATCATGTATTCTTAGATCCAATTACCATGTTCTGCAATCTCATGGGAAGAGAGGAATTAATATTTATTGGATGCCTCTCATGTGCCAGGGGGTTTACATGTGTTCTCTCATTCAGTCTTCCCAGTGGACCAGTGAGTTTGTTGCTATTATTTACATTTTACAAATGAGAAAACTAAAATTAAGGGAAATTAAATAGAGTGGATATGTAAATTTATGTTCCTTTCCTTATTTCTTTGTTTTTGAGAGCTGTACCTCACCGCCTCTTATACAGTATTGTTAAAATCCTTGGTCCTTCTTTCTTTACCTCCAGGAGAAGCAGTCTTAAGATCTGTGGAAACTAAAAACGATGATTAATCTGCAGGTGGGCCCATGATTGTAGCAAGGCCAATAAATCCTCTTTATTGAGGATTGATACAAACACTGTGGAAGAGGGGATTCCTTTCTTTCTGAACCTTACAAATTACAAATCCTGGCATTCCTCAGGCAACTATTTTTGCTCACATATGAAGAGATTTTACAAAAGAATACAGCTGATCGAGTGTATGGCAGAACTGAAAGATGGCAAAAAAAAAAAAAAAAGAAAAGAAAAGAGAAAAGAAAAGAAAAGAATCTCATTCTGAGGCTAAAATCTGAAGTTTAAAAAATTCTGGCCATAAAACCTAGTAGAGGGGAGTCAGGTATACATGTAAGTGCGATAAATACTATGCTAAAAATCTTTCTTAGAGCACTTATATTCTCTTCAGTAAAATTTGCTTCATTTCTCAAGCCGTACAAGGTCTAATTCTTTGAACAATTTAAGACATACCTATGATAGTTATTGACACTATGGAAGTGACTTGTTAAAGGAATAACAAGTCCATGAAACATGTTGAAAAGAAGAGTAATCAAATTCAGTGTAAAATGTAGAAATTAAGGAGAAAATTATTTGTGGCGTTCTGGATAGTGTTAAGGAATAGAGAACAAAGGGTTAATTCTTAATGTATTTACTGACTTTGTGATGTGTGAATTGTGAATGTGTTTCTATGGATTTACAAAAGTAACATGGAAGTACCAGTACAAAGACGACCCTCAGGGTAAAATCTATATTGGCCTCAATACATTAGAGCTTTGTGGGCTTGTACTTAACTCTCTCTTGCTATTCTCAATTGTGTTTGAGTCTTCGAGGGGCATTATTTTTTGTTTGACACACACGCTGTGTGTAGCAGTCCATAAGCAGTTCCTATCCTAATGGTTTGAAAGTGTTGATCCTCTCAAAAGAGTAGTTTTTACTTCCTGGAAATAGTTCTCTCAGATGCCAGGTGATGCCTGATGACTCTGAATATAACTTTCTTGAAGGAGGATAATAACACTACTTTTCCATTTTAGCCCCTCTATTGTGAAAGGGAGAAACTGTTCTCACGAGGCTCTTCTAGGAAACAGCTGTAGAGATGATGGCAATTGGCACTGAGACTGGTGTCAGTACCAAGCAGTGGTTTAGGAAGACATATTGTTAATCTTCAAACCAGATTTTAAGCTTTCAGGGATGAGGAGACTGAGGCTCCAGGAAGTTCTAAGTGATGGGAACTTATGCAGAAATGAAATTAGATGACACGTGAGAATACCTAGTGCAGACATTGTAGAGGATAGGTAGTTACCTTCAGTTCTGCCCTTTCCTCTTCTTTTCCTACCCTCTGCTTTAGTTCGAATGTTTGTGTCCTCTCAAAATTCCTACATTGAACCATAATGCCCAAGGTGATGGTATTAGGAAATGGGGCCTTTGAGAGGGAATTTGGTCATGAGGGTAGATCCATTACGAATAGAATTAGTGCTGCCCTAAGAGAGGTCCAAGAGAGAGCCCCCTTGTCCCTCCCAGCACATAAGGTTATAGTGAGAAGACAGCCATCAACAAAGAAGCTGAACTTTGCCAGACACGAATATACCATCACCTTGATCTTGGACTTCCTGGTCTCCAGAACTGTGCACAGTAAATTTCTGTTGTTAATAAGCCACCCTGTCTATGGTATTTTGCTCTAGCAGCCTGAGAGGATTAAGACACCCTCTTTTCCACTGCTCCTCCCCCATCCTTTTCTCTTTTCCTTGCTTCCTTTGCTGAATACTTAAAGCATTTTCCATTTAGGCTTCTCTTTAGTTATTACAATGACCTGATTCGGCAATTTGTGAGATTTTTAAGCCTTTTTCAATCCTACATTAAAACCGATGTCAATTATCTGGTGAATTTTACAGTTCCAGATAGAGTGAAAACTATATATTGACCTTGTTTACTGAGTACAGGAAATTCCCAGGCAGTGTAGCTGCAGTGGCTCTTGCATTCACGTCAGAATGAGCTAAAGTCTAAAAATAGATTATGTTCTGTGCGTAAGATTCTTCCCTAGCGCTTTCAACTTCTGTTTCTTAGAAACAGTTGATGCAGCTCAGAGGCAAAAAAAAAAAAAAACAACAACAACAACAACAAAAAAACCAAACAGTGAGAGTAACTCCACAATTCATAGTAGAAGGAAATTATATTAAATTCCTAATGAGTTCTGACACATAACGTCAGAAAGCGCTGTAAGTCATAGGAACATTTTTAGGAGTAGCCTTGCTGAAAAGTTACATATTTGAAACTTCATAATGTGAAGTGCATTTATATATTTATAGCTTTATTTATATATTGATAGGCTGTGTCTTTGTAATCTATTATATATATATATATATATATATATATATATACACACACACACACACACACAGACACACACACTGACAATTTCTAAATTTATAACACTTTTGGGAAATCATCTTTTGAAATACCCTGATTTTTTCATTATACCACCTAGTTCTTTTGTTAAATTCCTCCCCCCCCCGCCCCACCCTGTTTAACTAGGATGCCATCTTTCTTTCTGTCTTTCTTTCTTTTTTTTCTTTTTTAGCAAAAGGCATGTCTAGAGTTTGCTTACTGCATCAGTAGTTAATGTAAAGTAGTGTTTATATGCCAATGAACTTGAGGTCTCTGATTTGATGATGTGTGTAAATGTAATAAACCATCTGCAAGGGTGGGGTTTTGGGGTGTGAGGGATTAGTAAGAACTCAGCTAAAGCCTCTCATCTCTATGCTTTCAGACCTTTACCATGACCCAAAATGTGTTCTGTAATTACCACTGTATATCTGCCTTGTCTGTCTGTGTTTGAGCACCTAGAGGAGAGTAATCATACCATATTCAGTCTTGTGTTGCCCTCAATGCTTCTTGTGATGCTGGACACGTACTCTCTCAAACCTCATGGCAGGGAAGAGTGAACGTGTGACCTGGGGGAGCTAAGGATATAGTTTGTAGAAGTCTGTTACTACCACAGTGCTGCTGTGAAGTCTTTTGTTTTGAAAATTCATTCGGGCTTGGATTCCTTACCTAAAATGCACATGCCGCTTACTCCAATGGGGGAGGGGGGGAGGTGGTTGCTTTAAATTCCATTATGTTGAATGAAATTTCCATGCTAAAACATGTGCTGTATTCACCCTGAAATGTATGAGGATGGATACGCATCAGAGGGTGTTGAATTTAACTGAATTTAGCAATCCAGTTTCAGAAAGCCAGGAATACAGATAAGTCAGCTGAAGACAAGGTAGATATAATTTTTAATCTTCTGACTTCCTTCCAGTGTTCTATATCTACTTTTCTTTCATTTCCTCATCTCTGTGTCTTCATTACTTCCAACAGGCTTTGTACGCTCACTTATTGTCAGCATTTATGCCAAATCTCAGAGGAGGGGCTAACAATGACTATTAAACACAGGCTCCAAGCTCACATTGTCACTGCTAAAGGATATTATAGCCCCGCTGAGGGGCTAAATAAGCAAATATACATGTTCCAAACTGGCCTGCTTTGATGACTGAATTCTGACTTTTGAATTACAACCAATGTAGCATAATGGCAAGATTAGGGACAGTGGGACCTCACAAAGCCAAATCCATATCCTGGCTCTCTTATGCTGTTTGTATGTCTTTGGACAGATTTAAGCTTTCTATGACTGGCATTGTTTTGGGTACTTTGTATATTTGATTTGATTTATTCCTCACTGCTACATTCCTGAGGCTGTTTGTATCTTCATTGTACACATGAAAGGGCACCATGTCTTTAAGAAGGACTAAATTATGCTGGTGTATGAATCTACAAAGTGACAGAGGTGGGATTGAACTCCATCAGTGTAATGTTAAAGCACTTTTCATGCAACCTGCTATCATCTGATATGACTAACCAAGGTCTTAGAGAAAATGCTTCCAATTATTGTAATGCATTTTTAACACTATTTTTATAACAGTATTGGAATTACAGAAAAATGAGAAAATAGTAAAGAGCATTCCTATATACTCAACATTTAGTATCCCCTGTTATTAACACCTACAGTAATATGGTACATTTACTACAAGTAATGAACCAATAGTGATATACTATTGTTAACTAAAATCCATAATTTATTCACATTTGCTAAGTTTTGACCTAATATCCTCTTTCTTTTCCAGGATCCCATCCAGTGTGTCATATTACATTTAATTGTCATGTCTCCTTAGGCTCCTATAGGCTGTGACAGTTTCTCACTTTCCTTGTTTCTGATCATTTTGACAGTTTTGGAGAGTGCTGATGAGGTGTTTTGTAGGATTCTCCTCCATTGGAATTTTTCAGATGGTTTTCTCGTGCCTAGACTTGGGTTATGAGATTTGGGGAGGAAGATCACAGATGTGAAATGCTGTTTTCGTCACATTATATGAAAGATATATACTGGCATTATGATTCATGGCTGTTGATCATAACTTTGCCTGAAGTAGTGTTTGTCAGATTTCTCTAATGTAAAGTTACTCTTTTCTCCACCTTTCCATATTTTACTCTTTGGAAGATCCACTATCAATAGCCCACATTTATGGAGGAGGATTTATTCTTTCCCTCTTTGATGGAGAAGTATCTACATAATTATTTGTAATTCTTCTACATGAGACAGTTGTCTCTTATCCATTTATTAATTTGTTAAATTATTATTATATATCAGTATAGACTTATAGATACTAATTTTATATCTTGGGTACTTATCTGAGTTTATTTATTTTCTTGCTCAAAATTTTCCAGCTTTGGTTATGGGGAGCCTTTCAATTGGCTCCTACGTCTCTTTGACATACTCCCATATAACTCTCAAAATTTTTTGTTTTGTTTTGTTTTGTTTTGTTTTGTTTTAGTGTGTCCTTACTTGCTAACATACCAAGCTTATCTTGTATAATTCCTGCTTCACTCCAAGTCGTTTCTCCAAGGAGCTTCTGGTTTCTTTCATAGGAGAATAGTATTAGAAACTCAGATCTGGGCCCTTTGCTACTGGGATGGACCTGTCAGCTGACCACACAAAGCAATGTATGTGTGTCTACTAACCCATGTATATACACATATCTATAAATATTTCTACTTGCAACTATATATAATATACTGAACTAAGTTCTTACTGATGTCTCCAACTATAATCCATCACTACATGAATCATTCTAGCTTCTTCCCCTTGCTTATTGTAATGCATTTTTGCTGTTGTTATTGTCAAATGATCCTTTATTGAAATATTTTTCTTTGTAGTTCTTAACTGGCTGGGCATTCCACTGCACTACTATTGATGTCATCTATGATGTCACCAGGGTGGCACCATCAACAGTGCAACCCACAGATTGGGCACTTTCTGGGATCTCTATAATGGTTCCAGAGAGTTCTCTGGCTAAAGATCAGTGCTGCATCTGTTGGGCAGTGTTGACAATCCCAGCAAAAGTGATATTTCCACTGTGCTTAATGTTTTTTCTGCTGCTTCTGTCTTTTGGTAGTTCCTTGAGGGTTTTGGCAATCAGGACAGAGGCAGAAGGTACCACTTCAGTCTGGGCCTGTTCTGAATGATCAGTTTAATTGTAATCCTTACACCCTTCAAATCACCCATTGTTTTGGAAAAGTCGTCACCAACCTTTTCTGGAGACAGGCCCAGGGGGCCAATTCTTTGGGGTTAGGGCAGACATGGTGCTCACTGACTTCCCCACCAGTGCATATCAGGCATACAACTTTGATTTCATTGAGGTCAAATTTAGGCAACTTGGTGAAGGCAGCTGGTATCAGATGAACTCTGATTTGGGATGACAGAGATAGTTACACCTTCACCTCCTCTAAGCTGAAAGCCAAAAGTTGTAATACATTTTAATAGAACATGAGTGTGATTTTTTTTCTAACTTCTAATGATAAAGATAACATTTATTGATGGCTTACTATGTTTCAGGCATTGCCCTTAGAACTTTATTTGGATTATCTCCGTCAGTTTCACACCTAGACTAGAAGTAGTGAGGATGCCTCCTTCCTTTTTTTCAAGTTTCATTTTGAACAACTCCATATTTATATTCTGAAATCTCACATTTACACAAAGAAAGAGATAAACTCAGAGATACTCACTAATTTGGCCAACTTCGTGCAGTAGTGAGTATGATAGTCTGTATTTCTGACTTCAGAGCTTGTCCCTAACTATTCTGTAGATGAACTCCTGGCTCTCGGTATTCCTTTGCTTCTCATGGTGGGACTCACTGCGTAAATACAGTGTTGGCACCCTCAGGAAAACAGACAATACTGAGGCATTTATAGGACCAAGTGCATTAGACATGCCCAATATTTTTACTGTTTCAAGGCAGTATCAACATACATCCATTATCTAATGAGAGCAAAAAGAAAGAGATTGCAGAAGAATTTAACATATTAAACTCAAAGAAGCTTCTGTTTGTTATTTATTTTCATACAAACCTTCCTTCTGATAGCTGCTATTCTTTTAAAATGTTGAAATTGTACCTTTTGGGAGTATGTGGACTAGGGCAATATGAAAATAATGCTTTATAGTTTTGGCAGACCAGCCAGAACTGCTTTTTTATACATCATGAGCAAGTGTTAATAAATGGTTTTTCCAAAATGGTCAGGACATGTAATGCCTAGTACTTGTATGAATGTGGTCATTTTGGTTTACAGGGTCCATGAATGAGTAAAAATTCTGAGGGAATTTCTCTTGGGCATAAAATTATAGAGATTCCCTGGAGGAAATGAATGGTGACAAATTGAATTGGGGAAGCAGTTGTTATCCTAGGATCACTAGCAATACTCTGCTTATGTTGTTATATACATGAGTGAATATAAAATCACTTGGGGTTGGGCGTGAACTTGAATTTCCTTGACTTAATTCTCTATATGTCAGTATCACCATCTTCTTAGAGCTATATCTAGGCAGTGCCAAATGACTGGTCAGTTCAGTTGTTATTCTCTGTTTTGGCCTTTACCACCTGTCTCTAAGAACTTCCCATGTGACTCATGATTGTTTAAGTTTTATCATCAACTTTTGCATAAGCTCTGAGCCACAGATTCTCAACATAAAAATAATAGGCAGTTATTGATCCCCTATTAAATTTTTTTAATGTTCATTCATTTTTGAGAGACAGAGAGAGATGGAGCATGAGTGGGGGAAGGGCAGAGAGAGAGGGAGACACAGAATCTGAAGCAGGCTCCAGGCTCTAAGCTGTTACCACAAAGCCCAATGCAGGGCTCAAACCCATGGACTGTGAGATTATGAACCTGAGCTGAAGTTGGATGCTTAACTGACTGAGCCACCCAGGTGCCCATCGGTCTCCTATCACATGCAAAGCACTTTTAAGAGCACTTTACATGCAACCTTTCATTTTAACTTCATGACACTTTTATGAAATGGGTATTATTAACTACTTTTATTTTATGCATGAATATTGTTAAAGATGTTAAGAAACTTTCCTGAGTCTACACATTTCATACGTGGCAGAGTTGGTATTTAAACCAAGGTGATTTTGCACCTCTAACTACCACTCTAGGGTATAAATCCAGGTAAATGGCAAGAACAAGCAATCCCAAATATACAATGGCTAAACTAAAAATGTATTTTTCAATCATGTTACGTACCCAATTCAGTTTGGCAAGGGGTTTGCGATCTGGAGTCTCTCTGAGACCCAGGCTGATAGAGTCTCCACTATCAGGTGTTGTATAGTCTGGAGCACAAGGTCTTCTCAGTCACTGTGGCAAAGGAAGAGACTGCTAGAAACTTCTATTTTAGTTCTTTTTCACTTAGATCCCAAAGTAACAGACTTTTTAGCTGCAACTAGTCAGTGTCCCTGTCTAACTGCAGTGGGGCTAGGAAATATGTGGGTATAGGTAGAATAATGAAGTAGTATTAGATACTGTATAATGTGCCCCTCTAAATTCATATGTTGAAGTCCTAGTCCATAATGGGACTATTGGAAATAGGGTCTTTAGAGAGGTAATTAAAGTTAGATGAGGTCTTAAGAGTGAGGGACTAATCCCGTATGGCTGCTGCCCTTATAAGAAGTGGAAGAGATATCAAGGTTAGGTAGCCATCCACAAAAAAGGAAGAGAACTCTCACTACAAACCAGACTTTCCACCACTTTGGTCATGGAATCCTAGCCTCTAGAACTGTGCGAAAATAAATACCTGTTGTCTAAAGTCACCAATCTGTAATTTTGTTATGGCAACCTGAGCATATAAAAGCAGCACCACTGGGTCTGTCATAGCGATGCGATACATATTTCAAGGCATTGGTGGGAGAATTCAACCGAAAAAGATGTAAAAATATTTCAAATTTAATTACTGAAAAATAATTGATGTTCAATAACTGTCAATTTCAAGGCTTTCAATTTACCTTGCATAATCCTAAACACTCCTAAAATTCTTGCCATTCAGTGCTTTTACCACTCAGTTTTCATTGGTATTCCCTTATAGCATAGATTTTCCATTGATGGGTGTTTTAGTCAAGCTTCTATAGAAAAACAGAATCACTAGTCAAGTTGACACATAAAATAAACCATCATAAAGGAGAAAACATGAAATATTTAAGAAGAAAAGGATTAACAAATTGTGTAATAATCAACCTCTCAAATAATAAGAATGAGAGTTGTTAAAATGAGGAAGTATACATATTTTAATATTGATGTCTCAATTGCTTTCACAAATACTCCTGAATATCTTAATATATCTCAATCTGATTATAGAATATGGAAATAAATTTATGTGAACATGTTCGATGGTAAATATTATGTGATGTGACTAATACGCAATATTCAGTCACTTACCTTTTTATAAATTAGTTTTTTTTCAAATCTAGCAAATACCATTTTTGTTCCAATTCATAAATACTAAGCAATAATTCACAAAAGATTTTTGCAATTATGCTATCAATATAAATATTGTAAAATGTTATTGTTTGGTTCTCTGAAAGCACAGAAATATAATTTAGTATTGGGCTTTTAAAACTCTACATACATAGATAAATTTGGAAAGGCCCTATTTGTATGCAGTTTACATGGTAAATATTGATATGCATATTTCCTTCCCCACTCCTTTATTCTCCCCTCCAGGTTTAAATTCAGTGTTGTTAAGTAATTACATTTAAATGCTATAAAACTTGTTGTCAAACTGAAATTATTTCTATTCAAGTTTCCCAAAGTTCAAAATATTATTCAGAAAGTGTTTATGCCATGGAATGGTAGTATATGGGGAAGGTTTGTAAGACTTTTTCTGCCTCATCATGCATTTTTTGAAATCTTGTCTAACTTATTTTTTTATTCACATTATTGTTAGCAACAGAGTTTACATATCCTAGTAGACTCACTGAAGCAAGAACCAGGACAAAGAAAATAATGTAAATAAAATCACAGTGAAAAAAGTATTTCAAAAATTTTATCCCACAGTGTATAAGACATTCTATCCATTCTCAACCTCTCAAACTTGATACTGTTTTACTTTTTAATTATTTCCAATCAAATGGGTAAAAAATATTTTTCATTATGAATTTCATTTACTCTTATATGATAACAAATTTGAGCATATCATTGTATCTCATTAGATATTTAGATCCCCTCTTTGAAGAGGTGACCATGTAAGCCTCTCATCCATTGTGCTATCGAGTTGTTTGTCCTTTCTTTTTTTATTTATGATACACACACACATACACGCATTCATATGCACATGCCTACCCATGTAAAACCATTATTAAAATACAGAATAGTGGTACTTCCGGTTATAGACATAGTGACAGGATAAGGAAAAGTACATGAAACGCATGAATACATGTAACTTATTTTTGAAGATCTAGTAATTGGATTTGGTACTAAATTCACAAGTATTAGAATCTTAATACATAAATGCAGATACAAATAAAGGGAATAATAAGGAGCCAGATTTGTATCAATCATTACAGTGTCTCATGAACCAAGTTTTGTGAGTATTCTCATTCTGTGTTCCTGTCTTCCATTAGAAAATTATTCCTTGATAAAATGAGTACTCAATAATAATTTATATTTAAGTGTGATAATTGTATGAAAAAAATATTACAGGAGTGATACTTGTGATGGTTTTTGTGAAGAGGAATCAGCTGTGTTCTAGTAGGAGTAGACTTGGACTTGGATTAGAAGACAGGATATCATTACTTATTAGTCATAAGTCCAATGATACATATAATACTTTGTTTTCCTTTAATCTTAATGTATATAGTGCTGATTATACTATTATATTACTAATTGTACTATAATACTATAACATTACTAATACTAGAAGTAATTAATACTTGTGCTAATATTACAAACGTTTAAGCTTCTAGTGGATTAAAGAAGTCAAGGTTAACAATTGAATTGCTGATGTAAGCTATTTAACAACAGAGAAATGTATTATGTTGACATAATTAAAAACAACAAATGAAATGCCCCACTACTTTCCAGTTTCATTTTTAACATTCAGGATTTTCTTCCAGTAAAAGTCCAGGTGAGAGTGAACATATTCTCTCTAAGTAAACAGATAGGCAGAGTGAGGAGGATTTGGAATGAGATGTGGGTAAGAATATGGGGATAAGATTTTGGAAAGAAAACTAACATTACTTATTGACCACTCAGACAAAATGGACTAAGACCTTCTATGTTCTCTTCAACCTCACAACAAACTTTTGAAGCAGATATTTTGTTTTGTTTTTATGAATTATTAAAACAAGAATCAAAGAAATTAAGAAACTTGGCCACATGTTTAGAATCCACCAAGCTGAGGTGTTAAAATCACACCTGCATTTATTACACTTGCCCATAATGAGACTATTTCAGTGTCCTATCAGAAATGGCAATTCTGTTGTCTATGTAATGCTTGTTAGAAAGAGATAAAACAATTTTGTTGTAAGCCAACTAATGAAGTCATGGAGTTGAATTTTTTCACTTTTACATCCGAATGTCTATGCTTTACCCCATACATTTTAAACATTTACTCACAACTTTTACTTAATTAAGTCTTTATGTGTGGGGAGAAATTGTTTCATTTTCACATTTAACTAAAAATTTCAAGTAAAATCAAACTCACCTAATTAGGTTCAGAGGAAATCAGAGCTTAACAGGGTATATCAACAGGCGCAATTAATCCTCAGCAAAATCCTGCAATATTAAATATACACTAACATTCACCCAACATATAATTTATAATTTTAAGATGGAACATTGAAATCACATGGTTATTTAAAATAATTATTAATATAAAAAATTTACTATAAATTTTGCATAGGTGGCTATATTGGTATTGTTTTCAGTTCCACTAAAATTTTAAACCAAGCAAACCAAGTATTGGATCTTTTCAGTCAGTTGATTATGGCAGAAGCTGTTAAGTTTCCCCCAAATCACATTCCTTTTCTTCCTCTGCACACATCTAGAGTACATTACCAAATTAGGTATGACTATGTGACAAGTTCTTGTCAATAATATGTGCATGGAAATGGTGTGTCCATATCTGGGCCAAGGCTTTTAAGGATGCAGATATGCCTTCTGTCCACTCTTTTCTCCTCGTTCCATGGCCTGAGTGAAGATGATAATAAGGTTCTAGAAGAGGTCAGGCAATGCCATAATCATTTCCTGAAGAATAGACACCTGCTGGTCAAAACACTAACCTTGGACTATTGTACAACAGTGTTCACATTGTGTGAGAATTATTATACACTTAGAATTTTAATTTGTTACAGCAGTTTGTTTATCAGCTAATATTTAATGATCCTCACACCTTTTTGCCATATGAAGAATTGAATATCTAATAGCAAATATAATAGGGAGGTTAACAGATTAGTTTCTGAAGCCAAATTGTGTTGAACATCTTGTCTGCTACCTAATAGCTGGAAAATCTTTCTCTGCTTCTGAATTTCCTCATATGTAATATGGAGTCAATGATAGCATCTACCTCCAGAACTGATATTCATCTGGTATGCCTTGACAGTTGTAACAGCATGAATGTTAATAATATGTAAAAAATACAAAAAGTGCTTAGAATATATTAGGCATATTTTATACAATATATAGTAGCAGTGATAATATTTATTTAATTTTGATAAAATTGGAGATCTCTTCCAAGGAAGCTAGTTAAAGTCAGCTTTGGGGGAGGGGATGAGATGGAGGTGCAGATATTCTCAAGGTTTCATTTGTTTTTAACTCTAAAGACCAAGGGTAAATCTATAAAGAGGAATGTAATATGCATTTCTTTGAAGACGCAGGAGCTCACATTTCCTTTCTCAGGCAGCCTCAAGCAGGTTATATATTTCACCTTTTTATTTAAGTACTAAAAGTTTTTCCTACATAGTTTGGGAGATGTGTTTGCTTAGGAAATGTGGCAAAGAGATGAGTGTAAGGATGTATGACAGTTCATCCTAATTTGCTCATTGGCTGATGGGCATTTTCAGTCCATTTACTCTACCTGAACTTCTGCAAGGATACTCACCTTAGGGAACCATCCAATATCGTATAGCCCACATCGGTTTTTGGTGTCACTCTAGACAGATAAAGCAGAATAGGGTAGACTTACTGCTTGGGTGGATGCATCTTAATAGTTTCTTTATACCAACCACTGATGCCTTACTTCTTGCCCCTGAGCTTCCTGAAGCTGTGTTTAGTTTCTGAAATGTACCCTTGGTCCACAATCTCTCAAGAAATCTTTTTAACTAGAATTGCTTATGAAATCTCATTTTCTCCATGAAACCACTCTAGCAACTTTATTTTTTTTTATTTTTTTAACGTTTTATTTATTTTTGAGACAGGGAGAGACAGAGCATGAACAGGGGAGGGTCAGAGAGAGAGAGACACAGAATCTGAAACAGGCTCCAGGCTCTGAGCTGTCAGCACAGAGCCCGACGTGGGGCTCGAACTCACGGACCGAGAGATCATGACCTGAGCTGAAGTCGGCCGCTTAACCAACTGAGCCACCCAGGCCCCCCCCCCCACTCTAGCAACTTTAGAGAAACAAAAATAGTATATTACTCTCCTATGTAAATATGCATAATTTCATGACTATACATTCCGTGATTTATTATAAATGTAATATAAATTTTAATGAATATTCATTAATCTTTCTGAATACATGTATTATGTTTCTGTGTGTCAGACTAGATTATTTTACTTTCAGCACTGAGATCAACAACGGAGTTATTAGCTTCATTCTTGGTCACGTTTTAAAATTTGTCACATTTTATAATGATTCTTACTGAGAAATATGTCCAAGATTATATCACAGAATGCCATTGTTGTACTTTATGCTCAGATTTTGAGAAAATGAAGATTTTGAGATTGTTGAAGTCTTAAGCATCTCCGGAAATGGTAGCATTGCTTTTTACCAGCCTCAGGTCTTTTTCTTTTCTATTTCTTGCTGGGCATTCATAAATTCTCAGATGTCTTCCTCAAGTTACAAAGGCCTGCCTTCTGATTCCACCTGTAGTTATTTTGGCCACTGTTGCCAGATGTCTGTTTATGTTGGAGACTTATGCATAGTGCTTAAGTTAGTGATACAGTTGAATACAATGAAAATGTGGAAGAATCCCCCTGAATCGATGTCTTTTTATACAGGGAAGTAAACAGAGTTATTAGCAATATGGAATATTGGGGGGAAAATTCTAGTAAAGCAATGTGTATGCTTTCGGCTGTCTGTGTTTCCTTATCAAGAAGCAATGCGGTATACTAGAATGTATTTTAAGCTATAAATTAAAAACAAAAATGTAGGGTCTTGGCTTTGGTCTACTACTCACCCAGCCACTAGCAGATGATACAGTATCTGGGAGATTTAGCTATTCATCCTTCAAGTGGGAAGAATAAGCTTCACTTATCTCAAAGTTTGCTGTGAAAATCAGGCAATATTTAACTGGCCTTCTGAAGCACTTCTTTTTCCAAGAGGGGGATAATAAGGATCTGAAATAATGTAACCTTTTATTCAAAGCTAAAAATATTGCTAATTCCTTTCTATATAGTTTGCTCTTTTTGAGGGTACTCTATACATATTAATAATTATAATTCCATTAATAATGTTTTACCTACAGATAACATTTGGCAAGAAATCAAGGACTTTACGCACTGCATAGAATTTTTTTTTGTAACAAAGTAAACCAGCTGTGGACCTTTGCTCAATACATCAATATCTAGATTTTTCAAGTTTCTATTTCTGTTATATTCTGCCAGTCAAGGCTTTTTATATAAATATAAAAGAAAATGAGCAGCTAGTAGTACATTGGTGTGTCGTTCCAATGAACTTCAGAATGCTTAATATCATCTTGTTTAATTTCATGTTTCATAAAAGCTTCTCAATTGCCGGATCAATTACTTTCAATCTCCACATCAATCAGTCCAGATGGTTCTCATTATTTGCTAAGGATAGCTGCAAATTGAAATTTTTGAACTCATGATGCATATTGTGTTAATCCCTGATATGGAAGGGTCCTTCTGCAGAGTAAGTGGAGCTGAAATAGGTGTGTTTTACAGTCACAAACTGAGTATTATTTAAGATTGAAAGGGACTCTTTAAAGTGTTATACCCAGATGAACATTAGAAAATGCAGTCTTGAGAAAAATCAAGTCAATTATGTATTCATTGCTGAAATAAGAACATCATTTCATTTCTGATTGTAATTTGAATTTTGATTTGAAGGTAAAAACAAACCCCTCAGGATTGTTTTATATTGCAGAATAAGCTATAACTTGTTCTGTAAACACTATTCGTTGTTACACTGAAAATGTGACTTACACTTCTTTGTGTATGATACAATCCTTTTACTGTCAATTTTTCCTGAACATAGCTTACAGGTAGAATATGTTTCAATTTAAATAGTTTGAAAAATAAAGTAGCTGATACATGATAATAGTTTCACTTTTATTACTGACTTAACTAAGGTAATTTTTAATAGTTTCCAGTTGGTTGCATTTTAATGTACCTCAATCATTTTCTGTGTTGAACACAATTATGAAGATTTTTATTCAACCCTCTTACATTTATATAAACAATGTAATAACATGTTAAATTTTGAAGTGGGAATCAAGCCTCCATTTATTCTTAAATTTATTAACATATTTATTAGGGAAAGAAGATAATTCTCCTGATTATTTAAGCAAGTAATGGAAATTCATGAGAGACAGAAATAATAATTGAAGGGTCAATTCATTAAGAGGATATGACGCTTGTAAGTATATGTTCATTCCAACGTTGGAAGACCTAAATATTTAGAGCAAATATTAAGAGAACTAAAGGGAGATATAGACAACAATAATAGGGAATTTCAGTACCTCACTTTCAATGGTGGGTAGATTATCCAGTTGACGTGATGAGGGGACAGTAGCCCTGAATAACACCACAGACCAACTGATTCTAGCACATATAGAACCTTACATCCAACAACATCAGAATGTACATTCTTCTCAAGTGCACGTGGAAGATTCTCCAGAATAGATCATATGTTGGGGTACAAAGCAGCCTTAACAAATTTAAGAAGATTAAAATCATATCTAGTATTTTTCTGATCACACTGGTATAAAACTAAAAATCAGTGACAGGAGGAAAACTGGAAAATTCACAAACATATGGAAATTAACACACTTTTGAACATCCAAAGGGTCAAAGAAGAAATCGAAAGGAAAAGAGTATCTTGAGACAAATATAACAACATACCAAACACAACATACCAAAATTTATGGGATGAAGCAAAAGCAAAAGTTCCCAAAGGGAAGTTTATAGCTATAAATGCATAATCAAGAAAATAGAAAGATGTGAAACAACACCTAAAGGAACTAGAAAAAGAATAACAAACTAAGCCCAGAATTGGCAGAAGAAAGGAAATAATAAATATTAGAGTATAAATAAATAAAATATAGACTAGAAGAACAAGAGTATAAAATTAATGAAACTAAGAGTTGATTTTTCAAAAGGGTAAACAAAATGGAAAAACTGTTAGCTAGCCTAACCAAGAAAGACAAGGTAGGACTCAAATCAACAAACATATAGATGAAAAGGAGCACATAATCACTGACACTACAGAAATGCTAAGAGTCATAAGGGGCTACTATGAACAATTCTATGCCAACAAATTGGATAGCCTATAAGAAATAGATACATTTCTAGACAGGTATAACCTTCCAATAATGGATCATGGGGAAGTAGAAAATCTGATCAGACCAATAATAACTAAGAAGATTGAAGCAATAATTAAAAACACCCCCAAAAGAAAAGCCCAGGACCAGATGGTTTCACTGGTACATTCTATCAAACATTTAGAGAAGAACTAATGCCAATCCTTCTCAAATTCTCCAAAAAACAAACACATGAAATTAAAGAGGTTGTTCACAGTAGACAAGGGATGAAAACAACCAAGTGTTCATGGATGGATGAATGGATAAAGAAAATGTCATATATATATGCAGTGGAATATTACTAAGTCATAGAAAGAAGGAAATCCTGCCATTTTTGACAACATGGTTGGATCTTGAAGGCATTGTGCTAGGTGAAATAAGTCAGAGAAAGGCATTTACTGTATGATCTCACTTATTTGAGGAATCTTCAAATGTCAAACTCATAGCAGGATGATGGATGACTAGTGGCTGGGCAGTGGAGGAAATGGACAGATGTTGTTTGAAGAGTAGAAACTTCCAGATAGAAGATGGGTAAGGGCTGAGTATCTGATATTAAGAATGGTGACTATAGTTAGAAGTATTTATTATATACTTGAAGGTGCTAAGAGCGTAGATCTTTAATGTCTCATCACACCACAAAACAATTATAATCATGTGAGGTGATGGATGGGTTAACTAACCATATGTGGCAATAATTTTACAATATATACGTTGATCAAATTCACATCATACACCTTAAACTTACACAATATAATAGTTATATCTCTGTATAGCTGAAAAAAGAATAATTGAAAATATCCATCACATTGTATTGGCATTCCCTTTGCTTCTGTCCTTTCTAGTAGACTTTGAGCTCTTGAAGACATTGACCAGGTATTCTCCTTGTTAACTTAACCAATATTTTCAGGGAATTTACAAACTTAGTTCATCCCTGGCAAATATTGACAGTAATAGACTAGGTGATTCAGGAAGGAATACACCTAGCATTTTGATGGAAAAAAATGTGAATAAATCGTTTTGATTAATTGTGGAGAATTCTTCCAGAAAATATATAAAATTGGATTAGGCTAAGTAATATAGTGGTTAAGCATTAGATGAATCTTGAATGGCTGGAGGGTAGATATAACTGAACCAACCCCTTTGTTTTTATCAAGTTCTTGTTTTGTGGGCTGATATCTATCAAGTGGTACATGACTACTTACACGCATTATGGTGATTGTATTCCTGGAAATGTAACTAAAATAAATGTAACTAAAATAAGCTTTCCAAAATTATGAACAATTTCTAACTCTGGAAAAGTTTAATCGGGAACTCTGAGAATTTAATAGCACAATAGATGTAGCATTATATTCCTAAGCTTAACTTTCCTCTCTTTCTCATCAATTTAAGACTCTACAATCAAGTTCAATGGAGAGGGGATGTGAAAAGTCAACCTGTGTTTGTCCAAAAGGTTGTATGATGCCTCTCCCTTGCATAAGTACACCTGTTTTTTAAAAATAATTTTCATTAATTTATTTCTTCATTCACTCAATAATTATTTTTGTGAAGCACTGTAGTGTGATGATTAAAAGCACTCCCTCTGGGGACGCCTGGGTGGCCCAGTGGGTTGGGCATCCCACTTCGGCTCAGGTCATGATCTCAAGGTCCATGAGTTCAAGCCCTGCGTTAGGCTCTGTGCTGACAGCCTAGAGCCTGGTACCTGCTTCGGATTCTGTGTCTCCGTCTCTTTCTGCCCCTCCCCTGCTCACGCTCTGTTTCTCTCTCCTTCAAAAATAAATAAACATTAAAAAAAAGTGTTAAAAAAAAAAAAGAAGCACTTCCTCTGAAGCCGATCCTGCTTGGATTAAAATCAGGGCTTCTCCCCATACCAGCTATGTGACTTTGGGTGAACTACCAAGCTATAAATTAGGGATGTTAATAACAGTATCAATGTGATTCTATTATTGATAGTATTACATGGGTTCATGTATATAGGCATTTGCATATAGTACACATTGTATAAGTTTAGCTTTTTTATTTAGTGAATACTTAACATTTTTCTAATCTTGTTATTTTGAGATAATTGTAGACTCACAAGAAATTTCAAATAATTACAGAGATCCCATATTCTCTTTACCTAGTTTCCTCCAATAATTACAGTTTATATAATTATAGTAAAATATTAAAACCAGGAATTTGACATAGACACAGTGAGTATGTGTAGTTTTGCATCAGTTATTCATGTGTGTAAGTTCATCAAGATGATCTTGCAGTCAAGATACAGAACTATTCCATCACCATGGAGCTCTCCCTCATGCTTTATAGTCACAACCACCCCAAACCCTTGGTCATCCCTAACCTGTGGAAATTGTTAATCTGTTTTCTACCACTATATCAATTTCTAAGAGTTATATAATTGGAATATGAGACCCTTGATATTTTTTTCCTACGCAGCATAATGCCTTTAATATCCATCAAACTTATTGCATGCGTCAATAGTTTATTCCTTTAAAAAAATAATTGAAATATTATTAACATAGAGTGTTGTATCAGTTTCAGGTGTACAATATAATGATTCAACAATTCTATATATTATCATTTATTCCTTTTTATTTCTGAGTGGCATTCCATCATATAGATGTACTATGGTTTGTTTAACCATTCACATATCCAGTAGTTCGGTTGTTTTCAGCTTTGGGCTTTTAAAATTAGAGCTGGTATGGAAGATTGTACACAGATTTTTATTTCTCTGAGATAAATATCCAGAAGTGCAATTGCTGGGTCATATATTAGCATATGTTTTCTTTTATTTTTTTAAAGAAACTTCCAAACTATTTTCCATCAGTATATGAATGATGCAGTTTTATCATTCTTGTCAGTATTGAGTGTTGCCACTTTTTTTAACTTTTAGCGGGTATAATAGGTATTTAGTCACCTAGCATTTTTATAAGAGTTGAAGTCACAAATATGAATATGACCTTGATCCAAGGGAGACACAATTAACAAGAAAACAAATAGAAAGTAACAACAGAAGATTATGAAGGAAATAAAGTGAGAAGGTAGTTAGTAACCAGACAAACAATTTTCATTAATTAAGGGGGGGTCAGGAAATTTTTCATATGAGATTTCAAAGGAAGAATAATTATACAAAAGACTAGAGAAAGACTATTCTAGAAAGAGAAAACATACACCCCCCCCCACCACACACACACACAGTCATAGAGGTAGAAAAGGAGTTGCCATACCCCAAAGATTCGGAAAGTGATCAAGAATCTTTGGGGTAGGAATAAGTGTTATGGACTAAGTGTTTTTGTCCCGCTCAAATTCATGCGTTGAAATCCTAATCCCCAGTGTGTTGGTATTAGGAGGTGGGATTTTTGAGGGTAGTTACGTCATAAGGGTAGATCCCTCATAAATGAAATTAGTACCCTTATGAGAAGAAACACAAAGAGGTTGCTTCCTCTGCTCTTTCTGCCAATTGAGAATACAATGAAAAGACAACCATCTGCAAAGAAGCACGTTCTCACCAAAACCTAACCATGTTAGCATTTCTGGTCTTGGACTTCCCCGCCTCTAGAACTATGAAAAATAAATTTCTATTTTTAAGTCACCCAGTCTAGGGTGATTTTTATAGCAACCAGAACAAAGACAATAAGAAAAGAAAGGAATGATGTAAAATGTAGTTGGAGAGACAGACAAGAAAGTATCAAGTCTGGATCTCTGTCATCATAAAGGAGTTGGCTTTTTTCTTGTTAGCAATGGAAAACCAAAGAATCAAAGCAGAGTTTTTAGGGGGTAGAGAGTCAAGAGTCAAGATCTTGTGATTTTTCAAAATATCACTTTGACTACTGTGAACATAGATCAGTACGGGAGGGGTTGACATGTAGAGGAGCAGAGAGGCAGGTTTGGGTTATGAGCAATGGGGTGACTTTGACTAGAGTTCACAGTAGAAAAAGAGGCAAATGGAAATGTCACTTGGAGAGTGATGGAAAGGGAAGAATCTAGGCTGACCTCTGGCTTTGGGGCAGGGGTTTTTTGAGATGAGAAAAATCATTCAAGAAATTTTGTTTTTGTTTTGTTTGTTTCAGTGGGGGAGTGTTTGTCAGTTAGCTTGATTTTAGACATACTATGTTTGAGATTTCGGTTAGCTATCCAGGAGATTTCAAGCAGGAGGTCCCATGTATAAAGTATTGCATCTGTGAGTCTTTCTTCAATGGATTTATTTTTTTTTTAAATTTGTATTCAATTTCATTAATATATAGTGTAATAATGATTTCAGGAATAGAATTTATTCAATGGATCTTAAATAGATATCAGATAAATGAGTTGAGGTATTAATATTGTGGTCTCCTCTTTCTTATCTGTGTGACTAGAGTGAGTGACAAAAATATTTTTGAGATCAATTTTCCCATCTGTGCAATGGTAATAATAATAATTAATAATACCTATTTGATATGCATAGGGTGAAAATCAAGTAAAATTATTCACACAAACTAGCTCTAACAGTGAAGTTATAAAATCAAAATTGTTTGGAGTCTAAATAAATATGCATTGTCCTCCATTTAATTTTCCCATTTTCAAATGCATAAGGAAACATAGAAAGATTTTCTATTTCCACATGTTAATCCTATAATGTTTATATAGATGTCTCAGTGTATAAGTACATTTTTTTATAATTCATCTTGAATGATACTTGCATCATTGTTACCAATGTTACCAGTTTTAAAAAGTGGATAATTTCAGATTTAACTTGGTCTTAAACCATCAGCTCATGTCACATATGTGACACTATTGATATTAGTAAAAAAAATTGTAAAATCTTGCCTCTTTCTAAGAAAGTAATTTTATTCATTTTCTTTTCCAGTTTTAAATAAGAGAGACCTAAGAATCAATAACTTGCTCACAAGTCCTAGAGCCAGGTAAAAATCTTACCCACAAATCTGATTGATAATACTATGTTCCACTGATGTTGAGATTTTAGGCATCAAGAAACAGCTTTTAACTTATTCCCATTCTGCATTGGTATGAATATATTATTTACTCTATAGGCAGAATTTTTGTAGTTTGCTGTAAGGGCTTTTGTAAAGAAGAATAGGATATATTTTCATTCACAGAAAATACAGTTGAAAAGTTTTCTTGACTTTTCATGGTATTTTTTTAAGGTGCTAATGAAAGAAAAAAATCTTAAAGGAAAAAAGAAAGATAACCTCTTTCATAAATTAAAGAATAATTTATATTAGTCAACAGTAGCTGAGAGAACAGAGAGTTCAACAGAAATGACAGTGCATAACCAAATCCTGTGAAGAGACAAGAGCTTGAAAACAGACTCTGTAATGAATGAATGTTTTCTTCTCTTCTGAATCTATTTGCTGTCCTTGTAAAAATACTAAAATCCCTTTGATTTTTGACTCATTTTCTAATTCACACTTTCAGCTTAATAATACATGAAGACCCATGCATTTTTTTTTTCAGAAAGCAGGAGACATTTCTGTTAGATAAAACAAATGTCTTTGAAGGGATGTCAGTATTTCAACTATGTGTGGTATTTTCAGTAAGCAAGACTACCTCTCTGTAATCTAAAGGGTTTTAAACTTATCTTTATTAAATTATGCCATGGGGTATTGTTCTCTAAGGTTTATTAAAGATTCATTATTAAGGATGAATAATTCTTTTCCATAACATTGGACAGTATATTTTTAATAAAATAGCGTAAGATTTTCTGCTAAGTATGAGATGTTCTTGGTCACCCATATTTGATAACAAACTTCAAGGAGACGATTCACTTTCTTTGTATAGAACAACTTTTCAGGACACTGTATATTGACTTAAATCTTCAATGGTGAAAATATTACTTGCATTAGGTAGTCTCAAAGAGAGAAAAAGAGAGAGGAAGAGGGGCAGAGGGAGAGAGAAAGAATCTTAGCAGGATCCACATTCAGCACAGAGCCTGATGCAGGGATGGATCCCACAACCCTGGGATCATGACCTGAGCCAAAATCAAGAGTCAGATACTTAAATGACTGAGCCACCCAGGTGCCCCTATATTAGGTAGTCTTTTCTCTTTCCAAGAAGTCCAAGGAGTAAGTGGAGGTTTGTACAAACAGTTATGTACCTCCTTCCAGAAAATGAGAGGGAAGAACTGTAAATATTTTGACATCACTTAAAATTAAATGTTTTGGTTCTATAACTAAGATTCAGTATGTTAATTACTTTCCCTTCCTATCACCTGAGTTGGTAATCTGAAACCACCTCTGCATTTTTCAGTAATCTGTGAATACCCTAAAACATTTTTGTACTTTCATAACTAATGGTCTGGGTGATTTGGAAATTGATATCTCACAACCTATGATGGTGCAGAGTCATCTGTCCATTAGTATCTCTTGTGGGGTTTCTACATTTTATAAAGAGGAAGGATAAGACAATTTGCATTTTTGAAGTCCAAGAATGGACTCAAGGCAATGTCCTACCTAACTAGGTATAAAAGACCTTTTGGTCACCATTTTGCCTATTGAAAGAGGGTGAAGAGTAAAAGATAGTCTTTCAGACAAATTGAGGCATTGGAAATGCTGTCATTACCTTTGGTGTCCTATGGTGCCTCACAAAAATACAAAGTTTTATAAATAGTTCTGTGTGCAGTTGGCTGGAACGTGAGGTAGGTTATTAATTTACCTTGATGAAATTCACATATATCCCATGGACATGATTATATAGACACACTTGTTTGGGTTTTTCTCAACCAGCCATTATCAGTTTCAGGTATAATTCTGCCTCAGCCCACTCCATGTGTGCAACTGCCTGCTCTCATTGTGTAATCCCCATTATTTCTGCTCAGTTTCTGCTTTAATGGCTTCATTTAACTTGCTCATCTGCATTCTGCTTTGCCTTTTGGCTCACTCATGTTTTCTTTTTCCTAGTCTTAAAAAACTTGGCTAAGTAACTAGTATTTTAGCCTCATTTAGTCTTAGGATTCTCTCACAGCATTCCTCTGAACATCCCGTGTAAATGGTAGCTGATATTTCTGAGCACCAATTTCCTTCACTTCTATTTTCTTATTCTTTCTCATTGATGTGACAATGGAAGGTGAAGAATGTAGGCATTTTTTTTTCTGTCCTAGAAGAAATGACCTAAAATTTGCCATAGATCTGTAATGTTACAGTTAATAGTGACCTCTGGGTGATCTAGAAAATAATAGTAAACCATATATAAGAGTGAGTGGTCTTTCTGTAGATCTCTTGCCATTTGTATAAAAGGAGGTGTTAAATATAAGTAAATATTTTTATACAAATAAAGTATGTGGGTTAAAATCTAGTGAACAAAACAACTATACATTTATGATTTGGAAGCTTTTCTACACAATTCCTTGAAGAATTGTTCAATTGCTAATTATTTCTGCCTTCTCTGCCAAAAAGACTAGTATTTGGACTTGAAATGAAAAAGAAAACCATGGTAAGGGAAAGTGGAGTTTCTTTATGAAGTAACTATGGAGTACCCACAGGGAGAGTGAATCAGATGAAAATAATCACTGTAGAAATTTCCTTGTTAGAGAATACCCATCCTGGCCTTGAGGAAAATGTATTTCTGTCTTGCTGCTTTGTTTCTTATCCCTTTCACTATGTCAGTTCCAACTTTAGTAAAACTATTACCCATTCCAAGAACATGTCTCTCCTAGGCGCAGCCATCTATTGTAATTAATCTTCCTGGTTCAATTATATTCCATCTGGGTTCTTCCTCTGCTCCATAACAATTCTCTGCGTATATTGTACACACACACTGTATGTATTCATGATATGCTGAGATCCAAAAATGGTTTTCATTTGAGGCAACTACAATCTCTCTGCTGGGTCAGCTCACTGGACTTTGCAGGACATAGCCATTGCGTGTTTTTATTTTGGACCAGAGCACTATCTCTGGCATTCTTGGCTCTACTCTTAAATTTTGGTTTCCAGCTCTGTAATACCTCTCAAATTAATCTTGACACCTAAGATGGATAAAATGATCATAAGATTTTAGTGCTCAAGAGTTGTGTTCAGTTTAATTATATTTTAGAAATCTGGTTAATCTACAAATGGAAATGTATAAAATGGTTGTCTGTTGAAAATGTCAAATGATTGCAACAGATAGCAATCCCTTTACATCACATATCTTTGTAGCCCTCACTACTGATGAGCACTTAAGGAATTTTCAAGAGCAATTTTGTATTTTAAATGATTTTTAACCATTTAATATAACCTTTCATGAAGTAAGATTTACCTGTAATTCTATTTGTATTAATAATAATATATACTGGGGTGCCTGGGTGGCTCAGTCAGTTAAGCATCTGACTTCAGCTCAGGTCATGAACTTGTGGTTTGTGAGTTCAAGCCCTGCCTCGGGCTCTGTGCTGACAGATTGAAGCCTGGAACTTGCTTCGGATTCTGTGTCTCCCTCTCTCTGCCCCTCCCCTGCTCACGCTCTGTTTCTCTCTCTCTCTCAAAAAGTAAATAAACATTAAAAAATGTTTTTAAATAATAATATATACTAATTATATAGAGAGAAAATCTATTAATTCTGTTTCTCTTGAAACCCTGACTGATACTGATAACAATGCAAAAGTTAAGGAAGATATATATTATAAATATTATACAAGCAAATCTCTATTATTATATTATAATTTGGTTTTAGGTCTACATAATGGAATGATGTATAATTTTTTAAAAGACAAATTTGAGTTCAGCAAAGAATTTTACTTAAGATTATTGCTGCTTCCATTGAGATCTAGTTTGCTGAGTTTGGTTTAGGAGCCGTGTTACAAGAAATACTGTTTCAGGTAGTTTATACTCCAGGACTAAAGAGAAGGAAGTATGAGTACAATATAAGAAATGTGGTTCTTATTTTCACAACTGTTTCTAGGCATGCTGTAGTCCCTTGAAAAGTACTAATTTCCCTGTACCTGAAAAGATTCATGAATCAGAAAGGATGTGGACTCTTTGTTCAAAATACCTTCAAACCTTAGAGATAGTTCATCTGTGATGGTAATTATCATCTCATAAGCATATAATTAGCTTCTTTTAAGAGACATATTAAAGTCCCTGAGTCATCCCCAGACACACATTGTTCCAATTGCCTGGAGAAATGTTGAACAATTCACACAAAATTACTCTCAATGAGGCTTAGAGAAAACATTCTCCTAAGAGGTTGAAGAGCACCAGAACTGAGGAAAATATGGTAGAGCTTGTAGCTTGGTTTATTCTGCCTCTGTGGTTCTGAGGACTTCTGATCATGGTATTTGGCAAATCACAGGATGTTCACCAGAACTGTAACAATTCAGAGAACTATGATGAAGTCTTTGCTGTGAAATAATAATCTCTGACCAAGGACCATAAAATCAGATTATTTGTTTTATTTTTACTGATCTGTATTTCTTTTATTTTGTTCTCAGACTTACTTATAGAGCACCTCTGCTAAATAACAAAGATATCACTATAAGGTAGAGACCAGGTCTCTTTGATAAAGCTTCATGGCAAAATCCTGTTGCTGTGTTTTGTAAGTATACTCCAAGGAAATTTCTTTGAAATGCCCTTCTCTGTGAGAAAGCATAAATTACATAAACCCATGGTCTGTATCACATTTTGATTTGTACCATTTCACCTTTAACCTGGGCTCATAGCAGATTTTTTTTATTGTTGGAGAGCATGGTAGTTTAATGATTGAGATAAACTATTTTTCAGAGGCATTTAAACTCAGAAATTGATTGCACAGCTCCTCTGATTATCTGAATTTTAAAGAAATCCTCTTAACCATGTTTTATTTCCATTTGTACTCACTGACAAGTTGATTTACCATCCAATTCTCACACAAGTGTCAGGATTCCAATATACATTTAATTGTTTCTAAAACCAGTGTACATTTGATTATCGTTTCCACCAGTTTTTATTTATCCTCATTTTGATAGAGCCAGAACATTTCTCAATTAGGATGAAAATTTCTACTCCTTTCTAATTGCTAAAACATATAATGGTCAGTGGGGCCTTATTTCACTCCTTACAATACATTTAATTCAAAATGGAGAGGCATCATATAGATAGCCCTAATGTTCAAAGTAAGATTTTAACATCAAAGTATCAAAATAAGCACTGAATAAACTCTATCCATTCAGCAATATTTTCCTTAAGAATACTAATATCTGCATAAAATTTTCACAGAGTCACCTGAGTCTGAAAATACAGATTCCTTCCTAAGGAGAAACTTTTTGGCTTACCCAGACTTTGGGTAGTATTTTATTCAGAGTTCACTAGACAGAATCAGGGTAGGTAGTCAGCATTATTGTCCTAGGGAGAGACTGGAAATGCTTGCACACTTTGTTGTCCATCCCAGTGGAATCTTACGCTGTGGGTAGAGATATGAGTAAATTAAACAATTTTGAGACTAACCCAGTGAATCTTAATTATTGACTGATTGTCTGGATGTTTGTTTATTTGTTTTCATTTTTGTTATTTCCAACAAGACAAAAAGGAAGGTTACATTTTATTAGATTTCAGTATGAAATTATGGAGGGTTGTTTTTTAAAAAAATATTTTAATACCAATATAATTAATATACAATGTTATATTAGTTTCAGGTATACAATATAGTGATTCAGCAGTTCTATACATTACTCAACTTTATGAATTCTTTACTGTAACTTTACTGAATTTGTGTATCAGGTCCAGTAATTTTTTTGGGTTTTCTCTACAGAGTATCATGGCATCGGCAAAGAGTGAAAGTTTGACTTCTTCCTTGTTGATTTAGATGCCTTTTATTTGTGTTTGTTGTCTGATTGTTGTGGCTAGGACTTCCATTATGATGTTACATAAGAGTGGTGAGAGTGGACATAGCTGACCAGAGAGGAAAAGCTCTCAGGTTCTCCCCATTGAGGATAATATTAATGGTGGGTTTTCATATAGCCTTTATGATGTTAAGGTATGTTCCTTCTATCCCGATTTTGTTGAGGATTTTTATCATGAATGGATGTTGTACTTTGTGAAATGATTTTCTACATCTATTGAGAGGATCATATGGTTCTTGTCTTACTTATCTTGTGATGTATCATGTTGGTTGATTTGCAAATATTAAGCCACCCTTGTAGACCAGGAATAAATCCCACTTGATCATGGTGAATGATTCTTTTAATGTACTATTGGATTTGATTTACTCCTATTTTGTTGAACATTTTTATATCCATGTTCATTGGAGATATTGGGCTGTAGTTCTCTTTGCCTGGTTTTGGAATCAGGGTAATGTTGGCCTCATAGAATCACTTTGGAAGTTTTCCTTCCATTTCTATTTCTCAAAATAGTTTGAAAAGAATGAGTATTAACTCTTCTTTAATGTTTAGTAGAATTCATTTGTGGAGTCATCAGGCCCTGCACTTTTGGGTATTTTTTTTTGGGCGGGGGCAGAGATTTTTGATTACTGATTCAAGTTTTTTCCTTATTGTCAGTCTGTTCAAGTTTTCTATTTCTTCCTACTTCAATTCTGGTAATTTATATGTTTCTAGGAACTTACCCATTTCATCAAGATTGTCTGATTTGTTGACATATAATTTTTCATAATATTCTTATAATTGTTCGTATTTATGTTGGTTGTTATTTCTCCTATCTCATTTGTGATTTTATTTATTTTGGCCTTTTTCTTTTCTTCTTTGATAAGTCTGGCTGAGATTTTTCTTGCTTTTTGAGGTAAGCCTGTATTATTATACACTTCCCTCTTATAACCACTTTTGCTGTATCCTAGACAATTGTGTTTTCATTTTCATTTGTATCAATGTATTTATTTCATCTTTAATTTCCTGATTGACCCATTCATTCTCTTTTCTTTTTTAATTTTATTTTCTTATTTTCTAAAATTTACATCCAAATTAGTTAGCATATAGTGCAACAATGATGTCAGGAGTAGATTCCTTAATGCCTCTTACCCATTTAGCCCATCCCCCCCTCCCACAACCCCTCCAGTAACCCTCAGTTTGTTCTCCATATTTATGCGTCTCTTCTGTTTTGTCCCCGTCCCTGTTTTTATATTATTTTTGTTTCCCTTCCCTTATGTTCATCTGTTTTGTCTCTTAAAGTCCTCATATGAGTGAAGTCATATGATTTTTGTCTTTCTCTGACTGACTAATTTCAGTTAGCATATACCCTCCAGTTCCAACCACTTAGTTGCAAATGGCAAGATTTCATTCTTTTTGATTGCCGAGTAATACTCCATTGTGTGTGTGTGTGTGTGTGCGCGTGTGTGTGTGTGTGTGTATACACAGTGTACATATATACACAGTATATATATATATATATATATATATATACACAGTATATGTACACAGTATGTATATATATATATATATATATATATATATATATATATATATGTATATATATATATATATATATACCACATCTTCTTTATCCATTCATCCATCAATAGACATTTGGGCTCTTTCTATACTTTGGCTATTGTTGATAGGGCTGCTATAAACATGGGGGTGCACATGTCCCTTCGAAACAGCACACCTGTATCCTGTGGATAAAAGCCGAGTAGTGCAATTGCTGGTCGTAGGGTAGTTCTATTTTTAGTTTTTTGAGGAATCTCCATACTGTTTTCCAGATTGGCTGAACCAGCTTGCTTTCCCACCAACAATGCAAAAGAGATCATGAGTAGACACTTATCCAAAGAAGACATCCAGATGGCTAACCGACACATGAAAAAATGCTCAACATCACTCATCATCAGGGAAATACACATCAAAACCACAATGAGATACCACTTTACACCTGTCAGAATGGCTAACATCGACAACTTAGGCAACAACAGATGTTGGCAAGGATGCAGAGAAAGAGAATCTCTCTCTCTCTCTTTTTTTAAATGTTTATTCTTGAGAGGCAGAGCGTGAGCAGGGGGATGGGCAGAGAGAGAGACAGACAAAGAATTCGAGTCAGGCTCTGGCTCTGAGCTGTCAGCACAGAGCCCGAAGTGGGGCTCAAACTCACAAGCCCTGAGACCAGGATGTGAGCCAAAGTCAGACACTTAATTGACTGAGCCACCCAAGTGCCCCTTGACCCATTCATTCTTTACAAGCATGTTGTTAACCTCCGTGCATTTGTGGTCTTTCCAAATTTTTTCCTGTGGTTAATTTCATGTTTCATAGCATTGTGATAAGAACACATGAATGATATGATCCCAATTTTTTTGGACTTGTTGAGGCTTGATTTGTGATCTAGTATGTGATATGTTCTGGTGCACTTGAAAAGAATGTGTATTCTTATGCTTTAGGATGAAATGTACTGAATATATCTGTTACATCCCTCTGGTCCAGTGTTTCATTCAAAGCCATCATTTCCTTGTTGAATTTTTTGCTTGGACGATCTGTCCATTGTTGTATGTAGGATGTTAAAGTCCCCTATTATTGTATTATTATCAATGAGTTCCTTTATGTTTGTTATTGTTTTATACATTTGAGTGCCTTCATGTTGGGGGCATAAATAATTACATTTGTTAGATATTCTCTATTATGAAATAGTGTCCTTCCTTGTCTCTTACTACAATCTTTGCTTTATAGTCTCATTTGTCCAATATAAGTTTGCTGCTCTGACTTTCTCTTGATGTCCATTAGCCAGATAGGTGCTTGTCCATTCCCTCACTTTCAATCTGTAGGTGTTTTTAGGTCTAAAATTAGTGTCTTATAGGCAGCATACAGATGAGTCTTTTTTTTTTTATCCATTCTGACACCATATGTCTTTTGATTAGAATGTTTAGTCAATTTACATTCAGAGTAATTATCGATATATATGAATTTAGTACAATTTTATTACTTATTTTGTCTTGTTTCTGAGGATTTCCTTTGTTCCTTTCTAGTCTTTGTCACTTTTGGTTTTTCTTTCCCACTCAAAGAGTCCCTTCCACATTTAATGCAGGGCTGATTTAGTGGTCATAAAGTCTTTAGTTTTTGTATGTCTGGGGAAACTCTTTACCTTTCCTTCTATTCTGAATGATAGCCTTGCTGGATAGAGTATTTTTGGCTGCATATTTTTTATGTCCAGCATATTGAATGTATCATTCCACTCTTTTCTGGCTTGCCAAGTGGAGAGATCTGCAGATAGTCTCATGGGTCTTCCCTTGTAAGAGACTTCTTTTGTCCTATTGCTTTTAGGATTTTTTAACACTATATTTTGCACATTTAATTACAATATGTCTTAATGTTGGCCTGCTTTTATTGATTTTGATAGGAGTTCTCTGTACCTCCTGAAATTGAATGTCTGTATCTTCCCCCAGGTTAGAGAAGTTTTCAGCTATTATTTCCTCAAATAAGCCTTCTGCTACCTTTTCTTTCTCTTCTTCTTCTGGGAGTCCTATGATATGAATATTATTATGTTTCATGGAGTCAGTGAGTTCCCTAAATCTACTCTCATGATCCATAATTTTTCTTCCTCTCATTTGTGTAGCTTCATTATTTTCGATAATTGCAGTTTCTTTTGTTCATTCTTCTGTTTCTTCCATCCTTGTGGTCATTATAACCAACCAGTTTTGAATCAGTTTATTGTATTTTTCATTTCTGCTTGATTGCTTTCTAGTTCTTTTATCTCTGTGGTAAGGGTCTCCCTGATGTCTTCAATGCTTTTCTCAAGCCCAGTGAGTATCCTTATGATTGCTGCTTTAAATTCTCCAACAACAATATTACTAATATCTGTTTCAATCAGATCTCTTGTTCTTTTGAAATGAATTCCTCTATCTTGCTATTTTATCTGTGTCTCTGTATTCTTCCTTGTGTTATGGTTCCTGTTCCTGAGAATAATAGCTTTGTGAAGAAGAGGTCATATAGTGTCCAGGGCCTGGAAGTGTTTGGTATGTGCTGCATGCACTCTGCTGCTGTATTTTGGCTGCTGTATCCTCAGGTCAATCGTCTGCAGAGGTGCTCCCTGCCTGCAGTAGGCAATGTTTAGACCTTGACCTGGTATGGCAAATTTTAACTAGGTGTGCTCTGGTCTGTTTGTTAAATGAGAGTTGGTGCTACTTCCATCAGAGATGAAGACTTGCAGAACTCTATGGTCAGGACACGTGGTATGTGCCGAGGTTTCTGCTGGTCTTCTAGGGAAGGGGCTCTCTGTGCTGGTTCTCAGGCACACTTGCCCAAGAAAAGCAGTACCAGCAGAGCACAGGGGTGTGACTTAGTGTAAGCAGGTTAGGCAGCCATTGTTGGTGCTTTGCTGTTTACTGAAGTTGATTTGCACTGATGAGCAGGGGAAGAAAGTGATGCCGGCCAGCTCCTTTGTCCCTGGAGAGGGGACTCTGTGCTCACTGCTGTCATGGAAGCACTCCCAGAAAAGTGAATAATTTCCCCTTGTGCATCCCAGGCATTTCTGGGTTGCTTGTCTATCTGGAGAAGCGCAGTGTACTTTGTTTGGGCTCTACGCCAGGCAAGCTGACTTTTAAAACTTCAAACTTTAGATAGATGGTATAGTGAGGACCTGCATTAGTCTTCTGGGGAGGTTCTCACCATGATAGGACTGATGCAGGTTTGACCCAGAAAGGCAGAAATGCCAGAGCACAAGGATATTGGATTGGGAGCAAAGCAGGCTAAATGGCAGTGTTGGGTTCAGCTGCCCTCAGCAGGTGTCTCTGCACCTATGCTGAGAGGTGGGAGATGGAAATGGCACCTTCTGCCTCTTTTGTCTTTGCAAAAGCATATCTATGAATGTCACCTCTCACAGATGCACTCCAAGAAGAGCAAGAAGTCTCTCCCTGTGTCTTGGGTGATCCTCAGATTGTGTGGTCTGTCCTGGGGATGCTTGAATGCCTTCTTTCCAGGAATAAGACAGCACTCTCATGGCTCTATTATTATAGCTAAGTCCACAGACTTCTAAACCTGCAGTCTTTGAGCTCCATTGGTTGCAAAAACTCAGGAAGATCAGCCCCTTTTACCTTCTTAGCCAGTGGCTTTGGGGATGTGTTCTTGTGTGATCCCCTGTGCACTCTCTCACCTTTCACCATGACCAGGACTCCCTTCCTTCTGTAGTACCTATGATTTGTTTCTCCCCTAAACCACATCTCCATGCTTCCTACCTTCCTTGATGTGGTCTCTTCTTTCCCTCTAGTTGCTTAGTTTGTCCTGTCAGTCTTTAGGTTAATTTCTTGGGTATTCACAATTATTTGATAGTTATGTAGTTGTGTTAGAGAGATTAGGCAAGCCTAGGATCCTCCTGCTACACTGCCATCTTAGCTCTCTCTGAATGTCTGAATGTTAAATTTTGCCTTTAAGTATATGGTGTATCATTTAATAATCATTTTGATAGACCTCAAATTTACAGGGCAAATTTAAGATAACAGTTGGTAACATGAAAATCAATATTAAGTGGGGATAAATTCCCAAGATATAATACAAAGCACAGTAAGACATATTTGGGAGTACTTTCAAAGATTAGTAAAAAAATATTAATGGCATGTTTGTACTACCCCAGATTGTACTGACTTGATGTAGAATTGGTGACAGTATCCACTGAGGAAGGGGTTAAAGGCTGAGACCTCCCTTTGCTCCCAATTTCCCTACTAAAAAAAAAAGTTAGCATTCCTCATTTTGTCCTATTAGCACTGACTGACTGGAATCCTTACATTTAAAAAAAATCATTTGGATTAAGATGTTGAAAGGATCTGACAAATGCTAATGATATCATGAAAGAATATGAGACATTAATTGGTATTTCTGAGCATTGCTGGGCATTTTTTATAGCCTAACACACTCCCATGAAAAGAATATGTCATTTAAAGTAATAATTCTCAAGAATAGGACTGAGGGGAAGGAGGGAAACCCCTATCCCAGGGCAGCAGATGCCACAGGCAGGGAATTGCTGTATCATATAAACTAGGATTAACAGTTAGGCAGTAGTTATTATTTTATTTTTATGGACTTTTCGTGGCAAGGCAAGATGCGTAGGAATTAAAAAATGATTCTCACTAGTTAGAAAGTGTATTAGTTAGTATAATTCTAGCAACTATAACAAACTCCAATGGATATAATGTCTCAAAAAAAAAAAAAAAAAAGAGAGAAGCAAACAAACAAAAAACCACCAACAGCACCAAAACCTCATCCAGATTCTAGAATGGATTTTCTTTTTATGGCAGGTGGTTTTCCCCCAAGAGATGTTCCAGGGATCCAGCCTCCTTTATTTATTTTTAAAAAAAATTTTTCATGTTTATTTATTTTTGAGAGAGAGAGACAGCCAGAGTGTGAGCAGGGGAGGTGTAGAGAGAGAAAGAGACACAGAATCTGAAGAAGGTTCCAGGCTCTGAGCTGTCAGCACAGAGCCCGACTTGGGGCTCGAACTCATGGACCATGAGTTCAGACCATGACCTGAGCTGAAGTTGGACACTCAACTGACTGAGCCACCCAGGCGCCCCCTCCAGCCTCCTTTTGTCTGTAGTTCCACTATGATCTTGTGGATAATTGTGTTTATTTGCATAAAGCCAGGAATGAAAAGTAGAAGGAAGAGAAAAAAATCACATGGGGTGACATTTTTTAAGCAAGATCTGGAATTCATGCTTCCCATTACTACTCATAGTCTGTTAGCTAAAGCTTGATCTCATATTCTTCATTCCCAAGCACAAAAGGAGGCTGGGAAATGTTGTCTAGCAATTTTCCCAGGAAATCAATGAATAGGGTTGGTGAGCTGTTAGCTGTTACTATCACATGTAGTAGCATGAACATTAAATCTCAACATCTAATGAGTGGAGGTATAAAGTGGGGAGAAATAAAATTGGACTAAATAAAGATTATTTTCCAAACTTATTGCACTCTACTCAAACACATGTTGCTGTTCATGCTTACCACCATTTTATCTGGGAAATTCTTCCAATTGGTTGAATACCTAGACTCTCAGCTCTCAACCTGGTAACTCTGGAGATCACACAACCTGAGAACCTATTTAACATACAATAATGACAATTAGAGGGGTGACAGATGAGGTTGAATACTAGAGGAATGCAGAGAGAAGGTATAGTAAATTCTAGAAATGAAGACTTTTTTTTACATGAATTTGCCATCACAATATATCTACTCAGCATGCAGTGTAACATTTCAGACTGTAATTTATTCAGACCTGCAGTTGAGAAATAGCTGTGACCTAAGAGAAATATTTGCAAATATCTGCTCCCTCTCATATTGCCGTTACTTAGAGCAAGTAATTTCACCTCTCTGACTTTCCACTGTCTGTAAGATAAGAGAGAAACTAGATAACAAGTCTTTCACCTTCCCCCACCTTGTCTATATTTTCATTCATAGGCCTGTAAGACACTCTTTTTGGAACCTATTTCTAAGTTTAGAGTTTAGGAATTTCAGAGTTCTTAAATGACCTTATGAAATTGTATTTCAATATGAAGGCCCATGTGAGGGAATCTTTGTAAAGTCTTTTCCTGTCAAAATCAAAATGACAATTTCACTGCTTGCATGGGGTAAAGAGAAGGGATAATGCCTCTTGTACTAATGTTGGAAGTCCAGGAAGAGTTTGGGGTATAAGATTATACACACACACACACACACACACACATGTGTGTGTATATATATATATATATATATATATATATATATATATATATAAAATCTTATATACACACATATATGTGTGTGTGTGTGTATATATATGTGTATATATATATACATATATATATGTATATATATATATATGTATATATATATATATATATATTGGCAAACGTGTTGATAATTATTTAACCCAGAAAGCAGAGTATTTTTAATCACATGCTTAAATGGCCGTGACTGTTATATACCAAAATTATTCGTATTAGTTAAAAACATAGGGTGAATATGTTCTGTAATAAGGTTGCCTTCCTAAAGGAAAAGGGTTGTTTTGTTTTGGTACAATAACTGCTTTCACTCCTGTCCTGCTGAGCTCCCAGCTCTGAGGTCATTAAGCACAGAGCTGGCGGCCTAGTGGGAAGAATTGATTCTTGATGTGGGACAAATAGGAACCAACCCTGAAGATATTTGACTCTTCTTTGATGTCTTTCCCTAAGTAACCTTTTTCTTGTGTCCAAGAAAAGACTCAACCCTATCACATTAGCTCTGGTTCTAGATTTTCTTTTCTTTTCTTTTCTTTTCTTTTCTTTTCTTTTCTTTTCTTTTCTTTTCTTTTTTCTTTTCTTTTCTTTTCTTTTCTTTTCTTTTCTTTTTTTTTATTGACCATGCACTATTCAGCCTTTTTAAAAATTATGTTGGAAATTTTATGACACACTTTGAGAAATGCAGAATTTATTGATAGAATGAGCAAAGCTTTCTTTATGGTTTATTCATGCAGACAGAGTTAACAAGAGCCCCCCAAAGAAGCTGAAGCCATGGGGATAGAGAGAGGCAGAAACAACATTAACATGCTGCGCACTTGAAGTTGCAAGTTTGAAATCGCTTGGGCTCTCTCCTGGAGCAGCAGATTTTTCTCCATAGGAAGTTCTTATCTGTTGCAGAGAGAAGATTAGGTTATATAAGGGTAAACAAACATTGCAAGTTGAAGATATTCTGCAATGCAATGCAATCAAATTTCAGAACTCAGCATTATGAACTCTTAACTAGGGAAGTCTGGGCACCAGGGAATTTCAAAACGGAGAGAGAAATATTTGACTCTCAAGCTTCAAGCCCTTGTGCTATATTTTCTGCATTACAATGTAGGCTTTTGATAATTATGCATAAATAAGAATGGAAGTCTATTTGTCTGCACAATAAGTTCCAGGAAAGTTTTGTGAGCTTAATGCATTTGAGAAAATTATGTATTGAGAAGTTAGAAGCATCAGAGCTCTAAGGGGCTTTGAGACCATCCTATTCCTCTAATTTATTGATGGAAAAAGAAAGGCCTAAATACATTGAGTGACTCTTGCCCAAGTTTACATGTGGAGTCACATATATTGAGGTTTGACAGGTCTTCTGACTTTCATTACAGTTGTCTTTAAGATTAAATATGTAGCAGCAAGAAAAAATTTTATAGCCAACATTTATTTTTACAACCTGAAACCAACACCATTTTTTTTTCAATATCACAAAAATATATTAACTGGTTTAGCTTTGTTACTGCTAATCAAATGGGAAAAAAAAAAAGAAAAATCTATATGTTGAAATAACTAAATACTGAGCTAGGATTACTGACTATAGTTTTGCAGAGAACCTTCTGAAATAAGAATTTAGATAAGATAAACACAGAAGTTTTATCTGAAAAATATCTGAATGAAAAAAGAAAAAGTAACATTAGCCAGGTCAGTTAATAAAAAGATAAAGCCAAATAAAGAAAACAAGACAATGGAGAATTTTACCATTTCATTCTTCATGGAAATAATCTCGTTTGGGCATTATGAACATGAAGATGTGGAAAGACAAACAACATCTCCTGAAAAACCCTAGTAGCATTTTTCTCCTGTGAGTGTATAATAGCATGCATATGTGAAGGAAAAATTCTTTGGATTTTGGCAATATTTTTACAGTAACTGCCTGCAGTGGGAATGTGTGTGGGTACATCTTTACATAAACTAAACTGAGAATAAGACAAATTAGGTGAGTGGCTGTTATCTCTGAATTAGGCTAAAAATGAATGATGGAAAGAGGATCATTTTCAGATTGTACACCCAAAAGTCTTGGTTAATGGTCACACATTGACTAAAATAACCAACTATATAAGGCAAATTAACTTATTTGAAGTCCTCAGGATATTATTATATAATATTAAATATATAGAAGAGAAAAATGATACAGATATTATTTGCCACAGTGAGAGCTATATTTCCATGAGAACATTAAGGAAGAATGTATAAAGCATAAAGCAATTACCATTGTAATATACATAGTAAACTCATATAGTGTGTTGGACGTCCATTTTTGTGCCATTACCATACTATTTTGATTATCATAGCTTTGTAGTATATCTTGAAAATGAAAACATTAATTTGAAAAGATATATGGACCCATATATCTATTGTAAAATTCTTTACAATAGCCAAGATATAGAAGCGACCCAGGTGTCCATTGATAGACAAATAGATAAAGAAAATGTGGTGCACAATGGAATATTACTGGACCATAAAAAAAATGAGATATTGCCACTTGCAACAACATGGATGGACCTTGGGGTTTTTATGTCAAGTTAGATAAGTCAGACAGGGAAAGACACCATATGATCTCACTTATATGTGGATTCTAAAAACAAAACAAAACAAAAACATATGAATTTGAAAAACCAAAATAAACAGGCTTGTAAATACACAGAACAAACTGGTGGTAGCTAGAGGAGAGAGTACGGTGATAGGTAAAATTGGTAATGGAAATAAGTACAAACTTCCAGTCATAAAATAAGTCATGGAGATAAAAAGTACAGCATAGATAATGTAGTCAGTAATATTGTAATAATTTTGTCTTGTGATAGATGGCAACTACGCTTGTTGTGGTGAGCAGTGAGTAATATATAAAATTGTCAAATTAGTAAGTTGTAAATCTGAAATTAATATAACATTGTTTGTCAATTGTACTTCAACAATGATAATAATAATTATTGACCAGGAATGCAAACTCATTTTAAGCTCATGTGAAGTCCTCTTCCAAATTCCTTACTTGTTGGAAAGATAAATTTTCTTGCAGGTGTATGACCTAGATCTCTGTTTCCTTGTTAACTGTAGACTAAGACCACTCTCAGCTCCTAGAGTCCACCCTCTGGTCAATGACATGTGGTGCCTATCTCTCAAACCCTGCAACCTACTTCTCCTGGGCTGGCTGGAGAATTCCTTTCCACAAAGGGCTCAGTCCATCCTTAAAAGCTTTCACAGATTAAACCATACTCACCCAAGATAATCTTCATTTTTATTAGCTCAGCCAACTGATTTGGGATCTTAATTTCATCTGTAGAATGCCTTCACTTTTGCCATTTAATATAATCTAATAATAAGAATGAAATCCATCATATCCACATCTCACCCATACTCAAGAGGAAAAGATTACACAAGATGTGTGCCCCAGGGGATGGGAATCTGGGGATCATCTTAGAATTCTGCCTATAACAGAGAACTTTCCAGAAATTGAGACAGAAAAAAATAATCTGTAATGGCTGGTAGAAAGCTGTATTGCCAGTCAGGTATCTCTAGGCATTTCTCCTTTATCTAAATCCTCACTATCTGTATTGAGAAAATGAAAAGATGTGGATTTTTTTTTGAGATAAGGCTAGTTCTCCCTTTCCTGGTTTCTCATAAGAATGAATTATAAATGGATCAGATTGCCTAAAGGTTATTAGATCTGTTGGACTAAACAAGCAAGTCTCCTAAGAAACATCAAAGAATAAATATTAATTATTAAAGATGTTTGAATCAAGATTCATAATGTCAAAAGTCATTGTTAGCGAATTGGTTTATGACACACTTTCTAACTTCTTTCTAATGAAATTTCCTGAACTGCAGAGTTGGAAAACTAAAAACCACAGTACTTAGATCCCTTTTCAAGTTAAGATCCCAGGATGATTTGGAAATATTTGCATGCATTTGGAAAGTAGAAAGTGAGGCTATTGCTGGAATGTTGCTCCCTCTGAGGATGGTAAGCAGTATTGTGGAGCTTTCTTTATTTTCTTATTTAATAATTCATTTATGTATTTCACAGGACAATTGGACAATTAGCAGAGGTATCAGTATCCAGTCAGTAGCATCACAGGTATCAAGAAGACTGAGTGGGACATTGTTTTGATCATAACCATTGTAGAATGGTTATGAAGCTGATAGCACCTTCTCAGTCATGGAAGGGGCTTTCTAATTACAGTGGTGTTGTGGTTTGAGTGGTGTTGAGTATAGCTCTGAGGTTAGTCTTTTAATTCAGCGGGTGGCTTCCTTATCATAGAAGAGGTGGTTCCTTTTGGTGGCTCATTCTCTGTTGTGGCTTTGGAAGTCTTTTCTGAAAGTGCAATCTTAATTCTGTTTTTTCAGCACTCCCAATGATTGTGTAAACCATCTCTGTTGGCTTTAGCCAGCTAGAATGTATTCTTTGTTATTGAATATTGCCCATACAAGTAGTACTTTTTTAGCTTTCCTTATCTTCTCTATTTCTGGAGAAAGAGTCACACTACTGTGCAGAACAATAATTTTAGTTGCTTTCTTACACCTCTAAGGCCCTTTGGATATGAATGGAGCAATTCTCCTTATTGATGTTCTTTTTCTTTCAATGTGACCCCCTTATAGTGTGGACCTAATTATATTTGTACCTAAGGGCATTTGTTCTCAATTCTACTTGGTGGAGGGAAGAGGGTAGTTTGTTCTTAAAGTCCAATGCCTATTAAAACTTAAAAATCATCTCACTGATAGCCCAGAGAGCTAGCATTATCGCCAGTTACAGATTCACCAGGAGTTTTCAAATTTAATGATCTTTTTATAGTTAACGTGTATAGGTTAAATTGTCCATTTTCCCATGGTTATTTTCCCTGCAGGCAAATTGTTCCCCCCCCCCACCACCTCCTCCTCCTTCTTCTTTTTTGCTACTTTAAAAGTTTGGTTCCATAAAATCCTAAAAATTACTTTTAAAAGGATAGACTATCATAGTGTTTGAGAAATAAAATTGAATCATGCCTTCTTTCTATTTTGCCAGTGCTAACTAACATCCTATTCTGGGTCCAAAGTCTCTAGCAGAGAAAATGAAGTGAACGTAGCAGAAGAGACATTTGGGTTTAATATAATGAGGACTTCTTGGCAGAAAGTCTGTTTGGCATGGTGCCTACCTTAACATCATGCCATGCGCACAGCATGAGTTAGTCCTCAGAGAATATCCAATGTTTGAATTTTGATGAAGTTCCAGATGATTGGTTGAATTTTTTGCCTTTTACCTTAAAATACATTTTATTCAACCATCCTTTGTATCTGCCAACAATGCCCTCTTTGCTTCCCTTTCAGATCACTCACACTCTTATAACTCTATGTGTAATGTCTGTATCTGCCACGAAGCCATAAGTTCTATGAGGCTCAGACTTTTTGTATCAATTTTCTGTGCTATTTATCTAGCCATCCCACTAAATAAATAACTGAAGAGATGTGTAAGAAAACATCCCAAGTATGTTTAAACATAGAATGGTAGAAAGTAAATGCTGTGGCGTTTTAACACTTTATATGAAAATTAAGCATTTTGAATTCATTTTCTATTTTATTTACTTAACAAATAAATAGCACTTTTTATGGGTCAGGCATAACTGTAAGTAAAATTCAGTATTTACTTATTTTATCTTCAAACATCCCTTTGCAGAAAGTGCTATTATTAACCCCAACACACAAGAAATTGAAGCAAATAAAGATTACCCCAGGTCACTCAGGGAGAAAAGGGCTGAGCCACGATTCAGATTCAGCCAGTCTGGGCCCACAGATGAGATGCTTAATGGTTGCAAGGAAATAACTTCCCATTTTCACCATCTTTGATTATAAAACTAGGGGGATCAGTGGTAAAAATAGATGCCACATTAATAGATAAATGTGCTCTTAATCTATATTTTATGAGTTTATGGTAGCTAATTATTGTTTATGGTACATTTTATGAAAGTATTATAAAAATATACCAATGAGAATAATTATAAATAAAAATACCAATGAATATACCAATGAGAATATACCATATGAGGATCCAGCAACAATAATAACCATTTATCAAAATCAGAGAATTTATTCGAGTTTTCAAATGGAGGCAAGAACAAAAGAAGTTTTAAAAGTTCAGTTGGAGAATTTATTTGCCAGTAGCTTTATCTTTACAGTCTGTTTCTCCTCTCCCTCTCCCAGATTCTTCCACTAATGAAAATTAAGGTGGGAGGGTTCTTGCTGGGGATTAAAATGACAGTATTGTGAAGTAGCAGTTATAGACTCTGAAGTTTGTTGAAATGGCTTGTACTACAGAGGAATTCTAAAGTATTAAGACTGACTAAAATATTCTCTGTTATAAAGCATTGGCCCAGAAGGACACATTTAGGCATATCACAGGTGCTTCTCATTGTGTAATAGTATCTACCACAGTCTTTTAAATAGTGTGGCAAATCATTCAGCACTTTTAAAAAGCTGAGGAAAACTTCTCTGATATTCTAGAGAATGAATGCGATAGAAGTTATACAGCCTGTTATACATATAAAATATTATTACTCTCTGAGCATTTAGCTTAATATCTGAAATCTTCACATGGACATAAAACTAACATTTTTTCTGCTTTTGATAATAGAATTAAATCCTATCTCTACCCTTACCTCCGCAAGAACTCTAAAGTACTAACAATATATCATTATTTTCATAGAGATATGATTTTCCCATCTACTTCCTTGACCACTCATTTTCATGCTTTTTCCATTACAACATTAATATATTTAAATTTGTTTATGCTTTACTTATTTTTGAGACAGAGAAATACAGAGCATGAGTAGGGCAGGTGCAGAGAAACAGGGAGACACAGAATCCAAAGCAGGCTCAAGGCTCTGTCAGTACAGAGCCTTTGCAGGGCTCAAACCCACAAACCATGAGATCATGACCTGAGCTGAAGTTGGACGCTTAACGGACTGAGACACCGAGGCACCCCAGAACATTAAAAAATTTTAATGTTCTCTTGTCCCTGTTCTTCCTTAAAGCTGTGAAGTCCATGAGAACAAAGGCTGTCCTGCAATTTCCTAAAGACAGGAGAATACCACTTGGTACAGAGTAACCATTTGACAAATACTAGTTGACTAAACAGAGACTCTTAGTGTTTATTTCCTGTGTCTGGTTTCTATTGCAACTGTAGCAAATGAACACTTAGTAATTTAGAACAATGCAAAATTATTATGTTACAATTCCGTAGGACAGAGGTCAAACATGGATCTCACTGGGCTAAAATCAAGAAGTCAAGATGGAAGCATTACTTCTGAAGGATATAGGGAAGAATCCATGTTCTATCTTTCTTTCTTTCTTTCTTTCTTTCTTTCTTTCTTTCTTTCTTTCTTTCTTTCCTTCCTTCTTTCTTTCTTTCTTTCTTTCTTTCTTTCTTTCTTTCTTTCTTTCTTTCTTTCTTTCTTTCTTTCTTTCTTTCTTTCTTTCTTTCTTTCCCTGCCTTTAGAGACCACTCCCATTCCTTGGCTCTTGTCCCCTTCCTCTTTCAGAATCAACGTGTATTATCTTTGGCCAGTCTTTTATAGCCATCTCCCTCTGGTTTCTTCTGCTGCTTCCATTTTCCACTTTTAATGACTCTTGTAATTGCTTTGGACCTACCTAGTATCCAGAATAATTTCCATATTTTAAGGTCAGCTGATTAGCAACTTTAATTTCATCTTCAATTTTAATTAACTTTGCCATGTAACAATATATTCATGTTCCAGGGATTAGGATGTGGCCATCTCTGGAGGGGTAAGAGGTGGGGGAATTATTCTACTACCACACTTCCTATATTCTATTCCAAAGTCAGCTACATCCTTGATAGTAAAAGTGAAATGGAAGGTATAGAATATATATGGCTTATGCAATGCCCATTTTAACCTCCAACCTAGAATTATATATCCTGAGTTCCTTTTCAGCTAGTTTTCCAGATGTGATGTAGATCTGAGAATCACATGCACTACAGGGACATTTGACCTCCAAAATGAGGGAACTAGGGAAAGAATTGACAGGCGTCCATTTTCCTGGTGTATGATTGGCAAAGGAATTCATGGGTTTGCATTTATCACTTCCGTGATTCAGCAGATTTCTGTAGTCAGAGTAGCATTTACCCAATGATAGCAGAGGCAGTGCCATGCTACGTTTACTGGTTTTCTGATTTGATAACTACAGTTTTCCTGGGCAGAGGCAGGGTGCTTCTGAGGGCTTGATGATTTCCTGGTAAGCTCCTACAGCACTTGCAGCCCATTTGTAAGCAGTGTGAAATATTGGGACACTGTCTTCCATCAATTCTAAATACATTTCCCCCCTTTTTAACTGGCAGTGTGTTTATATTTCTTCATAGTACATGAAATAATGATGTGTCTTATGACAAATCAGTGCTGTCAGATATGTGAAGTGTGATAAATTTCTTTCGTGGAAAACCATGTGGCAAGGTTTCTGCAACTCAATCCTATCTGATAAGAGTAGTCTTTGCTTCCTCTTAGGTCAACAGTTTATGGCATAATGAAAATGAGTATCTGACCTTTAAAACTCCACTCTACAACATGGATACACACATAAATTCACTCTTTTCTCATCTGATCTTGTGCTCTGACCACGAAAGACAAAAATGGACTTTTATTCAGAAAAACCATACAGTGGCAAATAAATTGCTGCATAGAATGAATAGAGAGCCTCTAAAAAGGTAGGTTTATCATAATTGACTAATAGGCAATAAACCTTATTAGCCTGCGTTCCCTGAAGAATAAATAATTCTGATTATTAGACTTTCCCAAATTGCTATTATTATAAGCTATAATTTAGCACCTGCTAGACATGGCAGATTTCAAAATCCCATCGCCTTTTCTCAACTCCACATTTTTGTATCTGAAACATCAAGAGAGTTTTAAGGAAGCAGGCATAATGTTGGAAAAATAATTTATCTTTCACCTCAACTTTAATGTTAATTGATATATTCAGTCTATAAGTATTCAGATTCAGAATATGAAATATTATGATAGACAAGACACATTTGAAAAATTCAACCTTGTGCTATCAAAAAAAAAAAGCAGAATTGTAAGTATACTTGTGTGCTTTTTATTTTTTTTAAAGGTTTAGTTATTTTTGAGAGAGAGAGTACAGACGTGCGTGCAAGTTGGGGAAGGGTGGAAAGAGAGGGAGAGAGAATCTCAAACAGGCTCCATGCTCAGTGCAGAGCCAGACATAGGGCTCTAGGGATTGATCCCATGACCCTGAGATCGTGACCTGAGCAGAAATCAAGAGTCCTGCCCTCAAAACCGAGCCATCCAGGCACCCGCATACTTGCGTGCTCTTAAAAGTCACACATTAAAAACAACTCGACAAACAACTTGTTAGTTAGTGTTTAACTGTTTATATTCTAGGCCTTCAAGAATTCTATTTTGATAGAAATAATTCTAAAATGTTTTCTGTGACTTCCTCTTATTTTAAATTGTATTATATTTCTTTTTTTAATGTTTATTTATTTTTGAGAGAGACAGAGACAGAGACAGAGACAGAGACAGAGCGTGAGTAGGGGAGGGGCAGAGACAGGAGACAGAAGCAGGCTCTAGGCTCTGAGCTGTTAGCACAGCTAACTCGTGAACTCGAACTCGTGAACTACGAAATCATGACCTGAGCAGAAGTTGGACATTCAACCAACTGAGCCACCCGCATGCCCCTATATTATATTCCTTATGATACATGATTATGCAATAATTGTCAAGCATTTTGACCAAGTGCAGATCTAGGTGGGAAGGGATGCATTACTGATTGGGCATATGGCCATGTTGGCTCTGAAGCTTTTCTTGGAAGAGAATTCTAGCTTTAGCATACTTGTTTTCATCTCTCTCTTTTCTGAAGGTGGAGTTTAAAATTCAGAGCTTCATGACTTCCTAAGTTGAACTCAAAAGCTGTATTTCCGTAAAAAGAATTTGTGCATGAAAGGCTGAAGCAGAAAATGATCATTGAGCAGAAAATTGCCTTATTAACTCTTCTCATCAGTGTCCTTTGACTTATGTGCACAAGTTTCAATACTATTAACATCATGAATCAGAACGCCCTTGGCTTTCTGTTTTGTTGTTCTATTTGTATAGACTGTATTCTTCATTATTTCAAATACAGATGGCAATGCATTTCTGGAAGACTCCGTGAAAATGTACATGTTCTTTACCTCTATTGGATAATTTCTTAATTTTTGTTAAGTTTTACTGCAAAGAGCAACACAGACATAAGTAAATTTACAATTGCATCTTTATTCTAAGAATATTGAAAGTTCTCTAATGGATCTTTCATGTGATAGAATTTCATACTTAGAGGCTGAATACCACAGTTCATAGGTTGACTATATTAAATAACATTGAAACTTCAGGTGGGTAATAAGAAGTGTTTTTCTAAGCTCACACTTGCTTTCTTAAAAGTTTCTTGGTGTTCCATATGCAACAGAAAACTATTGGATTCTTACCATATGTCAGGCCTTGTATTAGAAAAGAGATGCAAAAAGAAACATCTAGGGAGCGACAAGGACAAGTGACAACATTATCTCAAAAAAGTCTCTATTGAAAATGCACAGGAAGGATAAAACCAATTAGAATAGGTTTTCATCTATCCATAGGTAGTTTGTCTTCTGTTGGTCACATGTGAGAGCACTTAACAAACACTGTTATCTAATTAATACATGTCCACTGTATAGTATTGAACCATAGCTTTAGATTAAATCAGAAGCAGGGAAAACAGGTAGCTATTAGATTTGATTTCATATCTGTAATTTCATAAAGAAATACTGTTTCAAAGCATTTAGAATACATGTCATCAATGGGGTGCCTGGGTGGCTGTCGGTGAAGCATCCTACTTTGGCTCAGGTCATGAGCTCACAGTTCATGAGTTTGAGTCCTGTATCATGCTCTGTGCTGGTGTTGCAGAGCCTGCTTGGGATTATCTTTCTCCCTCTCTGCCCCCTCCCCACTTGTGCACGCATGCTCTCTCTCTCTTTTAAAATAAATAAATAAATTTTAAAAAAGAATACATGTCATCAATAATAAATATTAAATTTACTTTTATAAAATGATAATTAATACCTGCATACCATCCTAAGGTATGGTTGTTTTTATTTAAACTATCACCTGTTTAATTGAATTTAAGTTTTTGAACCAGTAAAACCTACTCTGCAACGAGCCCCTGTGTACAAAAACTTTGATGCATTATTCTAATTATATTCTTTGGATACATTCCAAGAATGGTAAGAGATATCCAAAGGATATACAAATTTTAAAAGTGTTTCTATATATATTCTTAAAATCTTCACAATATGTTTATGTTACTATACACTTTTTTTTAAGAGAGGAAGATTATAATCCATAAAGATGGATGTTCCCTGACATATGTCTATTTTTCTTCCATTGTTTGGGTTAACGCTGTTGTTTGACCACTGTACTCACTTGCTTTATTGTTCATTTTCTCTTTGTGCTGTCCACTTATACTACAGACAATGAGTAAACTTTCCTTTTCTAATGCCCCACACATTGACTCTCTTGACCAGTATACTTTCAGTGACACACAATAATATCTTCAGTGGCTACAAGTACTGTGCCAGTGGCTATAACTCTCCCTTCTTGTTGCACATGGCTCTTGGGAGCTGATTAGAAGAATATCCTCAATCAATCCTAACTGATTTATGTGGTGACATGATATTAGGCACTTAACACCAGGATGTTAAACAGTAGAAAGTATCTACTATTGGGTACAGACAACAAATAAGGAATGCATTCCCAGTACTGAGATGTCTTAGTTCTTTCAAGTAAACTAGGCTATATATCATATGATTTCATGTAAGTTTTGTTGTTGTTGTTGTTTGCCTTATAATTTTGATAAAGCCCCATTTGAGGTTCCAGTTGATCTTAGTATTAGCTTTGATAAGTGAATCAAATGAAATACAGCTGGACTGAGTCCATAAATAAGTCTGATTGCTCAAGAGTAGTAGAGAAACCATACATGCCAGGCATTGTGAGGTCAAGGAATTAAAATGGAAGAATATTAAAGGAAAACTTAAGACTCCAAGATTGGAAATGTTGATACATAATACACTGATTGACTACCATGTGGATTCTCATTATATTTTATTTGCTGGATCATTGAATAGTTTATCAGGAAAAGTCAACACACCAGAAATTAATATTATTCAAAAATTAATTCCTATTCAGGAATTTCTATTCCTATTAAAAATATTATTATTTCTAAAGAGATTTTTCTTACAGGTATTGTTAGGAAAAGTATCCTATTTCTAATAAGTTTCTAAGTTTTTGGAATCCCCCCACCCAGCATTGAATTCACAGTAGGGTGTGGGGGGCCAGGCAACAAAAATTAAAATTTCATTTGTAAATAAAAAGAATGGAAGACACTCAAAATTCATTGCTCCATAGGAATCCTGGATTCTTGTAGAGCAGTCATTATCTTCAGGAGGAATTCTCTTTTCTTTTTTCACTGTATTTCCTTACTGTCTTATGGGGAACACTTCTGGTCATTATGCTCCATGATATTTTTAAAATGAATGTTGGATATTATGCCCTTCTCAAGGGATCTCAGCCTGAAAGTCATTCTACTGGTCATGTAAACTTAGTGTCCCAGAGATTATTTCAGGTCAGTTTTGGTAACAGCTTTGTTTTGGCTTGTGGTTTCCTTGGTAGTGAGATTCTCAAAAACTTAATAAAATTCTTTTTCTTATTATTATTAGTTTCAAATTTTTCCCATGTAACATTAACTATATTTAATGTTCTGTCCTTAGACATAGCTCTCAAATTTGCAGTAAAATGTCAACTGTTTAATTGAATATGTACAGGAAAAATAGAATTATGTCAGCAAGATGGCTGAACAAGATGTCCATCCATGCAGGAAATGGGCATAGGTGATCACAGCATACAGACTCCCAGTTATAAGAAAAATAAGTTCTGAGCATATAAAGTACAGCATGGAATATGTAGTTAACAATACTCTGTTGTATGTTTGGAAGTTGCTAACAGAGTACATCCTCAAAATTCTCACCACACACACAAAAGATAACTATATGCAATGATAGATGTGCTAACCAACATTACTGTAATGATCATTTCACATTATCTGCTTTAAGACATCATCACATTGTACCCTGTAAACTTACACAATGTTGTATGTCAATTATAATGATCTCAATAAAGCTGGAGAAGAAAAGCAGAAGAACCCATTAGTCAACAGCTCTCTATTAAACCTTCACTGAATGATTTCTCTTAAAATATATTTTTATATATATTATATATACATGCATATAAAATATATGTATGTATACAGGTATGTATATGGAAGATAAAACCTGTTAAAACATGTTTTCATTTGTCCATTATTAGTTTCTATTAATGTGGATAATTGTTGCTGCCCCAAATTTTGTTTTGTTTGCATAGATGCAAAGAAGCAATTTAAAATGGGAGAAATGTTGCAAAAAGCATGTAAGACTGATCTCTGGCCCAATAATGGCGTATAATAAGAGAAAAATACACGCATATCAAGTTTAAATCTACCCAAGGACATGATGCAAAGCAACATAAGTTATTTAGTAAATACAAATAACTCTATACATTACTACATTTGTGTATAATATAATAAAGAATAATGTGCAAAGTTATTTAAGTTGCCTGGTGGTGCTTTTTAGTGGATACAAACAGATGGAAACTCTCTATCACTTACCACTTTTGTGCCCTTGTGCCAATTGTTTCAACATTTTGTGTCTCTTCCCATCTTTGAAAATGGCCTGCCACCCATTTACAATAGTATCAAAAAAAAAAAAAAAAGTGATGGTGGCTTTACATGCCCAGCTTTTCTTTGAAGTCAAAATATCCTCCAGATGTATGTAAATGTTCATAAATTGATACTTTCAGGACATGTCTTGTAAGGGATTCCTGACCTTTACTAAAACAAAACACCAGATTTAAATTTATGTAGAGAAGTGCTACAGCAAATGTGTCTTTTATAAAGAAGGGAAAACTGGCTGTCAGCAAGGATTTTCATCAGGCGAGACCTCTCTTAACAGATTGCTAGTGCTCTCCAAACTCTCTAAATCCTGGGATATTCTGCTCACTTCCTAAATTTCTAGCTTGTAAGGTATGGCAGGTGAAGAAATAAAAAAAAAAAAAAAAACGGGATCCATGGATTTTGCTTTTCTTTAGAACAGTTAAAACAGAATTAAGATTTTTTTAAGCATATCTTTAAAATCAAGGTAAAGAGAGAATGACTTTTTTAAAAAGGCGAATCTATTTACAGTGTATAAGATGGGACCTTATAATTGTGGGAATTCAAATGTCACATCTCCATTAGGGAGTACAAGATGATTTGATAAATGTAAATATTGTGAAATGATTTTCATAGTCAAGTTAACACATTCATCACCTGCATTGTTTGGGTGAAAATTTTCTTTTAAATTTTATTTATTTTTGAGAGACAGAGAGAGACAAAGCATTAATGGGGGAGGAGCAGAAAGAGAGGGAGACACAGAATCTGAAGCAAGCTCCAGGCTCCGAGCTGTCAGCACAGAGCCTGATGGGGGGTTCAAACCCACGAACTGCGAGATCATGACCTGAGCCGAAGTCGAATACTTAACTGACTGAACCACCTAGGTGCCCCTGGGTGAGAATGTTTAAGGTCGACTTTCTTAGCAATTTCAAGTATACAATACAAGATTATATTAACTATAGTCATGACAGTGTATATTAGATCCTCATAATTCATCTTACAACTGAAAATCTGTGCCCTTTGATCAGTTTCCCCATTTCCCCAGTGCATGACAACCACCATTTTGCTCTCTATTTCTATGATGTTCTTCTCTTTTTTATGGTTCCACATATGAGTGATATCATACAGTGTTTGTTTTTTTCTTTTTTCACATAACCTTATATTCTCCACGTCCATCTATATTTGTGTAAATGACAGGAATTCCTTCTTTTTATGGCTGAATAATATTCTGCTATGTATGTGTATATACAACATTTTTAAAATCTATAATTTGTTAATGGGCATTTAGGTTGTTTTGTAAATAACCTAATGCTGCAATAAATATGGTAGTACAGACATCCTTAGGGTCATGATTTCATTAACTTTAGATATATTCCCAGAAGTGAGATTGCTGGATCATATGATAGTTCTGTTTTTAACTTTTTGTTTCCATACTGTTTTTCATTATGGTTGTACCAATTTACATTCCTACCAAAGAGGTACAAGGGTTTCCTTTTCTCCACAGCCTTGCCAGCACTTGTTTCTTGCGGTTTTGATTTTAGCCACTCTAACTGCTGTGAGGTGACGTCGCATTGTGGTTTTGATTAGCATTTCCCTGACCATTAGTGATGTTAAGCAACTTTTCATGAGCCTGTTGGCCGTTTGTTTTCTTTGGAAAAATGGCTATTCAGATATTCAGATCCATTGCCCATTTTTAGTTGAGTTATTTGTGTTTTTGTTTGTTTGTTTTTTGTTCTTGAGTCATAAGAATTCCTTATATATTTTGTATATTAATCCCTTATTGGTTATATGGGATATTTTCTCCCATTCTGTAGTTTTTCTCTTTTATTTTGTTGACTGTTTCTTTTGCTGTACAGAAACTTTTCATTTGATGTAGTCCTACTTGTTAATTTTCCTTTGTTGCTGGTGCTTTGGTGTCTTATGCAAAAAATCATTGCCAAGAATAAAATAAGGATATTTTTCCCTATGGTTTCTTCTAGGACATTTACAGTTTCAGATTTTATGCTCTTCTTTGGTTTGGATCAGAGAGGTCTGGGTTTTATATCCTGGTGCTATATTGAATATCTCTGTGAACACGAGCAGATTTATAAAATTCTCATTCCTCAGTTATAAACTTCTTGCTTATCAGGTTCCTTATCTGGTTAAAATTAAAAGTGCTACTAGAGGTGAAATATTTTATATAATAAACACTCCAAAATGTTGTTACTATACTTTTCATGGTAAGTTTTCAAAATGTTCTTAGTATTATTATCATTTTGATTTTAAATTCTCATTTTTATCTAAATGTATATATTCAGCCACATTCTTTGGCAAAGTCTATTGTTACAGTCACAGCTCTTATTTTATCAAAGATTAGCATAGTTTTTAATCAGGTTTATTGAGATATAATTTACATACAATAAATACATCCATTTTAAGTTTCATTTTCCTGAGTTTTGAGAAATATATGTACCTGTGGAATTGCCACTGCAATTAAAGTGTAGAACATTTTCACAATACCAAGAAATTCTCTTCCCAGTCACCCACCCAGCCATAGAAAACCTTTGATTTGCTGTCTTAAGAGATTAATTTTGGCTTTATATGGGATTCATACATTCTATCTTCTGTTGTGACTAAGGTACTGTCTCTCAGCATAATGTATTTGAAGGTAGCAGTGGTCCATTCCTTCTCATTGCTGAATAGTACTCTGTTGTTTGAAAACACCATGGTTTTTTGGGGCTCCTGGGTGGCTCAGTCGGTTAAGCGTCCGACTTCGGCTCAGGTCACGATCTCGCGGTCTGTGAGTTCGAGCCCCGCGTCGGGCTCTGGGCTGGTGGCTCAGAGCCTGGAGCCTGCTTCCAATTCTGTGTCTCCGTCTCTCTCTGCCCCTCCCCCGTTCATGCTCTGTCTCTCTCTGTCTCAAAAATAAATAAATGTTAAAAAAAAAAAAAGAAAATACCATGGTTTTTAAACTAATTAATTAATTATGTATTATTTTTAAAGCTTATTTATTTTTTGAGAGAAAGAGAGAGGAGGAGCAGAGAGACAGGGGGACAGGACCCAAAGGAGGGTCTGCGCAGACAGCAGAGAGACCGATGTGGGGATTGAACTCATGAACCATGAGATCATGACCTGAGCTGAAGTCGGCCACTACTGACTGAGCCACCCAAAGTGCCTCAATTTAATTCATTTATTAAAATTCAAGCTCAAGGCGCCTGGGTGGCTCAGTCGGTTAAGCTTCCGACTTCGGCTCAGGTCATGATCTCACAGTTCCTGAGTTCAAGACCCACATTGGGCTTTGTGCTGACAGCTCAGAGCCTGGAGCCTGCTTCAGATTCTGTGTCTCCTTCTATCTTTGCCCCTCCCCCACTTGTGTTCTGTCTCTCTCTGTCTCTCAAAAATAAATAAATGTAAATTTTTTTAATTCAATTTCGTTGACGTACAGTGTAGTATTGGGTTCAGGAAGAGAATCCAGTGATTCATCGCTTACATACAACACCCAGTGCTCATCCCAACAGGTGCCCTCCTTAATGCTCATCACCCATTTAGCTCATCCCCCCCACCAATCTCCCCTCTAGCAACCCCCAGTTTGTTCTGTGCATTTAAGAGTCTCTTAGGAAAATACCATGATTTTGAAAAATCTTTTCACCTGTTGATGAAAATTTAGGTTGTTTCCAGTTTTGGCTATCGGAAGTTAAGCTGCTATCAACACTTGTATAAATATCACTGTGTGAAACATATTTTTGTTTCTCTTAGGAAAAATACTGAGAACTGGTATTGATATACTATTTTTCAAAATCATTATGCCATTTTAAATTTATAACAGCAGTGTATGAGAGTTCCAGTTGTTTCACATATTGCCAACCTGTGATATAGTTAGCTGTTTCAATATTAGACATTCTGATAGGTTTCTAACAACATTTCATTTGGGTTTTAATTTATATTTCTGTGAAAACTAATTATGCTGATAATCTTTTCACGTGCTTGTTAGTCATTTGTATATCATATTTTGCAAGGTGACTATTCAAATATTTTGCTTATTTTTATTGGCTTTTTTTTGGGGGGGGGGCTTCTTATTGCATTGTAAGAGTTTATCTTTAAATGCTTTCACTGCAATTAAAATGTAGTTTGCTCTGCAAATAAAGAACTCAAAACTGCTGGTTGTCTGATGTAACATTGGATTCAATATAACAAAAACAATTAATGTTAAGTGTTATTATGAATATATTTTAAATTCAGGGTAGATTTTAGGTAGGCTTGATATCAGAGATGATCTGGTAGTCATTCTAATCAGCTTGTGTATTAGACATTTCTGACCCTGAATAAATTCCATAGATTCAGCCGCATTTTGAATTAGCTGGTAAGTCCAACACAACATCATCAAAAATGTAAATGGTGCCTCTTAAAGTCTTTTGCCAGTCATTAGCTTTTTGGATTTGAAAGCACAGTACATTTGTCATGCAGATGCTGAAGTAATTCACACAATATAAAGAAAAATGAGTATTCAGCACTAGGGAGCTGTTTATTTACAGTAAGATATAAATATTGCACAGAACTTTTTTCATTTTCTTTTCGTATTTTTATAATCTGAAGCATATAATAGGTTGTATACAATATTTGTATACCTTATCAGAGGTTAATACTTTTTTTTTCTTTTTCTTTTTAGAAAATTGATTATAGTCTCTAATCCCAGTGGATGTTAGGCCTTATTTATCCTTGACAAGCTTATTGCTTAGAGCTCCCTAAGGTATGTTAAACACAAGAGGCAATACCAGCTTTTAATTATATTTCTACCATTGAGGTACTTTAATTTATTGCTTTAGAATTCCACCTGGTTAAAATTCTGTAAATTAGTTTCTCTAGAAACTGGTAATTTGAAACTGTCATTCCCCCTTTAGGGTGGCAAACAATTTATATGCTATTCAAGCAAATCAAAAGCCTATAAGAATTATATTTTACCTGAGCATTAAAATTTGACTTGTTTGATGTTTTCTTTATGTTAACATTGCTTGGCAGTTGATGAAATATACATTTTCATTCACTTATTTATTTTTTCAACAAACATACAGGGAACATCATTATATATCAGGTACTACTATTGTAAGTGTTGAGAATACAAATATATCAACTCAGATCAGGCTTTGCCTAAAATGGCTCACTATCTACTGGGAGAAAAACAAAAACAAACAAACAAACAAACAAAAAAAAAACAATTGTCCATGGGCTCTTATAGCTTTTAAGTAGTCTATTTATACTACAATAAATGATTTTGAGAGTTAGTATACTTACATGGATTTATACAGACCCTGCTAACAGATTTTTCCAGAGGAGCAGCTTACTGAACTTGCTTATCCTGGGTATTGTAAACTTGATTGCATTATTCAGGTAAGAACTTTCAAGTTCATAAATATATCTAATACAGAAAATGGGGAAGATTGATATATTTAAGTTGGAATTTTACATACCCTAAAAACAAAATTAGTTGAAAGTGCTTACTGAATAATATAAATGAAATTTTTTTTTTTTACAGTTTAGTATAAATATATTTAACAACTGTAAGGGCTGTAATGGATTTTTAATGATTCACTCAGTCTTCATATCTAAGTTACTTGTATAAGCACTTAGTATAGTTGAAAGGATAAAATAAGTTCTTCCTTAGTAGATTCTGTGAATCTTCTTTATTATCATATTTATTTATTTATAACATGATAGAGTGGTGTGCAATGCTCCTTTCTAGTTTTAGAGGTTTTATTGTAAGTCTCTTCTTATGCACCTGCCTAGAAATTCTTCTTCAATACAGAAGTCATTTTTCTAATCATGAATTCCCTCATGTACAGTTACATTATATGCAAATTGATTTCTGTATGTATTTTGAGAAAGGTAAATAATTTACGTTCCAGCATATTTGAAACAGAAATTGTTGCTATTGTGAATACATTTTAACTCTTGTTATTGTAATAAGGCCAGAAATAGATACATTTAAAAAGTTAAAGATGAAGCTAAAAAGTATGGACAATAAAAACAGTTAAATTGTGTAGAAATATGTGCCATTGTTGCTAAGTAGAGGAAGCAGCAACTTAGAGAAAATAATCCTGAGCCTTGGGCTTGAATTGTTGCCTCATATCAGCAAGGGCAAACAGAGTGTGCTTAAAATGAACGAGTTGATCTGTGCTGGGATTAAAAATTTCTGTGGATGCAGTTAAATTCTCTATCTAACCTGGTGGACTCTGAGAATTGCTTAATCAGATTTGCTGAGTAGTTTAAATAAAGGATGGTCGATATTTTCTCATAGTTCTTGCATTTGAATTTTCTGTGGACCAGAAGTTAGATCATGTAGGTAGCTATCAGCAATTCTAAGAGTCAGATGGTGGATTTAAATTTTTCTTTTTCATTATGATCCCCAAAGGCAGGCAAGCTAATCACAATATATCTGAGATGTTTCCAAGTAATGTATCTTGTTTTGGAATTTTGTCAGAATAAATAAGAGTGCATTCAACTAGGTTTAATTCCGTTTATGAAATTAATCTTTGGCAAAAAAAAGAAGTGCTTCTAAAAGGATTGCTCAGCTTTGTTATTAAGATTAGAATGTCTTTTGCTGACAGTTTTTACCCCAATAAGGTCAAAAGCATAGCACAATTTTGCTTAAGATGTACATATTTATTGGTTTAAGGTGACATGATAGACCCATCAACATACTTTCAAATTCAGGATAGAGGTGGGATCGTTAATTGGTTACCACCAATATTGTTTTTTAATAAATTTATACTACTTAAGATTTACCCCTTCCTTTTGGAATTCAGTCCTACCATTTCTTGTATAAAAAAAGTCCTATCAGATAGAAATATAATTAATGGTTTAAGATAAGCATGTTTGCAGTAAAAGCCCCATATTACCACAGAAATATTTTCAAAACCAACTCATATTTATGGACATTGCATACTGAAAATCTTAATTATAAAAACCCTGATTTATATGACACTATTTTTAGCAAATTCAAGATTCTGGTAAGGCTAATTCCTTACAGCAGTATACATTAAATTTGTGCTATTCTGCATTGTCTTGTGTTTCTTTTGGTTTGCATGTTGTTTTAATTATTTCATATTATACTATTCCTTTCCTGTTTATATTTTATCTTAAACTTATTCCTTTTCTGTTTCCCCGACTGAGTCCATAAGTCATATATTTTCCCTTGGGTGCTGTTTATTTCACTGATTTTCAAGTGAGTCATTACATCTTGGCAAGAGTATATGACTTTGCTCTGCTAGCTTTTACCAAGAAAGCTAGAATTCTTTGGACTTCTGTGGTCTCAGATGTTTAACATCTAGAAGTGAGAGTATGAAACTCTGCAATATAATGGATTGTATCTATTTCTATGTTATTTTTTTAAATTATGGCATACGTGCATAATGGGTAAAGGTGGAATTTCACTGTTTTTGAAGCTTTGGTGAAGATCTTAAAGCAGTTTCATTAAGCTCCCTATTCATTAAGTCTCTTAGGAGATGCCCTCCTAAGTATCCAGGCTATAAACTCATTATCAAGGAATATATGTTTGCCTGGGTTAGTGAAAGAGGGGAGTTTGAAATGGGAATTTTGGATGACACTAAACATTTTGGGACACAGATAAGTTGTCACTGCTGTAGATAATTGCATTGGATGATTTTTATATGGGGTGTGATGTTGGGTGTTATAGATGCCTAGGTATGTATATGGTATATCTTTGAGTGAAAACGGGAGTTTCTTAGGGGCTAAGCCTGCTCCCATTCAACTACTGATACTGACAATAGATTGTATTCTTTGGGTTGAAGGCTGCTTTGTCCCTGATGCTTATGCTGGTTCCTCTGGAGTCAGTCCCATGAATCAGAGCCCTAACAATTTATTATCTGACCATGTTCCACTTAATAGTTTCTCCTCTTAATAATTGGTTGAATTTTATTTATGATAGGTACAAAAACAAAACAAAACAAAACAAAAAACCCTTTGTTCATTGTGCATTCTCATCAGCATTAACTTTATAATTAACTTCATGTTTGGAGTTCATTTAGTTTCATAGTCTATTTGGAACTCTAAAGAATTCATCTTGCTCAAATAAATAGGCCTTATAGTCTCTTCAAGCTTATATTTCTTCATATGAGTTTCAAGAATCTACTCTGAAATTGTAAGATTAAAAATTGGGTTTTATTTGCCTTATTTATTTATTCATTTATCTAACATCGACATTGACTGAGGGCTTACTATGTTCTAAGCATTGTTTTTGGTCCTGGAGATAGAGAAATAAATTAGACAAAGAAAACGTTGACTCTCTTAAAACCTCTATTCATGGGGTGAGATGGAAGCAAACAAACAAATAAGTTTGAAAGAAAAGAAAATATGAAAGAGTAATAAGTGTGATACAGGTGAGTAAAGTAGGATAGTATCATAGTTTGCCTTAGTGGCCAGGCCAGGCCAGCCTTGGTGGCTTAAGGCTTAAGCCAACCTCAGGAAGTAACCTATGTGCTGAAATTTGAAGGAATTTTATATCATTAATCAATACAAGGACATAAACTATATCCTATTCTGAATGAGGAAATAAGTGGAAATGAAAGATAAAAGAAAGATAAGATATACCCTAATATTTTAGCAATATTCCTCTTACTTTATTGTATTAAAATTATTGATTTCTTTTAATAATCCAGAGGTTAGAGGTCATTTACTTGGCTTGGAGTAGGGCTCAATTATATGAATTTTTATCAAGTTGCTGAATGGTCCTTGGAATGTACTTTGAGAAACTCCCTGCTATAACCCACTGAGACAGGATAGACTCCCATCTAAAATTTGGTTTAGATGTCAAGACTGATGATGCTACAGATACACCAAAAATATATAATCACTACTCTTGTCCATTTTTTCTTATGTTCCCTGGACATGGATCCTATATTTTTTTCCTTTCCATACAGCCACACCCTGCTTCTCATTTATGTTTACGATCTGGAACAAAGTACTCTATTTTTAACATTGACATGCATCTTAAAGTCATTTTGACCAAATCTATTGTATGTTCAGAACGTGAAGAAAATAGGTAAATCAAAAAACATGTGGATTAAGGCAAAACTCTGAAGTTATGTGCCATGCTTATCCACCCTTTTCTTATTTTTAGCATTTTATTTCTGCTCTTTGGCAACAGTACATTTTGGATTTTGTATGATTTCTTGTATGTTAGCATCTGGCTTAAGCATTTCATCCCAATTCTACCTTTCTTACAAGCATTTTGTTCTTATAATTGCAGTAGATGTTTCCCTTCATTATAATCCTTACTACTTCTATCTATAATAATATAAAGTATCACAACTTTCCCAGGAAATGGGTAGAAGCTAAATTTTACTGCTCTGAATTTTTATTTGAGGAAACAGAGGTAGCATATTAGAAACTTTCAACAACAGAAACAAACTTGGTAAGAATTCTGGAACTTACTTGCACATAATTTGTGTTAAATTGCATTTGTGGACTTAGTGGGTAAATGCATCAATCAATATTTCCACCAGGCTAAACCAAATTTTACTTATTAAAAATATTGGCATTGTCAGGGCCAATATTGTCAGGGCACCTGGGTGTATCAGTTGGGTAAACATCCAACTTTGGCTCAGGTCACGATCTCATGGTTCATGAGTTTGAGCCCTACGTCAGGATGTGTGCTGACAGCTCAGAGCCGGGAGCCTGCTTCAGATTCTGTGTCTCCCTATCTCTCTGCCCCTCCCCTGCTCACACTTTGTCTCTCTCTCTCCCCAAAATAAATAAACATTAAAAAAATTTTAAAAAGTACATTGGCATTGTCAGTAAGGCTGAAGGATATTTCAGAATTCAAAGCACAACATGCATATTACTTCTATGTGGTAGATCATCAGGATAGGGCTCAAAGAGTTTAGGCTGTTTCTAATATTCAAAGAATATTGGTAGGCATGATAATAGAGCCTCCATCTTGAAGCTGTGAACCTACTGTGATACGTGATAACGGTAAGATAGCTACTTATGACCCCTGTGTAAGGGAAATTATTTTTTTAAGTATTTTAAATATACATTTTCAACTTAATAGGCTATTAAAATATCCCTGTGAGGGTTTTCTTATTGTCATCATTTTACAGCAGAAAATGGAGACTAGAAAGTTTAAATAACTTACTGTCTCTGTCAGGTCAGGCAAAGCTATGTTATAATAATAAGTAACCCTAAAATTCAAGTACCTTAACACAATACACGTTTATTATCTTGCTTATTAAAAAAAAATTCTGCAGGTTCTGGTGAGTCTGCAGGGCAATTTCCCATGATATGGCAATCCAATTAGTCAGCCTAAGGGAGATGCCAAAGACTGTAGCTTCCTAAATATATGGTCTCCTGAAGAGTTGAACAGTGATTCTTAAATGCCCTCACATAGAAGGAGTACACATTTCATTAGCCAAACACAGACTCATATTTATTCTTATGCTCAAGGGGACAAGAAGCACAACCTTCTATTGCCTAGAAGAAGAGAGACACTAGTCATTGGAGAGTAGCAACATCGGCCATGCTCACCTGAAGTTATCTAGCTAATAAGTAGAAGAACAAGTGTTTCTTCAATCCAGATCTATCTCCAGATTTTTTGCTCTTAATCATTGGGCTATCTGTCATTCTTTACTATAACCTAGTGAACTAATGGAAACTCAGAACAAGAAAATTTCAAAGAGAGGAAACTAAGAAACTGATTTCTTTGTGAAGACAGATTACTAAAGGATTTGTAGGATAACTTGAGATTCTGGAGGCTTAAGCATGTTGTGCATGTTACTTAAATCTCCACCGTAGCCTTTCGTGGCACCTGCAGAAGAAAAGAAAACTGTGAAAAATTTAGAAAAAACATATACTGAAAGAATTAACGTTCTCTTCTAGGTTTTGACTTTGACAAGACTTGACTACCTAGGCAACAAATGTTTTAGGGTGGGACAACATACTCATACTAAATATGATGTTTAAAATGCATTCTGCATCTCAGATGAAAACCTCTGAATATTGGATTCAGATAAACAATCTGTTTGGATACTTGGCATTCTGTCAGATTGAAAAGGGATTCTCCTGAGATGTCTATCAACAGAAGAGGACTTCTCTGTTAGGATAAAAAAAAAAAGTTAATTAATGATTGATTGACCTGCTGAAATGCTAACAGAGATCTACAGCTCAGCCACAATGCGTGGTCACTTGAGAGTTCTCATTCTACTTTGCTATAAAATGGATTCATTAGTATTCTAACTGCTTAGTTTATTGTCACTGTAGCTAATTCTGCAGTTACAGTTTTACGGTTACTGAGCAATGATGTTTAATGATATTTTTATTTTGAAAATAAAGAGCCTTTTATTCTCACATGGTACATTGTGCCAGAGTATAGCTGCTAGACAGATAAAGGTCAAATGAGGCAACTAGTCAAGGGTCTAACTAGATTGATTTGAATTTACATATTTATTTTTAATGACTAACCACATACAGGTCCAAAATGATCTTTAAAAAAATTTTTTTTGGTAATGTTTATTTATTTTTAAGAGAGAGAAAGAGAGACAGAGATAGAGACAGAGCGTGAGTGGGGGAGGGCCAGAGAGAGAGGAGACACAGAATCCGAAGCAGGCTCCAGGCTCCAAGGTATCAGCACAGAGTCCCATGCAGGGCTCAAACCCACAAACTGTGAGATTCTGACCTGAGCCTAAGTGGGACGCTTAACCAACTGAGCCACCCAGGTACCCCAGGTCCAAAATGATCTTAATTATTTCACCAGAATTTGTTGTCAAATTTTCATTTTTGTATTATTTGACAGCTGAATTGCTCAAATACAAAAACTTAGAAACCTGTTGGAAAACTAACCATAATTATAGCTATTTAAATTTTGTGGTCATATGAATAAGATTGGAACAAAAATAGCTGTCAAGTTAGCTTGTTGATTACAGGGCTGTAAGTAATTTTTTAAAAGCCAATCATACTTATCATTTCATATAACAATAAGATGGCCAAGAAATATTTAGAAATATATAGAATATATATATACATATATATATTTCTGCACATTTTATTTTTTATTATTTATTTATTTATTTATTTATTTATTATTTTTTTAATGTTTATTTTTTGAAAGAGAGAGACAGAGCATGAGTTGGGGGAGAGAGAGACACAGAACTCGAAGCAGGCTCCAGGCTCTGAGTTGCCAGCACAGAGCCCAACATGGGGCTTCAACTCACAAACCGTGAGATCATGACCTGAGTGGAAGTCAGAGGCTTAACCTAGTGTGTGGCCAGTGTTGACACTTAGAAAAACAAGTTATCACTACTCAAGAAATATAGCATTGGAAATGACCATCTGAGAAGAAACTTACCTTCAGTGTCAGCAGATATATTACCTACTAATTTACCAAAATTCCCATGAAGAAGCATTAAATAATGCTTGATGTCTTTTAGAAAAAGCCATACACCTATCATGTTATGATTTCTGGGATTAGTCACACAGATTAATTTTTCAATTAACACCTTTTTTACTATGAGATTTATTTTTCCATAAAAAATATAGACACATTGGTTTCTTAAAATTCATGAAACTCCCAAAGCAAGGCAGATATTTTAGCTTATTGCTATCATATGCAAAAAAAGAAAATATAAGAATGCAGTAGAATTTTGAAGATTCTGATTAAATTTGAAGATTACTAGAAAAAGCTTAGATTTGCAAAGTTTCTTCATAGGCATATGCCTGTCATGCTTATAACACAAGTTCTGCATTGTATCTTCTGGTAGATACTCTGATGGGACCAAAAAGGAGTGTTTCCTAGTTGATAAAAGAATAGACTAAAAGAAATATTTTTTAAATGCATGAATATAAAAAGTATACATGTATACACACATAAAATTGATATTTTAAATTTGAAAATATGGGCTGATGAGTCCTTAAAGCACATTCTGTTTTCTACATCATTTTTTAGGCGAGCCTTCCTTGATAGAGTCTAAAAAATACGATACATGATAATAGTTTGTGAAGAAGTATTTGACCTATTTTTGAAATCTATTTGATTATAGATTGAAGTCATTGAATCTACACTTGGTTCTCTTTATGAAAACCAGGAAAATGTCACAGTTGGAAAACATGCATTGATTTTCAGAAAAATAACCACAGAGAATTTAATATTTGAAAAGATTTCACCTTAGATGTGTTTGTGCCTTTACTCCATTTTTTCTTTTATGAGCTTAAGAAACAGTCTATCATAGAAAAGGTATAGACCAAGATTCATTACTCAAGCAATCTCTATAACACGAGTGGTAGAGTATGATACAATATGAAACAAAAAAGATGTAGAAAAAAATTGAGTATGCATCAGAAGAATAATACTGTATCCCTTGGTTATCATACATTCTGCCTCTTTGGTGTCCAGTAAGTGACTTTCTGCATTAACCCTCAGTGTCCTGATATAAAATGGATATACAACCTCTCAATTGTGTTGCAAGGAGTAAGGACATAATATATGAAAAAGCTCTTTCAATATTGAAAATTGTGACACAAATTGCTCTTCAAGAGAACGACTCCACTGGAATTACATGAATTTAAAACTACCTTCTCATTACTGTACATTCACCTGATTTCCATGTTGACCAGCAATACTGTTCTACTTTCTTTTGCAACCACTTCTCTGCTTTGAACAAATTTTCTCTCATTTCCTCACCACTATTTTTTAAGCGGTTTATAGTCTTTCTTTACTTCTGTACCTGAAGGCATCCTAAGGAAAAAGATTAAGATTATCAAACAGTGAGAGATTTACAGTAAACTGTTTCATGTTTTCTGTCCCTTTTAAATAAGGTTTTTTCCTTCTTCTTAAATTTATTTATTATTTTTTTTTAACTTTTGCTCCATGATCTTTTTTGTCTTTAAGAATTAGAATCAAACAAATAAAGTGACAGGCTTTGTGCTGACAACTCAGAGCCTGGAGCCTACTTCAGATTCTGTCTCCCTCTCTCTCTCTGTCTCTGACCCCCTCCCCCCCCCCCGACCCCCACTCTCTCTTTCTCATTTTAAAATAAATAAACATTTTTAAAAAATTTTAAAGATGGGGAGGGGGTGCTTCTGGGTGGCTCAGTGGGTTAAGCATCAGACTTCAGCTCAAGTCATGATCTCACAGTTCATGGGTTCGAGCCCTGCATTGGGCTTTGTGCTGACAGCTCAGAGCTGGGAGCCTGCTTCAGATTCTGTCTCCCTCTCTTTCTGCCCCTCCCCTGCTCGCTCTCACTCTTTCTCTCTCTATCTCTCAAAAATAAACATTAAAAAATTAAAAAAAATAAAAATAACATTAGAATCAGAGAAAATATACTAAAGCAGACACTTTATCTACAACTACCACTGTATCTATTACCACCACTATTTCTACACTTGTTTCTTCTGCTGATATTACACCTGGCTAGTATATTCTAGGCACTGATCCCAGAATTGTATATTTGTTGTCTCATAGGATCATCATGACATACTCATATGAAGGTTCATTTAATATCTGTAACTTGTGGGGTGCCTGGGTATCTCAGTCAATTAGGTGTCCAACATTGGCTAAAGTCACGATCTCACGGTACATGGGTTCGAGCCCTATGTCCAGGTTTGTGCTGACAGCACCAGAGCGTCCTTTGGATCCTATCTCCCTTTCTCTCTGTTCCTCCCCTGCTTGCTATCACCCTCAAAAATAAATAAACATTGAATTTTTTTTTAGTCTACAATTTGCAGTCCAGAAAACCGTGGCCCAAATAAATTACCTAATTCAAAGTGGCTATACACACACCCACTGAGGTGAAATAGCATTTGGGGCACAAGTCAGGGGCAGGAAATGAAGGAACTCAAGACAGTCTGAGCCTGACCTATACTATGTGCACCCTGGGCAAGTATTCCAATGACATTAACCATTCAAAACTATCCTCTAGGAGAAGATAAAAAGTGAGTGTCATAAAGCATATAACACATGGGGTCCCAGAAAAATAATCATCAGGTGATCCTATCTGCAGTAAGAGAACAGTCAAGTGGAAACTGCTGTGCTAGACATGAGGACTTTTTCAATAAGTATAAAAAATCTTCAGGGAAATTAAAAGGATAGCATAATGCTGCTTCTCTCATTCAGTCATCACCTAGACATATTTAAAAATTCTCTGGTTCTTCATTTCCTTATCTATAAGATGGGAATGATGATAGTATCTAACTAGGTCTATTATGAGAACTGAGAACTGAATTTGACAATCCGCATAGCACATCTCACAGAACCTGATCCATAATAACTTCTACACACGAATGTTATAACTATAGTATTTAGTGGTAGTGACCAAAACCCTATAAGTCTTCTGTTTTAGAAAATATTTTTTTTCCTGTTATGGGATGAAAGGTCATGGAAATAAAAGGTTCAGCATAGGGAATATTGTCAATAATACTGTAATGCCGCATACTGACAGATGGTAGTTAAACTTGTGATTGTAGACAACATATAGAGTTGTTGAATCGCTGTGTGCTATACCTGAAGCTAATGTCTTTGTCAGCTAAAAAACAAAAAAAAAGGTACAAAGGTCCAGTTATAAAATAAGTCACAGGGGTATAATCTACAGTGTAGGGAATATAGTTAATTAATAGAATTGTATAGTGATAGAGGATAGCTAGACCTATAGAGGTGATTATTTCATAAAGTAGAAAATATTGAATCACTATGTTTTACATATGAAACTAATATAATAGTTTTTGTTAATTATAATTCAATAAAACTAAGTTAAAAAAAGAATTTTTTCCCTAATTCAAAAGATTCATAGGCTTCAAATCACTTAAAATTACATAGGCCAAAATCACTGTCCATTTAGTTTTTTAAGATATTCAAGGGAAGATAAATCCAGTTCTCTCCCAAAATACCATTCCCACAAACAGAGAGAAAATCAACTGAGAACATGGGTCTTGTGGCTCCTCTTAGGATCAGTGAAGCAGGACTGAGATGGATTTTACCATCTGAAGTCTTTCTTTAGATGAAATTCCACATTTGATTCTTTTATGTGTGCTCAAGTGAATAGTCACAATTTATAAATGTCCTGTGGTGGTAATATGCCACCAGTTCTTCTCTCGGCAATAAAATTCAGCCAATTAACTAGCTTTAGGTGGGAAAGCATAGGACAATCTACTCAGCAGGAGCAGTACCTACTACCTGTATAGTTAATAATGCATTCCTCCCTTAGCCCCCACACAGCTTTTGAACTATTCCATTTTTACTGATCATCTGCATCCAGAAGTCTAACTTTTAAAATAAATACCCAAATGTTGTGTGTGTGCGTGTGTCTTTTTTTTCTGAAACAATGATCTTCCCCTGTTTAAAAACATTACAAGAGACTTTTCCTTGGAGAATTTGAAATCCACTGATGTGTGTCTCAAACCTGAAAATGAGCCTGCAAAGAATTACCGTCTTAACCTCCTCAGGCTAAACTTGCTACGCTGTGGTAAGTCAGTGGCAAAAACAAACACTACCTTCCAGTTTTTTATGCAACTCTAAACATAATTCTAGAGAATTGGATTAATCAGAAATTAACCTTGAATATCAAGCAAAAACAAAAATAATTATTTGTAACTGATACATCAGTGTTAACGTTGTATATCCATAGCAAATACTAATGTGTGCATAGAAAAAAAACCACATACATGAAAGAAAATATTCTGTCAGTTGCCTTTTAGATTTGTGGATTGTTTCCTTTGCTGTGCAGAAGCTTTTATCATGATGAAGTCCACATAGTTCATTTTTGCTTATGTTTCCTTAGCCTCCAGAGACATACCTAGTAAGAAGTTGTTGTGGCCAATGTCAAAGAGGTTGTTGCCTGCTTTCTCCTCTAGGATTTTGATGGTTTCCTGTCTTGCATTTAGGTATTTAATCCACTTTGAGTTTAAGAAGTGTGGTGTAAGAAAGTGGTCCAGGTTCATTCTTTTGCATGTTGCTGTCCAGTTTTCCCAGCACCACTTGCTGAAGAGACTGTCTTTTTTCCATTGGAAATTCTTTCCTGCTTTGTCAAAGATTAGTGGGCCATATATTTATGGGTCCCATTCCGGGTACTTTGTCTTATTCCATTAATCTACGGGTCTGTTTTTGTGCCAGTACCATACTGTTTTGATGATAACAGCTTTGTAATACAGCTTGAGGTCCGGAATTTTGATGCCTTCGGCTTTGGTTTTCTTTTTCAACATTACTTTGGCTACTTGGGGTCTTTTCTGGTTCCATATAAATTTTAGGGTTGTTTGTTCTAGCTCTATGAAGAATGCTGGTGTTATTTTGATAAGGATTGCATTGAATATATAGATTGCTTTGAATAGTATCAACAGTTTAGCAATATATGTTCTTCCAATCTATGAGCAGGGAATGTTTTCCCATTTCTTTGTGTCTTTAATTTCTTTCAGAAGCTTTCTATAGTTTTTAGCATACAGATATTTTACCTCTATAGCTAGATTTATTCCGCAATATTTTATGGTTTTTGGTGCAATTGTAAATGAGATTGATTCCTCAATTTCTCTTTTCTGCTGCTTCATTACTGGTATATAGAAATGCAGCTGATTTCTGTACTGTTGCTTTGCTGAATTCATGTATCACTTCTAGCAGGTTTTTGGTGGAGTCTTTTGGTTTTTCCATGTACAGTATCATGTGATCCGTGAAGAGTGACAGTTTGACTTCTTCCTTGCCAATTTGGATCACACCTGTCAGAATGGTTAAAATTAACAACTTAGAAAACAACAGATATTGGTGAGGATGCAGAGAAAGGGGAACACTTCTGCACTGCTGGTGGGGATGCAAACTGGTGCAGCTACTCTGGAGAATGGCATGGAATTTCCTCAAAAAATTAACAATATAGCTAACCTATGACCCAGCAATTGCTCTATTAGGTATTTATCCAAAGGATGCAAAAGTACTGATTTGAAGGGACACATGCACCCCAATGTTTAGCAGTGTTATCAACAATAGCCAAATTATGGAAAGGGCCCAAGTGTTCTTTGATGAATGGATAAAGAAGATGTGGTGTGTATGTGTATGTATGTATGTATGTGTATGTAATAGAATATTATTCAGTGATCAAAAAATAATGAAATATGGCCATTTGCAACAATGTGGATGGAACTAGAGCATATTATGCTAAGTGAAGTAAGTCAGTCAGAAAAATAGAAATATCATATGATTTCACTCATATGTGGAATTTAAGAAGCAAAACACATGAACATTGGGGATGGGAAGGAAAACCAGATAAAAACAGAGAAGGAGGTAAACCATAGAGACTTTTCAATACAGAGAATGAACAGGGTTGCTGGATGGGTGTTGATTGGAGGATGGGCTAAATAGATGATGGGCATTAAGGAGGGCACTTGTTGGATTAAGCACTGGGTGTGATATGTAAGTGATGAATCGCTAAATTCTACTCCTGAAACCAATACTACACTATGTGTTAACTAGCTTGAATTTAAGTAAAAATAAAAAAGTAAAAATAAAAATAAATAAACACAGAAGATTATCTGCTCATTCCTATATTATTTTCCTAAATCTAACCTATACATTGTCTTCATGATTTCTCCACCCCTGATGTCTTCATCAATGAGATTCTTGCTATGTAAAATCATAGTTTTTCTACCAAATTCTTCAAAATACAAACATGTGCCTATGGTAATTGTTCTAAGAAAATTGTAATAGGGGTGGTCTTCAGGATTCTTTTGAGTGAGTGCAGAGGTCACTTGTAATAGGATCAGAATCAACTGGTAGCAGAATAGGGAGAATAAAGTTTCACAGACATTCATCCTGTGAAACTGTTGTGACAGAACTACCTTAGTATAAGGGGCACCTGGGTGATCCAGTTGATTAAACTTCAGACTTCGGCTCAGGTCATGAACTCTCAGTTTGTGAGTTTGAGCCCCATGTTGGGCTTTGGGCTGACAGCTCAGAGTCTGGAGCCTACTTCAGATTCTGTGTCTCCCTCTCTCTCTTCCTCCTCCCCTCCCCCCATCTCTCCCCGCTGGCACTGTCTCCCTCTCAAAAATAAATAAATAAAGATTTTTTTTTAATCTTAAAAAAAAAAAAAAAAGAACTACCTTAGTATGGACGTATCACTGTACCAGTCAGGGTTCTCCAGAAATCCAGGCCAATTATGTGTATATATGTGTATACACACAAACAAGTGCGTGCAAGCATGCACACAAACACAGAGAAAGAGAGAGGAAGGAGGGAGGGAGGGAGAAAGGGAGGGGCAGAGCCGAGAGAGATTACTTTTCTTTTAAGGAATTGGCCCAAATGACTATGAGAACTGGCAAGTCCAAAATCACTGGATTAGACAGGCAGCCTGCAAACTCAGGTAGGAATTGATGCTGCAGTTTTCAGGTCAAATTCCGTTTTTTCCAGGAATCTTCAAGTTTTGCTCCTGAGGTGACATTAAAGTCAACTGATTGTAAATGCTAAGCGGGTCTACAGAATAGATCCAGTGCAACATCTAAATTCATATTTGAATAAATAAATTGGGTACCATAGCTTAGCCAAGTTGATCCATAAAACTATCACATTCACCTCCCCCTTTTCCATTGAGAGAAGCCATTATGCACAGTGATCTCAAATTCAAATTTTGCTGTTTTTTAATATTTAGTCACGAGCCATTAAATTATTATCCTTTTAACACCATTTTTAAACTAAAAGAAATGTTCTCAAGCAATAGTTACATTAGAAACCTTAAGCTGTCTGCAATTTAGTTATTTTAATAAGTGAGAAATGATAATATAAGTATAAATAAATATAATAAAACATATATGAAACATGTTTTCTTAACGTAGTGGTTTACTTGACAAAATGAGAGACACATTTAAGAAACTTCTGGTGGTATGGAAATATAGAGTTATACAAGATCCGTAGACTTTTTTTTTGTCTTTTTTGGTTTGCTTTGTGTATTTGTTTTTCTTCTTACTCTGGCATTTTGTGGAGCCAAAAACTTAACAGTGGGCTTTCTGCCACCTCACCTAAGCCTTCCAGATCCCACACAAGGTGCCTAAACATTCCATCTGAAAGAGAACTTTCAGTAACCAAGATGCTGTTTCAGCTCTTAAAAAGGGAAGTCCAGAAAATTGATGTTCAGCTAGATTTGGCTTTCTTTCCCACATTTAATGCAGTAAGGAGAAGAGAACACAGAAATGTATATTCCATCCTCAGTTAAATTGGAACTATGTGGAACCTCACCCTGTTAAATAAAATGAAGCGTTTTCAAAAATAATGAAATAATACAGTGGTTAAAGGAAGTTGTATGAAGAAGGCGTTTCCAGTTGCAGACCTCAAAAAATATCACAAGTCCACTTTTCCATGGTAGCCATCCACACAGACACACAAGACTTTCCTAAGTTTGAGTAGTTTTTTTTTATTATCTTTATCTTTTTTATTTTATTAAGACTTTGTTTTTACATCAATTGTAGGTTCAAATAAAAAATGAAAAGGTACAGAGATTTCTCATAATCTCTCTGCTCCCGCATACCCACAGCCTCCCCATTATCTACATCTCCCACTAGAGTGGTGCATTTGTTATAGTTGATGAACCTGTATGGACAACATTATAATTACTCAAAGTCCGTAGTTTACATTAGGGTTTGCTCTTGGTGTTTGGACAAATGTATGTATCATAACATCATACAGAGTATTTTCACTGCCCTAAAAATCCTCTGTGCTCTGCTTATTTCCTCCAACCACTACCCTGGCAACCACTGATCTTTTTACTGTCTCCATAGTGCTTCCCTTTCCAGAATGGCATATAGGTGGAATCATGCAATAGGTAGCCTTTTCAGATTGGCTACTTTCACTTAGAAGTATGCATTTAATGTCCCTCCATGTCTTTATGTGGCTTGATAGCTCATTTGTTTTTAGAACTGAATAATGTTCCATTTTCTGTATATACTACCATTTGTTTATCTATTCGTCTACTGAAGGACATCTCAGTTACTTCCAAGTTTTTGTACTTCTGAATAATACTACTATAAACATCGATGTACATGTGTTTTTTGTGGACAAAATCTCTCAACTTTTTTGAGTAAATACCAAGCTGTGTAATCAATGGATCATATGGTAAAATTATGCCTAGTTTTGCTAGAAACCACTAAACTGTCTTGCAAGGTGGCTGTATCATTTTGCATTCCCACCAGAAATGTATGAGAGTTCCTATTGTTCCACATCTTTGACGGTATCTGGTGTTCTCAGTATTCCAGATTTTGCCCATTCTAGTAGGTGTGTAATAGTAATTCAATGTTGTTTTAATTCACATCTCCCTGATGACATCTATTGTGGAACATCTTTCTATGTGCTTGCTCATTTGCCATCTGTATATCTTCTTTGATGAGGTATCTGCTAAGATCTTTGGCTCATTTTAGAAACCAGATTATTACTGTTGAGTTTTGATAGGTCTTTTATGTTTTGGATAACAGTCACTTATCAGAAGTGTATTTTGAAAATGTGCCCTATTCTGTGTCTTGTCTTCTCATTCTCTTGATATTGTCTTTTGCACAGCACAAGTTCTTAATTTTTAATGAATTCAGCTCATCAGTTATTTTCCTTCATTATTTTAGTGTTGTATCTAAAAATTTATCACTATACCCCAAAGTCATCAATGATTTCTCCTATGTTATTTTCTAGGAGCTTTATAGCCTGTGTTTTAATATCCATTTTGATTTAATTTTGGTGAGAGGTATAAAGTCTGGGTCTAGATTTATATTTTTGCATGCGGATGTCCCGTTGTTCTGGCGCCGACTATAGAGAAAACTATCTTTGCTCCTTTGGTTGCCTTTGCTCCTTGGTCAGTAATCCATTGACTATTTTTATGAGTACCTATTTGAGAATTCTCCGTTTTGTTCCATTGATCTATTTGTCCATTCTTTCACCACTCTGTCTTGATAAATATAGCTTCATAGAAAGACTTGAACCCAAGTCGTCTCAGTCTTCCTTCTCTTTCAATATTGTGTTAGCTATTCTGTCTGTTTTATCTTTCCATGTAAACTTTGGAGTCAGTTTGTCAATATCCACAAAATGTCTGGTTTTTATTTTCTTTTTTAATTTGGATTGCGTGGATTCTATAGATCAGGTTGAAAAGAATGACAGCTTGGCAATATTGAGTTGTCTGAAAGTATAGAATGTCTCTTTATTTATTTATTTGATTTCTTTCATCAGAATTTTGTAGCTTTCTTCATGTAGGTCTTACTTTCGCTAAATTTATACCTACGTATTTCATTTTCAGAGTACTAATGTAAATGATATTGTGTTTTTAATTTCAGATTCCACTTGTTCATTGCTAGTATTTAAGAAAGTTATTGATTTTATATGTTGACCTTGTATCCAGAAACCTTGTTATAATCACTTGTAAGTTACATGAATTTTCTTGTTGATTCTTTAGAGTTTTCTACATAGATGATCATGACATCTGCAAACAAAAATAGTTTTATTTATTCTTCCCCAATTTGTATCCCTTTTATTTCCATTTCTTATCTTATTTCATTAACACAGACTTACAGTATGATGTTTAAAAGGATTGGTGACAGGGGACATCCTTGCCTTCTACCTGATCTTAGTGGAAAAGCTTTGAATTTCTCACTATCAAGTATGATGTTAGCTACAGGCCTTTATTGTGTAGATATTCTTTATCAGATTGAGAAAGTTACCCTCTATTCCTAGTTTTCAGAAATTTTTTTTATCATAAATGGATGTTGTTTTTTTTCAAATGCTTTTTCTGAATCTACTGATATAATCATGTGATTTTTTTTCCTTTTTTTAGGCTATTAATGTGATAGATTTCGTTAACTGATTTTTGAATATTGTATCAGTCTTGTATACTTGAGACCAATACGACATGGTCGTAATATCTAATTTTTTGTATACATTGTTGGATTGGGTTTGCTAATATTTTATTTAGGATTTTTGCATCTATGTTTATATTAGAGATATTGGCCTGTCATTTCTTTCCTTGTAATGTCTTTGGTCTTAGTATTAGGGTAGCACTGGCCTCATAGAATGAGTTAGCAACTGCTGTCTCTACTTTTGTCCTGTGAAAAAAATTGTAGACAACTGGTATAATTTCTTCCTTAAATATTTAGTGCAATTCACCTGTGAACACACCTGCATTTAGTGTTTTCTATCTTGGAAGGTTATTAATTATTGGCTCAATGTCTTTAATTAATAGGGGCCTATTAAGATTGCCTATTTCCCCCTATGTGAGTTTTGGCAAATTGTATTTTTTAAGTAATTGACCTATTTAAGGTATCAAATTTGTGGACAGAGCGTTATTCATAGTATTCCTCTATTATCTTTAAATGCCCATAAGAACTGTAGTGATTTCCCCTCTCTCATTCTTGCTATTAGTAATCTATTCTGTATTATTTTCTTAGCATGACTTAAGTCTTATCAATTTTATTATTATTATTATTATTTAAAAATCAGCTTTTGGTTTCCTTGATTTTCCCTGTTGATTTCTTGTTTCCAATTTCATTGATTTCCACTCTGATTCTTATTATTTATTTTCTTCTGCTTATGTTCAGTTTAATTTGTTTTTCTTTTTCTTGTTTCCTAATGTGGAAACTTATATTATTGATTTTAGTTATTTTTTTAAGTGTATGAATACAATGTTATATATTTCCCGCTAAGTATCCCTTTCACTACATACTACAATTTTGATAAATTTATCGTCCTTTTCATTTAGTTTGAAATATTTTTTTAAATTTCTCTTGAGATTTCTTCTTTGACCTTTATGTTACTTAGAATTAGACTATTTAATTTTCACATATTTTGGGATTTTCCATTTGTCTTCATGTTATTGTTTCCAGTATCATTCCATTGTGTTCTTAGAGTAGAAACTGCATGATTTCTGTTCTTTTAAATTTGTTAAAGTGTGTTTATGGCCTATAATGTGATCTGTTTTGGTGAATATTCCATATGAGCTTGAAAAAATACATATTCTGCTGTTGTTGGATAAACTAGTCTATGGATATCAATTATATCCGGTTGATTGACACTGTTATTTAGTTCTACTATATCCTTATTGATTTCTGCCTGCTACATTTGTCTGGTTCTGAGACAGGGTTGTTGAAGTCTCCAGCTATGATAATGGATTCAATTATTTTTATTTGAAATTCTATTTGACACTCTGCTGTTAGGAGCTTTCTTTTTCCCCCATGAGAAGTAATGGTTAGAGAGCCAAATGATAAACATCATAGATGATCTTTACATTGAAAAATATATTAGTGAAGTAGGGGTTGCTGAGAGTTGTGCATGTGATCAGTTTATAGTTATTATACTTATTTGCATATGGTAAGTATGGGTTAAAAGAACATGCTTTTTTTAAATTAGAAAAAAATATTTTGTTTATTTTTGAGAGAGAGAGGCAGAGTATGAGCAGGGGAGGGGGCAAAGTATGAGTGGGGGAGGGGCAGAGAGAGAGGAAGACACAGAATCCATGAAGCAGTCTCCAGACTCTGAGCTGTCAGCACAGAGCCCGATGTGGGGCTCAAACCCATGAACCATGAGATCATGACCTGAGCCAAAGTCAGATGTTTAACCAACTGAGCCACCCAGGCACCCCAAAAGAACATGCTTAACTCAACACTTTGAAATGTTTAGGAACATTTCTTCCTGTTTGTGCTCTCATCTACTTGATGGGGGTTTTAAAATAAATCTAAGAAAAAGGAACCATCACATGAGGTCTACAAAGGTGCTGCAAAATAAAACTAGGAAAAGAATACAAACACATGCATGCAAACACATGTACACATACACACACACACGTGCACACGCGCGCGCACACACACACACACACACAAATAGATTGATAATACCAGTAAAAAAAAAATGTTCCTGTAGATCAAGTGAAAATCAACAAAATACCTCACCAAGACTAAAAATATAAAGTAGAAACAAAGTAAAATTGTTTATAATATGAAAGACAAAGTAGATATAGAAAAACTTTCCAAAGAGAGGACGACATAATAGAAGTCTATGAAAACAAAACTGCTTTATAAAAAAAATGAAAGCTGAATTAAGATAAGCATCTATGAGAATAAATATATAACTGAAATTATAGTAATTGACTTTGTTTTGGTCCATAGATTGTAGAAAATAGAACCTAAGACAGGAGAGCGGTCAGGGCATGATGTGCTAATGCCTTACTGAGTTGTGATTTCCAGAACAGCAAGAACACATAGAGGTAGATAATTAGAAAAAGAAAATACAGGATAGTGAATTACTGAGTTTCACAGAAAATAAAGCTCATTATTTGGATATATTCAACATCTACAACAAGGCTAGATGGAACTACTATGACTCAGAACATTCAGTTGAGGGGAAGGAGGAGAGGTTTATGTGCTGTTTTTTGTTTTTATTTTTGTTTTGGTTTTGGTTTTGGTTTGGTTTTTGTTTTTATTCTCCTCTTCTTACTGGCCAAATTAGGCCCACGGGGTGTTTACTCTCTTTCACTTCTGGTTTGTGCTTCATGAGTCCTGGGAAAGGACTAAGAAGTCATCTCTGGGAAAGCCAGATCCCATGTCTTATGATATAGCACTTTATTTGAGTCTGAAAGGGCTGGAAGAAACCAGAGCTTCCATGGGTCCAGTTCATTGGGCTTGGATACTGGAACTTTCTCAGCTCTCATTATGGTAGGAGAGATGGAGACGAGCCTTCCTCTCAGAGAATGATGAAATAAAGAGAGGCATTAGCAGATGAATCAAGAAGCCGAAGGCTGGAAGACAGGCATAGCCAGGTAAATATGAGAGACTCATAAATTGTATGTAAAGAATCAATCCCTTTCATTACTCATATCCAATATCCTCTATGATATCTGATCTTATACAAATATATGGCAATAAGATATTATCAATTCATGCCTGAAAGAATAACAAAAATCCAATCCTTTTTGCTAGTGGTCAGTTGTAATGCCCTAAGAAGGACTAAAAATGATTAAAACAAACAAACAAGCAAACAAACAAAAACACCGAATAACAAAGTAAGATCTTCACTATTGGAGCTCCCCAAAGCCTATAAATGATCACTTCTGCCTCCATCAACTATTCTGGATTCTCTGGAATGAAACTAGCTTTTTTTTTTTTATTTAAAAAATTTTTTTTTTAACGTTTATTTATTTTTGGGACAGAGAGAGACAAAGCATGAACGGGGGAGGGGCAGAGAGAGAGGGAGACACAGAATCAGAAGCAGGCTCTAGGCTCTGAGCCATTAGCCCAGAGCCCGACGCGGGGCTCAAACTCACGGGCCGTGAGATCGTGACCTGAGCTGAAGTCGGACGCTCAACCGACTGAGCCACCCAGGCGCCCCGAAACTAGCTTTTTGAGATGGTTTGCCTGATGGTTAGTATGGACCTTCTCCAGGATGTCTGAAGCTTTACTTGCCTAGCTCTTGTAAGTTTGCACTTGCTGAAATTGCCCCATCAACAGTTATCATTGAAGTTAGAAACATCAAAAGATACCCTAGTGAATGCCCTATATTACGGGTGTGTATCTTTCTGCCTTCTGTGTACTAGCAGCCCTAGCTCCTCATGATAATTAGGGTTATCATCCCAGGTAGAGCACTGACTCCATTCTTTACCCTCTGGTTCCCTGGTGTTAGTTACAGATTTAGGTTTACAGTCAAGCTCTGCCTGTCTTCTTTAGCTAAATTATCCACCTTTCATATCTCACCACTATCTCAGGAACTAGAATCTCAAATCTGTCAGATCTGAAGAATGCATGGAAGATATGTTCAAATAGAAAATGTTTAGGAAAGGTACCTACTTACTTCTGCCTTTTGTTTGCAGACCTGTATATTCTTGTGATATTGCATCATATTCTGATCATTGATACAGTGACTAGTTGCATCCTGCAGAAGAAGACTCCAACAATGCAAGATGTCCTGGAGTTGTCCCTCAGTTGTACATTCAATATCTTATTCCCCCATTTGTCAGGTCAGCTGTCAGAGTGATGTCCCACATGGTTAATTAGCCCATTGTTGCATCTCCTGGTCTGAAGCAATCTGTGAGGATATTATATTGAAGTATGAGCCATTATGTAAAGCCTGAGGTGCTATTTTTACTGGAGATACTATAGGCAGAGAAGATAGACTCACATTTAAAATATGAATTATTTTGGTTTGTGAGAATCACTGTCCCCTTTAAGATGGAATGTAACCAATAAGTTTCCAAATGTCTGTCTTGAGAACTCAGCATCAGTCCTTCCCTATGACAAATGCGGCAGTCAGCAGGGTAGTAGCTAGATTAGCCTTCATGTAAAAGTCATGTTGTTGATTACACATATATACTCCATCCCTGTCCCCATGGGTTAAATTAACAGATTATGTACGCATTTGAGTGGTTGAAGACAGAAGCTAGGTAAGTCAATGTCTTTATTTGTCACTGAGAGCATCCTCTGAAGTGGATACTTTTTGAGGGTCATTGGCATGAAACACAAGTGATAATCTTTGTGGCCTCTTCAATCTCATAACTCTATGCTTCCAGTATTTAAATCTTCTTCATTCCTCGTCTCTTATTAACCAACCAGTCCATTTAATCATTAGAGTTTAGTATATATAACTCACTCATATCTTTCTCCAGGTGGAATCTGTAGCTTTGTCTATTGGAAGGATTTCCCTTCAATGCTGTTTTCAGGGACCCTACTCAATGGAGGCACCAATATGGTAGCAGTCCATTTTTCACTAGTGCGACAATCCATTTATTGGTATAAGAATTAGAGTGACATCATTTATTTGTCTGTCATTTGGTCACTGGAAACGGCCCTTTAGCCCATGAGTGTGACTTGAGAGATCATTAGCAATAGGTGCCATTGAGTCTGAACTATCTGTCAGAGCCCAATCCAGAAAGAAATGCTTCACTTATACAGCGTGATAGTTCTATGCCTATGTAACTTTGTACTTCAGTGAGTCCAATGATGGCTCAATCATGATGGTCAAGTCATGTTGCTATATTTTGTTTCATTGTCATTTTCTCAATTTACTGGGCCAAGAGCATTTTTCCAAATGGTGCATAGTTGGCTTTAGAAGGCATTGATATAGTCCTAAACCCTAGACACATGTGCTCCAACTATCATATTAGGGTTTACAAAAGACATTAACCATGATTTTTAACCAACACAGGTATATAAACTAATAACTTATTTGTTAGGTCATGAGACAAAAAAGACAGGATAGTTTTCACTAGAACATGAACCTGCCACAGAGTTCTCTCCTGCTTTGGATCTTACTTGAAACTGGCAGCCTTCTGTGTTGCCCAATAAATAGGTTACAAGAATATCCCCAAGTGTAGTATGTGTTTGCAAATTCACTAAGCTCTTTGACTCTTTCATCATGGTAAGAGGTATGGGGCAGGGAGTGGGGGTGAGGAGAAAATCTTGTCTTTTACCTTTATGGTGCTGTCCCAACATGACTTAGTCCACTGGACTCCTAAGAACTTCACCAGTGTCTCATCTGAATCATTATAGAGTTTGTTTCCTATATTCTGGCACATGCATGTCTTACAAGGACATCTAGCTCTATAGAAAAAAATGTGAATCAGTAAGTAGAGCATGCAACTCTTGACCTTGGGGTCATGAGTTTGAGTCCCACGTTGGATATAAAGTTTATCATTTTACTTTTATAATATTTTAAATTTTTGTTATTTATTTTATTTATTTTTTTGAGATAGAGACAGAGTACAAGCAGGGGAGGGGTAGAGAGAGAGGGAGACACAGAATCTGAAGCAGGCTCCAGGCTCTGAGTTCTCAACACAAAGTCTGATGGGGGCTTGAACTCATGAGCCATGAGTTTATGACATGAGCTGAAGTCAGATGCTTAACCAACTGAGCCACGCAGGAGCCCCTAATGTTTAATTTTTAAAAAGTTTAAAAAAAAGGTGAATGATATAAAGAGAGTACTAAATATGTACTTTTCTTAAATATGAAAAGATTTTCAACCTCATTTACGAGAAGAGAAATGCAAATTAAAATTATACCTTGATACTATTTTTTTATCTTTCAAATTATTAAAGAACAAAACTCTGTATTAGAAAGAGTGAGAAACAGACTCACATACTATTCAATGAGAACAGTATCCATGACAGTCAATTTAGCATATCTATCAAAAATGTATGAGCCATTTGTCCTAGCAATTTATTTTCTTAGAATTGCCCTACAGATAATTACACATTGAGATAAATAACATATGTAAAAATTATTAAGTAATCTTTTTTTGTTTATTATAGATTGATGAATGATTTAATAGTAGCCTGGTTAAATACTGCCATTCAATAGGTAGAAAAAAGTGACACAGAGTTTTAACTACTGATATGGAATGATATCCAAAAAATGTTTCTTAGTGAAAAAAGCAAAGTACTGAACAATGTATAATGCATTCTACCATTTTTTTTGTCTCTGTGTTTATGAAAAATCTCTGAAACAATGTTCAAAAGACTTACTACTATTAAAAGTAGCTTCTTCATGTGTAGGAAATTGAATGTTTTTATGACAAGGATATAAAAACAACCCTTTTTTTTTACTATATACTTATTTATTCCTCCTGACTTTTTTTTACTATATGCATATAGTATTCATTTTTAAAAATCAGAATCAGTTCTACCTAATTCAGTTTAAATTTTTACTCACATCTAATTCAAAGCTTCTCCCCTCCCTCTAGTTCAGATCTGAGCAGAAGTGTCAGGACTTATAGTAGGAAAGAGAGGAAGGTCTGCTTTTCCTTCTTCCTTTATTTTCTCCCACTTGCTGGCGCATTCTCCAAAATTGAGATAGGGGAGGGAAAGATTAAGTAAAAAAAATGAAAGTCCTATGAGTTTTTGAAGAAATTTGGGGAAATCCATACACTATTACATGAGTTTAAACTTGTTAAAATAATATGGGAAAACAGTTGGTCCATATCTGGTGAATTTTTATAAAATCTGGTGGAATCAGTTCTTATTAGGGTTTGCACAATACTGATCTGCTGTTGTAGCAGTTAAAACTCTGACTGTCTTATTACTCAACATGGGCAATTACTTTAGCCAACTTCTTTGAGATGCTTCTTGTACTACTCAGAGTAGAATTGAGGTGCTGTAACAACTAAACCCTGGAAATTAAGTTGTGAAATAAAATATAATCTAATTTCTTATCTAATAATCTAATGGAGATATACCTAATCAGTAGGGTTTGGGAATGAATGAAAGGTTTTGGTTTATAATCATTTAAAGTCTATCAAAAGCTCTTCCCTCTTCAGTATGTAACTTCTTTACATTTCTTAGGCATCACTGTACATCCAGTTGATGAGGAGAAAACATGGTGGCTTGCAGTAATGAAAAATTTTATAGGGCAGGCCTAGAAGTGGAATGTACCACCACAATGCTATTTCATAGACCTGAACTCAGTTCAACAGGCACACATTAATGCACGTACAGCTGAGAAAAGTGGTCTTTGGCTATTCATCAGATTCCCATTGACAATCCTATACTATTAAAAGTCAAGCATAAAATTTTGGGGCATCTACTTGTCTTTGCCATATATCCCTCAGCCATTTGCCATGTCAATTGCATCCAACAGGCTTTTACTGCTATAGGGGTAGCATTGCCTTTGTCTTGCAAGCTACTCTTGGGTGAGGCTTGGGTGAGACTCAAGCTTGGCTACCTTTTCTACCTTTTCAAGTGAAAAAGAGACACTAACCTCTTTGTTTATGTCCCTCATTCTAGGGTACATGGCAAAGTGTTCCAAAAACTTCAAGGTTCTCTGGCTAGATAAGTATCAAAGCTAAAATACTGCATTCAGTGGGCTTTCTGAGAAGCAGACAATGAGTTAACATTACTAGTACAAGAGACTTATTAGGCAGTGGTGGATGGTAAATGCTTGTGAAGTTTAAAAGGGAGAGGAAGCAAGACTGGGCCAAAAAAAGCCTTTGGACACTGATGCAGATCTGACATCTGTGAAAGGAAAGACTGGAGGAAGCAGGACTATGTAAAGAAAAGTTCATACTGCAATGCAGATATGCAAAAGTATTAGTCTGTCTTATGGAGAGCACTAGAGCAGAGAGTGTGAGTTAATATAAGCCAACATTTGTCCAAATGACCAGACTCTAGTAACACAACATGACCCATCATTGGTTTGGCTGGACAAAAAGCACATAGACTCATCTTGAAATATGAAGAAAACTTTTGAAGGCATTAACAGTTGAAGGCTGTCAGCTAAAATCTGAATGGAGAGCTTGTTTTGGGAAGGAAATTTGACCCAATACATGCATGGCTACTTCATCTGTGGACATCAGATTTTTCCATTATTTCAGGTCCTTTCCATCTCTATGAGTAGTTCTGTTTTATTACTTCCTACTGAACTTGAAGAGTATGGCTGAGTCTTTATCCAACTAGTATCTTCATACCCCCACACCATCTGCATGGGCAAAGAGGAGGATGTATCATAATACTTCCATTAGGAAGGAAGCCTTTCTATTTTAGGGAACTTCCCTTGATTCCTAAAACCCTTATAATATAGGATGAAAGTGTCTGTTGAGGTTATGGTCTTAGTAAAGTGTCAGAAAAGCTATAAATACAAAGAAAGAGGATATTTGGTATCTACTTGGATTTCTGGGAAATGGGAAAACTAAGGCTGTTCTCCAGCATTTTGACAAGAGGCAAACAAAGTGGAAAAATTTTAGCCACTCTGACCGGTGTGAGGTGGTATCTCAATGTAGTTTTTATTTGTATTTCCCTGGTGATGAGTGATGTTGAGCATCTTTTCATATGTCACCTGGATGTCATATGTTGGTCATATGGATGTCTTCTTTGGAAAAGTGTCTATTCATATCTTCTGCCCATTTTTTCACTGGATTATCAGGAAACAACAGATGTTGGCAAGCATGTATCCTGTTGGTGGGGATACAAACTGGTGCAGCCATTCTGGAAAACAGTGTGGAGGTTCCTCGAAAAATTAAAAATAGAATTACTCTACGACCCAGCAATAGCACTACTAGGAATTTATCCAAAGGATACAGGAGTGCTGATTCATAGGGGAACGCGTGCCACAGTGTTTATAGCAACACTGTCAACAATAGCCAAATTATGGAAAAAGCTCAAATGCCCATCAACTGATGAATGGATAAAGAAGGTATATCTTGTGTGTGTGTGTGTGTATATATATATATATATATATATATATACACACACACACACACACACACAGATATGTGTGTATACATATATGTATATATGTGTGTACACATATATAAATACATGTGTACACATATGTGTATATACATATATATATATATGATATACATACATACAATGGAATACTATGTGGCAATGAAAAGGAATAAAATCATGCCATTTGTAACGATGTGGATTGAACTGGAGGGTATTATGCTGTGTGAAATAAGTCAGAGAAAGACAGATATCATATGTTCTCACTCATATGTGGAATTTGAAAAACTTAAAAGAAGACCATGGGGTAGGGAAGGAAAAAAAATGGTTATAAACTGAGAGGGAGTCAAACCATAAGAGACTCTTAAACATAGAGAACAAACAGAGGGTTGAGAGGAGGGGGTAGAGGAGAGGGGAAAATGCATGATGGGCATTGAGGAGGGCACTAGTTGGGATGAGCACTGGGTGTTGTATAGAAGTGATGAATCATGGGAATCTACCCCCAACACCAAGAGCACACTGTATACTCTGGATGGTAGCTAACTTGACAATAAATTATATTTATAAAACTATGGAAAATATCCAATAGGAGAAAATAGTATCACTGATAATAGATTAATTCAAGATATTCAACACTTGAATATCCCAAGTCCAAAAAAGAAAAGATAAAATAGAGAGATGAAATAATAGAAGAAAACTTATCCAAAGGAATGAAGGACATAAGTCTATAAATAGAAAAGAGCTCCCTGATGCCTAGCAGAATGAATTAAAGACCTACAAACTAGGATTTTTTTTTATCTCTCATGTAGATGGTTCCTTAAAACCTCTAGCCTTTAAGTTTCTTGGTTTCTTCTCCAATGAACTGACTCTTTTCACCCTATTTTAGACACAACATCCATGCTAATAACATTAATCCTTTAATGTACAACCACAATTCCCTAATAATTTCATTTTAAGCACCCTATTTTGTGGTCACAATCTCCTATCTTTTTAGTTACTACCACTTTATAGCACACACTCGCATAATATAACTTGCAATGCATCGAGTTTATGATGTTAATGGTCCCCAATACCATCTCCAGTTTCAAAAATTTTTTAAGGAAGATTTGCGGGACTCAAGATACAGTCATACTCATTGCCAAAATTTATCACAGTAAAAAGATACCAACTAAAATCAGCAAAGGGAAGGACATATAGGAAAAAGTTTGAAGCAAATCAGGTGCAAGTTTTCAAGAGTCCTTTTTCAGTGGATTCACATACGATGCACTTAATTCCTCCAGCAATGGGTTGTGACAACATGTGTGGAGCTTGTTTACCAGAGACGCTCATTGGAGAATCATTCCCTGAGAATTTTATTGGCAACTGGTCATGTAGGTACGCTCTTCCTAGAATGTACTAAAGTTTTAGACCCAGAGAAGGAAAACAGATGTTGAGCATAAACCATATTGTTTATACCAACAGTTTAGATAGAATAAGCCATTCCTATCAAGGAATTATAAGAACTGTCTCTAAATGCAAGCTCCCAGATTCCAACCAAGGAGGATTTTCTAAATAGGACTTTGAAAGGATAGCAGTTTCCTATCCTATTTAATACCTATGTATTAAATCTTTATGTGCACACACGAATATTTTTTCATGTCCTTCCCCCTGTCCCATCCACATATTTCATCTTCCTGGAGTCGGAGTCTATGATCCATCATAACTACTCTTGTATATCGGCTAAATCCCCTCCCTGTGCTCTGCTTACGTGAAATTGGGAGAACAAACTATGATTAAATCCAAGTTTATATTTTCTGTGTATAATAAGAGAAAAATACGCAACCTTCACACTAAATCCATGATCAATGCACCTGTGTTTGCTGCACAAGAATTCTAAAATTCCTTTGTTTATTGGTTCTCAAACTGTGGTCACTGAACACATAAGATTAGCACCACCTGGTGATTTATTTCAAATAGTTTTTCAGACTTCATCACAGATGCACTGATATAGAAAGTCTGGAGGATAAGCCAGGAATCTAAGTTTTCACAAGGTCTTTAGGTGATTCTGATGCATGCCAAAGTTTGAGAAACACTGTTCTTGACCATTTATCTTCACAATATCTTAGACATTTAGTTTACATGTTTCCTTCTTCAACTCAAATTACCATTAAGACTACTCCTGTCTTCCTTCTCCGTGAATTTCACTGAGAAAATAGAAGTAGTTAGAGCTTCTCTAAGCTCCTGTTCTGCCCATACTTCTAACCCATGTCCATATGACTGCCTTTGCTCTCATTATTAGAGAAAACTTGCCCTGGATTTCAACCACTCTACCTAATTGTATAGCTGTCTCACTTTCTTTTCAACATCAGTTCTCCTTTCCACTGAATCATTCTATTAGCATTCAAATATTATCTCAACAACACCTTTACTTGATCTCCAGAAAACTCTATTTTAGTAATCCACTTTACAGCAAAATACCTAAAATGACTATATATTTAATGTATGTAATTCCTTTCCTCATATTTTCTCCAGCCTACTCTAGCTAGGCTTTCTCTCTAGCATTTCACAGACACAGTTCTTGTCAAGGACACCAATGTTCTCTACCTTACTAAATAGTGATCAAAGTTTAGACCTCACGTCACCAAAATCTCACAAGTTGATTCAAAGCCTCTTTTTATTTTGTTTTTGTTTTTTATCTAGAATACCTCCCATTTTTCCATATGACTGACTCTCTTATATCTTCATATTTCTGCTCAAATATAACTTTATTAATAAGGCCTAATGATAATAGAAAATACTGTAGATAGACTATCAGACACAATTTTAAGCACTTTGGGTGATAATACTACCTCAGTTTTGTAGATGGAGAAACTGAGCCACAGAGAGGTATGTTAGTTTTTTCAAAGTCACGCTTTCAGTAAGAGTGGAGCCAAGATTTAAACCCAGGCAGTATTGCAATGTAGACCGTTACTGTAAGCCCTAAAACACACTGGTAGTAGTTTAAATAGGGCCCCCAGACTCTTTATACTAATTAACTAACTTTACCTCTTGCCGTCTCTACATTCCTCAACTTCCTTTGTGTTCCTGCATTGCCCTTATCATCATCTATGACAGGGTCAAGAGTTCACTGAAAACTTGCTTTCACTTTGTTTTAGATGCACAACTAAACTATATTTCCGAAATTCAGTTGGCACTTACTTGGCTATGGAATTGACTTTTGTCCCATGGGATATGGACAGAAATTATGTGCATCATTTCTAAGCCTGGCATTTGATAACCCCCATGTGTTTAGAGGTGGATTCACCGTCAAGCTAGTGAAACTTAACACTCAGGCATCTCACTTGATCCAGCTTCAGCTAATACTCATACAGAGCCCTACACATGTGTTTTACATGTATTTGTAAATGACATTCTAGCTACAGCCCTTTCATGAACTGGTCTCTTTCTACTCTGGACTCCATCTCTCACATTTCACCTTGTGTTGTATGAAGTTGTAGAGGTAGAAGGTATTTTAGGATCTGAAAAGGGGAGTATTGAATTAAGGCTGTATGTGGATGACCTCTGGGAGAATATATTCAGATGTTTTGCTTTTCTTCCCATCTGTACTTATTGCCATTTATATGTATAAATGGCTTTCAGGAGTTTTGATTACCCACTATGCCAATTTTCTCAGTGTCATGACACAAAGGTGAGGGGACAGGGGTCTTATCATGATATGACTGTGTCCCATGGCACTCAGAATTATGTGAATGGAGCAAAACCAGGTTTGAAATGCAGGATTCCAAAAGTAGTCTGTAGAAAGTTATTCCAATGATTAAATATATAAAATTAAATGAACAAGAGTCCCTTCTTATTGAAACCTAGTCAAAATGAATGTATTCTCGTGTTAAGGTAATGAAAAGGAAGACACCCCCAAACATGGAAAGGAAAGTACCAGTTAAGAGAGGAATGAACTGCTACTCTTCCCTTAAATCCAAAAGGAACAAAAAACTGAGTCAACTGTGTAGTAGTAGTAACATTTGCATTCGATGTTTCATCTTTTCTAAGAAGGAACATAAATGACTAGTCTGGATTTTATTTAATCCTCCTCAAGATGGAGCTAGAACTTGATAAAAATATTAATAGTTTTAAATTAGTTGTTTTGTGAAATTCAAACTTTTGAAATACATGTTTCTACTAAGATATTGCTTGTTTATTAACAAGCTATGGCATAATCACCCTTCATTATTGCATGCCATTATTTTAAATGACACGTGCATTTGCACATAATGTCCTTACCTCTCCCAATCTTCTGGAACAATTCAGCCTTATTGCTGATGGGCAGTATTAGGGTGTTGTGAGTTACTTTTTAGCCATTCATGTCTAGGCTTATTTAAAGTACACATCCCCCTCCACACTAGCTTAGAGTAATGTAGGCATTTTTCCTTATTAAGGGAAAATTATAACTCTTCCAACAAAATTCTAGATGAGACATGGTATTTTGTTTTTGATTTTCGGTTACAAAAGAAATAACTGATTAATCTGAATATTTTTGTGGCATTTACTTGGAAACAGAACATGTTCTCAGGACAATGAGAATATGTATGATACAAAAGAAAGCAATGACATGAACTTTTTCCAGTATAAATAACTACACTCATTTGAGTCTCAAGTAGACGTCCCTGGACGTCTTATACAAATGTTACTGCATTTCATTACTGGAGAAGGGAGCATGTTCTTTGCAACCCCACCACCCCCTAAGCTGAGAGAGAAAACTTGGATGTCTGTTCCTGATGCCCTCCAGACTTCCTGATGTGTCTTTTTCTGTTGCTGATCCTTCTCTATATTCTTTCACTGTGATTTACCATTGCCATCAGAACAACTGCCTCTGGGTCCTATTGTTCCTTCAAGTGTCACCAAACACTTCAAGTATCACCAAACAATGGGTTGTTGTGGGTTCCCCAAATCACCTCCTGTACTTACTAAAATAAAGTTACTAGGAGAAGTTCTCCATAAAAATTAAGGTGCAAATCAAGATAGAGAAAAATGTATCCAGGAGACAGTGGATTAGATCCAAGGGGTCAGTAAATCCAGGGTTTAAGATGACAACGGTGCATCAGATTAAGAATGGTCAGTCTTTTTTTTTTAATGTTTATTTGTTTATTTTGATAGAAAGAGAGAGAGAGCGCTAGTGAGCACACGTCAAGTGGGGAAGGAGCAGAGAGAGAGAATTCCAAGTAGACTCTGCGCTCAAGGCTTGATCTCACAAATGTCAGATTATGGCCTGAGCTGAAATCAAGAGTCAGAGGCTTAACTAAATAAACCACGTAGGTGCCCCACAACAGTCAGTCTTAATTGAAGCCAAGAAGTATAGAAAGACCACAAATACATATGTGCTATAACTGAGATTGTAAAAAATATGAGGATGTAAGAAAATCCAAAAATATAACCAAAATTAAGCAATTGGCAAACTTACAATGAACAAAAATTGTATAAAAAATTGCTCAATATGAGAGGAAAATGTGTTATGAATTTTAACCACTAAAGAATAAAACTTATGTATTTTACCTAATGGTGGGAACATTTTAGTTCATGTGGTTCCAGGGTTAATTACTTGGATGCATTAAAAAATGTGTTATTTTAGCATATTACTAAGTCTAATATTGGATTTTATATTCCATTAATAATGTAAATGTTATTTCATCCCTTTCATTTTAAAGGATTTTGACTTAGTGGACCAAACTACAAACTTTGGTGGTTATAACAAAATTGAAAATAAATATTAAACTTCACTTTGTAAAGATAAAATATCAGTAGCAGAATTTAGGAGATGCAATATGGAGAAAGAATAGGAGTATTAGTACCACCATCTTTCAATGTAGATAGTCAAAGCTTACTGAAAACACTTGTGGAAAAAGAAACAAAATCTTTATATTATTTTTAAAGGATTTTAGGAAGTGACAGAATTAAAATGATAACACACATTGTGAGTATTATTAAGGAGAAGTCTAGAGTAAGAAAGCTAGATCCTGATCTTTCATGTCAGAAATGAGTATCTAGTGTCTAAAGTTAAAAGTCAGTAAATGTACACATATATATGTATTTGTATGTATACATATATATATATGTGTGTGTGTGTGTGTGTGTGTGTGTGTGTGTATGTATTTGCATTTGTAAATCTATATTTTCAAATATATATATATATATATATATATATATATGTTTTTAATTAGAAAAGCATCAGTAAATTACTTTTTTCAAAAACTCTTCTGTGGCATTTAATGTGCTATCCAGTACATTCACTGATTTATATTAAACCTTTACAGGAAGAAAATATTAATGGTAGGATGCCAATATGAAAATAACTATATCATCAAAGCAGTGGAATAATATGGAGTTTTTCCTATATACCTAAGATTTAATTTCTTTGATGTTACTACACCATTTTTAAAAGGTAATTCTGTGGGGGCATCTGAGTGATTCAGTCAGTTAGCCTCTGACTTCAGCTCAGGTCATGATCTCATTGCTTGCGGGTTTGAGCCCTGCACTGGGCTCTGTGCTAAAGGCCCAGAGCCTGGAACCTGCTTTGGATTCTGTCTCCTTCTCTCTCTGCCCCTCCCCCACTTGCTCTCTGTCTCTCTCTCTCTCAAAATAAATAAAAAACATTAATAAAATTTTTTAAAAAGATAATTTTATGTTAAACTTTTTCAAAATTCATTATAATGTTAATGCCAGGAGGACACAGAGAGTTTTTCTGCTGTATTCTTGGAACACAGAATAATAATTGGCCTACACTAGATATTCCCTACGCATATGTTAAGTGAATAAAATTTGAACTCAACAAATAGTTTTTAACCATCTCCTGCAGGAAGATGGTAGTTTAAGTTTGGCAATTCCAACTCTAATCACTCAATTTTCTTTTCACAAATCTCACTTTAATTCTACTTTATAATTTCATTTCACCCCTATTGCACCATGACCTGTTGCCTCCTATGGTTTGTATCCATGGAAACCTAAAATACTTTAATATTATATTGGCCTTCCAGGGGAATTACCATTTAAAATGAACACTGCAGGATGGGTAGGAATTACGTAAGGCAGATATTACAGACGAAGGCAACAGCATTTATGAGAATTTGATGTATCACAGGGATAGGAAGATCTTTGATATAGTTAGAACATAGAGTTCAACGGGTAAAATGTAGTCAAAGTGTCTATAGATGACTACATATACATTATTATGGGGAAAAAAATGAAAGAACAATGGAAGCCACTTAAGGATATTTGTGTTTCAAAACCATGGGGATAATGAAAACATAGTGTGTGTGTATACACACACACACACACACACACACACACACACATATATATGCATATATACATATATATACACACACATATATATGCATCCTATATATATACCATTCTTACCATTACAAGTATGTGTATATATATACACACATATATATACATATATGTATATATATGTGTGTATATATATATATATGTATATATATGTATATATATAGTGATCAAATTATTAGAATTTGGTGACTAAATGGTTATAGAGAAGGAGGTTCAAGGGGTTTTGGTAAGACTCTTAGAATTTAAAGGGAAACAAATTTTTTGATGGTGGTAGTGGTGATGTTCTGCCTGATATTGTTTTTTGTAATTGTGCTGATGTATGTGAATTAGTGAATCAGTTGACTATGTTATAGATGCCTGAGTAAAATCCAAGTAGAGATGTGTACCTACTTATTGGTTAGAAATTGAGACTTTATCTAAAAAGAAGATTGGACCAATGACAAAGTTTTGGCAGTCAATAGCATATAGAATTAATAAACTTGAAAATTAATAAACCACTGCATTGACTATGTTTCTTTTAAATTTATAATTCTTTTATATTGTTTTTATTGCTTTACCCCACCTATGTTCTACATACAAATAGGAAATAATCACATTTATTATTTATTGAACATATGCTATTCACTAGGTGCTATATAGGATACTTTATTGCTCATTTAATCTTTAAAAAACCTTGTGAGGTTTTGAGATCCCTAGTTTATTGATGATGGAACTCAAGATTATAAATATCTTTCTTGTGTTTCCTAAGTAACTAAACCACCTGAAAGATCTGGAATCTGGGACCACGTTTGTGTTATACTTAGGTCTATATTTGTCTATCAACGATACTGCCTGCGGTCTGTTTCTGTTCAGTTCTGTATTTTCAATAAAGAAATTTCTTCACTAAAACTATTATTTAAGAACTTGCCACCCATTGTTATGCCTGTTGTAGGTGATTAGAGAAGTTCATGTGGCTGAAAATGAATGATGTGGGAAAAATACAATGGAATCTCTTAGGGCTTTTTATTGCTTTTGAAACCTTCTTACTATTACAAGTTTATCTAAAAGTTGTCTCTCTATGCAAGTTTTACTTTGACATATTATCTTACGATACACTCAAAAAAAGGAGTCTGTCAAGATGGAGCATAGAGCCACTCTTAAGATTTTACTTTTGAGTTACTATTATGCAAATCATTAACATTGATAAATAAATATTTGGAAATGTGGTTAAAGTTCCTAAAGTTCATACTTCTCTGTGTTATAGTCTGCAAATTCTGCTTAAAATAGATAATGTGCACATACACACATGCACATTGGATAATAAGTCAATAAAAATATCTGGGATGATGCAACATCTAATAATACAATATCCAGACTTTCATATTGTAGATCTTTATAAATTAGGAGATGGACCAATTTCATAATTAATAGGTATTCTGCTCTGTGGATGATATCTTTTATTTTGACTGTGAGCCCACATATGTCACATCATACTTGTGACAGTGGTAATTGTCATTGACAAAGTTTCTGTGCTGCCCCAGAATCAACCAATTATTCATTTCCTCACCACCTTCCTTGCTCAACAGTGATTGAGAAGCAATGACGTCATTTTCTGGAACTGCTCAATGAATAACTGGTGAGAGAATTATTAGGTTAACAGAAAATCAGAGATTGTGTAACATCCAGAAAAGACTTTGTTAGAATATCCTTGGGCAATTACTACAGGTATGTTTGTCTTCTTACAGTCCAAGAATTAGCTTCTAATTTGACTTTCCTAGATGCAATTTTCAGGAAGTTTCTAGACCCTTGATAACTGCATCAAGGACAAGAAGGTATAGTTTACTAGGATGAAAGAGTCTAAAAAATGCATCATAAACTGAAAACCTATCTTTAATGACTTTTATTTCTTTGGTTAAGTATAACTTTTCAATGAAAATAAATATTTTCTTGGATCAGTGACAGATGGTTTCAATTGGCAAATATGTTTTCTGTAAATCTGTAAGAGGAAAATAATCCCTCCTGTTTCAAAAGAGTAACAATAGGTCAAATACCAAGATTTGGATCTAATCCCTCAGCAGCTGGACTATGAGTGAATATCCCTCATCTAATACTATCTTTTAGAAAATTCTATTTGGGAAGATGTGTTGTATATCTTATTTCAAAAGAAGTCTTATTAATTTCCCACATACTGTGCAGAATTGCTTTTGGGTGCCAACTTTCTCTGTATATTAAATATGCAAGTATGTGCATGTGTGCATTTCTCTGTGTGTAAATTGACAATGAGGACACAACCACAATCCCAGAAGCTAAAATGTTCTTTTTATTTACATGGTAGTATTGTAAATCATATTTTCATTCCTTTGACTTTATTTTGCAAAATTAGAAGATATCAGAAAAATAAATGAGAGCTTCAATCTTGATTTATGAAATAAGGTTAGCTATTTTTTCCCCACAAAAATTAATAGAAACTAAGTAGTTCATGGACAAAATAAAACAAATTCCTCTCTAAATGTTCTTAGTTAGTAGTCTTTTGACTGTCACTCTATCATTGTTTCCACTTGGCTCTGATTTACACAAAATCCTACTAATATGACTTATACTAATATAGACTTACATTTCTCATGTAAAGAAATTCAGAAGGAGGTCATGCAGAGCTGGTAGTGTGACTTAAATGTGCATTGGTAACTTGGTGTCCTTTATCTCTTTGCTTCACTAATTACAGCCTGTGATTTTGGCTGTCATGATCACACTGAAGAATGTGTCTCAATTAAATTCAGAAAAAGGAAAGTACCAAGGGAAGATAGGTCTTTCGTGGAGTGCTTCACGTGACTAATCATAGCTTCAAGGAAACATTGGATAATATATATTTTAGTTTTATTGCTTTGTTAATAGAAGAAGACAAGGGAAATTAATTTGGATATAGCTTTTGAGAAATCCATATAATGTCTACTATAGTTATTAAGTAAAATGCCAACTTTTTAATTAGAAGGGAGTGAGTCACTTTCAGAAGAGAGTTGAACACTAGGGTAAAATTAAACTTGCTCCCTTGCAGATGTACAAAAATGTTTTTGTCTTATTCCTAGATATGGTAGTAAACCACATATTTGCTTATATTTGTCTGTTCTTTATTCCGAAGACTAATACCTGTTGTAGAACCATAATTACTAAATTTTAGCTTCTCAGAAACAAAAATCACCACCTATTCATCTTTGTCTTGTAGCATGTGTTACTGCTCAGGGTATTAATAGACATCCTGTAACACTGATGGATTTAATGAGTGAATATTTTAACCACTTTACAAATAACTAGAAATAATTACTCAAGGTGATTTGGAGGGAAAATTTTATTTACCACAGCTATTATATAGGTAACATAATTTAGTTAATAATATATAGACTTCAGAAATATATAAATAATATTTTATATTTATACCAAAATATCTTTGAAGTTATATTTTGGAGATACTTACTTTTATAATTGCATCCATCTTATCTTGCTACTCAAAATAGATCCAATAGGCCTTAGCCTTTATTGACCTTCACAGCCAGTTTGGGATTAATTTCTGCCCTTCCCAGGTCATTGGTATGCCAACCTTCCCAATTTCATTCCAGCTTTAAGACAGAAGGAATGGGCTGTACCGACTAAAATATTAGGAGTATTTTTTTGCACTAAAATCCTAGAGGTTGGGTCACTGAAAAGATTTAATGAAAAGATGAATGAATATTTAGACCCTTTTAAATAATCAAATTTCCTACATTATTTAGTATGAAAGCCCTAGGCAATCCTCTTAGAAACTATGCATCCCCACACTTAATTTTTTTTAAATGTTTATTTTTGAGAGAGAGACAGAGTGTGAGCCAGGCGGGGGGGGGGGGGGGGAGTGGCAGAGAGAGAGGGAGACACAGAATCCAAACCAGTCTCCAGGCTCTGAGCTGTCAGCACACAGCCTAATGCAGGGCTCGAACTCATGGACCGTGAGAACATGACCTGAACCGAAGTGGGTCGCTTACTGGACTGAGCCACACAAGTGCCCCTGCTTCCCCACATTTATACTCCTAAGAAAGACCTATTCTGAGGACTGGAGAAAAAAGAGCAATAATAATGAAACTATTGCTCCTGCCTTCTCACTTTTACTGATGAATGGAATGGTAAACTGCTAGAATATTAAGATGTAGACAAATGATATAGACTTAGGATTCAGCAGAGATATATTTAGAGTGGACTTTTTGATCCAACTTTTGCCTTAGGCTACTTATATTAAATTTGACTAGGCTTAGGTGATCCCAAAGGGAAGATTATGGAAGACAACACTAGGGATCATTGAAGTACCTGATTTTATTCTCTTTTGGGGAACATGTCCCTTGGAGACAATAATGGCCATATGATTTGTGTTAACCAATGAAATGTGAACTGGAAATGCCATGTATATTTTCTGAATGGAAGTATTTGAGAGTTGTGAGTGATTATATGTGCAGTCTTACTCTGCACCTAGCAACAGCAAAAGCACCTGTTCATACGGAATGCCATGAAATCAATGCAGCCAGAAATGATAAGTCAAAACTTGGAAGATATCTGCCTTGAGGAGTCATCTAGACACAGTGGACTGCATGACTGAGAAAGAAGTTTAGAAGTTTCTGATCTTTTGTTGCTAGTACAATTAAACCTACCTTAGCTGAGCCTCTAGGTTCTAAAAAATTGAGAAATAAGACAAAATATTGTAAAATATCAACTTATTTTACTAATAGAATCTAAGGTGAGAGATAAAAGTCTAAGCTTGGTATGGAGAGGCAAATGGACCTTTTAAATAAAACTCAAAAATAAGCCACTCCTCCCTCTTTCCAAGCCACAGGTAAAGAAAGCTCAAGCCACAACCTGGAACACCTTCCCAAGAAAGGATTAAGAATTGAGATGATGGTGAAAAATTTGGGACCTTGATGGCAGATTCACTATCAAAAAGAAGAGAGGCCCTAAGTTGAATATGACTAGTTTATTGTTACCAATTTTTTTTAATGAGGTAAAGTTATTCCATATCCCCTGGCATTTAAGAGAATAAGGGGCAGGGAAAGGCCAGGAATGCACCAGGAGCTCTACTTGTAAGCAATCAGGATGGAGTACCTTCAGCTCCAGTCATAAATTGCATTCCCGTATTTAATCTTGAGGGCATATGAACATGCTATTTCCATTGAATTAAATGGTCTTCTATTCTTATCCAGTCATCTCTTACTCCTCATTCAAATCTCAACTCAATAACAATTTCCCCAGTTAAACCTTCCCTGCCTCCTTAACTGGATCAAATTACTTTATTAAAAGCTTTTTTACTGCATTATTTATCTTTTATGTACTTACCACATTTGTGATTTCATATTTATTGTGTAATTAATTTTATTAATGTCTGTCTCCCTAATAAGATTATGACTGAATGATATTATGCCTGTTTTGTTCATTGTTTATTCTTTGTGTCTAGCATGGTGGAGCTGTTTCTCTCTCTCTCTCTCTCTCTCTCTCTCTCTCTCTCTCTCTCTCCTCCTTGTCCTCCTTCCCCTTCCCCTCCTCCTCCTCTTCCTCCTCTTCCACCTCATTCTTCTCTCTCCAGAGAGAGAGAGAGAGAGAGAGAGAGAGAGAGAGAGATGAATACAGATAGAGATTATAGGGGAAGAAAAAATTCTCCTCTACCCTTTTAGAAACCCTGGCTGGCCTTAAGAATTAAACTGATGTAAGACAAATTAACAGGAGAAAAGCATACAAGTTTTATTAGAATTTTTTGTATACATGAGGACTTCAAAAGAAAATGAGTACCTGGAGAAGTTGCCAGAACAGAAAGCTTTTTTATCTTTTCAATAAAGAAACAATACATTTGTGAAGAAATGACGATACAAAAGGGTTAGAGCTACGGGCAATATATTGTGGGGAAGTGACTAGGACATGTATAGGGGGAGGAGACTAGTGGAAGATAAGTCATTTTATTTAGTTAGGTTATTTGTACAGATCCATTACAGTGTCAGCCCCCAGTCTCTGGTGATAAGGATATTCGTTTCTTCCTAGTACTGGGAGAAACCTTACTCATAGGAAATATTATGGCCCAGTTTCAGATAGAAAAGGGTAGATCAGAAAGCCCTTATTGCATCTACTGTTTCTCAACAGCCTTCAGCTCAAAATAATGAATGTTCCAAACTTGCATACTTTGGGGAAGGCATATCATAAACTCATTTTCTATATATTTCTCCTTCTATCTTTATGTGCATTCACATAAATCTACATACAATATACAAATATACATAGAGTAAATATTTTATATATAATATGTTATTTATATATACTAAAGGTATAAAGAATGTATATGAACTAAATATTTTAAAGAGATATATTCATAATTATATAGGTGAGACAGTATTTGGAAGGCAGGTGAAATGTCTGAAAGCAATCTGAATAAACTAACCATTTGGCAAATGAAATAAGATTTAAGAAAAAACAAGACGTCAAAAGATGGAGTGGAATAAAGCTGTGAAAGTGGACAGTCTGAAAGTAAATTATAAGGGAATACTTGTCTTCCAATGCTCTTATTTTGCTTATAAGTAGGCGGGGGGGCTTTGTTAGAATAGAGGCTAAGTTTCATGATAGTGTCTCAAATTGGTTTTGATATTGTTTAAGTCATAATCCAAATTTGGGTATACAGCCCATATTTGGGTGTAAGCTATGTGGCTACAACAAGGAATCACAAAGTATGCTGACAAAAAACAAATATTTCCTTTCTACCACCTTCCAGATATGAATGGGTCAGGTTCTTGTGTGTGGGGAGGTGCTGTTCCACAAAATCACCCAGGGACATTGATTCTTTAATTTTTTTTCACTTAGTTTTTCTTGTTTTTACTACCTGATCAAAGCTGAGTTATTGTCACGATGATATTTAGGCCCTTAAGGAGGTATGAGTTTAAGTCCAAAAAAACTATTCTATTTTAATTGAATGATCCAAAATTACTCACAGTATGTGTCTATTAATTATCACTAGTTTCCAAGGAAGTTGAGGACTATTCTGTCTATCTGAGCAGACAGACAGTTAAACCTCTTTTACTAACAGAGAAATCTATAATAGAATTTGGAGAACAATGAAACCATCTGACACACAGTCTATGTAAGAAAGATAATTCTGACTGTAAGAAACACAGAATTCTTTAAGAAATTATACTACTTTTTAAAGGTTTTCAGAAAGATCTTTGATCGTAAGATTTTTTTTAAGTTTTACTTCTTTCTGAAGTAAGTCAGTTTTTTTTTCAGAAATGTAAATAAATGTGAAATTTTATAATGCAGTTTAATGAAGAAAATAAAATCCAGGAACAGAATTATGTTATATAAAACTTGTGTTAATCCTTTCTTTAAAGAAAGATATTTTTAAAAAAAAGGCAAACAAAAAAATTTTAAGTTTAGGTAATTTGGAAGCTAGTGTTGATTTCCTCAAGGTACCTAATAGCACAGGTTTTTAAATTCTGTTAAGCAATTATAGGATTTTGAAAAGAAGCCTGAGGGATCACTTTGTGTGTGTGTGCATGTTTAGGGGCAAGGGAATGTAGCTGGTTTTTGTTTTGTTTTGTTTTGTTTTTATGTTTGTTTATTTTTGATAGAGAGAAAGAGATACAGAGTGCAAGCAGGGAGGGGCAAGGAGAGAGGGAGACATGGATTCTAAGCAGGTTCCAGACTCTGAGCTGTCAGCACAGAGCCCGACCTGGGGCTTGGGCTCACTAACTGAGTGATCATGACCTGAGCCCAAGTCAGATGCTCAACCTACTCAGCCACCCAGGCTCCCTGGAGTGCAGCTGTTCTGAAGGAGGCTGAGAATACTGAGCTCTGAACTTCTTCCTGAGGTTTTAATTATTGCAAATAGACCTGCTAAGAACATTGGTAGATACATTTTTATATTCAAGATATATATTTCATATACATATATTTCATATATATTTATGTTAATATACATGGGAGTGGAATTGCTGGCTTGTAATCATATGTTCAACTTTTATAGAAACTACAAACAGCCAAGAAGTTTTCCAAAGTTTTTCTACAAGTTATTCATTGAAACCATCTGGGCCTAGGAATTTCTTTTTTAAAACCTTTTATATTTCAGATTCAATTTCTTTAATATTTATAGGACTATTCAGTTAATTTATTATATGTTGATGAAGGTTTGGCAGTTTTTAAGGAATTGGGCTATTTTCTCTACTTTTGTAACTTATATGCATAGAATTGCTGGTAGTATTCACTTATTTTTTTTTTTTACTAGTTATATCAATATTATTTCTCTTTGTTCTTGATAATTATCTCTGCTCCTAAGCCTTTTTTTCCCCTAATGTTAATATAGCCACTTCTGCTTTCTTTTTTTAAAAATTCACTTTTTCATAGTGTACTTTTTAAAATATTTTTACTTTCAACCTATCTATATAATTATATTTGAAGTGAGGGTCTTATAAATATAATGGGCTTGGGCTTGCTTTGGTACACCACATTCATTTTGAATACAGTTATTTCTAGTAAATGTGGCAGGAAATATATTTTCTATTCATTTTTTGAGCAGGCAAGGGAGAGAAAGAGAGTGTGCTGGAAGGGAGGGGCAGAGAGAGAGAGGGAGAGAATCCCAAGCAGGCTCTGTACAGAGCTCAGTGTGGGGCTCAAACTCAGAAACCATGAGATGGTGACCTGAGCTGAAATCAAGAGTAGGATGCTTAACTGACCAAGCCACCCCAGCACCCCAAATGTGAAAGAACATAAAACCAATTTCACCAGTGTAGCATGCAGTGAGATTTTGAGAGACATCAATCTGAAATTGTAGCATATGCTTCATGGGCCTACAAGGAATGAGAGTCATTCATAAGTGTTTTTTAATTTAGTGTAAAAAAAGAAGCACCCCTTAGGAATTCAGATTATGATACATATTTCATTAAAATCTTTGGGGTACTGTGGTGGCTCAGTCAGTTAAGAGGACTACTCGATTTCTGCTCAGGTCATGATCTCATGGTTGTGAGATCAAACCCCACATCAGACTCTGCGCTGACAGTGTGGAGCCTACTTGGGATTCTCTCTCTACCTCTCTCTGCCCCTCCCCTTTCTCTCTCTCTCTCTCTCTCTCTCTCTCTCTCTCTCTCTCTCTCTCACACACACACACACACACACAATTTCTCTAAATTTATAAACATGAAAAACAAATTAAAAAATAAATATATGATAAATCCAGTGGAGAAAAATACTTCCTTAAGTTTGAAATATCATTGTATATTCAAGCAATTGATAAATTATTTGATGTGAAATTTTCTGATTTTAGATATATAATTTGGTCATATTTTGGATATTTTTTCAAATGAGTATTTGTTCTTGTTTGGACAATACCCCAGCTTCTTGATCCTTAATTACTGCTGAACTGCCAAGTTGTAACTATAGCAGATTAGTCTTCCTAGAGTGGATAAATTGCTCATGAATAGGCAACGTTTACAAATCAATTTCTAAAACCCATTTTTCATTTAGTTTAATTAATTTGGGGGAGGAGGATCATCTTTCATTTTAAGTTTGTGGTAAGTTTTCAAATTTCAAGCATTTTTCACCAGAACAAACAAATCACCTGCGTATTATTTTTATTAGGAGCCATGATTTTTTTGTCATTAATTTTCATCAGAAAGACTGAAGTTATATGAAGAATAAAGTATGCCGGCAGAGTTTCTTTAGACTCATCTTACTGCTTTGTTCAGTAAGAGATTTTTCCTAAGATCTTGAGTCACCAAGAGAAGCAATTGTTAAGTACCAGGCTGCTGATCGTATTAAAGAAGCTAAGCTGTCTTCAGGTCTCAGATAATTATTTAAGATCAGACATTTGCTTCTTTTGGGTAAAGGTTATGTTTAGAATTGGCAACCTGGGCTGGTTATTCCTCTTTGCAATTAAAATAACAAAGTTAAATATTTAGGCAAAGTATTTATAAAGAGGAGTAAAGGGGTGCCTGAGTGGCTCAGTCAGTTAAGGGTCCGACTGTTGATTTCAGCTCAGGTCATGATCTCATGGTTTGTGAGTTCAAGCCCACATCAGGCTCTGTGCTGACCACAGAGAGCCTACTTGGGATTCTCTCTCTCCCTCTCTTTATGTCTCTCCCCCACTATGTCTCTCAATAAATAAATATTAAAAATGATAAAGATGAATAAAAACAATATTATATATAAGTATAGGAAAACATTGGTTATTTAAACTTAAAATATACCTAAAAGATCTCATAAAGTTTACTGTTGGAATTAAGATGGATAAAAACAAATGCCCTAAGCACCCTTAGGGGACAAATTTAGGATTCCTAATGGGAAGAGCTTCTGAAGAGAAAGTGCACAGATTGAGGTTCAAGTTTGCCACCCAAGCTTCTGATTGGAGACCCATGAGCAGAACACCCACAATTTGTTGGAGATCAATTATGACATCTAGTCAAAGGTATTCCCAATAATTGATGGTGAAAAGTGAGGTATGGTAAATGGAGGGCTATTTTCCTTGGTTAGTTTGCATAAGCAGAAACCCATTACAACCTCTGTTTTTTTTCTCACAAGTTTAGTATTTGCCTCTCTAGGTCTTGTCCATTTTAGTAAGTACTGGATAAAAATAAAAACACCATATTGTCAGATTTTTCTCCAGTCCCATAAAGATTCAAACACTGAATACCTTCAACTGGTATCCTTAGCTTTGCTTGGTCTCTGATCCAGATCTGAACAATGCAGGAGCACGCCCACCCCCCGCCATTTTTTTCCCTACATTCATAGTAATCTTTGTATGCTGCACTTCTAGAGTAAAACAGTACCTTTCTTCCCACTGAGATATCTGTTCTGTCTATATTCTGTTGTGTTTTCGCATTTCATTTGTCTGGAGTTCTGTTAGACAGTCAAGATCAAATTCTGTTTACAGGAGAAAGCTGTTTTCATAAGAGTAGAGTATTTTAACTCTTTTTTCATTACTATGCCTCCAGCAGATATAGCAGATCTTCCTTCATAGTAGATGGCATTAACTATTCATTGAATGAATCAACAAATGAATACCAATGTTAGTCCTCTGTGCCTTTATATATATTTTTGAGTTAAGATCTTATTCTGTTTAAAGTCAGGTCAATACTATCTTTTAAAGATCTGGATTCCATTTGTGTCTTTCCCCTGATTCTGTCTAAAGTTTTGTTCCAGACAGAATAAACAACACAAAATATCCATCTAATATATAAATGTTGTTTGCAAATTCTGTTGTCACAGTTTAATCTCCAGACTGGGTACCTACGGGCATCAACTAACTAGGATTAAGTAAAACTTGCCTTGTTCCTTTGCCATATATAAGTTGCTACAACATAAAGTAGTGGAGTAAGGCTTGGTTTTGTAATAACCCGCATCAGGATTCCAGTACTGTTGGTGATACTGTAATTGTGTTGTGTCCATAGGCAAGTTTCTCCATTCAGTTAAAAAAATAATTGTGTGCTCCAACTCCTCAGGCAGTGTACTATAACCAGGGTTATCAAGATACAGTCATTATGCTTAGAGAGTTCAATGTATAATAGAACAGTCACATAAATACATGTCAAAAAAGAGAGTTTTCAAATGCATAATAGTGATTTAACACAGGATTATAAGAGGTCAAAAGAGAGGAATGTTACCCAGCCTTGAGAACTTCCTAATTCAAATTGCACCCCATAAGAAATTGCCAGCAGAAGATAGCACAGATATAAACATTTCTTGCTATATTCAGAGCTAGCAGGTTAGTGTAATCTAAACTATCATCACCTCCTCTTTGAAAAAAAGAAGTTTCAAGTTTGTTCACCTAGATTTTATTGTCAGCCCAACAATCATACTACTCATTAAAATATAAATTATACCATTTTCCTTTTCAAAACTCTCCCCTAGTTTCCCACATTATTTATATTAAAAGCACTATTCCTTATCATGGCCAACACAAGTTTGGCAAAGAGTGCCCATCTGCTCACTATACCTACCATTTTCTTCATGGGCAGATCACTGGGCAGCCAGCCCCAGAATCCCTTTCAGTATGCATTCCAGGTGATGGAATTTTAGCACAATATGGACTTGGAAGCCATGTGTTAAAGGTGATACTATTCTGGATACCTTAAACACCTTATGAGCAATGACCCCCACCCCTCCTCCCCTCCCCAATGGCATAATAGGAAAATGAGTTAAATTATGGATATCTCAGGTTTACCTATGAAATCTTCCTGAATTAACTTAATTAACACAGGCCCCTGTTTTGTATCTTCTTTGCCCTTTCCTGCCTCATCTCCTACCATCACATTGGCCTTCCTCCTGTACCTTCATCCTCCCAAATTTGTTCCTGCTTCAGGACTTTGCTCTTACTGTTTTCTCTACTTGGCATGCTATTTCTCAAGACATGTGAGTGGTTTATTGCTTGCTTCATTAGTCTCTGGCCAAATTCACCTATAGGAGTCTTTCTCTAACCAGTTCTACTTTTAAAATAGCCATATTTCCATCATGCTCTGTCCCCTTTCCCTGCTTTATTTTTCTTCATAGCATAATAAAATCTCTTCATAGTATTTTAATTTTTAATTTAATTTTTAATATAATTTATTGTCAAATTAGCTTACATACAACACCCAGTGCTCATCCCAGCAAGTGTCCTCCTCAGTGCTCATCACCCATTTTCCCTCTCCCCCATGTCCCCCGCACACCCTCAGTTTGTTTTTTGTATTTAATAGTCTCTTGTGGTTTGCCTCCCTCTCTCTCTGTTTGTAACTATTTCCCCCCTTCCCTTCCCCCATAGTCTTCTGTTAAGTTTCTCAAGATCCACATATGAGTGAAAACATATGATATATGTCCTCTGACTGACTGACTTCACTCAGCATAATAGTATTTTATATATTTTGTATTTATTCATAATATAATTCCAGTTAATGAATTTATACTGTGTATTTATTTTCTTTTTTGTCTTCCTTACTAGAATGTAGTTACTTGAGGCACAGACACTCTATGTTTATTGTTTCATACATAAAATAGTATTTGTGTATGGTAGGTGATTGGTAATATCAGTTGGATGGGGATTGAATGAATATTGGTGTTTAGATGCCTAAGACATAATGATCCTTGCATTTGGAAGATCCGGGGCATGGTTTTGGGAATAGATGCCTAAGGTGAAGTAGATGTCATGGCCAAGAACATGAGATTTTCTATATTTTTTTATTCAAAGTGGTTTATTGAGCACCAGGCTAATACATGATAAATTATGGGTATAGCAGTATATAAAGCAATGCCTCTGCCCTTATGGAGCTTGTTTACTAGTGGGGGATACAAAGAGCAAACAAATGCATTTAAGATGTAGGTTTTTACACATTGACAGTAAAATATTTTATGGAAAGGAGGATTTTGTACCATGTGCCAATGTTTTCATTTTAAGTAGAGACAAACACCTGAAGGAAGATTTAATATTGAGGACAGGGAGAGGATGATAGGGCTGGAATGTATTAACCTCAAAAGAGAAACAGTTTTGAAATGAAGTCTCCAATTCTAGGCCAGAATTATTTCCAACAAATATTACTGCTCAGGGCTGGTTTTCTTCTATAGGAAGAGCCAGTAACTAGGGCTTTCCTGACACGGTGAAAAAACCCCTGGACCTCTACAGGTCTCTGGAGAAAGAGCCATCATGTCTATTTATTGGATATCCTAAGGATCACAATCCCAAGATGTCAAACATAGCCTGTATAAAAATTTGTGTTTAGGAAGGCACCTCTAGGCAGGAAAGAAAGCTGCTGTTTTTGCAAATGGTGAAACCAGAATACAAAACTGAAATATATATGAATGTGAGTTTATGTTCTTCAAACTCAATGAAATTACGACCTTGTCTGCATGTGTGTGATCTCTTATTCTGCCTTCTCTGCTCATTACTTTAAAGGCTTGCGTTTTAAACCCTGATTATAGATTTGCTGCTAGCTGAGTGCATGGACTATAATGTAAACATTTATAAATGTACATTTTTCAAGCAAATTGCACTGCACATAACAGATCAAAACTATTTATGGAAATGGATTGTAGGTATTAAAGAAAATGTGCCCATATTCTTGGAAACTCAACTCAGATTTTTTACCCCCTACTATATTTAATTAGAGTGAACAAAAGTAAAATAAAACCTCTCCTAATTCTTTATACTCATATTTTCCCCATTGATTATATATATAATGTATATTTGTGTAAGTTTCATTTTTCTGTGATTCTGGCTGCCAGTCTCCATGCTAAATTAAGCAGAAAGTTGTCCTGCTGTGCATATGTGAGTTGCAGGTGCAGGACTTCAGTGCTTAAGTAAATGTGAGGGAATTGGTGATACCCGTGGATTATTGAAAATGTATTCACTTCCCTGTTGGGTTTGAAATATGATGTAATGGTACTCAATTAAGAATGTGGATTTATAAAGGCCAAGTTTAGAAAGAATGTACAGGTTTTTTTTTAAATTTTTTTAACGTTTTATTTATTTTTGAGACAGAGAGAGACAGAGCATGAACAAGGGAGGGTGAGAGAGAGAGGGAGACACAGAATCTGAAACAGGCTCCAGGCTCTGAGCTGTCAGCACAGAGCCTGATGCGGGGCTCTAACTCACGGACTGCGAGATCATGACCTGAGCGAAGTCCGACGCTTAACCGACTGAGCCACCCAGGCGCCCCAATAGAAGGAATTTAAACTTTTTCAGGCAAAATAACTTTACAAGAGACTAGTCCCATGAAGAGCAAATACTTACTTTCATTTATCCTTTTAGGTTGTTTACTTTGATAGCATCATCTTTGGAACTATGGATAATACCAGACCTATTCCCCACCATTAACTCTCATTATTTATGAATATATCAAAGAGAATGCTTGGAGGCACTTTGGTTTGCTGGGTTTGCTTGGGTTTGATGAGAATGTTTGAAGAAACTTCAAAACCCTTATCATATTGTCCAATTTGGATTTCAGCCAGAGCCAACTGATACTTAGTTTGGAATATATTTGATGTGAGGTAAAGTTTTTCATATACAAAAAAAAAAAAAAAAAACAGAAATAGCAAAATTAAAACTACCAGCTAAGTAAAATAGTATTTAGTAAGAGTTTATTGTGAATGTAAAAGCAAGTCACAAACTGGGAGCTCTCAAACCAAGAGTGGAATGAGGTACTGAGATACATTGTTGTAAGATATAGGAGTGAAAATGCAGAGACCATTTATTCTTTACAATGATTGGTTATAGGGTTTGAGTTTTTCTAGTGATAATTTGTTAAAGGTGTGTACCTCATGCCAAGTTTGAAGAACAGCTTAAGTTTCATTTATGATTTTCAGAGGCAGGTACAAGAAGTGGCCCAAGTTAAGTTTCACTTGTTTTGCAGAATAAGCTAACTTGAGTTTTGCTTATGTGGCTTAAATGTTTTTGCCTGCTCAGGAAATTTTCAGGTTTGTTCTCTGTTTTGTGTTTCACATTAGCACATGTAATTCTTTTAAAACATTAATAGCACCATGTCATAAACAACTTGAAATAAAGAACTTGAATCAACTTTTAGGTTTTCATTTTCCATTGTCTGGATTAAGAATGCCATGCAAAGAGAGATTTGGACTGAATCTGAAAAAATTGGGGGGGGTGGAATGAAGAATTTTACTATAATATTTGAGAGACGGTAATATCTTATTATATTTTACTTTTAGGGTGATACCAGTCTTATAGCATTGTAGAGAATAAATTATGAGAGGGATAAGACTGGAAGTGGAGAAACCAGATACGAGAAGGTTGTAATATATGTGAGTAATGTTAAGGACTTCAACTAGAGTAAAAGGATATAAAGAAAAGTAGTATCAGTAAGAGCACCTGACTGGCAAAGTCATCAGAGCATGTGACTCTTAATCTCAGGATTTTGAGTTTAAGCCCCATGTTGAGCGTGGAGCCTACTTTAAATAGAAATAAATGCATGCATGCATGCATACATACATACATAAATGGGTAGAAGAATAGATGAATGATGGACTGACTGAATGAATAAATGGATAAATAAATAAGTAAATTTTTAAAAAGTGGCATAATTAAGAGATGTGAAGATTGTAGATTAGGTCTGGTTGTGATTGGATATAGGGTGTAACTCTGACAACTACCTCATGGTCACTACATCGTGTGGTGAGGACTGAAAGTTATACATTATTAGTTAGGTATTAATTAAGCTTAATTAATTAGGAATATAAGAAATCATCAGTATGCTTATAAATATTAAAACTAGTAATCTCTATTAATACCTATAATAGTGATGATGATCCCAATGACAAGTGGAGGTCCCTTTTCATGGAACGAGTATTCTATATTAAATATAATATCAATGATGTGTACATTAAAATATTTGGAATCAATACATCAATAAAGCCAAGGTGTGTGTCGGGGGGGGTGGATTTCAAGAAGTAGGATGTTGTAGTAAATGTCAGCAGCTATAGAGGATTTAAATACGAATGTATGCTGAGAATTATCCATTGCAATTAATGACAAAGTTATTGGAGATCATGACAGGAAGAGTTGCTGTGGGGTGTGGGGACAGAAGCCAGGAACAATTACCTGAGGCATATTTTCGGACCTAAGGTGTAACTCTGTTTCACTGTGGTTATAGGAACACCGCTATGGCTACCAACTCACCATACACTTGTGGGATAGCTGCCTACTTGCCTAAGCACAATCTTAGAGTTGTGATAATTTTTAAAGTAGCCTAATAACTTGGGCTAGTAATCTGGCTCACTCAGTTGATTCTATGCTTGCTATCCCTTATTAACATGGAGATACCACCAGAAATCTGCATCTCAACCATGTAATCAACAACTTGTATTTTAGGTATTCTGAGATCTCCTGTAGTTTGTGATTAATCATCACTTGGTACCTCTAAGCATGGGAGAAGCCCACCAGGGACGTTCTCTGCATAGTTTAGCACAAATTTTGTGAGTCTGCACAATCAGCTTTAGAAGCTTAATAGCACTAGTCATCTGGACCTAGAGTTAAATGCTTCCCTTGTGACAGTTTTAAATGGTGTGTGAGGATGTTGAACAAGAAGTGTAGACCATTTTCAAGAAGCTGAGGCTATAAATAAAAGGACAGAGATAGGGTGGTAACTAGAAGGATACGTAAGAATAAGGTAAGCAGATTTTCAATACAAATAGGACTTGAACATGCTGTTAATGCTTTTGACATATTAATTAGAAACTTGCCTACATTTCCAGTATCAGGAAATTATAATACATTATGTTGAAGTAACCTTGTCATTTAGCTTTTTTCTTTATCTGTAAAACAAACGAAGTTTATACAAAAAGGCCTTTTAAGCTCCTTTTATTTCTTTATTCCTAAAACTCTGAGTTTTTAGGCCAGTTTTTATGCAGAAGACATAATCCACATAATTTTGAAAGTTTAAGAGATTGACAACAATGATATTTATATGTTTGACGATATAGACAGGATGAGACCGTTCCCTTGCTACACATAGATTATATTAAATTAAGCTTATTTTTCCCCTCTGATTTCTATTGAGATAAAAATTAAAACCAGAGTTAAATATGGCTCTTTTTGCTTATTAACTCATTTATTTTTTTCAATTTCATAGGAGATTACTGTTGGCTATTTAAATAATTACAATGTTCTTATGTTGATGCTACTTGTGGCAATGGTTAGGAAATTTTAAATATGATTTTTTGTAATGCGTTATTATTGACTTCAAGTTTTTGAAAGTTTCACATAAACACATTGTGAGAATAGTTGGAGGTGCTTAGGATAGAAATGTCAAAGCTAATAAACTGAAAGTATTTAAAAATGCTATCAGAGTAAGAAGAATGGCTATGAAAAGGAAACTTGGTGTATGCTTTGTCTTTTTTAAAATATGTTTATTTATTTTGAGAGGGTGGGGGGAGAGGGGATAGAGAATCCCAAGCAGGCTCTGCACTGAACTCTCAGGAACTATGATATTATTATATGAGCCGAAATCAAGAGTCTGGTACTCAACCAGCTGAGCCACCCAGGTGCCCCTATGTTTTGTCTTGGTAAGTTTTTTTGCCCTATAAATTTATTGGACATAGCTGAAACTCACAAGGATAACTAGGTAAAGATCTTTTTGTTATACTTGGCATTGCAGTTTTGTTTTGTTTGTTATACATCTTTGAATGAGTATACTGATTTTGGTCTTCATTGTTATAGGAAGTTCACAGGTTATTGAGGCTAAATACTGTTATACACACACACATACACACACACACACACACACATACACACACACACTTCTCTATATGTTTCTGATTGATTTAGTTAAGAATATAGAACTTAACAGAGAAAGAGTAGTTGTAGCTTTTTACTTGGTATATGTTCCATATAGGACATGACTGTGGCAGATGACTCCTGTTCAGTTATGAGCCATTTCTGAGTTGATAAAGCCAAATTCTTGCTATGCCTGATTCTTTTACAATCAGGCTTACATTATGTTCAGGAACAACTAAGGCTATCTATATGCTTCCAATTAAAAATATTTTACAAAAAGTAGTCTGTACTGATTCTTATGTATATTCAGCATGAGCTTAGCTATATAATTACTCAGAGAAAGTTAGAAGATTAAGCTTCTAAGATGTCCCTAAATATCTCTACCTTCTTTATCAGTTTCTCAGCAAGCCTGTTTCCCTACGGGTTGATGTGTAATATATGCATGTATGCTCACACATAAATACATGCTGTTTAACTTGTGGATTTGTCTGTCTCTCCTGGCTGACAAAAGGTTAAAAGAGCAGACTCTTTATTAATATATTGAAATATAGTCAGAATACTATCAATATATAGAATTCACTGCAGAGGCCAACCATAGTATAAATTGATTTTCATTATTATATTAATGTATTGAGAGAGTGGTAAGATTTTATTGTCCTCTTTGTAGAAAAGATTCGGATCTTTGACACTAATATTACATTTCATAAGGTTACATTTTTCTAGTGATAAATTAGATTCAGCTTTAAAATCTTTGTATTCAATTTAAAGTACTTTGTGTTTTATATTTCAGTTGAATTAATATATAACGGTCCTTTTTTATCTCCCATAAGTATTTTTCCAGACACTTATTTAACATACTGTGTCCTATGCAGATCAAAAAAAATTGATTAACACTGTAAAATATCCCAAGAAATGGAGAAAATATAGTTTCTCTTTTGAAATAAAGTGCTTAATTAGAATTCCAAGTTGGAATGAAGTGTCACTTTTCTTACATATACAGTTTCATATCACTAGTTCTTCTAAACCATAATGGGAAATTGATACAGCTTTTCATTACTGCTGCTTTCTTAAAATGAACACTAATGTGAATTTATTTCTTTTTTTCTTTAATAAAGTTTTATTTTAAGCCAATAAGTTGCAAACTCAATGTAAGTCATTGGTTAGAGTAAAAAAAATTAAAAAATAAAGTATAAAATGAATTACAGTATTTTAATCACTTCTGTTATGCATAAACTTAGAAACTGTGCATGATAGTGTTCATCGTAGTATAATTAAAATCATTTTACTGACCTACACACTGACAATTAAAATGCAAAGAATAGATGAAAAATAAGGAAGAGCCACCCCTTTTATTATAAAGTAAATTTAAGCCCATAGATATTTCCAGGAATTTGTGGTAGGACCTTGGATTGATTTCAAGTCACATATTCAAATAGTTACACAGAGGAGGAATAGGATTGCCCAAAATAAACCTAGGTATGACTAAAACAAAAGCAACACTGTGGGTCTAAAAAGTCTTAAGATCCATAAAAATGAATGAAGTGATGAAGCTAAATGAGCTTATTTGCTGTTAACTGAAGTACAGGATATTCTTATTTTTTTTTATGGAACAATATAAAGAAATGGATTTGGATTTTCTATATAGTTTTGTTCTGCTTGATTTGCCAATTTAGCTTCCTATCTAATAAGCAATTCTAAAAGCAAACATTATAGCTGTGAAATTTATTTTCTAAAAATGCCTCAGTAGAGGCTATTTATATAAAATATATCTAATAAACATTGTATGGTGTCCTAACACAAAAATGTTAAATGAACTTAAGTCTTACAGACAATGTGGAAAAATAACACTTTATTTTTATTAGTCTTTTTATCAAGCATTTCAGTATTCCTTATGTCATGCCTCTACATTTCAATTCAACGAACATTCTTTTATATCTGTTATACACTAGATACTGTATGATTCATATCAAGTAAGACCTGCTCCCACCCCAGCTCAGTGATTGGTAGGGAATAAAAATGCAATCATATATCATAATGCAGTCTTATAAATTCTATTACCTCAATATAATATCATAGTGCTACATGGACATGAAAATAAATAGGTGTACTTATAGGTGGCTAAAATATTAGTTTAAGAGTTATGAGGAAAGTGACATTGCACTTATATTCACAGGTGATATGAAATATAATAATGAGTAAAGACCTGGCTCAGATTTTGTAAAGTTATATAACTCGAAAGTTGGACAATATTTTTCAGCTCACAGACTAGTGAGGAAACATAAAACAGCTATAATACAATGTGGAAAATGTCATATCCAGTACCATACAAGTAAACATGGGTCTCAAGGAATGAAGAGAAAAGCCAGGTCAACTTTTTGTTAAGTATCTCTACATGGTAAGTCCACTAGCACCTCAAATAGAGGATGTAAGAAATTGAAGTGCATTATATTTTGTTTAATGTATTTTATGCCATCAGTATTTCCAAAATGAGACCATTCCAGGAATGAAAGTTCAAAATTTGGAGACTTCTTTGCGTCTACTTACTCCTTTAGTATCTCTATAAATGACATTCCAAGATCTGTTAATTCTAATCATGCAATTTCTTAAATCTGCCTATTTATTTAATTTATAAAGCCAGAAGTATAGTTCACTTTCTCTTAAATGATTATAGAGTAGACACCTTGTTAATTGGTTCATAAACCTAATTCTAGTCCTTTCTTTAAAGAGTTGTAGATTTCCCTGAAGTCCTTTTACTATTCATTTACATTAATAGAGAATATTAAAAAGGAGTACATTTACTATTCTTTTTACATTAATTACTATTCATTTAAATTAATACCATTTTTATTTTATTTAGTTTGCTTTCTATACCAGAACTCATAGGCCTGCCTTTTTGTCTTCATTCAAAAATTTTTTAATGTTTATTTATTTTTCAGAGAGAGACAGAATGGGAGCAGGGGAGGTGCAGAGAGAGAGGGAAATGCAGAGTCTGAAGCAGGCTCCAGGCTCCTAGCTGTCAGCACAGAGCACTATGTGGGGCTTGAACTCAGGAACTGTGAAATCATGACCTAAGCCAAAGTCAGATGCTTAACCAACAGAGTCACCCAGGCGCACCTGCCATTTTGTCTTTTTAACTGTTACATAATGACTCATAGTAAATGTATACTATATTTTATATAGTTTTCGTTTATTGACAATTATCTCTTTTTGTTTTGACTTGTCCTATAATATGAGACAATCAGTAACTTTGTACGTGCTTCCTTGTGCACAATTATCACATTTCCCTGGCATAGGTATAGAGGTCTGGTATTGCTTTAAAAAAAATCTAATAAATTCTATGAAGCTACCCTTCAAACTGTTCATCCAGTTTAAAAACCTTAGACACTCACCAACACTTGGTGATGCCAAATTTTTATTTTTTCAGTCTGATAAACATAAATGTTTGTCCAAGTTAGGTGGCCACGAAATAGATTATCTTAACTAGGAATGTTTTAAAGGAAAAGGAGGTGATGTTAACAACTTTCCTAGGGTAATAAACATAAGCAAGGATGGTTAGGGCCAAACTAGAACATATTGCCACCATAGTTAGAACTAAATTTCTAAGACCCAAATCTTGTAAGTTCAATAACTGATTAATTCTTTTTATACAACAGTATACATAAATTCCAAATCCTCCATCTAAATATATGGCCTTTCATGACCTAATCTACCTGCTTTCCTTCTTAATCTCCTATTCCATCCTTTTATTTAATCCATATGACCTACTCACCATCATTACCAGGTTCTTCTGGCCCACATGGGCTCCTGCTGTGTCTTGTCTTCCTAGTCTGTTTTCCTGCTGTTTCTACCTGTCAATGCCCTACATTTCCTTAGAGATCCAGCCTAGTTCTTCATCCTTGCAGGAGCGTTCCAAGATCTTTCTATTCAGAATTACTTTATTTCTTATTCTATTATACTTTATCATCTGTTATTCTTCATTTTTATATCCTCCGCTTCTGCTCTGGGGATATGGCATGGTGGCATAGTGATGAATATGTGTGATTAATATGGCATTGTGATTTCAATAATAGACTTGAACTTGAATCCCAGCTCTGGGGCAAGTTGCTTACTGATTCTGACACAAAGATTCCTCCTGGATAAAATAGAGATAATAGTTCCTATCTCCTAGGACTTTCATAAGGGTTAAATAAGTAACACATGTAAAGCATTTAGATGCAGTGCCTAATATGTATCCTTGTCAGTAATGTGACTTCTCTTAAATATTGTTTTTCACCAGTAGTTAGGCGCTGACTTTTCTGAAATTCTCTCTTTCTCATGCACTAAAAAGAATCTGAAGTGAATCTCTAACTACTGTTTCTTAATTAGAGCAAGGGGGCAGCACAATGTGAGGTTAAAAGTTCAGTGCTGGGATAGGTTTGGCTCAGGTTGGTGTCTTGAATCTGCTACCAAAAAGTGGCACTCTTCATCAGCCTTTTTTTTTTTTTTTAAGTTTCTTTGCCATGCATTCTAAAATGCAAATAATAAAAATACCTACTTCGTTAGATTGCAGTGATAATTGAAGTATGGCAAGTTTCCTTCTAGCATTGTACCTTGGCAGTACTGGGCTAATAAATGTTAACTATTGACAATGTACTTCAAACACAGTGACTCTAGCTCACTCGGTGAAAAATCTCTTTCCTTACTCTAGTCAACCAACCAACAAATAGACTGAATATTTTCATTTTGTGAATGGCCAGACTGTAAACTCACCTGAAAGGTTCACCAAAATATTTGTTTAATATTGTGAAGAAAAAGGTAGTGATTTAATAGATATCTTCACAATGTATTTTTCCAAACTAAATCCAATAGTGAATGGTTTCCCTCCCAATTATTTGGACATTACCAAATAATTCTTTCTTTTCTTTTTTGATGTTTATTTTTATTTTGAGAGAGAGAGAGAGAGAGCAGGGGAGGGGCAGAGAGAGAAAGGAAGAGAAAGAATCCCAAGTAGGCTCCACACTGTCAGCACAGAGTCCAATGGGGAACTTGATCTCATGATCTCATAACCTTCTTCAGAAGCCTTTTTGAAATAGTTTTCAGATTTCGGCATTATTAAAAGAAATTTCATTAAATTATGCCCCTTTTGATGTCTTGTGTTTGTAGTGTGGGTGTGTGTTCTGGTTTCTTGGATTGGAGGTAATTAAAGCAACATCAAGTTGCATGTTAAATTATAGGAAGTGATCAAAAAAGTTTGTTTCTCATAATAAGAAAATAAATTTAGGAATGAATTTTATTTGAAAAAATTATTTTAATATTATTCAAATTTAACTCTTTTATTTTTAGGCTTTAAAATGCATGTCTTGACAATTATTTTTTATTATGCAAAGTAATGTTGGATTTTAATTAATGTTGATGATGTTTTAAGTATAATAATTACATAAACTTAAACAAAACTATTTAAAGGAAAATATGTTACAGAATATTTTAATATAGAATAGGATAAAGTGACTGAATTTAGGGACATATATGTCCACAGAAAAGTTTTTTTCTGGTTTTGAAACTATTTAAATAGAGTACTATAGTATATTTCTGCTTGATTTTTTTCATGTAACATTGTGATTGTGAGATTTATTTCAGTTACCAGAGTAGCAGAATATTTTTCATTTTAACTCCTGTAATATTGATAGGTATTTTCAATTGTTTTCAGTTTGAGGCCATGAGACATATGGATGAAATAAACATTCTTGTGCATATTTAATGTGCATGTTTATTCATGCTCTGGAGAGGAGGATTACTTGCTCTTTATGATTTATTTATAATTTATAATTAATTTATTATGATTAATTTATGATTTATAATTAATTTTAGTTATGAATATGATCAGCTTAAGGAGATAGTCTCATAAAGTTTATCAAAACAATTGACCCATTTGCCCACCTATGAGAAGCTTATAAGGATTCAAGTTAATTCACAATATAAAGTATTAGTATTAACATTATTTTCAGTTTTAGCCATTTTGGGGGTATGCTGCAGTATATAATTGAGGTTTTAACTTAATTTCCTTTACAGATAATAACATGAATCCTTTATATGACTTTATGAAATTTGAATATCCTTGTTCTATAATTTATCTTGTTTTAGATTGATTTGCTGAAGTTATTTATATATTTTCTGGATATTAATCCTTTGTTGGTTATATATATTTCGAATGATTTTTTTTTTTTTTCAATATGTGGCTTTAGTTCTCAATCTCTTGGTCTCTTTTGACAATGAGTTCCTAATTTTAATGTAGTCCATTTTATCTATTTTATTCCTGTAAGATAAGTGATTCTTGTGTTCAGTTTTAGACAACTTTGTGTACTATCAGGCCATAAAAGTATTCTCTTGTGTTATCTTATAGACATTATAAGGGTTTATCTTCAATATTTAGATATACATTCCATTGTGTATAGTATAAAGTAAGAATTCATATTCATTATTTACTGTATGGATGTACAATGGATACAAGACCACATCCTACTTCTCTGCAGTGCCGTCTTGATAGTAAATCAAATATCTATCTATGTGTGCATCTAATTCTGGAGTATGCTGTTTTATCAATTATTTTGTCTACCCTGAACCACTATAACAGATTCTTAGTATACTTCTATAATAAGCATTTACATTTTGCCTTTAGGACCTAAAATTTTATTCTTCATCTTTAAGATTGTCTTGATTATTCTTTTCCATGGATATTTCCTTAATATTTTGAATAAGTTTGTCAAAGGAAACCTATTGTGATACTGATTTGGGATTACATTCAATCCATAGATTAATTGGGTGGAAAAGGATATCTTTATAATATTGAATGTTTAAGTTTATGAAAATTGAACTCTCCTGCCCTACAGATTTCATAATAGAGAATACAACATTGATTTGTAGGATTTCATTTATGTAAAATTCAAAAGCAGGTAAAAGTAACATACAGTGACAGAAATCAGAATAGTGTTTCCTCTTGGAAGGAAGATTGACTGGAAAGCAGACTTTCTTGGTAGTAGGAAACTTGGTGGAATAAGAGAGAGAAATGTATTTTGAAGTTTACATCACTATATATACATTTGTAAACCTCATAAAACAGTGTTTTTAAGATTTATAAGTTTTACTTAACATTTAGATTTTTTTTTCTTATTTGCTATTAGGATCAAAATTCTAACAATGTCACAGAGTTGTATTAAAATGTTTTCTTTTGAGGAACTTCTTGCACTGCTGGTGGGAATGCAAACTGGTACAGCAATAATGGAGAACTGTATGGAGGTTCCTCAAAAAACTAAAAATAGAGCTACGCTATGATCCAGCAATTGATACTGATAAATACTATTAGGTATTTACCCAAAGGATACAAAAATACAGATTTGAGGTGGTACATGCACCCCGATGTTTATGGAAGCATTAACAACAATAGATAAACTATGGAGAGAGCCCAAATGTCCATCTACTGATGAATGAATGCAGAAGATGTGGTATACATATGCAATGGAATATTACTCAGCCATCAAAAAGAACAAAGTCTTGCCATTTGAAACAACATGGATGGAGCCAGAATGTATTATGCTAAGTGAAATAAGCCAATCAGAGAAAGACAAATACCATATGACTTCACTCCTATGTAGCATTTATGAAACAAAACAAATGAACATATGGGAATGAGTGGGGAGAGAAGAAAGGGAAACAAAACAGACTCAATGATAGCAAACTGAGGGTTGATGGAGGGAGGTTGGTGGAGAAGGGCTAGATGGATGATTGGTATTAAGGAGGGCACTTGTGATGAGCACTGGGATTTTTCTGTAAGTGATGAATCACTGAATTCTACTCCTGAAATCACTATTGCACTGCATGTTAACTAACTAAAATTTAAATTAAAAAATGAATAAAACATTTTCCATTTTGGTATAGAACCTAAATTCTATGTAGTATGACATTTGTACTAATATTTTTAAGCTACTTAACAGAAATGCAGTATTGATATCGATAAGCCTACTGATTTATCAACATCTTACACCAACATGTTAGCAAAAGCTATATAGAGAAAAATGTAAATCTTTTTTTTTACTCATTCTTAAAGTGTCCATATAATATTGCTATGATCCCTGAAACTCTGATTTAATATCATCCTATAACATTGGTTATCCCACTGAAAATATACTAGTAAATTTACTAGTACAAATTCCAAACCAAATTTGAGTCACATCTTTCCATTCTTTTTTCAATATCTTATTTTAAATGGCTATTTCAGAACAGTTTATCAATAGCATTTCCATATTTTTAGCCAGTCATAAACCTGTTTTATTACCCAAGTTCTTTCAATTTAATACCTGAATATCCTCGTTAATATAGAAATAAACTTTACTTTTAGGATCAACAGTGCTTTAGAGACAAAAAGTGGTTTGTTTTGCTTTTTTTTTTTTTTTTCAAAGGAATGTACTATTTGGAGTTTTGAAAGAGTGTTTTTTGTTTTTGGACTTAGGAATTACTTTTGCAAAAGTTTTGAGGTTTGCAAAAATATATGAAGAAAAAAATCTGTTTCCAAAATACATGAATAATGAGCAGCTCAAAAATTGTACTTAGATCCACAAACCAAGATTCCATTTACATGAATTTTCAAAATCCTTATTACAGCAGTGTTCTATCATGCTGATTTTTCATCTGATTAGTAACACATTAATCAAATGAATATTTTTACAGATCTGAAAATGGTATAACAACATGGGGCATAACTATAAGACAGAAATCCTGTAGGACTGAATAATTTTTCTTACTAACATACTCATATTTATAGCTACTTTCCTATGTTCAGAAGTTGAGGGAAGAAAATCTCTAGGGTAAAATTTTCCTCTAGAGCCTTAGCTATAATTCAGGATGAAATTGCCACCTTTGCAGAGTTCAAGACCTAGGGGGAATAATTTCTCCGTGGAAGATATTTCCATTCCTTTCAATTCATTGGTAGTACTGTTGATATTCACAATCATTAAGAAGTATGCAGAAAGGATATGGGTGGAGTGGAAAATAAATGACTCTATTTCTTCTAATATTAATAGTTTTGAATCCTTTTCTCCTTGCAAACACTTTTCCAAAATTCTGTCCCGTCTTACACTTTTTCCAAGCACTTTTCTTAGAAAATAGTTATGTTTGCAGAAATACCAGGGGGAAAATAAAGTATGTTGGATGCAACATAAGACAGTCAGGCAGCAGGCTATAGAAACTGCATTTGATTAATGCAGTTATGGTAAATAGTAAATTATGATTAATATGTTAAGGTTATTCAAATTTTAAAATAATACTATATAATGCATTCTTTATATAGAATATATTCAGTGTTATATTTGTTTTCAAATGGAGTCAAAATTAAAAAAAAACTAGAGTCACAAATATTTGGTATTCATAGGCTACTTTTAAGTAACATTAAGATAAAGCTAAATTAAGAAATGAAATCAGGGGCGCCTGGGTGGCGCAGTCGGTTAAGCGTCCGACTTCAGCCAGGTCACGATCTCGCGGTGCGTGAGTTCGAGCCCCGCGTCGGGCTCTGGGCTGATGGCTCGGAGCCTGGAGCCTGTTTCCCATTCTGTGTCTCCCTCTCTCTCTGCCCCTCCCCTGTTCATGCTCTGTCTCTCTGTGTCCCAAAAATAAATAAAAAACGTTGAAAAAAATTAAAAAAAAAAAAAAGAAATGAAATCAGTGATGCATATAATGTATTTAGGTTGATATTTTCAGCTATTATACATTTTTCAGAAATTTTATTAGTTAACAATGGGCAAATAACTTATGATCTGTAAGCTTTGTTTCTTCTTGTAAAGTTAACATAATCATAGGATTTTTACCATAGGCACATGCCTTACAAGCTTTTAAAGAAAAATACTTATATATACATATAAAGCTGTTAGCACAAAGTGAAATAAGTGAGAGAAAGACAAATACTATATTATTTCACTTGTATGAGGAATTTAAGAAACAAAAAGAAATAGACTCTTAACCACAAAAAACAAACTGGTGATTGCCAGAGAGGAGATGGGGGCCAGGGCCAGGGAAAATAGATGAAGAGGGTTAAGAGATACAAACTTCCAGTTATAAAATAAGACATGGAGATGAAAAGTAAAGCATAGGGAATACAGTCAATCATATGGTAATAATATATACTGATACATGTTGACTACCCTTATTCTGGTGAACATTGAGTAATGTATAGAATTGTCAAATCAAGAGAAAGACAAATACCATATGATTTCCCTTGTGTAGTGTTTAAGAGAAAAGAAACGAGCAAAGGAAAAGAGAGAGAAACCACAAAACAGACTCTTAACTAACAAAAACAAACTGATGGTTACCAGGGAGTGAGGATGGGGGATGGGTGAAATTGGTGATGGGGATTAAAGAGTATACTCATCATGATAAATACTGAGTAATGTATAGAATTGTTGAATCAGTGTATTGTACATCTGAAACTAATATAGCACTGTATGTTAACTATGCTGGAATTAAACTAACTAGGTAATTGACTAAATAAATAAATAAATAAATTATTAGCTAGCCATATAGCTACTTGGAAAAAGACTACATTCTCCATGCACACCCAAAAAGTCAAATCAATATGCTGTACATCTGAAGCAAATCTAACATTGAAGATCAATTATTCTTCAATGATTTTTAAAAAGCTGTTACAACAGACTCTGACACATAGTAACTACTTAAAAATACTTACTTATTTGTTGGATAACTTAATGATATCTTATAGTTTAAACAAGTATTTAAATTTGATAATTTTGAGAAAAGCCACACCCAAGTTACAACTAAAACTAAACTAGGTCTATTCTAATTACTTTAGAATATAATAAAATTTATTTTTAATGATATAACCTTAATATCTTTATTTTTTTTTGAAAGTCAGATCTAAAAGATGTTCAAAACTTAATTCAATGTGAACTTCTTTTAGAGTACAGAAAAAATGTATCTCATTTAGCTAAGAAAAATACTAGCTTCTTGACTTCTATAATTTATACATAGAGCTATTTATGATAGTTTAAACACTTATTGAAAGTTTGCTATTTACCATTAATCTAATGCTCATATGACAATGAATAATGTAATGAAATAATTCAGGATTTAATATTGAGTAAACCCTGAGGAAGGTTGTTGACCAAAATTTTAAATATGCTTAGCTCTTACCTCTTATTTAAAATAGCATCATTTGTGTAGAGGAAAATGTCTTCAAAATCCATATAATTTTCTTTATTGAAATAATTGTGACTTATGGTTTATAATAAATAGTCGTTAAGCGTCTATCTGGATTCCACTTCCATCTTTTCAACAAACACATCTCCCTGAGCACATTGACAAATTATTGGCATAATTTGACAAATTTATTGGTGGCTTTTATTATCTGCATCTTTTTGTACATTTTCCAGCACACTTGGTAAATATTTAGCACCATTTCTTGAAAGTTATATAAATACCCTTCCTTTTATTGCTTTGGTAGAATCCTCATTTCTTAGAAGAGTTCTAAGATATAGTTAGTAGTAATGGTAGTATTCATATCAATTCTTACTATAGATACATGGAGAGACAAAGGGAGAGAAAGAGAGTGACTTTCTATGTGCTCAGCAATTTGCAGGTAATTGCAAGCATTAATGCAAGCATTAATTTATTTAACCTTATAAAAACTGTGTATGAATCATAATGGTACGACTATTAGTGAGGGGGTTGAAGTTTATTTGGATTGTCCACATCATACATATGCACGTAGGGAAGGTAGGTAGCGAGAGTGTGAACACAACTCTTTCTGCCTCTAAGTCACAGATGTTTAACCAAGATAATTTATTGCCTCAGAATGTATCACCTAGTTTTCTCCAATATTCAAAATCTTTGTTTACCATGCAACACAATCCAGAAATCTAGAAAAATATTTTTGTGACCTCTCCAATTGTGGATACATTCTCTTAATATGATTTTGATATATGTGTCCCCATTTCAATAAATGCTGCTATAATTCACCTAGTTTTTGAAGCCACACATTTAGATCTATGCTGTTTCTCTCTTTATAGAACACCCAAAATTCAATGCCCCTGTTAGTCATGCATGCTATTTTTTTTAATGTTTATTTTTAAGAGAGAAACAGAGCATGAGCTGTGGAGGGACAGAGAGTGAGGGAGACACAGAACCCAAAGTAGGCTCCAGATTGAGCTCTGAGCTGTCAGCACAGGGCCCGACATAGGGCTCAAACTCACAAACTGTAAAATCATGACCTTAGCCAAAGTCAGACGCTTAACTGATTGAACCACCCAGGTGCCCCATGTATGCTGAGTTTTTAATCCACAGTACACATCATTGTACTTCTTTTCCTCTCTAACACTGTAAACATATTCCTAGCTAATATTACATCTCTACTGTATCTTCTACTCTATTGTTCTGCTCTTGCCTTTTTCAGTTCATTCTCCACCCCACAGGCAGAATTAATTTTTAAAAACCTAGAGATAATTTTACTCTGTTGCTCATGTTCCAATTGTTTTAAATTGCACCGAGAGGAAAATCCAAATTCCTTAACCTGGCTTATCAACCTGAAGTTATTTGACCTTTGGTTAGAACTACAAATTGTTTTAGTTTTCTCTAGATCATCACATTTTGTTCATTGTGAATTTATTTCTGTACCTGAAACATGGCAAGCTTCACTCAAATATTGGGATTCTTTGTTCCTGTCACAAGAATATTTTCCCCTATGTTTGCTGCTTGGCTGAAGCTTTGCTGCCTCTTTTCAGTTATAGAAGCCCTCCCTGACATATAATTGAAATGATCTTTCTGCATCACCAATGTGATTTTTTGAGTACCTACTTAAAATTCTGCATTATCTCTCCACTGATTTCATAATAAACCCTAGATTAGCGTGGCAAGATATTTTATGAGATAATAACTGTTGAACTTTCTTTTCCCATTTCCTGTAGTTCTCTTCAACACTCCAGTTTATTTCAGCCAGCCCTGAATATTGCAGTTCCTTGACTATTTACTGATGTTTCAGCCCTCAGTACTTGCATACTAGGTAACTAAGCAATAGCTTTGGTGTTTTTGTTTGTTTGTTTTGTTTTGTAGAATTATTTGTCTCCAATCAATTTGCTATAAACTCCTTGAAGAAAGAAGTCTGCACTTAAGTGGCTATAAAGTTTCAGTTATATAAAATGATTAAGTTCTAGAGATCTGCTGTGTAACATTGTGCCTATAGTTAATAATACTTTATTGTACACTTACACATTTGTTAAGGGGATAGATCTCATGGTAAGTGCTCTTATAATAAAAAGAAAGAAAGAAGTTTGTTTTCTATGTTTGTCAAAATGTGTGGTATAACATAGGAGATTGACATATTTTTAACAAATTAGTAAGACTTTATGAATCCCTGTATTGCCAAATGCCATCCCTAAATTATAAGGTCACTTGAAAGGTAGCCTGGCTATCTTCCTCCCACTCTATCTTTTATATTTACCAAGCTTTATGAATGTATTTCCTAGTGATCATGGATTCTAACTACATAGAAATAAACAGAAAGGTTGGAAAAATTTGTCATTACTCAGAGAATTGGATGATGCTGTTAGAATGTGGAGGTATTGTTAAGTAATTATTTTAGATGCTTTTTGAGCATTGCTGAAGAACAGTTTGGACCAGTGGTGAGACCTTTGTGAGATAGCTGTCACGCAAATATCATCCTCCACTCTACACTGTAGTTTTGCTCATTGGACTGTTTCTTTTGATAGAAAGTTCTTAACTTCCTAGAAGCACAGAATCTACCAAGACTGAATTATGAACAAATAGAAAGTCTGAACAGACTAATAACAAATAATGAGATTAGAGCAGCAACTGAAAACCCCCCAATAAAGAGAAGCACAGAACCATATGGCTTCACAGGTGAATTTGAAGAAATATTTAAATGGTTAATGCCAGTTCTTCTCAAACTCTTCCAAAACATTGAAAAGGAGGGAACACTCACTCCCAAACTCATTTTATGAGCCCAGAACCACCTGATACCAAAGCCCATAAAGGGCACTACAAGAAAAGAAAATTACAGAACAATATCCCTGATAAACATAGATGCAAAAGTTATCACCAAATACTAGCAAACTGAATTCAATAGTACATTAAAAGGATCTATTTTCTATGATCAAATAGGATTTGACCCCAAGCTTCAAGGATGTTTCAACATATGAAACTCAATTAATATGATACACCACATGAACATAATGAAGGATAAAAATCACATGATTATCTTAAAAGATGAATGAAGAGGCATTTAATAAAATTCAAGAAGCCTCCATGATAAAAACTCTCAACAGACTAGATATAGAAGGAATGCACTTCAAAATTATAAAGGCTATATATGACAAGGACAGCTAACATCATAATCATTCATAAAAAAATCAAACTTTTTCCTCTAAGATAAAGAACGAATAAGGAGGCCAATTTCTGCCACTTTTATTCAACATAGTACTGGAAGTCCTAGCCAGAAGATAAATTTACCATCCCTCTCCCCGACCAAAACATCCAGTCAATTGTATTTCTGTCTTCATATTTAAAGTTTGTCTCTTTTAAGCAATATGAAGTTGACATTTTGAAGAAGAGAAAAAGGGAAGAGTATCTGGTATTCCCTGGGACAGTACTTGGAACAGTTAGTGCCTATTCCCATAAACCAGCCTGAAAAATTGTATAACTCATGGACTTTGGATAGAGTATTAAGAATTGTATTACCTTAGTAGTTAGCCAGGGGGGAATAGTTAGCTAATAGACTAAATGCTGCTCTGATTCAGCCTAACAAATCTTAAAACCAAGACGCAAAAGATCAAACCGTATTTAAGCTACTTAAATATTTCCCAGAACAAAGTGAAAAAAATGGGAATATAAAAATATCCAATTCTCAAAAAGTTAAAACTCATAATGGCTGGCATTCAATTAAATTACCAATCATGCAAAGAAGCAAGAAAATAAGACCTGGAAAAAAGAGAAACATTAATCAAAACTGACCAATAACCGACACATGAAATACACTCACTGGTTTGCTTTCCACATATTCAAATGTTAAAGGAACAATTGAACTTTGTGTTATTTTGCTAGAGTCACCATAACAAAGCATCACAGACTGGGTGGCTTAATCAACAGAAATTTATTTTTTCATAATTCTAGAGATTAGAAGTCCAAGATCAATTTGTCAGAAGGATTGGTTTCTTGACAGACTTCTCTTCCTGACCTGTGAAAGGCTCCCTTCTCAGTGTTCTCACATGGCCTTTCCCCTGTGTGTATACATTCCTGGTATCTCTCTTTTTCTTTTCTTTTTTTTTTTTTTTTTTATCAGAACACTACTCAGATTGCATTAGAGCCCACCCTAAAGGCCTCACTAATTTTTACTTAATTACCTCTTTCTAGGCTCTATCTACAAATATAGTCACTTACTGAAGTGCTGGGGTTAAGGCTTAAACATAGGACTTTTGGGGGACACAGTTTAGTCCCTAAAAAACATGTAACATAAAGAAATGTAATGAACAGGTTACACACAGAGACATGTTCTCTCTCTCTCTCTCTCTCTCTCTCTCTCTGTGTGTGTGTGTGTGTGTGTGTGTGTATGCAAATTGAACTACTCAAGATGAAAATTATGTCTGAGATGAATAATTCAATGGAAAGATTAAGGGAAAGTTTTACATTGCAAGTTATATCAAACTGAATAAATTTTATGGAAAAAAGTAATATGTTGAAAGATATAGCATAAATGATTTAGAAGCACAAGTCAATTCTTATGGTTTCACTCTTGACTTATAAGGGGGAAAAAATGATAAGTAAACAGTTGATTACACAGAAGGTGTTAAAGGCCAGCCTTTGGTTTTCTGGAACATAGGGTTTTATGACAGCCTTGTGAATTCATCTCTCAAAGCTGGGAAGAACTCACTTAGAAGGACACTTGTTTATCTGACTAATTCAACTTTATTTAGAAAATGCCATGTACTATTTTGGAATAAGTAGCTTCCTGGACTGGGGCCAACCTAAGTTTCAATTCTAGTTCTAGCAGTAACTTGTGAAAATTTAGTCAAGTTGCTTAGTATCTTTGAGTCCTACATTTTTATTGCTAATAAAGATAATCATACCTAACTCATAAACTTGTGATGTGGATTAATAAAGTGAAATTATTTTGAAAGTCTAGACCAATGTCTGGTATAATTAATTTACTTTCCCTTAAAAACTGGGGTAAAAATGTCCAGGAAAAAAAATCTTGATTAGGTAACATAAAGAACATTAAGAAACACATAGCGATTTCCAAGTTAGGGAAATACTTATGTTCCTATAAAATATCAAACATACAAAATAAACTTGAAACTTTCAGAAAAAATATAACTATTATGTTATATGTATAGTTAAATTTGGGTAGTTTTTTATTTTCAAAAGATCTTTATGAGGGAAATATACTTAAAGGAAACAAGTTATAAAGTATAGGAATTAAAGTCATCAATATAAGAATTAAGATCATGGGTAATGTCTTCAAAAACAAAGAGACTATTAGGCACATATATACATACAACTACCACAGAATAAAGCACAGTGAGTTACTAAAGCTAATAGAGGTGAGTAGAACTCCACCTGACAGAAGAGCTAATAGGTTATCTTAAGCTTGAAAAGAAAGAGAGGATCTCCGTTTTAATTGCAGAGCTTAACAAATAGCTAATTTGAATATTAACATATCAAAAGCAAAAGCTTCACCTTAGAAATAGAGAGGTTGAGAAAGTTTAAGGTCTTCTTGGCAGGTCTTACCTTGAGCCAGTCAGAGAGACAGTGTTGTGTTCAAACCATCAGGAAACAAAACCAAACATAAGATGTTGGCAGGCCCAGAACTATGGAAACATAATCATCATTTGTAGAAGACTAGACTAGGGCCTTTGCTGGCAGAGATGCCTAGTTCTGAGGAAAATTTAGAAATAAAGAATCTAGCAAATATAATCTGCCAGTCCTGGGAGGGGTGTGGTGTTTCCATTTGTGTTGAATAAATGAAAATGATGAAAGGGCCAAAAGCTTGGCATCATTACCCAGGGTGAGGTATACTAGCCAAGGTTTTACTTGTATGTCCTGTCTTTTATCATGGTAGATAAGAATAACAAACTTTCCCTATAATGGACAATTTAAGGAGTCCATAAAACATGATTTATTAAAAGCCTTTCATTTGGCTACATCCCCACCATTGGAGTCAACCTTCAAAATGAATAAAAATATTCTGGTCTGAGGAACAGAAGGGAAAGCAATGACCCTAAAGCACAGGGACCAAGAGAGAGAGAGAGAGAGAGTTGTGAATAAAATGGAGGTAAGCCAAGATACACTTGTTAGAGCATACGGGATGTGATACCTTGGGGTGAGGTGAAGACGCCAGGGATCTGAGAGCCCCCAGTGTCAGATGTGTCATTTCTAACAACATGGCGAACAGGCATAAGTATGTGGTCAGATGTGGCTGGGTGACAAAAGACAATTGTGATGTGGTCCTCGGCCTTCTGTTCATGAGAAAGAATGACCAAGGGGAGATCACAGTAGTGCAATGATTTTCGGCCAAACTGGTGTTTTTTAAGGCAGAAAGTTGATGGAAATGGCATTGTTTGGGTGGTAGTTGTGAATGAGGTCTTACAGCCCATCTCTTGACATGCTGTTGTGTGTGGTGTGAGGGAAAGAGTCTCATTTTGAGATACTTTTAAACATTCTGGCCAGTTAAAGCTAGGAGGAGGAGATGCATCCAGGCTGACCTCAAAACTTAATGTTCCAAGGGTAGGAGTGACAGGGCTTCATAGGATGAGAAGTGGAAGTGGCTGGGGATAAGGTGCTTGAGGACCAATGGAAATTGTCTTAGGGATTGATTATTCTCATAAGAAATGTGAGAAGTAGGATGACCTATAGGTAATTGTGCTTTGTTGCTGCATCTTCCTGGAATACTTCCTTTAACACTACATTATGTTCTGTGGGAGATATGATTTGCTTCTGAGTTTCTTTTATCAGATTTTATCTGAATTTAAAATTAGCAAAACTCCCTCTATTTTTCAGCATGTACCTTAGCCTGTAAATCCACTTGGACTCCTAGAGTCATCTCCAAATAACTATCTCTTAAGCATCCTATGTGAGTGGCTGTACACGAAGAATATGGTTAAAAAAATATCATTCTCCTATCCTAGTAAATCGTACATTTTCCTCCATGTGTTATTAAAAAAATAGTGCTGTCACCAGAGTTTACAGTTGTGGCTTTATAAACTAACAATTTACTGACACCATATTATCTTGCTTATGGTAGGTTACTCGGGAAATGTAAGTGTTGCAACATTTACTACAATTTACTGTACTTTAAAAATGTCTTTTTAAAATGCCTCATCTTCTTGTACAGTGTAAATGTACAAAGGAAATTCAGTAAGTGCTGTTGTATCTGTCACTGTGAAATAGGAACTCCCCAAATAGCCCCTAATATTTTCTCTTCTCTGAATATATTTATATAGCACAAATGATCATTTTAGCAGCAAAAATTGAGGAACATAATTCTTAATGTCACTGAAGACACAACAGATTGCTTGTCCTATGTGGACACATCCTATATCCATTTACTCCTGGAAGTATGCTTTATGCAAAAATTTGGTTCCCAGACCTCAAGCGGGACATTTCTTTGAAACTAGAAACTGACATATCAAATGATGAAATATGGGCCAATAGCCCTGGGGATTCTCTTAATTTTTTATTTATTCATAAAATTCCTTGGGAATTCTTTGTTGTTGTTGTTGTTGTTGTTGTTGTTGCTGTTGCCATTTTCAATTTGGACAGCCATTGGGGAAGAGCTGAAAAGAAATCTCATTTAAGCCAATACCCATCTTTCTTATTATTTTACTCCATTTTCAGCTGTTTCTTCCCTTCAGGAGATTATTCTCACAATTTATTCTTTTGAGTTGCAATTAAAAAACCAATATTTCTACTTAAGCAGTTACACAGGAATTCATTATATGCGCATAAAATTCTTAAAAATTTTTATCTTGTAGCATTTTTAATAAATTAATTATTCTAAAAATATGTGTATTACTATTTTTGAAGACTTTCTAGGTGGTAAGTATTGTGCTAAATGCCTATTTGTTTTTGTTTTGTTTTGTTTTGTTTTGCTTTTTAAGTAGTAGTCGATAGCAATGCAACTAAGATTAGTTTAAGCAAAACTAGAAATTTAGTGGCTCAAAGAAATCAAAGCAGGTCTGAAGATCCAAGCTCTCTTAAAGACAAAGGTAGAAGGTGAATCTCATTAATGGCTAATATCTAGGATTTAGCAGCTAGCAAGACTCTGTCCTGATCTTTTACCTCTAAACCTTTATTCATGTCAGATTCTGTTTCCCTGTAGAATGAATTTTCTCCATATGATATGAAACAATCAATGATAACTTCTGGCTTTCACAAATTTATCTTAACTCCAAAGGAAGAATTCTTTTTTGGCTTTAGTTTGAAAATACTCAAGAAAAAACTGTGATTAACCTACTCTAATTCAGATGCTTACCCTGTAAGACAAATCAGTGCAGAGTCTGTGTCGTGTATTACAAAATTGAACATTATTTTTTTCTTTGAGTTTATTTATTTATTTTGAGAGAGAAAGAGCATGGGTGAGGAGGGACAGAGAGAGAGAGAGAGAGAGAGGGAGAGAGAGAGAGAGAGAGAGAAGGACTCTTAACCAACTGAGCCATCCAGGCACCACAAAATTGAAGATTCTTATTTAATCAAAAATTCGGGGAGTGTGGAGGTGTTTAACAAAAAAGTATTAGGTTGACTACACATAGCTGTCTAAAAAGTAGTTGATACACATTTTTAGTTACTTACTATTCTATGTATTATCACTTTTTAGCCAGATGAGAAAACTGAGGATCAGAAAATATTAGTTGATATGCATGAGGACATATTGATAAGTAACTGAGATTTGATTCAGGTGACTGCCTTTAATGTTCATATTTTTATCTGCTCCAATATTATGTATAAAATTAATATTAAATGCCTCACTAAAAATTCAGCAGTAGACTGCTCTGCTAGTCCTGATCTTCTAAAAACTGAACCTCAGGCAAGGATTAAGGTGCTCATACCTCATTTGGAAGATGCAGAACAGAACAGAACAGCAAGTAAAAGAGAAGGGATGTAAGGAAAGTAAGAATCAGTGCAAAAACATGTGATACTTTCTACCCTAAGGCTTCTTAATGAGCTGTAATGATGAGAGCAAGTTACAATCAGATGCATTTACTTGGTATACAGAACTCAGGAAAGAGGACAAGAAACAACTATCTTGTGGGATAGTCTATGGAAAAGAGGAAAGAAGGGAAATGTCTCTGCCAAACTCCTTTTTTTCCTCGTATTTCCCATTGGTTAAACTTTGCCCCACGGAAAATTAACTTTCCCATTACATCTAATTTGTATCATAAAGCCACTTTAGTGACCATTCAGTATTTCAAACACCACAAATGTTAGTACTGCATTTCATCCAACGTTGAAAGTGACAAGAAGAGACAAACAAAACACAGAGTGTAGCTATTTGGCTATGATCTGATGTCCAGGAACAAGTGACTATGCCATGGTTATGGCAGCATGGTCCAGGAGTGGAATGATGCATTCAGAAGAAAAGAGGCAGTTAAGAGAGACTGAAGAGGCACATAAAATTTATCAAGTACAGTCTATTTCTTGCACTGCTTGAATCACTTATGCTCTCTATTATATAAAGATTCCATTTTAAAATACTGAGCCTTCATTTTGTTTTTAAAGAATAACAATGTCCTTACTCTTTTCGTCACAGGAGAAGGGCAACATTCTTCAAGTGAAAGGTCAGTTATAATCTCCTGGAAGACTCTAGTAAGAGGGTTAGTGAAACAAGATACAGTATCTGCTACCCGATCTACTCTTAAAGTCATAATTAATATTAATCATTTATCTTCTCATCTACCCATTATAGATTCTCCTCATCTTCTGCAACATTTTAGGTGGTCTGGTTTATGTTACCCAGATCTTTATTCTTCAGCTTTAGAACTCTTGCTTGTGCTTCCCAGATTGTATTGTGGTTATTATTGCTTATTGATGGTTCTCACTAAACATGAAAACACAAAGAGAAGAACCAGTATGTCAGCTGATTTCTGGACATATTTATCCTAGACTTCATTAAACTCTAGTTCCATAGGTAATCAGGATATATTATTTAGGCTAGTTCTGTAAGTGCTTTTTAAAAAAAGTTTATTTATTTTGAGAGAGAGAGAGCAGGAAAAGGGCAGAGAGAGAGTGAGAAAGAAAATCTCAAGCAGGCTCCACACTGTCAGTGTGGAGCCCAACATGGGGCTTGATCCCACAAACCATGAAATCATGACCTGAGCTGAAATCAAGAGTCGGTAGCTTAACCCACTGAGCTACCCAAGTGCCCTGTGCTTTAAGTCCTTTATTCACATGTTGTGCCACTACATGAGAAGCTTAAGGTGATCCAATAGTAGTCACAGCTTCCAGTTTAGAAAGTCTTTTATTAAATTCCCTGGAGAAAGTATTTTTTTCCTAAGAAACAGGGATTTATTTTTGTATTTATTATTTTTTTAAATTTTTTATCTAGCAGAGATCATAATTGTAGAAAAGGGAAGCATGGTTTCCACAGGTGCATGAACAGTGTTATAATGTGTGATAGGGCTTAACTGTGGGTGGGGCCATTCTTAATCACAATTATTAGTTCCCAGGGCAATGTATTGTAGCAATAGGAGACATAGTAATGAATCTCCATCATTGGTTCAATAATTATATTGTGACCTGAAGGACAATGCCCTAACTCAACAACTGTTTCCCACTTTGGACTTGTTGACTATATTTTCAGAAGCCTGTTCCATGATTATAATAGATCAGTTGTTTCTGTATCATGAGCCCATTGTCACATGCTTTTGCTGTAATATGGATCCCTTGGACTTAGGGAATGTGTGTAGTCGGTACCACGTGAATAAAATTTTTAGTAAGATCTGGGATGGTGGTTGTGGGTGATAAGCTTAGGAATCCCCCGGGCTTACACCAATGTGTTGACAAGGCATAAAGAAATACAAAATCATAAAATGCTCACACCAGAGTTTGGGTAAACAAGATTGGCACCCCAAAAATAGGGGGTGCAAAGATACCCCGAGAATAGGGAGGCACAAAGGTGCCAGGAATAGGAAGGTTCAAAGGCACCCCAAAATAGAGAGGCAGTGCAGAGCCCCCAGAATAGAGAGGGAGAGGCAAAGGCCTAAAATAGAAATGGTGCAAAGGTGCCCAATACATGGATATATGAAATAAACAAGATTAGATATTCAGGGTGGAAGCACCCCCAATTTAGTACTATAGCAGAAAAGCTCTTTCCCAGGAGGATAGGGCCAGGTAAGTTGGTGAATTGGACTATGGACCACTGTGCTGCAGGCAAAGCAGCCCAGAGCAGAGATGGTTAACAAAAGTTGCCTTGTCAACCCTGAGGTCACATGTCCTACCTGTCTCATCCCCTAGGCTAGCTAAGATAAACAGAGGTGGTGCCTCATGTCCACTCTAAACAACCTTCCTCCCTACTGCTGGCACCTGGATTTTGTTTTATATTAACCCAAACCCTTAACCCCAAATATCCTCAAGACCCCCTCTCCCTCATGTCCACAAGTTAATGTTCACAGATCCATTGTCTCTTTGTGCACGTCTATCGCCATGTTTGTAAGCCTTCTGATCCTAATAAAAACGGGACAAGGGCCCTTACTTGGGGCTCTTGTCTTTTCCCAGACATTAGCCATCTGTCGCTTTAATCCTGCATCTGCTCTTTTACTGGCCAAAAGAGAACTTTAGACTTAGAGTCTATCACAGGTGGTGACTGTAAAGACATTGTAAATAAGAAAGGAAAACCTATATCTGAAGATTTTATTAAATTCTGTAAGGATAAACTGTAGTCCTCTTCTTTTCCTCCCCCTGCTCACCTTGGTGATGAGGTTTAGAAATTGTCCTGCAGTACAATGCTGGTCTATTTATCCAAGAAATGGTGCCTTGTTAAATGTTGAGCATTGGTGTCTGCTGCTGGCTGGTTGGGTACTCACCAGTGGCAGAAAACAGACAACATCAATGTTGGTAAGGATATGGAACAACTGGAATTCTTATACGCTGCTGGAGAAAATATAAAATGGGATGATTACTTAGGAAAACTAAAGTTAATAATAAATTTGGCAGTTAATAATGAATTAAATATATTCCTACTCTATGATCAGCAATTCCATTCCTAGGTATTTATTCTAGAAAATATAAAGTAAAGCATATATGTGAAGAAAGATTTGAAAAAATGTCCATAGAAGTTCTACTTATAGTATCCCCAAACTAGAAACAACAAATGCCCATCAACGGAGAATGGATAGATTGTGATATATCCATATAATGGAATATTACTTAACAATGAAAAGCTGACTTAGGCAACAACTTCAATGAATCTCCAATACATCATGTTGACTCAAAAGATTACATAAATGTGACTCCATATATCTGAAATTCTAGATCAAGAAAACTATCCTATAGTGAAAGAAAGGGTATCAGTGGCTATTTAGATGGGATTGTGGGGGTGGTGAAATTGATTATATAAGAACTTGCTGGGATGACAGAAATTTGCTGCGTCTTATTAGGGTACTGCTTACATGTGTACATTTATATAAACTCATCAAACAGTACATTCTAAATCTGTATATTTTATTGAATGTAAATTATACCTATAAAAGGATTAAAATGAAAAATGGTATCATAAATTCCCGCCAATTGTTGCATTGGACATTGCTGGCTGGGTATGGGTTGGGAAGCAAAAGAACATTAAATTCATGTCTTTTTTATTTCAGTTGTAGATTATTAAACTCATGGCTCCATGATTCACCCTTGATTTATACTGAGGCCCAAAGCGGGCTAATGACTTTTGCCCTAACACCCCAGAGCCAAGTTCAGACAAAGCCAAAATTCTTAATAGGACATTTGTGTAGTAACAAGAAGAGTGAATGTGATTTAAATGGAGAATAAATTGAAATGAGCTTAATCTCATAATTATGCCCTGAAGTATCTGTAAAGGGAAGGAAGAATGGTTCATTAATATAAAAATTATTATTGGGTAATCATGAGTATTCATGGAGACCCGAATATAATTTTAAATGCTCTTTACTTTACACACAGAATCTCTAATCAGTAGATCAAAGTCTGAATCTCTTGAACATCTGATTTTCCCTTCCATTTTTTCCTAGGATAACCCATCTGCACCTCCATTGTCTACACAAATCTGTATGGGGTCAGAAATTCTAGCCCCTTGTGTATTTGACATCCTTTCCTGGGGGTAGGAAGGGAAGCAAGAGATTTTTTCCAGTGTGGATTACAAGGAGGGGAACTGGGAGGAGATTTTGGATTCTTTAGGACTTATATTCTAGTAGGGTTCATTGGTCCTTCAGAGTAAAAACTCCACAGGTCAAATCATGCTTTTCTTCCTAATTAATAACTACTTCCTATTCATAACTTGGTATTTTTATGTCAGCAGAGTTCTTTACTTTCTTTTTTTCTATTTAACCAAAGACCTGCTTCCTAAAAATGATGGAGAAAGCTGAAAATAATTAAGTGGGTTGAAGTGAGAGTTAAATGAAAAAAAATCTGTACTGCCTTACTTATTCTATAATAAAAAAGCTTTCAGGTAAAATGAGGTTAAATGATATTGTATTTGATGTATCTTTGCAGTTCATAAAGTAATAACATAGAAATTATTAACCTTGAAAAGTGTTTTTAGCATAGGGATTGCTTTGTGCATAAGAATTTTAAATACTTGATGGAGCGCCTGGGTGGCTCAGTAGGTTGAGTCTCCAACTTCAGCTCAGGTCATGATCTCACAGCTTGTGAGCTCGAGCCCCACATGGGGCTCTGTGCAGACAGTTCAGAGCTTGGAGCCTGCTTCGGATTCATGTCTCCCTCTCTCTCTGCTCCTCCCCTGTTCATGCTCATGCTCATGCTCATCCTCATGCTCATGCTCATGCTCTGTCTCTCAAAAATAAATAAACATTTAAAAATTAAAATAAGTAAAAGGAATTTTAAATGCTTAGGTTGCCTGAGTAAGCATCTGACTCATGATTTCGGCTCAGGTCATGATCTCACTGGTTCATGAGACTGTGTCCTGCACTGAGCTGCCAGCACAGAGCTTGCTTAGGATTCTCTCTCTCCCTATCTCTCTCTGCCCCTTCCCTACTCACTCTCACTCTCTGTCTCTGTCTCTGTCTCTCTCTCAAATATATAAACTTTATTAAAAAAAAAGAATACAAGAATTTTAAATGCTTGTCCAATTAAAAAAAATCTGAATGTGAATCTTTCTGTCCAAACAAGAAATTGGGATTATAAAAATAAAATATGGATTCTATATCCATATTTATCAACATACTTGATTCCCAGGGTCCCACGAGGCAAGTAAAATAAGCATACTACCATTACATTTCCATTCTGTATTCAAACTGTAATGGAGATCAGGCAAGATATTAATAAAATAAAGTATAGTTTTTAATTTGATGGTTACTAACCAGCTGCTTCTGCTTGCTTACCTGACTACTGAATAATATAAAATTATAAATAAAGATAATATCTGTAATGTAGGAAACTGAAGATCAGTTAATGACATGAAAACCCCTGGAATGAAATATTGCTTGCTGAGAAATTGTTGACTGCCTATTTAGGCTTATATGTTGAAAAAGCAGTATAACCTGGAACTAGAAAAAAGAAACAAAACACAAGGCCTACTGTCATCTCTGTGCTCCTATATCAAGAGTGAAACTTGATGGCTCCTCCTTAATTATGCAGGGACATACTTCCAACTTGGTAAACACTTACAAGGAAACAACCTGATCAAAGTTATAAAGTAATGTGTGTTGTTCCTTGTAGAATACCTCCAGAATGTGTTCTAGATTATGAGTTAGGAGGCAGAAGGGGAAGCAGGAAGAGAGCAGTCTGAGGATTGAAATTTTTTTGTTTTTGTTTTTAACTTTAGCTTCTACAAACACACACACGCATCAGGGCATCCTGGCATTAGGACAGTTCTATTTCATCAGTCGTTTGGGACCTCACCAATGGAAACCATCAACTAGGCTTTTTAATTTTTTTTAAGTTTATTTATTTATGTTGAGAGAGACAGAAAGAGCGTGAGTAGGGGAGTGGCAGAGGGAGAGAGGGAGAATTCCAAGTAGGCTCTGGGTGGTCAACACAGAGCCTGATACAGGACTTGAACTCACAAAACTGTGAGATCATGACCTGAGCTGAAATCAAGAGAAGGATGCTTAACTGACTGAGCCACCCAGCCTCCCCAAAGCTTATGCACTATCCATTAGATAGCATCCCTTCCTAAGAGATACAAATTTTAGATCCCGATAAGCCTATCTAAACTACCCTTTTTGTACAGTCCTGAAATGGTAGCTACTTCTTCCAGTTGCTATCTCTGCATTACTTCATTTTCTTATTCCTATTCCTATTCCTATTGGTTTCAGTCCTTCAGTAACTATATAACAGTCTGTCATATTAAATTGTTTAAATAATGTGTCTGGTTTCTATATTCTTTCCAAATGAGACAAGAACATTTAACAAGGGTAGGAAAGAGTTCCTTGAAATTATTTTTTTCAGTGAGATTTAAAGAAGTACCTCCAACCCAAATCAATCACCTGATCTTTAGACCCACTGCAGCACTGTTTATTGAAATCTCCCTTTTTAAGTTCTACAGGTGTCTCAAACCGATAAGATTAAAAATAAAATTAATTTTTCCTATATTTTGCTCACTAAAATCACCCTTTCCTCAATCTCCTATATGACAATGGGTGGCATCATCATCTACTTATTCAAATCAAATATTTAAAGAGTGTTATTAGTGCCTCCTTATTCAATCAATCACTAAGTGTATGATTTCTATCCTTAAACATCCCTAAAATCTATTCACTTATTTCCATCATCAATTACTACTTTCATCATATTCCTTGATGGGATTGTTATAAGAGTTTTCTAATTGTACTTTTTGACTATAGGTTTATTTCATAAAATTATTTACCACTTTAGGAAAAATGTACTTTTGGGACTTCCTCAAGATAAAAAGCTCATGCACAGTGAAAGACTACAACTAATTGTTGATTGCAACACAAATACTAGGTAAACTACAGAATGGGAGAAGATATTTACAGATGACATATCTGATAAAGGATTAGTACTCAAAATCTGTAAAGAAGTTAAAAAACTCAACACCCAAAAAACAAATAATCCAGTGAAGAAATGGGAAGAAGGCATGAATAGACATTTTTCCAAAGAAGACATACAGATGGCTAACGAACATATGAAAAGATGCCAACATCATTCATCATCAGGGAAATGCAAGTCAGAACCACAATGAGCTATCACCTCACACCTGTCAGAAAGGCTAAAATTAACAACACAAACTACAGATGTTGGCAAGAATACAGAGAAGGGGGAACACTCTTACTCTGCTGGTGGGAATGTAAACTGGTATAGCCACTCTGGAAAACAGTATTGAGGTTCCTCAAAAAGTTAAAAATAGAAATACAGAAATACCCTATGATTCAGCAATTACCCTGCTAGGTATTTATCCAAAGGATAAAAAAAATACTGATTCATAGAAGCACATGCACCCAGATGTTTATAGCAGCATTTTCAACTATAGCTAAATTATGGAAAGGGCCCAAATGTCCATTGACTGATGAATGGATAAAGAAGAGATGATGATGATGATGATGATGATGATGATGGTGTGTGTGTGTGTGTGTGTGCGTGTGTGTAATATTGCTCAGTCATGGAAAAAAAATGAAATCTCACTATTTGCAATGATGTGGATAGAGTTACAGAGTATTATGCTAAGTGAAATAAGAGAAAGAGAAATACCATATGATTTCAGTCATATGTGTGATTTAAGAAACAAAACATCTTGGGAAGGAGGAAGAAAAGAGAGGGAGGCAAACCATAAGAGACTCTTAAGATAGAGAGAAAACTAACGGTTGCTGGAGGGGAGGTAGGTGGGGGATAAATGGGTGATGGGCATTAAAGAGGGCACTTGTGATTAGCACTGGGTGTTGTATGTAAGTGATGAATCACTGAATTCTACTACTGAAACCAATACTACACTGTATGTTAACTAACTAGAATCTAAATAAAAACTTGAAACAAACAAATAATTTGCCACTCTGACTTCACCACACATTTAAAAGTATTTTTGCTTAAATCCTTTAAATAAGCTTCTCATTAACCTAAAGTTAAAATGAATCTTTCATGACATGGTAACAGCTTACCTTGAGAAATCTTGGCAGGAAACTGTATTTGATAACTCTTCACGAGTCTAACAGACTGCCACAAGCCCAGAGAAAACTTAATAATGATTTTACAGAGTTTCAGAATGAACGATTTAGAACTACTGTTTTCTGGTTGTACATATTTCTATTATTAATTAGACTTCAAAACCACTCTTACAAAAATAAAGCATCTCATGAGTTTATAATCATTCTTTGCCTAAAAATGGCATCCTAGGAAAGTCAACCTGTATGGACACACAGTGTGTCAGAACTGTACCAAATCTATGTTTGACTCTGAGTGCCGGATCAGAAAGACCCATACGTCAAAGTTTTTAAAATGACAACACAACTGGCGTAGAACTCTCCCTGTTGGGGAAATTTACACAGGCTGCCTGGGTTTGAATCTTAGCTTACTGTCCATGTGACTCTGGGCAACTCATTGTGTGCCTGTATGTATTAGTGTATTCATCTATAAAATGGGAATAATAAGAACATTTACCACACATGATTTTTAGACATTTAAATTGGTTAATATATGTAAAGCATTTAGAACACTGCCTGGCAAGTGACAGGTGCTTGATGTTATCATTAAACCATGTGTATCTATATATAGCCTTATGTAACTATTTAGTATATAAGTATATTAAAATGCATAATAAACAACCAATTCTCAATATCCATTTTAGTCAGTGTGTCAGAGGAATTTGACATCGTTTGTCATTCTCTACTTCTCTACACATTTTCTTGCCTTGGCTGCCAAGTCATTTCCTTAACTTGATTTTCCTACTATTTCTCAGGCTTCTGCTTCTCAGTTATTATTGCTGGCTTCTCCTCATATTTCTTTCTTCAGAGCTTAGAAACATTCTAGAGCCTTGTTTTGTTAAATTGGAAATAAGCCTTCTGTGGAGAGGAAACGACACTGGGTTCTCTAATCCTGGGTTTCATTATGTTAAGTCACCTCACTTAACCCTGTATCTACTGTCTTGACGTTTTTGGGGAACCAGTCCTTTTTGTAGTTAGTATAAACTGAACATATGTCTTTAGGCCCAGTGAAATATAAACCACCAAGGGTAATTATTGCTAAGTTAGAATGATATAGAAAAGAATTATGTTGCATTTTATCTCTAAATTTTATTAACCTCTTCCTGTGCCTTATATACGTCAAAGTATTTATTTTGACAGTAAATACAGTGATAATGTAAGTGAGAGTAAGATCTAGTAAGTGAAAATTGTTTTAACAGAAGGAAATGCATACTATAAGAGAATAATGATAATTCTGTATAAATCTCTGTGCTAAAGTATTTTCATGTATGACTTTTAAGATGGTCTAATTTGCATTACAGTATAGTCATAATCATGTTTCACTTAGGAAATTCAACTATGTGTGCCTAGTGAAAAAAATAAACCAGAGAGGGAGGGTGGAAGAGGGGTATAAGCAGAGAGAGAAATGAACATAAATGCCTGAAAATAAGTGTGATTTAGATATGAATCCAATTCAGAAGTTGCAATTTCAAGTACCTAAGTATCTCTCATAATGTAAGCTTCTCACTATGTTCATTGGTTTATTGCTAAAGCACCAACTACTTCATCTGATGCTTAACTTTATAGCTATCCATCCCAACCGTGAAGGTAAAATTTGCTGTGTTAGCTTTAAAGAGGACTATTATGTCTATCTTCAAATGATTTTGTCATAAAGAAATTTTGAGAGAATTTTTGGCCATTTGCAAAGTTTGCCTTTTCTTTTTTTTTCCTTTCCAAAAGGAAAAAAAAATCTTTAAATTTAAATTCTAAGTAGTTAACATACAGAGCAATCATGGATTCAGGAGTAGAATTCATCACTTGCATACAACACCCAATGCTCATCACAACAATTACCCTCCTTAATACCCATCACCCATCTAGTTCATCCTCCACCCATCTACCTCCTTCAACCTTCAGTTTGTTCTTTGTCTTTAATAGTTTCTCATGGTTTCCTATCCTCTCGCTCTTTCTTTTTCTCCCATCCCATATGTTCATTTGTTTTGTTTCTTAAATTCCACATATGAGTGAAATCATATGATATTTCTCTTTCTCTGACTGACTTATTTCACTTGGCATAATACTCTGGTTCCATCCATGTTGTTGTAAATGGCAAGATTTCATTCTTTTTGATGGCTGAATAATATTTCGTTATTATATATATATATATATATATATATATATATATAATATAAATCTGTACACCACACCTTCTTTATCCATTCATCAGTTGATGAATATTTGGGCTCTTTCCATAATTTGGCTATTGCTGATAACGTTGCCATAAACATCGAGGTGCATGTGTTGCTTTGAATCAGTATTTTTGTATCCTTTGGCTAAATACATAGGAGGGCAGTTGCTGAGTCATAAGGTAGTTCTATGTGGCTGGGGGATGGGCTACATGGGTGATGGGTATTAAGGAGGGCACTTGTTGGGATGAGCACTGGGTGTTATATGTAAGTGATGAATCACTAAATTATACTCCTGAAACCAATACTACACTGTATATTAACTAACAAGATTAAATAAAATCTTGGAAGAAAACGAATATGAGTTGGGAGCTACAATGTGTATACAATATACACTGATTGCCTTTTTACTGATATCTGTATTAATCAATTTTGCTGCATAAACAAATGGTCCCCAAGTCTCAGTTACTTACATTAATAAGCTTTACTTACATTTACTTACGTTAATAGCTGAAGGGGACTGTAACTTGGCTATGGCCATATTGCTGCTGCAGAACTCTGGAAGAAGGAGTGTCTCCATGTAGATCATGTGCTTTTCATGGCCCCATCTTGCAGCTCATGCTCTGTCTTCAAGCTTTCAGTAGACATGTTTTTGGTCACATCTGCTTACTACTCCCTGGTCAAGATGTCATATGGGTGAGCCAAAACTCAGTGAGGCGGGAATGTATTCTCTTCCCACAGGAGGCAAATCACATGGCAAAGAGAAGGGTGAGATAATCTTACAGGGAAGGGAGGGAGAGAATAATTGTAAACAAAAATATAGGAGTCTACCTGCCATTTGTCACCACGTGTTAGACTGGCCTGTTTTTCTTCACCCTCCAGGTACTATTTTACAACAGCCACTGCCATCCATTTGAAACTTACTGAATGGAAATTCTTTTGAGTTTAGGTATCTGAATGCATTTTTCATCTTCTTCCTGGTAGGTCTCTCCCAGCTTCTGTTTTTACCAATCTGCCCTAGAAAACATAATTTTCATAGTGTGGATGTCCTGATAGCATTGTCAGGAACACTGTAGGTGCTATTTCTTCTCTATTCTGTAATGTCTCAGTCATGTCTATATATCTGACTGTTCATTCTTTATATGAATGAAACGTTTCCTCAAAGAAATAAGGGAGGAGAAAATTATACTGAAGTCTTGGGCCATATATGTATAAAAGAGATTTCAGGGATTTTAACTCTAATGGATACTCCAGATACAAGATAACTATGCAGAGAAGGGTCATAAAGTTTATTCACAGTATAACCCAGATGTGCATAGAAGATGTGGCTCTTTAATACTTTCTATAATTTATGTGGTCTTCATAATTTCTTACTGCTAGTAATTGGGAAAATAATTAGACCTACCCATTTTGAAATTAATTTATTCCAAGAATGGAAATAGTCCCTTTTAGATAAAATACAGTTTCATTAGGAAAAAAAAGGCTCAGTCTATCATAGTTTTTAGTATTCCACTCCCTCTGATTTTCTGTTTCTCTCCAAAACTTGAACCACACTTTGAGCTGCACTGCCTTAGAGAAGTTTACGTTTCCCTGTGTGTGCTAGTAGAGATATAAAAGAATATTTATAGAAGTATTGTTTGTACTAACAACAAAACCCTTTAAGAAGGATTAACCTGAAAAATGGATACATTGTTTGCATGTTTATATGGATGTATGCTATATATCAGAGAAAATATGAAGCCTAGCTACCTCTATTCATGAGGCTTACTGCAAAAGCATAATGTGAAATGAAAAATGCAAGTCATTGGTGGTATTCTGGGAAGAAGGCCGCAGCAGCCCAAGTTTTCAATCTCTCCAAACCCCTCTATTGAAAACAGAGCAAACAGCATGGGGGAGAAAAAAAAAACATGCAGAACATTTAAAATGTTACAAAGTGACAAGATATTCCCACAAGCCCCAACATAAAAGCAGGAGGAGACAAACCACCCAAATCCATAAGACCTGCTATTCTTGTCTGTGTGAGAAGAAGGAGGTAGCAATGGTGAGGTGTCTGTCAGCCCCGAGAAAGGGACAACCTCAAATAAACAAGATATATTTGCTCAACAATATAAAGAAGGAAATTTAAGAAGCTGTAACTTGGAGGGGTTTGGCCCCTTCCTGTACTGGGTGAATGCAAGAGACCTGTGGTCAGAGAACTGTGAGCTGAAGTAAATTCACAAAACTGAGTGTTAGAACTCCCAACAGAATCACAAAGCAATTGGAACTTTCCAGGAGCTGAATAACAATTGAGAAGTAACAAAAACAAAAGAGAAGATCTAGACCAAAATTGAGTGGGATACAGGGTCCAGAAATCTCAGTGAGTAAGCCACCATATATTTGAACAATACAAAAATCAGGACCAAGAGTTTATTGGAGATACATAAACTTTTCCAGTCTTGCATTACTCTAAAACTTTAGGAAAGCTAGTTTCATATAAAAAGAAGCAACAGAAATGATCCAACTCAAATCCTATGCAAAATTATTATAAGGAAGAGAGAATGAGGAGCAAAATAACATCCTAGAGAGAATGGAGAGTTCCCAAAACATAGGAAACAGTCACCTATTATTTAAAAAAGAGCTAAAGATATGAAAAGTTACCTAAGATGTGAGCAAATCATTAATTATGATTTTAAAACTTAAGAGGTAAGTGACAGATCTCAGGAAATAAATACAATAGAAGATACATAATTTCACAAAGGAAATACAAGGAACCCAGAAGTGAACCCTTAAGAGAAATACAAAGTGAAACCGAAGGAATGTTTAAATGGAAATGGAAGAAAAATACAAAGGATTTTAGAGATGGTGGTAAATATTGAAAATCAGCAAAGAAAAGGCAAAAACAAAACTAAGGGAATCAAATTATACTGAAGTGTATAGTTTAAGAAAACTTTCTCAAAATAAAACTGGACCTACATTTTTATAATTTTTTTAACGTTTATTTATTTTGAACAGAGAGAGACAGAGCATGAACGGGGGAGGGTCAGAGAGAGAGGGAGACACAGAATCTGAAACAGGCTCCAGGCTCTGAGCTGTCAGAAGAGAGCCTGATGTGGGGCTCGAACTCACAGACTGCGAGGTCATGACCTGAGCCGAAGTCGGATGCTCAACCAACTGAGCCACCCAGGCACCCCAGACCTACATTTTTAAAGAGTACACAGTCTAGCTTAAAATATTGACAGAATGGCCAACATCAAAACATCAAATCTTTTTCATGATTTCAAAAGAAACAATTATTTTGACATATAATAATATGTTATTATTAAAATTTGACATCAGTATTTTATGCCAGATGAAAATAGAGTGACATATGTAAGACAGTTAAGAAAAGTGTGGAACAAACAAATTTTTTTCAGCAAAGGGTACTGGCAAATTGTTGTGAATATGCAAGACTCAGGTAATATTGTTCTACTAACTGTCCTTGAGTAATCTACCAAAAAATGATTTTGATCCAAATGACTACAGATATTGACAAAAGATAAATGTTGAGCATTAATTTTATAATTACTTATAAAACTAAGGCTAAATAAGGATGAAGAAGGAGAGAATATGTCATAATGGTTATATGTTAAAATAATATAGATACAATACAATTTTAAAGAATTTAATGTTTATTTACTTTTGAGAGATAGAGAAACATAGCATGAGCAGGGTAAAGGCAGAGCGACAGAGAGGGAGACACAAAATCTGAAGCAGGCTCCAGGCTCTGAGCTGTTAGCACAGAGCTGGATGCAGGGCTCAAACTCATGAACTGTGAGATTATAACCTGAGCCAAAGTCAGACTCTTAACCAACTGAGCCACCCAGTCACTCCGCATTGCAATTTCTTAAATGGGAAGGAATAGAGAGAACATATGCAAACATATCTTTGAAAATGTTTTCAGTAAGCACCATTGATGGTAGAATTAGTGTCAGTATTCTGAAACACTGGTGTGTGTCACATGGGGTAAAACAAATGAGTAATTACGGATTATTCTAATTTTATCATACCTGTTGTTCTTAAGTTCCAGATTTCTGGTGTAGAATAAAGGAGATACAGAAGTAGTGGAGACGGTAATTAATTAAATAATTATAATCTTTCATATGAATTACAAATAATAAGATATAAGGTGTTTTATAAATCTACACACAGATAATCTCTATTTTTGTCAACCAAAAAGGTTGATACAATGAAGACCTTAGAAGCAATGAACATTACTAGCATCTAGATTCAGATCTTCAAACACCATTTCTTGCTAAAATAAACCAGTCCTTGGGAAAATGTCTGATCCTGGGTCATCTTGTCATACTACATGGTGAGAAAACCATCAAAGAATATTAGGGTCATGTCAAAAGGAATCACATATTCATTTGAAGAGATTCTCACTGGAAAAGATGGGTGATTTAAGTTTCAAAATAAAAAAAAAGTAATGGGTAAAAAGGTATAAATATGTTTAAATATATGAGTTTGCAATGCTATTAAAAAGAGTAATCTTCTGGGGCCCCTAGGTGGCTCAGTTAGTTAAGTGTGTGACTTCGACTCAAGTCATGATCTCATGGTTCGTGAGTTTGAGTCCCACCTCAGGCTCTCTTCTGTCAGTGCAGAGCCCGCTTCAGATCCCGCCCCCCACACCTCTCTCTCTCTCTCTCTCTCTCTCTCTCTGTGCCCCTCCCCCACTCATGCTTGCTCTCTCTCTCTCTCCATCTCTCTCTCTCAAAAATTCATAAACATTAAAAATGTTTTTTAAAAAGTCATTTTCAGAGGAAGATGATAGGAAACCAATTATTTATTTGAATTTTAATAACTTAAGGTAAATGAGGTTATATTTCTGATATATAGAAGATATGAAACATCCATGATCTAATCTAGGATTTAGATAATATAACTCTGGGGCCTTGCAGTAGGAACAAAACATATGCATGTATAAGTAGTGTGGTGTTGGTTAAATTATGGCCCCCCAAAAGATATCTCTACAGCCTAACTTTCGGGACCTATGAATGAGACATTATTCGGCAAAAGGGTCTCTGTAGATGTGATTAAATTAAGGGTTTTGAGGTGATATCATCCTAGATTCCTGGGATGGTGTCTAAGTCCAATGACAAATGTCCTTACAACAGAAGAAAAAAAGAAACAACACAGAGGAAAAGTAGTTGTAAATATAGTATTTTCACTTCCCTAAAAATCCTTGTGCCCTGCCTACTCGTATTTCTTCCATCTCCCATCCCTAGCAACCACTGAACTTTTTATTGTCTTCATAATTTTGCCTTTTCAGAATGTTACTTAGTTGGAATCATATGGTCTGTAGCCTTTTCAGGTTGGCTTCCTTCATTGGTAGTATGCATTTAAATTTCCTCCGCTTCTTCTCGTGGCTTGACAGCTCATTTCTTTTTAGCAATGAATAGAATTTTATGTCCTGGATTACCACAGTTTGTTTATCCTTTAGCTTGCTGGACATCTTGGTTACTTCTGAGTTTTGGCAATTATGGATAAAAATGTACATGGGTATATATTTGTGTGTGGTTTATTGTGTGCACATAAATTTTCAAATCCTGCAGGTGTTTACGAAGGAGCACAACTGCTGGATTGCATGGTAAGAATATGTTTAGTTTTCAAGAAACCACCAAAATGGCTTCCAAAGTCGCTGGAATGTTTTGCCTTCTACCCGTAATGGACAAGAGTTCCGTTGCTCCACGTTGTTGCCAGTATTTGGTGTTCTCAATGTTCTGGATGTTGGCCATTCTAATAGTTATGTAGTGGTATCTCATTGTTTTGATTTATATTTTCCTGATGATTTATGACGTGGAACATCTTTTCACATGCTTCTTTGCCATCTGTATATCTTGTTTGGCGAGGTGTCTGTTAAAATCGTTGGCCCATTTTTAGACTGTGTGGTTTGTTTTCTTATTGTTGCATTTATTAATCATTTGCTGTATATTTTGATTAACAGTCCAAAATAACTGATTTTTTTAAGGTTATTTATTTATTTTGAGAGAGAGAGAGACTTAGAGAGCACAAATGGGAGAGGGGCAGAGAGAGAGGCAGAGAGAGAGAGAATCCCAACAAGACGCTGCACAGTCAGTGCGGAGCCCCGTGCAGGGCTTGAACTCACGAAACTTGAGATCATGACCTGAGCTGAAATCAAGAGTCAGACGCTTAATGGACTGAGCCATCCAGGTGCTCCTAAAAGAACTGATATTTATTTTTAAGGGGCACCTGGTGGCTCAGTCAGTTCAGCATCTGACTTTGGCTTAGTTCATGATCTCGCTGGTCTCAAGTTCGAGGTCCCAAGTTCAAACCCTGTGTTGGGCTCTGTGCTGACAGCTCAGAGACTGGAGCCTGCTTCAGATTCTGTGTCTCCCTCTCTCTCTGCCCCTCCCCCGCTCATACTCTGTCTCTTTCTCTCAAAAATAAATAAACATTAAAAAAAAAGAACTGATATTTTTGCAGATATGTATTTTTCCCCAAGTCTATGGCTTGTTCCTTCATTCTCTTGATAGTGTCTTTCACAGAGCAGAAATTTTACATTTTAATGAAATCCAGCTTATCAATGATTTCTCTAACAGATTGTATCTTTTGGTGTGTATCTAAAAAAATATCACCATACCTAAGGTCCTCTATGTTTTCTCCTATATTATATTTTATAAGTTTTATAGTTTTGTGTTTATATTTAGGTTTGTGGTCGATTTTGAGTTAATTCTTTTGTGGAGGGTGTAAATTCTGTGTCAAGATTTATTTGTTTGTATGTGGATGTCAGTTGTTTTGGAACAGTTTGTTGAAGAAACTCTCTGTTCTGTTGTATTGCCTTTACTCCTTTGTCAAAGATCAGTTGATTATATTTACGGGGGCCTATTACTGGTCTCTCTATTCTGTTCCATGGATTTTTTTTTTTTTTTTTTTTTGCCTATTCCTTTGCCAATACCACATTGGAATTGCTACTTTCTGCTTTCTTTTGTTTAGTACTAGCATGACTTATTTTTCCTATCCATTTACTTTTTATCCATATGTTTCTTTATATTTTTAGTGGGTTTCTTGTAGACAAGATATAGTTGGGTGGTGTTTTTGTACCCACTCTGATAATCTCTTTCTTTTCATTGGTGCTTTTAGACCACTGGCATCCAAAATAATCATTTATATAGTTTGACTAATATCCACCATGTTTGTTTCTGTTTTCTATTTGGTGCTCTTGTACTTTGTTCCAATTTTTATCTTCTACTTTTTCTGCCTTTTGTGGTTTTGACTGAACATTTTATTTGATCCCTATATGGTTTCTTTCTTATCATATCAGTTATACTTCTTTTATTCCTTATTTTTAGTAGTTGCCCTAGGGCTTGCAACTCATCCAAGTCCGCTTTCAAGCAACATTAATGTACTTCACAGATGGCGTGAGTACCTTTAATAACCAAATAATCCTAGTTCTTTCCTCTTAAACCTTAAACCTTGTATCACTGTATCATTCATTTTACTTATATATAAGCATACGCAAGTGTAAGCATGTGTGTACATACACAAACACACACGAATATGTATACATACATACATATATACATATAAATATATATATAAAACCAAATACATTATTTTTAATTTCAAAATGCATTCAGTATTTTCATTTGTGTTATAATGATTTTTTTATCTCTTGTATTTCTGTTTCATTCTTAATATTTCCATATTTCTGCTTCCATTGCCCATCTGTTTTTGTATGCTGTCCATTTTATCCATTAGAGCCTTTAGCATATTAATCATAATTGTTTTACTTTTTTAATGTTTATTTATCCTTGAGAGAGAGAGAGAGAGGAGAGTCAGAGTGCGAGCTGGGGAAAGGCAGAGAGAGGGAGACACAGAACTGGAAGCAGGCTCCAGGCTCCACACTGTCAGCGCCGAGCCTGATGCTGGGCTCCAACTCACGAACTGTGAGATCATGACTTGCGCCAAAGTTGGAGACTTAACCGACTGAGCCACCCAGGTGCCCCTAATCATATAACTGTTTAAATACCCCTGTCATGTCTTATTCTGATGGTTTCTCTGTCTCTTCAAATTGTACTTTTTGACTCTTGGTATGCCTTGTAACTTTTTTTTTTCTTGATAAGTGGACATGACCTACCCGGTAAAAAGAGTTATTGTAAAAAGATCTCTAGTAATGGTAAGATGTGAGGGGTGGGGGAAACACTTCACCGTCCTATTACGTCTCATTCTTTTAGTAAGCCTATGTGTGTGAACTGTGAACTTCACATGTGTGTCTCAGTCCCCCTGCCACCCCCTACTTAGGTGGGACAGGATGTTTAAGACTGAACTTGGATATTTCCCTTTTCGTGTGTGGAGTACCAGAATTGGCTGGAATTGGATATATCCCTTCCCTGGATCAGTTACGTTTCATGATACCCTAGAAGATTATGCTCTGGTTAACTAGTTTCTTCTGAGGGCAGGCATTGTTAAGAAGAACACAGTTTTCTTTTTTAATTTTTTTTAACGTTTATTTATTTTTGAGACAGAGAGAGACAGAGCATGAATGGGGAAGGGTCAGAGAGAGGGAGACACAGAATCTGAAACAGGCTCCAGGCTCTGTGCTGTTAACACAGAGCCCGACGCGGGGCTCGAACTCACAGACCGCGAGATCATGACCTGAGCCAAAGTCGGCCGCTCAACTGACTAAGCCACCCAGGCGCCCCCATAGTTTTCTTATATATTTCAGAATGGTTCCTTTTCTCCTCTTCCTGCCAGAAGGAGATTTTTCTCTGATATTTATTGTGAACCTGGTTCAGATCTTGTAGTTGAATCTTACAATACTGGGGGAGCCCCATATGATTGCATCCTCTGGAGTTTTTAACACTCAGAGTTGTCTGCACTGATAGCATTTTCCATTCAATGTATTTTAAGAATTTGTGAAGAAACATCTGAGCAGTGGAGATTAAAAACTGCATTTTTTTTTTTTTACCTTAACTTCTATTTAGTTAACATGCAGTGCAATATTGGTTTCAGGAGTAGAATTCAGTGATTCATCACTTACATGTAACACCCAGTGCTCATCCCAACAGGTGCTCTCCTTAATACTCATCACCCATTGAGCCCATTTTCCACCCACCTCCCTCCATCAGCCTTCAGTTTGTTTTCTATTGTTAAGAGTCTTAAATTAAATTAAAGATAAATAAAAACTGCATCACTACTCTGTAGACATGTAAACATCTGTTAGTCCAACCATTACTCTATACCAGGAATATAAGCCTGTAACCCAAACCTACCCCGCTTCCCATGTTTTAAATTGTAGTAAAATACATATAACAAAAATTTGCCATCTTAACCATATTTCAGTATTGTTTCGGCATTAGGTACATTCACATCGCTGTGTTGTTAACATCATGGCCAAACATCCACAGAATTGTTTTCATCTTGGAAAACTGAAACTCTGTACCACTTAAAACATAACTCCCATTCTCCCCTTTTCTAACCCTTAGAAATTGCCACTGCACTTTCTGAATCTACGTGTTTGACTATCTCATATGAATCAAATCATCTATTATTTGTCTTTTGTGATATGCGTATTCTACTGCAAAATATCATTAGGCTTCACATATGTTGTAGTATGTGTCAGGATTTTCTTTCTTTGTAAGGTTGAATAATATTTCATTTCGTGTATGTGGGTTTCTTCCACATTTCAGCTATTGTAAATAGTGCTGCTGTGAACATGGATGTACGTATACCTGTTTGAGTATCTGCTTTCAATTCTTTTAGGTATATACTTAGAAGTGGAAATCCTGCTTCATGTTAATTCTGTTTTTAATTTATTTTTTTGCCTTTTTTTTTAATTTGAGAGAAAGAGAGAGACACAGCATAAGTGGCGGGAGTGGGCAGAGGGAGAGAAAGAGAGAGAATCCCAAGCAGGATCCATGCTCAGCATGGAGTCCAATATAAGGCTTGATCCCATGATCCCATTCCAGGGATCATGACCTGAGCCAAAATCAAGACTCAGATGCTCAATCGACTGAGCCACCCAGGTACCTCTCTATTTGTAATTTCTTAAACAACTAAGAAATGCTCTTTTTCATACATTTATGAAAGTATCCCTTGATGGTTGATTGCTATACATCAAACTCTAAAGTAATCACCTAAATAACAAAACAAAGAGTTATAGCTAATAAACCAGCAAATGAGATACAGCAAAAGTATAACAAGTACAAAAATGACAGAAAAGGAAGAAAGCAGAAACAAAGAGTGTATGGGAAAGAGAAAACAAAAATATGATAGAATATACCTAACTGCACCACGAATTACATTAAATATGGATAGTCTAAACACAACAAGTAAAAGATACATATATTTTATATTACATAAAGAAATATGACCAAACTATAAGATTCCTACAAGAAACAAACTTTAAATATAGAAAGCAAAAATAACTTAAAGTAAAAGGATGGACAAATATATATAATGTCAATACTATTAAAAATTACAGCAGTGGCTATATTAACTCTTGATGAAATAGATTTCAAATCAAAGGATATTACCAGGGATTAATAAAACCATTTAATAAGGAGGAAAATCAACATTTGGTAGGATATAATAATACTAAATGTTTGTGTACCTTATAGCAGACCATCCAAGCACACGAAGCAAAAATGTATAGAACTATACAAAAACAACAAAGAACTGCATAGAGAAATAAAGAATTCACAATCACAGTGTGTGATTTTAATTTATGCCTCCTAATAAATGACAGAATGACTGGCAGAAAATAAATAAGAATATAGAAGGCCTGAAAAATCCTATCAACAATAGTATCAACATATGAAATGCTCAGGAATAATTCTGACCAATGATGTGCAAGGCATGCATACTGAAAAACTAGAATCATGGAAGAGAGAATGAAAAGAAGACAGTAAATAAATTGAGTGATATACCATATTCATAGGTTGGAAGACTCAAATTGCCAAAATGTTAATTCTCTCCAGTTGATCTATAGATTCAACACAATCCCAATTAAAATCCCAACAATTTTTTATAGAAACTTACAAGCTGGTTTTAAAATTCATATGGACAAGGATGCAGAATAGCTAAATGTTTTGTAAAAGAAGAAAAAAATTGGACTCCTATCCAGAATATAATGAGTTCTCATAACTCAGGAAGTAAACATGTTACCCAGTTAAAAACAGAGAAAGTATTGAAAGTGACACTTAACCCAAGAAAGTGTAAGGATGAAAATAAGCACATGAAAAAATGAGCAATGTTGTAAGTAATTAGGGGAATGCAATTAAAACCCAAATGAGATACCACTACATACCTATTAGAATGACTGACCATACCAAATGCTGATGAAGATATGAAAGAACAGGAGCTTTTATGCACTTCGGTTATGGATGTAAAATAGTACAACTAAGTTGTGGAACATTTTGGCAGTTTCTTAAAAAGTTAAACATATACCTACTATATAGTCTTGCCATTCTACTTCTAAGTATTTACCCAAAGTAAGTGAAAACATGACCATACAAAGACTTGAACATGAATGTTCATGACAAATTTATCTGAAACACCTAAAAATTAGAAACAATTGAAAGGATTGGCTGGTGAATAAATTCACAAATTAAGATATATTATTACATTAGAATAATACTCAGCAATAAAAGAATAGACTGTTGATATATGTAACAACATGAATGAAGCTCAAAATAGTTATGCTGAATAGAATAAGCCTAATTAAAAAATAGTGCATACAGGGGCGCCTGGGTGGCTTGGTCGGTTAAACGTCCGACTTCGGCTCAGGTCATGATCTCACGGTCCGTGAGTTCGAGCCCCGCGTCTGGCTCTGTGCTGACAGCTCAGAGCCTGGAGCCTGTTTCGGATTCTGTGTCTCCCTCTCTCTCTGCCCCTCCCCTGTTCATGCTCTGTCTCTCTCTGTCTCAAAAATAAAAAATAAACGTTAAAAAAATAGTGCATACATTTTAGTGGTTGCACTTATATAAAAATCTGGAAAATGCAAACTGATCTATAGTGGTAAGAGGTACATCAATGTATATGGAGGGATCCTGACAGTGGGAGGAGGAGGGATGAAGAAGTAATTAATTATAAAAGTACCTAAAGAAACTATTAGGGATGATGATTATGTTTTCTATTTGGATTGTGGCCATGATTTCAGTGGCATGTACATATCACCAATGCTTTTATTGTATGTTAATTATACTCCAATAAGTTAAAAAAAAGAAAAGAACAATGGAGTAATTGATCACTTAACTCTTGAGTCCTAGAAAAAATTTCACTGCTATATTACAAAAGTATAATCATTACGTTACATAGGTATTTGTGATGTTAATCTTAGCTACTGTCTTGTTTGATCACATGTATTAGTTCCATTCTTTGAGAACATTTGCCTTTATTCTATTTTGATTATTTCAGCATAACCCTCAATCCTTTTCTTACTCCCTACCTCCCATCTTTTCAGTGTTACCAAGTCACGTATTTCTACTTCATTTTTTAAAATTCATCAAACTTTTGCCTTATGTGTAGGGAATTCTCTGACCCTTGTGTCTCATCATGTCCCAAATTCCATCTCTTTTATTTAGATTGCATAGGCTTAGCTGCATTTTAATTCTCCTGCATTAAGCCAGAAGAAAATATTTTGTTCAGCCAATAGCTTTAGTACAGGTGGAAATGATAAAAAAAATGTTCTCTAAATAATTTCTAAGGCACGTCATTATGACCAGAGGATTATTGCATTCTCAATGATTGTTCAGCCTGCACCACGTGGCATTAGCAATATACTAGTAGGAAGCACATTGTTTCTGCTTGCTTTTTGACATTGGAATGGTCTGACATTTGACATCTTGCCATTTAATTGCCAAGAAAATTCTGAGCTGGAAAATTTGTCTTTTAGCATTTTACTGGCCTTCTGAGACCCAAGTTAAATATAATGGCTTATTTTCTGAGTTTGCTTCTTTCTGTTCAAACTGTTTCTGTCTTTCCTGGAAAAGTGTTAGAGTTTCTTCTATTATTTTTTTTCTTCAAACATGTACCAGGTAAATATAATTATATTTTTTAACTGATGTGGGAGAGATGCCAGTTAAAATTATTATGAATAATGCACTTGTATTTGACGGAAGGCTAGAGTGTTAGTGTATGAAAGACAAGGACATTATAAATAACCTTCAGTTTCAAAATGTTATTAAAATAATTTTTGTCACTGAATGGAGCAAATGCTTGAGGAGATTGAATATTATCTTGAACATAAAATTCTTTCGGAAAAAAGATCCTACAGTTGTCTCTATGTCTGTTGAAAATTATCCTTTTCATATAGTATTATGGGTAGCTACCACTAAAAGCCTACTCTGTAGGAGTCAACTAGTCTAAAGTCATCAAATCCTTGCAGGAGTATTGAATAAAGACTCATTAAAAAAGTTTTTTTTTTTAATGTTTACTTATTTTTGAGAGAGAGACACACACACAGAGACAGAGAGACAGAACACAAGCGGTGGAGGGGCAGAGAGAGAGGGAGACACAGAACCCGACACAGGCTCCAGGCTCTGTGCTGTCAGCACAGAGCCCGACACGGGACTCGGACCCACAAACTGTGAGACGATGACCTGAGCCGAAGTCAGATGCTCATCCTACTGAGCCACCCAGGTGCCCTTAAACTCATTTGAAAGTAGGGTGGGAAGTAAGAAAACTTCTTGTCCAAGATATTTCATAGGGTCACAAATAGTTGTAGAATTCACAACATTCATATAAAACACTTCAACAATAATTTTTAAGTTTAATTTATTTATCTTGAGAGAGAGAGAGAGAGAGAAAGAAAGAGAGGGAGAGCACGAGGGGAGGGGCAGAGAAAGAAGGAGAGAGAGAATCCCAAGCAGGCTCTGCACTATGAGCACAGAGTCTGACATGGGGTTCAAACTCACCAACCATGAAACCATGACCTGAGCTGAAATCGAGAGTCAGAAGCTTAACCAACTGAATTACCCAGGTGCCCCTCAATAATATTTTTCCTCAATAATAACTTTTAAGAAGTTAAGACTCAATCCATCAATTCCACTTCTGGGTATTTATCTGAAGGGGAAAAAATCACCAGTTTGAAAAGATAGCTTCATCCTTATATTCATTACAGCATTATTTACAATAGCCAAGACCTGGACACAATATAAGTGTCCATTGATGAATGAACAGATAAAGAGAACATGATTTAGGGCGGCTGGGTGGCTCAGTCGTTTGAGCATCTGATTTTGGCTCAGGTTATGATCTCATTTGTGAGTTCAAGCCCTGCATTGGGCTCTGTGCTGACAGCTCAGAGCCTGAAGCCTGCTTTGGATTCTGTGTGTGTGTGTGTCTCTCTCTCTGCCCCTCCCCTGCTTGCACTCTGTCTCTGTCTCTCTCTTAAATATAAATAAACATTGAAAAAAATAGAAAGAGCATGATACATATATATATATCTGCAATCAAAACCCAATCCTGAAAACTCCTTATGACCACTACTACTTATTCTATTCCCCTTCCAGTTTGGAATGGATTAAACCTTCAAGGTGACTTTGAAATCACAAGCAGATGATGGATGACTGTCCTTTGACTTTGGATTCTCAATAACTGCATGGAGTCGGGCAACATCACTAGCTCTAAAGTACATATATTACTGTTATCAGCAGAGGAAATGAACTTCTACTGTGTCTGATCCGTGATATATTTTTGGATCTATTTCCTGAAGCAGTTAGTCTATCACACAAAGACAGCACAGTAACTGGCAAAAAGTTTGTGCTAACTAAATATTTTAGAGTAAGTAAATACTTATTTTACTCCAGAAGTCAACATGACGCGTAAAAATTAAAATCCATGGACATTCCTGCTATAGTTATGAATATCAGAAAAAGTGAAATCTTTGGCAGTATTGCTTAAAATTATTCCAAAAATTCTAAGAAATACTATTCAGAAAAAAAAAGAAGTTAAAGATATAGTTATTGGAGAGAAAAAATAACACTTATAAGTATATGATATTATTACTTAAAAATATCAGTGGAAGAAAAATTAATAAAAATAAAAGTATAAAATATAGCTTTTAAAAATCAATTTTCAATGATAATTCTACAAATATTGAAACTCATCAGAAAACATAAATTAAAATATTTCACTTGCACTAAAGGTAAAAAATTTTAAATACTTAAGAATAAGCTTTAATAAGAATATATCTTGAAAGTTTTGGAAGATTAGTACTTAGAACATATTTTATTGTGTGTCAAATTTGTATCAAAGCATATATTAAAAGGCAATTAAAAACCTAAACAAAAACCTAAACAAAAAACCTAAAGAACACAAACTGTAATAAAGTAAGAAAAGTATCCTATATGAGAAGACTGACCAGTACAATAATGCTTATTATTTTGCATAAATCAGTTTGTCAAGTAAATGCAATTAGTATCACCTCAGTCTGCATAACAATTTTGGGTGTTAAAGAGATGTAAAAATTAAAATGGAATAAAGTAATAAACCTATGAGCTTCTAATTGAGTAGAAGGAAATAATAGTGCAAATTATTTATTTCTTTAATTTGTGGAAACAAGGCAATGAAAATTTTTATACGGGTATTTAAAGCAACTCATTATTGTGCAACAAAGCTCCTTACAACACAGCAGCAGCTGTGGAGACATACATAACTACACAAGGTCTGGGATAAGGCATGGAGAGAAGGAAGTGGATAGGGACTTTTTGCTGAAAATGAAGCTGAGAGTTACTTTCTACGAGATATTAGGGAGAATACACTGATATTATACCAAAAAGCACTCAAGGCTTGCTTTATAAAGATGATTAGGAATCTCTAAGCCTGCCCTTTGAGAGTTGTGTACTGATGTGAAATGTCATGGCTATAAAGAAAACTGGAAGAAAGTACAATGCCAATTCATTTAATTTAATTGATATTAAAACAATTCATCGAAAATATGGTTACGGAGGTGCCTGGATGGCTCAGTCTGTTGAGTATCTGACTCGACTTCAGCTCAGGTCATGATCCCAGGGGCATGGGACCAAGCCCTGTGTGTTGGGCTTAAGATATTCTCTCTCTCTCTCCCTGCCCCTCTCCCCACTCACGCTCTCCTCTCTCTCAAAATACAAATAAAAAAATTGTGTTACAGTAGATACTATTTTTCCATAATTTTAAATATGAGTTAATTTGTAAATCTACATTTAAAAACCTAAAATTTACATTAAAAGAATCATTCACATTTCCTAGGTTGGCAAACTTCAGGCCTAGTAGGTAAAAGAGAATGTGAAGTTCTGATTATAAGGTGGGACAAGGGAAAATGGGAGAAAATCTGCTAAATGAGCTGTAGCTCTATCCATTCTGAGGAGAAATAAAAAGAAACCTGTTACATTTTTCATCATAATTGTGTTAATAACTCAATTGATTTCTTTAAGCTAAATCTTAGCTAGACCAAAGTTGTGTCATTTTTCTTTCCAGTGGCTAAATGGTATAGAAAACTACTGAAAAAGGACTGATTATAAAACAATGCAAATCAGCAATACAGAACACTTTGGGGACCATTTCTTTATGGGTGAAGGTTTATGGGTGTGTACATAGCCCCATTTGCAATCCAAGATTTTGCAAACAAGCAGCTATAAAAGGTGTCTCAGGCAAGAGAAAACATGTTCACTGTATCACGTGTAAAGGCTTTAAAAAGATTCTTTCTTTGTTAACCAACAGATGTAGAAATTGCACAGGTAGTCTACTGAACCATTCAGTAAATTATACTGAACCATTCTAATTACCATTTAATGACTATGCTTAAAATTGAATTTATCAAAGATAAGCAATACTGTCGGTGTGATACCTGGAGAGAAATTTTGATTGTGGATCAATTTCCTAATATGCTGGAATAAAAACATTTTCATTGACTGAGAAGAATACATCAAAAGATTCAACCTGGATCACTTTCAATAATCATACTTTCTCAAGCATCTTGATTTTTTTTTCTGTATAATGTTTGTTACTTTTCCTTGTCTGTGTCATTTCTCATGGGTGCATTCACAATTGTGTTCTTATATGAAATAAAACTTGGTGTAATAAAGAGAATCTTAAAATTTTTTGATATCTGGCATTAGGATGTCGTTTGGCTGCTTTGCAGCTCTTGGATTGGGCACCTAACCTGACTCCCTGAGTGTCAAGTTCCCCAGTTTACAAAATGAGAATTGCCCACAGGTCTCCCAGTGTTACTGTAAGGGTCTATGAGATGGCTGTTAGGAAGTTGTTTTATTAATGATAACATGCTACATGATTACAGGTAAGTAGTAATATATTTAGTGGTGAGCTCTGTCCATATGACCTTGTGCCTGCATTTCTCAGTAGTCCCCACACTGCTTGTGTTCATCCATCCATTGGCCTCTGGAGAGTCATGCCTGATACAAGGTATTATTGTTGCAGGCTCTGTTTCTTCTTTCTTCAGCTTGGAGACACTTGGCTCCAAATGGCAATTGCCTGCTCCAGTGGTCTGCCAAAGGATACAGTTTCCCAGCAGTGAGTGTCTATGCAGCCCTGTTTGAAATTCTTCCACAGCAAATCTTAAGAATGTCTCATCAATCTTCCCCGCTGACAGTGATTCTACTTCAGGCCAGAGCGCAGGAAATGAGGGGGTATCTTGCTGGCACAGAATCTGCACACATGTCCTGCCTGGAGGATCTGTGCTGCAGCCTGTGGAGTTGCAATATGGTTGAACTGAGCTCATTCTGAGAAACCATTCTAGCCGGTCCCGGCAAGTTCATAACGCCAAGCTTGGCACAGGGCACGTGCTAATTTATGTGCTTCTTATGGGCTCATGAAGCCTAATAAAGTGTTGATCTCTCTGTGAATATTTAATTAAGCTTTGAGTCTAATTGCTAATTCGTAGAACAAAATGGTGAATATCAGATTGTAGAAGACTTTATCTTTAACTTGAGGATAATAAACGTAACTGACATTTATTGAGCACTTATTATGTGAGATATTTTAAAGTGCATTATAGGTCATAGGTTATTTTTATTCCCATAATCTATTAGGATGCAGGTTTTCTGATCAGGAACTTAAGTACCTGGGGTTCAATGAATGCACCTCAAAGAGCTAGCAAAAAAATTTATACCCTAAATTTGAACCAGAAAGACCCATCTCTGAACCTGCGCTATTTATTAATCACTTCATCATTATGCCTTCTAATCATTTTGGTATGCTACCAATGGAGAGAGATCTAAGCACTGAGTTGAATACTTTAAAAGGAAATAAAAACTTCACTTGAATTTCTCTTAATTTATTCTGTGGTAACAGAGAATGAAGGCCCCAGACCTCTTTCTTGGACTGTTTGTCTTGAATTTATGTGGATGTATTTGAGTGTGTACTTCGGTACATTAAAATGTATAATGCCACTCATTTTCCCAGGAAAGTTGTCTCATTCTTTTTGAGAAAGGTGGATAAATGAAGTAGTGCATAATAAAATAGTATAATATTATAACCACTTTAATACGGTGGGGTATCATTTAGGGGAGTTTAACCACATACTTAAGTCAAATTGGGAGAGGGTTCTCTTTCAATTCCTCTGTAAGAGCAAGAGCGACTATCACATCAAACACCTTAATATCCCTTGACCTACAGGAGTGGGGATGAGGAGTTAACATAACCTAGGTTAGTAACAACATCTGAATCTCTGTGTAACATCAGGAACAGTTATTGGAGACGGGGTTGTGACCATGAGAGCATTGAAGTAACAGTAACAGCATACAGTCATGTAGCACTTTCTAGAGGCGGAACTCGTGCTGAGAACAGCAGTCATAAGGTTTTCCAGGACGCAGCACAGCAGACATCAGCTCCAAATGAGAAGAAATGTCAGGATTATTTCGTATAATATGTGAACAACTTTGAAACCTGAAAAAGAAGGGGAGGGATTAATTCAGTCGGGTTTCTTGGTATCTCATCCTGGAGTTCTCAAAAGTAAAATCAATTTTGTTTTCTTTTTTATCTTATATTAACTAAACATTTATCAACATTTTCTTCCATTTTGGGAAACCAACATTTATGTCTATGTAAAAGGGAAAATGGGAGATGGGAAATCTACATGCTATTTGGCCTATTTTCTTGTTTTTGTATTAAATTAGATTAATTTATCCAGCACCATGAAGCTACATTATAATCACACTTACTTGTCATGATGTTCAAGAATAATCCACTTGAAAAGATCTAAGTGTGCCATCTTCATACAAGAAATAGTATTTAGTATGAGGACAACATTCTTGTTAAATCAATAATATTACTGACAATTGGATATGAGCTTTAATATATCTCTGTTTTTCAATGGTAAGAGTTTTGAAGCTATTATCTAATTCAATTCAGTTCAGTCCTTTTTTCTTTTTTATTTCACTTCTTTTTTGTGGATTGGGGTATAGAATTAGTTGCTGTGGGTGTATAGCATTATGCTTGGCTCGTGGAGTTATAAGAAAAGTTATACCTTGGAAACAAGATCAACATTGATCAGATGTGTCCATATATAAGTACAAAGACTATGGGGTTTTGGAGAAAGGAAAGACTGGCTTTGGATAGTTAGAATCTGGGAGGAGACACCCTTTGAGCAAGAATGTCATGATTAGCATGGATTCCCTTCTAGCTATGGATTAACCATCTTTAGTAACTATATAAATATTAATTGAAATCAATCTATGGAAGTATACAGAACATCTGAAGCTAGATTCGAATACAAAGACTTCAAAAACAGACAAGTGGTTTTGAGCATGAATACCTGTAGTCATGTGAGCTGTGATAATCACAAAACTCTTTTAAACAGTAGTTGTTTTCTCCTTCATGAAAGGGAGACAAAAATAATACGATCCTGACTTATATGGCTGGTGCTATACTGAGGTTACTTAGTAATATGGTATTGTTAGAAAGACATGAATTGCAAGAATATAAATGGTAATTTATAGATTACCACTGAAATTAGATTATTAATTTAATTTGTGCAATACATCCAGTTTTAAACAATAAAACATACTATGTGACTATTAAATAAGAAAATAAATAGAACAAAGCCATTAGAGTCAGAGAAGATGAGAATAAATTTGGGCATCTTCAGACTTTACGACTACTACTGTAGTAGGCAGAATTATGTCCTTCAAATATTTTAATCCCCACAATCTGTGAATATGTTATATTACATGGCAGTGGGTAATTGAAGTTGGGATGGAATTAAAGTTATTAATCAGCTGACCTTCAGGACCTAGTCCTAGATTATATGGGTGTGTCCAATGTGATCACGAAGGACCTTCAATGTGGATGAAGGAGTTAGAAGAGTCAGTGTCAGAATGATCTGTAAAACACACTCAACTAGCCATTGCTTGTTTTGAAGATGGAAGAGAGACTTGAGCCAAGGAAAGTGGGTGGGTTCTAGAAGCTGTAAAAGACAAAAAAGAGAGTATTGTCTAGAGCATCCAGATTACATAGCCCTGTTGACACCTTGCCTTTAGCCCAGGAAGACCTGTTTCAGACTTACGGCCTTCAGAACTGCAGCATGTAATATGTTGTTCTAGGCCACTAATGTGGTAAATTTTTATAGAAGCCATAAAAACTAAGAGAAACACCATGTCTGCCTTTTGCACCATCGCATCCCCAGCATTTAGCACACTATCAGTACTCAGCATTTGTTAGTTGAAAGACGAGTTGAATAAAGTCATTTAATTTTGAAAGTATCACTTTGTCTTTAAGACTCAGTTGATTCACCTCTCAAATTGAATGAACCCACATGAACTTTGAAATGTACCCTCCCACACACAATAGTTTTATAATCCCTCCTATGTTATTGACATCACTTTGAATTTTAAAGACAAAAATTTGAAAAAAAAATGCAGTGTGGTCTTTGGAAGTTATACCACAGTATTTGTTGTTGCCTTTGAGGAATCGTTATATAGGTACACTTAGGTAAACATATTCACTAAAGAATATTGTGAGCTACATGGAGACATAATCGGGATATACTCTGTAGTTCAACCTGTGTGTGCCAAAGGGCTTCCCAACAGCAGTCCCTCTAAAGCTCCAAAGATAATCATAGTGATACAAGGCTACCATACCACCTGTAAGAACATTTCCCACAAAACTCCAGTTTTCATTAGTGATATTATTAAAGGAATTATATCCACAGAACACATTAAGCTGTAGCAAATATGGCAGGTGCCAGCAATCTTCTTACCATGTCCAAGGAGCTGTCTTAATGAATCAACTTGATTCATAACCACATAGTGTGCTTTGGTATTCAATAGCCTTTATCCTAGGCAGTTCAGAGGCAGTATTTTTGTTACCTGATGAACAAAACTGTAAAATAGGATACACATTATGACCCAAGTGGTAGTTTGGGTCACATAAGGGTCAGTTTTCACCAGAGTACTGTGTTACTTTTCCCCAGATTGTCCAGGTGGATATTAAGGCAAAAACCATTAGTTAGCATGAGTACAATTTCCCTTAATTGGAGCAAACATAACTGATGGCTTCTCCCAACATCAATAATTAGCACCACATGTAGGATATAGCTAAGAATCTTAATCCATCATTTTGGGATGGTCTCTTGGGAATGATTTTACTTCATCCTCTTATGAAATAATAGCCTACTCCCTTCTTATTTAAATTGAATTTCTTCTGTTTCCATTTGTTACCCATATCCTTCGTCCTTAGATGAGACTATCTGGCTTGACCTTATTGTTTACTCTTAAGGCATACAGTGATACCAGTGTGGCCATAGCTTCCCATTTGCTCCATTCCAGTGAAGGTGTGATAGGATTGCTCAAGTGAAGAATTGAGACTGCCCCTGACTCTTGATAATGGAGCTGCTCTCACTTTAAGAGCCCTAATCTGGTTACTTATGATGAAGTTCAGCAGCCTCTGTTTGTCACATGGTCACATGAGTGTCTAGAGTACGTGATTCATCTTACTTCCTAAGAAGGCAATCATCAGTATATTGTAACAAATTATTTTTGAAGATTATCAAATTGGAATTCTGTAGTGCCATATTATAGTAGTGTGTTGGTAACTTCAAATATACTCAAGGCAAAACTATAAATGTATACTGAATATTATTCCATGAAAGTGCAAATTGTGACTTAGTAGAGTCTGAGATAGAAAATAAAAATAAGACATTTGCCAAGCCTGTTATAGTATATCAACAACCTTTAACCTGTTGCACTTTCTTGAACAGTTTTTCCATACAAAGTATGGATGAAGCAATCAAGAGAACCACCTTGTCTTATCTTTGAAATCTACTGCTATGGATTGAAATGTGCCACTCCCCCCAATCATTCATATGTCAAGGTTCTAACTCCCAATGTGACTATATTCAGATTTAGGGCCTATAAGGAGGTAATAAAGGTTAAGTGGGTCATAAGAGTTGGGCCCTTAATCTAATAGGGCTGGTGTCCTTATAAGAAAGGGAAGAGATACAATAATCTCTCTCTTTTGAGGTGTATACAGAGGATTATTCTCCATAAGGTGGGTAGGCTTCAGTCAATCAGTTGAAAGACTTAACAGAACAAAGACTGAACAAGAAGAAATTCTTGCAAAAGAGTTCTATAACTCCCTGGATCTCTAGCCTGCTGGCTTATCCTGTAGATTTTGAACTTACCAAGCATCCAAAATTGCATGAGTCAATTCCTTAAAATAAATCTTTCTTTATCTCTATACACACATCCTATTAGGTCTATTTCTCTGGAGAGCCTGGCTAACACACCCTACAAAATAATACACTATTTGGCAGCATTTACAATTAGTGCTGTGCCCTCTTGATCATCTAGTTTTAGACTCCATGCTAGTAGAGATTTATCAGGCATCTGCTAGTTTCTCTGTAGACCAGAGAAACTAGCTTCTTATCAGAATAATAAGCTTCTTATCAGAATACACTATGGATTTCAGGATCTCCTGATCATGGCCCCAGCTATTGATACTTGGGGTGCTTAAAAGTTGTAGTTGAGTTGCTTTGCAAGTGATTATATTCTCTCCCCATGTGGCCATGGCATGGTCCTAGTTCCCTCTTACAGAAATATAGTTTTCAGCCTGAATACTAATAACAGCCATGGAATAATAGTGTTTGCTACTTTTTCTTCTGCTTGGCTTTCTCTGATTATCATCTCTAAGGTAATTCCTCTGGGTCTAAATTCATTTATTCCTTATTCCACTGGTAAGACTTGTGTGCTGTGATATCTTTAAGACTTTAGCCACTTCATACCAAGGATGTATAGGGGGCTATTTATGGAATCAAATTAACATCATGTTGCCAAACTCATCTGTTTCCTTGCCAAATAGTGCCTTAGCCATTTTAATTCATGAGCCTGAAAGATAATCCTTCAGCTGCCACTGATTTTTTTTTTTTTTTTTTTTTTTTACAACAAAGGCTCAAATGTCAAAGCAGAGCATGGTGATAGATCTTTTTCAACTCAAAACTTTAGTAATGATTCAAAACGTAAAGGCAAGTACCAGACACAAATTAAACAGTCTTTTCTTAGAGGAGTGTAAAACTATCAGTTACAGTTTCCAAGTTTCTCTCTTCTGCATTAAGTTTCAAATCAAAGGGCATGTTTTGTGCAACACATGTGAAAATACTATTTACAAAGTCATTTCTCTTTTGTAACCTCTTCATTTTATACTGTGCTAATACTGTGCTAATAAAGGAAAAGGATATGTGAACCCTCCCTTTCTACAGCCATAAACACATACATTCCTATTTAAAGGCAATAAGCAATCTAGAAAGGCTAGATGGATCCTGATAAAAATATTCCAGAATAGGGACCTTGGTAGCTTTTTTCTAGCAAACATGATTAACCGGTTTATAAGAAGGTCTGATCATCAGTACCTTTACATGTGGTCTCCTCTAACGACTCATTCCTCAGGGGAATTTGGTGTGGAAAGTACAAGTTACATCCCTGCTGTTAATGTCTTCCTTCCCAACAGGGCACATTCTGATTGACCTTTGTGGCAGCAGAAGGAAATAGACAAGAAAATTCACCAATAATAACTTATTTTCTTTAAGATTCACCAACAACTATTTAGAGAACATTATTTACACTTGTAAAGTTTCCATTTAAAAAAGTAAAAAAACTGGGGCACCTGGGTGGCTCAGTCAGTTAAGCGTCTGACTCTTGGTTTTGCCCAGGTCATGATCTCAGGTCTGTGAAATCAAGCCCCATTTGAGGCTCTACTCTAACAGCACAGAGTCTGCTTTGGATTCTCTCTCTGTCTTTCTCTCTGACCCTCCTCTGCTCGTGCACACACGCACTCTCTGTCTCTCTCTCGAATGAATAAACATAAAAAATCCAAAAACTGTGTAACTTAATTTTTGAATCTTAATTTATGGAAAGATTTTAGTTCTTCCATGTGGAGAATATTTAGGGAGAAATGTTGTTTACAGGTATAATTTAGAAAGCTGATAGAAATTGACAAGATTTAGTCAAGCTAACAATATTGTACAGCCATTTTTTTTAGAACATGGAAAGCAGAATCGTATGTGAAATTTTTTGCATATTTGTTAAAATATGTGGCAAAATGTAAGATGTTTAAAACTGTTAGTAATTTGGGATGTGGTAATTTGTAGAGAGAGCTAGTTATTCTGAAATATTAAAAATATATGTATAATGATTTAAAAATTAATTGCTCAATCTTAAGTAAAAAAAGTGCAAATAAGTAGTACAAATCTTTTACCCTTTTGCATGGTTATAAAATTCTGAGAGTCATATGCCACAAATAGATCCCCCTACATTTTTAAAAGTATAAAAAATTGAATATCTCAAGTTAACACTAAAAACTACATTATTTTATGATGCTTTAAAAAATTGTAAAGAACTAATGACTCATCATGTTGTATTCTTGTATTTGTTTATTAAATATTTAAGATACTCAGGAGATATTAATTTTTGACACTAATCTCCAAAATGAAAATAAAGTACATTTCAAATACTTACAATTCTGATAAGATTTTCTATTTAAGTTATTTTGCAAAAAAAAAAATGTATTTTTGTTTGTTTTGCCATGAGTCAAAGCAAAGTCAGCACTCCTTACAAATTACTGTTATCATTCTCTAGAATAAAAACAGACATTAAAGAATTAATTTAAAAAATCATGAAAAACCCTGGAAACATAATGCTACAAATAGAAGACTTGATTAATTTCAAGTATTGCTTCAGAATAAACTAATAAACCAAAAATATGTTTCAAAGAAAGTGTATACATGTTCTTTGGTGGCAAGCCGAGTAGATGGATATCAAAGGCACAAATACACACATTTATACACATAAGCTCTTCTTTTACTCTCACACACCCACACACAATGAACTGGATTATTGAGTCTAAATCATTCCCCAAAATACTAGCCAGTTGGATAATGACATTTTGTGGGGGAAAAAATTGAGTGCAGACTGCATATGAGACTGGAAGTCAAAAAATATATGCTATGTATATTACGTAGAAAATTTATTTAATTTATATATTTTTTATACATTTTGCATATTTTTTAAACGTTTATTCATTTTTGAGAGACAGAGAGAGACAGAGCATGAGCAGAGAAGGGGCAGAGAAAGAGGGAAACACAGAATCTGAAGCAGGCTCCAGGCTCTGAGCTGTCATCACAGAGCCTGATGCGGGGCTGGAACTCACAAACTGCAAGATCATGACCTGAGCCCAAGTCAGACGCTCAACTGACTGAGCCACCCAGGCGCCCCATCTTTTTACATTTTGAATGCCACAAAAGTTATGAAGCATTTTGCTCCCTCCAGCTCACTTTAGTCAATAAAAAGAACCAACATTTAATGAGAAGTTTTATGTTAAACACTGTACCAACTTTTTTATAAGTGTATTCTTATTTCTTATGACAAGTCAATGGCATTATTATTGCTTTCCTCCCTTATATTTTTCAGAAGAGAAAACTGCTCAAAATGATTAAATAGCACACTGTTCATAAATGCAAGACTAGGATTTGAATATAATACTTAAGCTACTACATTGCATTGCCTCTTAAGCAGAAAGGAGGTGCTAATCTGTTTCAATCTGTATGTTGGGTTTTATAAATATTCCTGCAGTGGACATGGGGGTGCAGATATCTTTTTGAGTTATCATTTTCATTTTATTCAGATAAATACCCAGAAGTGGAATTGTGGGATCATATGGTAGTTCTATTTTTAACTTTTTGAGGACCCTCCATATTGTTTTCCATAGTGTTTGCATCAATTTACTTTCCCATCAACAGGGCACAAAGGTTCCCTTTTGTCCACATCTTTGCCAACACTTGTAATTTGTTGTCTTTTTTATAATAGCCATTCTAACATGTGTGATGTAATATCTCATTGTGGTTTTGATTTGTATTTTCCTGATGATTAGTGCTATTGAGGACCCATTGTCTGTATGTCTTTTTTGGAAAAATGTCTATTCAGGTCCTCTACCCATTTTTAAATTTGATTGTGGTTTTTTGTTTTGTTTTGTTTTGTTTTGTTTTTGCTATTGAGTTGTATGAGTTCTTTATACAGTTTGATGTTAACTTGCTATCAGTTATATTATTTGCAAATATTTTCTCCCATTCTGTAGGTGGCCTTTTCATTTTGTTGATGACTTTCTTTTCGTTGGAGCAGTGTTTTAGTTTAATGTACCCACACTTGTTTATTTTCACTTCTATTGTCTTTGCTTTTGTGTCAAATCCAAAAAATCATCTTCAAGACCAATGTCAAGGAGCTTACTCCCTATATTTTCCTCTAACAGTTAAATAGCATTTTGGTCTTACATTCAAATCGTTAATCCACTTTGAATTAATTTTTTTATATGGTGTTTGATAGTGGTCCAGTTGTATTCTTTTGCTCACGGCTTTCTAGTTTTCCTAACCCCATTTATTGAAGAGACTGTCCTTTCCCCATTGTATATTCTTGGCTCTTTTGTCATAAATTAATTGACCATATATGCATTGGTATATGTCTGGACTCTCTATTCTAGTCTATTAATTTGTGTGTCTGGTTTTGTTTTTGTTTTGTTTTCCTTTGTTTTGTTTTACCAACACCATAACGATTTTGTTACTAGAGCTTTATAATACAATTTAAAATCAGAAAGCATGATACCCCTAGCTTTGTTCTTCTTTTCTAAGATTGCTTTGGGGTCTTTTGTTGTCCAATACAATTTTTTAGGATTGTTTGTTCTTTGAAAGTGCCATTGAGACTTTGTTAGGGATTACATTGAATCTGTAGCTTGCTTTGGGTAGTATGGACATTTTAACAATGTCCATGAACACAGAATATCTTTCCATTTATTTTTTCTTCTTCAATTTCTTTTATTAGTGTCCTTTAGTTTTCTTTGTAGAGGTCTTTTACATTCTTGGTCAAATGGATTCCTATGTATTGTATTCTTTTTGATTCATTTGTAACTGTACTTTCCTTAATTTCTCTGATAGTTTATTAGTATATATAGAAACACAACAGATTTTTGCATACTAATTTTGTATCCTGCAATGTTACTTAATGTTTTTAGTTTTTTTTTAAATTTTTTTTAATGTTTGTTTTAATTTATTTTTGAGACAGAGCGTGAGTGGGGGAGGGGCAGGGAGAGAGGGAGACACAGAATCCAAAGCAGGATCTAACACTGAGCTGTCAGCATAGAACCTGACGTAGGACTCCAACTCACGAACTGCAAGATCATGACCTGAGCCTAAGTCGGATGCTCAACTGACTGAGACACCCAGGCACCCCATAATGTTTTTTGTTCTAATAGTTTTTGGTTTTTGTTTTTTTGGTGGACCCTAGGTTTTTTTGTATATAATATCATCTGTAAGGAGACAATTTTACTTCTTTCTGATTTGAATGCCTTTTATTCTTATTTTTGACTAATTGCTCTAAGTAGGACTTTTAATATTATGTTGAATAAAATTAGCAGTAGTTGGCATCCTTGATTTATTCCTGAATGGAGATGAAAAGCTTTCATCTCTTCGCTGTTGAGTATGATGTTAGCTGTGGGCTTGTCATATATGGCTTTTATTATGTTCCCTCTATCCCCCGTTTCTTGAGAGGTTTATTTTTTATCATAAATGGATGCTGAATTTTGTCAAATGCTTTTTCTTTGTCTATTGAAATCATAATATGATTTTTATCCTTCACCTGGATTGATTTATGGATTGAGTTGCAGGTGTATATTTCCTTAACTTTTGAAGGATAATTTTAATAAATACATAATGCTAGGTTTTTGGGTGTTCTTTTTTTCTTTGAATAATTTGGTATTTCACTTTACTCTTTATTTGCTTAGTTTCTGATAAGAAGTCTGCTGTTGTTCATATCTTTTTTTCTATATAGATTAGCTTTTTAATCTTTTTTTCTTTCAGGAGTTTCTACTTTTCCTAGTTTCGTGCAGTTTGAATCTGCTATTCCTAGATGCGAAGTGTTTGTTTTTGTGCTTGTTTTTGTTTTTTTGGTATTTACACTGCTTGGTGTTCTCTAACCCTCAAGGATTTATGGTTTGGTGTCTGTTAATAATTTCTGAAACTTCTATTTCACTTAAAATGTTTCTTCTACTCTGTTCTCTTTATTTTCCTTCTGGTGATAATCAAACTTGATTACAATTTTGTTACACTTTTGAAGTTTTTCCACAGTTCTTGGATTTTATGGTGTGTGTGTGTGTGTGTGTGTGTGCGTGTGTGCTATTTCTCTTTCATTTTTGCTTAGAACTTTCTACTTACTATATTCAAGAGTACTGATTTTTTCCCTCAGTCATTACTAGTTACTAAGAAACCCATCAAAGGCATTCTTCATTTGTCTTATAGTGTTTTATATCTTTAGAATTTCCTTGACATTCTTTCTTAGAATTTTCATCTCTCTGTTTATATCACCCTTCTGTTCTTGTATGTTGTTTACTTTTCCTTTAGATCCCTTAACCTGTTAATTGTTGTTATTTTAAATTCCCTCTCTAAAAATTTTAAAATATGCTTCATATCTGAGTCTGGTTCAGATGATTTAAATGGTCTGTTCATCTGTGTTTTTTCTTGCCATTTGCATGCCTTGTAGTTTTTTGTTGAAAGCAGACATGATGTATTGGGTAACTGGAACTGAATTAAATAGACCTTCATTGTGAGGTTTTGTGTTAGTCTGGCTAGAATTTGGGCTGTTTAATGTTTTCCATAACTATAAGTGCCAGAGGCTTCACATTTCTCCATTGTCTTTGTTTTTGTCTCTCCTGTTGTTTTTAGCTTCTTTAACAACTGCTCCTCAGAGACACTTGGTGTTTTCAGCTCTTTTAATTATAATTCACTGGCATTATTCTGGAGAGGTAAGGTGTGGGTGAAAAGTATTGTTCTATAATTTTACCATATATATATATATATATATATATATATATATACATATACACATATATACGTATGTGGCTATGTTCTGGGCTACAACCATCACCAGGAGTTCTTACACAACCCTGCTACTTCCCACCTCCTCATGCGAATCCCACCCATTTGGGAGACAGAAAGCCCAAAGGGGAATCTTTCACAGTTTTTTAATCTCTCTCCCCCACTCCCAGAGCCATAAGGGGATCTTTCTTGGCTCTTTACCATTAGAACTTGGTGGCACAAAACTCATGAGGGATTCAGGTGTATGGGCATGGAATTAATACTGTAGGTAGCAGGAGTTTCTCATTCTCAGCTGGTCAAGGCTAAACCTCCAACAATTGCACAAAGTTATCATTTGACTCTTCCTATCAGTTTGCAGTTTCAGGGGGCTTCTGTTCCAACTAGGCAGATCTTGGCTGTGACTCTGAATTTACCTGTTTCTCCATTTTAAGGGAATGGTGATATGTCTTGTGACTTCAATTCTGGGAAAGGTTTAATAAAAGCCACCGGTATTGACTTTGTTTTGTGCTTTTTTTTTCTTTTCTTTTTGTCATAAATATGATGGTGATGACTTTCAAGTTTTCTATATATCAAAGCTAAAGTCCTTGTATTATTTAATTTTTTTTTACTGTGGAAGGATTTTAAACAAATATTAAAAAAAAATAACATTTAAGTTATATAGTATGAAAATAAAAGTAATGTCCTTGTAGCCACCCGGCATTTTAAGAGATATGGTGATACGAGTGTTGAAGTTTTGGGTATGCACTTCCTTCAAGTTCATAGATGCAGCTACTTTAATCATCAGTAACCACTATACTCAACTTGAATATTCTATCGGTCCCTTGTTTTTTTCATACTTTTACTACATGTATACATATTCCTAGCAATATATTGGTGGGTCTTATCAGGATAATATGTACTTATATCTATAGATAAACTTTTGTTCTTAAGAAATTTTAATGTTTTCTGCTTACTGACCTTGAGTGCTACTATTGAACTGTTAGGTAAAACCCAGTGTTACAGAACACACTGTAGTAAACATAAAAGTTACATTTAGTAAGTTCTGAAAATGTCAAAAATTGCTTTTAATTAGCACTGTGGAATATTAGATTCACAGCATGGATTCTTCAAAAAATAATTGTGGCCTGATTTAAAAAAAATAGATTAACAGAATCACAAATGAATTGTCATGATTTTCTTCTGTCTTCTAGGATATTGATATATCAAGTTTTCTTAATTTTAAAATTATATGTTTATATCCCAATATGTAACTAATTAGGAGACTGAATGATACTTTCTTTGTCACAAATGCATTTTATTTCGTAAATAACTTTCTTTACTTTGTACCATTTTAATAGTTTGATCTTTAATTTTGACCAAACTCCCTCTGATCACAAGTTGTTTATATTTTACTCTCAAATTCTTTTTAAACCCATTTTACTCTTTAAAAAAATTTTTTAATGTTTAGTTACTTTTTGAGAGAGAAAGAGAGAGAGAAACAGAGCGTGAGTGGGGGAGGGGCAGAGAGAGATAGGGAGACACAGAATCTGAAGGAGTCTCCAGGCTCTGAGCTGTCAGCACAGAGCCCGACACGGAGCTCGAACCCATGAACTGTGAGATCATGACCTGAGCCGATGTCGGGGGCTTAACAGACTGAACCACCCAGGTGCCCCAAAACCTATTTTAATCTTTAATAGAAGCACTAATGTCTCATTCCCTCCTGTTTCACTCATCTGCTTTTTTGGACAATTACTTTTGATTCTCTGACCTTCCCTTACTCCATTGTTTGTTTATTTCCAGCACTGAATGCTTAATTCAAGCTCCCAACCTCTCTTGCCTCATTCCTTGATAGCTTCCTAACTGATCTCCCTGCCTACACTATTAACTCCTAAATCCATTGCTTCCCTAGAGCCAAAGTGGTTGTCCTCCAAACTGAAATTAAAAAAGAAGTCTAATCTATGATTTAAACCTTCTACAACTTTCCCAACACACTTAAAACACATAACCTTATATTACTTTGCCATTACTTACTTCTCTGACTGCATCTCTTTCCAAAACTTCTTTACCACTATAATACGGTCCCATTAGCAGTACATTTCTGGTCCTTGATGAAGCCAATATAATTCCTACTTTAAGGCCTTTAAAGTACCATTTATATTTGCCTGAAGGAGTCTTCCTTTTAAATCTCGCAGTGCTAAAAAAAGAAAAGAAAAATCTCACAGTGCTGACACCAATTCCACAGAGTCGATCTAAAGTAGCTACTCAACTCGATCTAAAGTAGCTACTCAACCACTATTTACATTGCAATCACATTCACTTACTTTAAGTCTGTGGAAAGCACATGCCACTATTTGATATTTTCCTTGATTATTTCAAAAGTTATATACTTATTTATTGTTTATTCTCCCCCTGGAATATAACCTCCAAAAGTATAGAGACATTTTCTATTTTGTTCCATGTTCTATTCCCAGAAGTTTTGACAGTTGTTCAATGAATTTTGTTGACTGAGTACTGAATAACGTAATTCTTTAGTAACAGTTGTTTTAAATAAAGTTCTTCCAGAGCAGATGCTGAAACTACAATTTGAGTGGAAGAGGTGTTTTTTAGAGATGATCCCAGGATAAACTATTTAAAAATAGCGAAGTCAGAGGGAAAGAGGAAGAAGCCAACACAGAATGTAGTGTTAAGGAGGAGAGCCTGGGTGACTCAGTTGGTTGAGAGTCTGACTCTTGATTTCAGCTCAGGTCATCATCTCACAGTTGTGAGACTGAACCCTGAATCGGACTCCACACTGGCCATGGCGCCTGCTTGACATTCTCTCTCCCTCTCTCTCTCTCTCCCTTTGCCCCTCCCCCTGCTCATGCTCTCTCTCTCTTTCTCAAAAAAAATGTAGTGTTAAGGGAAATAATAGTCCTCCATTTAGTCCCTCAGTGATGTTCATGTCCTGATTTTGGAAACCTGTGATTATGTCAGTTCACATGGAAAAAAGGAACTTTTCAGATGTGATTAAGGATCTTGAAATGGGAAGATTATCCTGAATCATCTGGGTAGATCCAATATATTACAAGGTGTTAGGAATATTAGAGTATTAAAATCAAAGAAACAATGGGGCACCTGTGTGGCTCAGTTTGTTAAGAGTCCAACTTCGGGTCAAGTCACAATCTCACAGTTCATGAATTCGAGCCCCTTGTTGGGCTGTCTGCTGTCAGTGCTGAGCCCACTTTGGATCCTCTGCCCCCCCTCACCCTTCCCTCTCTTGTGCTGTCTCTCTCTCTCAAAAATAAACATTAAAAATAATCAAAAATATATCAGAAGATGCAACCCTATTGGCTTTGAGGATTGAAGAAGGAAACACCTGTTAAGAAATGCTGGTGGCCTCTAGAAGCTGGAAAAGACAAGGAAACAGATTAATCCCTAGAGCCTCAAGAAGAATGCATTCCTGCTGACATCTTTATTTTAGCCCATCGAGAACTATTCTGGACTTTGAATCCCAAGGTTGTAACATAATAAATCTGTGCTGTCTTAAGTCACTATTTTGGCGTAATTTGTCAAAGCATCAATAGGAAACTAAAACAGGTGCCTTAAAGAGAATGTTACCATTTTGGCAAATGAAGCTTAGTAATGCTGTGGACTGGAAATTGTGTAGAACTTCTTTTAGAATTGTCTCACTGGAGAGGTGAGAAGGTGGTGAACGTATCCAACAACGATTTTTAATCTCTGGTCATTCTTTAGGCATGACAGTTGGCAGCACCACCCTGCATAGAAAACATGTTCTCACAAACAGAGAAGGCTCTCAGGAGCAATCAGAAGCCTCACTAAGTGGTGCCTTGGTGGCTCAGTCAGTTAAGCATCCCACTCTTGATTTCAGCTCAGATCATGATCAAATAGTTTGTGATATCGAGCCCTGCATGGGGTTCACACTGACAGCAAGGAGCCTGCTTAGGATTCTCTCTCTCCCTCTCTGCCTCTCCCCTCCCAGTCCACCCCCCCCCCCCAGCTCACACAGTCTCTCTGTCTCTCAAAATAAATAAATAAACTTAAAAAAAAAAAGAGAGAAAGAAGCCTGGATGGAATGCATGGCAAGAATGAGTGTAAAGGGAATGGGGAACCAAGGTATTTGGTAAAATAATCTTGACCTTTTATACTTGCACTTTCCTGCCATCTTTAGTGTTAATATTTATTACGGTAACTTAAATTTAACTAACACTTTTTGCCAAACACTAGATCAGGATAAGACAGCATGAAGCCATAATCTTATTCCTTAGTCAGTTTCATTTTAGTATGAAACAGGAACAATTTACGGAGTCCACAATGAAGGTTAAAATGCAAATATACCTAAGGTGACCTAGTGGCATATAAGACAATTATTGGATCCAGATAATGTTGTAAGAGGTGATCAAGATGACTAAAGTTAATATGGAAGCAAAGTATATAAGGATGTGGTAGAGGACGTATTCTAAGCGTAGGGTATATTATGTATGAATGTATGCCTCAAAAAGAAAAAGCTTTTTAAAATTTTGTATATACATATATATATACATTTATATATATCATATATATACATTTATAATATATATGATTTATATATGTTAAATATTATATATTTATATACATTAATATTTATAAATTTATAATATGTATGTATTATAAATTTATAATATGTATATGTGTGTGTGTGTGTGTGTGTATATATATATATATATATATATATATATATACCAGAATCATTGAAGTACTAGGCCCACTCCTCACAATTTTTTCTGTATGTGTATATATATATATATATATACACACACACACACACACACACATATACATATGCATATATATATACACATATACATATATGTATATATACACACACACATATATATATATATATATATATATATATATATATATATATACAGGAAAAAAAATGGTGAGGAGTGGGCCTAATACTTCAATGATGCTGGTAAGTGGATTCAAGGACCAATTTAAAATGATACTTTAATTCTTTTTTCACGTTTATTTATTTATTTATTTATTGAGAGAGAGAGAGAGAGAGAGAGAGAGAGAGAGAGAGAATAAGTGGGGGAGGGGCAGAGAGGAGGTGGGGGGTAGGGTGGGAATCGCAAGCAAGCTCAATACTGTCAGCTCACAGCCCAACGCAGGGATCTATCTCAGGACCAACTTGAGGCTACCTGAGCTGAAATCAAGAGTGGGATGCTTAACCAACTGAGCCACGCAGGTGCCCTTTAAGTACCAATTTAATCTCAAAGTATCTGTTAGAATTTTGGTTTTGGATTTTGCTAGGTAAAGCTCTGTCCTCCATATATATTTGACACATTTATATTTGCACATTTGGGAAAGGGTTAATTGACAAGAAATAGACATATATTTGATCTCCTTCGATAGGAGTTTCCAAAATACAAAACATCATCAATCGCCCGTGTTGTAACCAAACAAACATGAGTTAGCTCCTTAGTGAGTCAGAAACTGCACCAGGATGAATTGTAACACAAAGAAAACTTTTATTTGTAGCAAATGAGATCACAAGGAATGGCTTCCAATTCCCAACTCCCAGAGAGAGAGTGAATGGGCTCTGTTTGTTTAAGGTTAAGATGAATATTTAGATATTTAGATGCCTTATCATCCTATGTAGAGGCAGGCATAAGGTCACACATGTCCCTTAAGGAAACATGCGTATACATACATAGTTGTTGATGTAAATGAGGCTGAGTATCCTCCTTGGGCAGAGATTTCAGTATTATAAGGAAGTAAAGGTAATTGTGGGTCGTTCCAGAGGTTACTCCATGGTCCTTCTGCTCAGGCACAATTCAGGTTTAGCTCAAACTGTCTGGGTGGTCCTGGAAAGTGGCAGATTTTGTCAGGACAGTTGCCATCACCTGGAGCATAATTTTGGCTTTCATTTGTCTGAGTTAAGAGGAAAACTGGAAAGAAGAGCTTAAGGGAAAATATAAGACAAAGGTCAGTGATTACAAGCAGGTGGATAGTTAAGGCCAGGTCTTAGAGTCTAGCTGGTGACAGTATTGGCTCAAGTGAAATAAAATTCTAGAAAAGGATGGATTTTCCTCTTGACGTTCATGTAAAAGAGTTGAAGGAGTAATCCTCAACGGTTCTCATTTCTGATATGCTTACATCTAATCCATCACCAACAGTGATTTCAAAATATTCAAGGATCTGAACACTTTCATCATTTCCAAGGTTACCATCCTGGTCAGGTCAACCATGACCTCTCCCCTGGTATATTGTGATCACCTTTTACCTGAGGTCTTACAATCCTGATTATGTGTCATGATTGTTTATGCTCAATCTAGTAACCAGAGTTATCTTTAACAAATGTTAAGTGAGGTCATAGCCATTGCTGTTCCTAATTCTTTGAGTGGTTCCCATTTCATCTGGCATAAAAGTCAAACTCTAAAATGACCTACAAGGCCCTCATTCATTTAGATTCCCTTTATTTCTTTGAATAAAATTGTAGGAGTACAACGTCTTTTCCTTCGTTCTACTGCAGCCACACATTTCCCCTTCCAGGACTTTGGTATTTCCTGTTCCCTGTACCTGGAGTGCTTTACTTCTTTCATTTAAGTTTTCATTTTAAGATCACCTACTTATAACCACTTCCATGAACACCCTATATATAATTTTATAACTTCTCAATACTTTTTTAAAAATTTTTTCTCCTTAGAAATTATCATTATTTAATGTATCCTAAATTTTACCAATGGATTATATTCATTCATCATCTGCTATATTCCATAAATTCAGAGATTGTTTCTATTTGGTTTTTTTTCTGTATTTCTGGCATCACAATAATTACCTAGTATGTAACAAGTGTTTTTTATAGGGAAGAGATATAATAAGATTTACATTTTTTTGTTTTGTTTTTTAAAGATCAATATGGAGTACTTTAGGACAGTGGAATGTAATGATTCTGGAAGCAGGCAATGATGGTTACAATGGTGGTTTTTTACCTTAGTCATTGTTAGAACTCCACTTCCCCACAGAGATACAACAATAAATTATTGCAAATACTATAGCTAATAACACCTACACATCACTTATAAAGTTACCATAACTGTTCTAAGTATTTTACATGTGGTAACTCATTTTAACCTCAGATGAGTATCATGAGGTAATGATTATTATTATCCTTATTTTATAAATTGGAAACTGAGGTACAAGTATGTTCAGTAAAATGACAGAGTCATAATTCAAATGCAAGTAATCTGAGTCCAGATTCTACATTTAAAAAAAGTACTACTTAGCCTTTATATGTACACATGGCTAAAACTCCTAGTTCCATGATCTTTGAATGTTCAAAGTTTTCACACGACTTCTTCAAAACCTTAAAGGTTTTGATGCTATATTTTCCCCCTGTATCTTGAATTAGGCAGGTTGCCTTTCTGCCTCTTGTCTCTTTCTCTCTTGTTTTTTGGTTTGTTTGTTTGTTTTACTTTCATATAACCTGATACTGAAATAGTCTCTGCAGTGGTTTACAAACACACACACACATACACGTATGCACATACACACACACTGTCTCCTTCAAAACAGCACTCAACAATTTTGACAAATATTGTGACAAGAGCCACACCTGTGGAATATATACAAAGTACTTAATCATTAACATACATGGATAACTTTATACTATAGCATTGCTCAGTACAATCTTAACAGATTGTACTGCTTACAAGTATCACTTATTGAAGACCATCAATATCTCTATGAAGTTGGCACTGTTATTATCATTCCCTTATAGTTAGGAGTAAAGAGGAACATAAAGAGTTAAATAACTTGACTAGAGTAAAATAGAAAATAGGAGTTAGGTTCACAACCAGGCATATTTTAGTCCAGTCACTTTCTCTTAATGACTAAACTGTATTGGCCAGGTACAACTTGTTAGAAATAAACTGTATTTAACAACAAAAAACAAAAAGGAGACATAAATACATATGTATACCTATTTTCAAATATGTATATATGAAATATCTATTATATATGCCTAATATATTCATTTTTAATTTAAATTTTAGTTAATATACAGTGCAATATTGGTTTCAGAAATAGAATTCAGTGATTCATCACTTACATAAAATACTCAGTGCTCATCACAAGTGCCCTCCTTAGTACCCATCACCCATCTAGCCCATCTCCCACCCACCTCTCTCCATCAACCCTCAGTTTGTTCTCTATCTTTAAGTCTCTTGTGTTTTGTTTCCCTTTCTTCTCTTTCCCCTTTCCCATATGTTCATCTGTTTTGTTTCTTAAATTCCACATATGAGTGAAATTATATGGTATTTGTTATTCTCAGAATAATCTATTTCACTTAGCATAATACATTATAGCTCCATCCATGTCATTGCAAATGGCAAGATTTCATTCTTTTTGATGGTTGAGTAATATCCCATTGTATATAAATGACACATCTTTATCCATTCATCAGTTGATGGACATTTGGGCCCCCTCCATAGTTTGGCTATTGTTGAGAATGCTTCTATAAACATTGGAGTGCATGTACCCTTTCAAATTTGTATTTTTGTATCCTTTGAGTAAATACCTACTAGTGCAATTGCTGGATCCTGCAGTAGATCTATTTTTAGCTTTTTTAAAAATTAATTTAATTTAATTTATTTATTTGGAGAGAGAGAGCACAAAGCAAAGGACGGGCAGAGAGAGAGGAAGAGAATCCCAAGTAGGCTCCCATTGTCAGCACAGAGATCATGACCTGAGTCGAAATCAAGAGTCTATCGTTCAACCGACTGAACCACCACCCTGACTATTTTAGTTTTTTGAGGAACCTCTATATTCTCCAGGATGGCTGCACCAATTTTCATTCCTACCAGCAGGGCAAGAGAGTTCCCTTTCTGCTCATCCTCTCCTGTTAATTTTAGCCATTCTGACAGGTGTAAGGTGGTATCTCATCATGGTTTTGATTTGTATTTCCCTGATGATGAGAGATGTTGAGCATCTTTTCATGTGTCTATTAGCCATCTTGATGTCTTCTTTGGAAAAGTTTCTATTCATGTCTTCCGCCAATTTCTTAACTGTGTTGTTTGTTTTACATGAAGTGAGGGACTTTAATGTTTTTCCCATTCTTTGACAGATCAGGCAGACAAAAGATAACTCAGTTTGACTAAACACATATTATCTTAAATGTTAAAACCTACAAAGAAAAACTTTATTTGCTGTCATCTAATTACAAATATATATGTATCAAGTCTCCTGGAAAGACTGAATGAAGCTCTACTTTAGGGGGCAAAAAATAATTATTCAATAAAATAATAGTGATGCAATAAAATTGAAATTAACCATAAAAGAATATACCAAAAATGTTAATTGGAAAGAGACAAAATAACATTTCTATGAATGACCCTATATGTGAAGTATATATATCAATATTGTAGCAATAACTGTTTTAAAAATAATAATAAAGAAAATCCTATCCAGATAATAATTGAGTTCACACCATACCCATAGGGAACCTGTATATGCTTAAGTAGTTTTCATTACTGAGGATAAAATTATGGATATTAACAAATTCATTGCTAAGAAGAAAAAAAGCAATATAAAGAAGAATAAAGTAAAGTTAAAAACAATTCTAAGGGGGAACTTGGGTGGCTCAGTTGGTTAAGGGTCTGACTTAGGCTCAGGGAATGATCTCACTGTTCATGAGTTCAAGCCCCACATCCTGTTCTCTTCTATCAGTGCGTAGGCCATTTTGAATCCTCTGTCTCCCTCTCCCTCTGCCACTACGGCATGTGCTCTCTCTCTCTCAAATATTTATCTATCTATCTATTCATCCATTATCTATCTATCTATCTATCTATCTATCATCTATCATCTATAATGCATTTATTTTCAGTGCATTGACCCCATGGACTTTATTATTTATTTGTTTGTTTGTTTTAGCGAATTAGACCCATGGATGGATGGATGGATGGATGGATAGATGGATGGATTTATTTATTTAGTTAGTTAGTTATTTTAAATTTAGTTAACATGCAGTGTAGTCTTGGCTTCAAGAGTAGAACCCAGTGATTTCTCTCTTACATACAACACCCAGTACCCATCCCCAAAAGTCCCCTTCTTAATGCCCATCACCCATTTAACTTATACCCCCCACTGACCTCTGCTCCACACCCACCTCCCCTCCAGCAACCCTCAGTTTGTTCTCTGTATTTAAGAGCCTTTTATGGTTTGCCTCCCTCTCTGTTTTTATCTTACTTTTGCTTCCCTTCCCCTATGTTCATCTGTTGTGTTTCTCAAATTCTACATGAGTGAAATCATATGATATCTGTCCTTCTCTGACTGACATATTTTGCTTAGCATAATACCCTCTAGTTCCATCCACATTGTTGCAATACTATTCAGTGATGACAAAGAATGAAATATTGCCATTTTCAAAAATGAACATTAAAAAACAACAATTCTCAGAGGGAAACAGTAGACTTTGAAGTTTTGGTTTATTTTTAAAAATGCAATAAGCAAAAACCACTAGCTGTGAGAGTTAAATTGATATGTCAACTTGACTACACAATGAGATTTTGAGATATTTGGCCAAACATTTTGGGTGTGTCTGTGAATGTGTTTTAGATAAGATTAACATTTCAATTATAGGCAGAGTAAAACAGATTGTCCTTCCTAATGTGGATGTCCCAGATCCAATTAGTTGAAGGCCTGAGTACAACAAAAAGAAAGATCCTTCTACAAATAAGAAGAATTCTTCTCTGCCCAGTGGCCTTCCATCCTCTCCCATCCCATCTGTCTGAAGGACACCAATCTTCTCCTGCATTTGAGTCCAAACTAGAATTATACTATGGGTCTCCTGGGTCTTTGCTGGCTTCAGATCTTAGGACTTCCCAAGCTTCATAATTGCATAAGCCAATTTCTTATAATACATCTTAAGAGAGAGAAGGGCGTGTGTGTATTATGTATTTGTATATTTTATAAACACACACATATATTTTCTATAGATTTTATATCTCTGGAGAACATAGGCTAATACAGATTTCTATATCAAGAGTGGTTATAGAGGAATATAATTTTATGGATGAGTTTTATGAATTAGTTTTGTAGTTTCTGGAATTGATAGATTAGATTTAAAAACACTAATGATTCTATTTTTTAGTAGAAGAGAGAATACTGATAGTCCATGGTATACATTTGTCAATAGAGGTATGCAAAATATATCCATTGGATACTCTTAATCAACCAGTTATAAGCAGCAAGGAGCTAGGTGACTATAAATATGGCACTTTCAAACATTCTTAGAAAACTAACAAATATAATAATATTGGCTGGTCATTCTTAATGTTACTGGACAAAGTGGAGAGAGAAAAATATGAGCTCAGGGATTTGAATATACTCAGCTTTGGCAAAAAACAAAACAAAACAAAACAAAACAAAAAACAAAAACAAAAACCTGAAAGCTTCTACAGGTGTCACAAAAGAGACCCAGATCTCCTTGAATTAAGAGGAGGCCAGGTGCCCTTCAAGAAGGACCCAGTGCACTGCAAAAAAAATATGTACTGTTTATCTTGACTGCAGTCGTCCTCAAAGAACAGTACTGTCTTTTGCCAGGATAACTATATGTTGGAGGAAAAGATATAATCAGACCTTTCAAGGACTTCTGGACATTGGCTCTGAACTGATAGTAATTCCAGCAGATGTAAAATTTCACTGTGGTCCAGTAGTTGGAGTAGGGGCTTATGGTGGTCAAGTAATCAATGGAGTTTAATCTTGGGTCCATATCACAATAGGCCTGGTGGGGTCCCTGAACCCATCCTGTGGTTATTTACCCAATTCTAGAATGTATAATTGGAACCTGGGAAAATTTTTTCATTAGTTCCCTGACCTGTGGAGTGAGGGCTATTATGGTAAGAATGGTCACACTGAAGCCAATAGAACTGCCTTTGCTGAGGAAAGCAGTAAGTCAAAAGCAATACTACATTCTTGGAAGGATTTCAGAGATTAATGACACTATAAAGGGCTTGAAAGATTTAGGGGTGGTGATTCCCACCATGCTTCTGAAAATAAAAAGGGATTTCTGTCTGCTTGATGGTCTTCCTCCTCTCTCATTATATCTGCCTGATGGACATCAATCCTCTCTTGTCTTCAAACTGGATCTATACCATTGACTCTCCTGGGTCTCCAGCTTTAGGCTGTACATATTGGGACTTATCAGCCGCTATAACTATATACCAATTCCTCATAATCTCTTCTTCCATATCTATGTATCTATATATCTATATCCATATCTATAGTTATCTCTATCTCTCTGTCTCTATCTCTATCTCTTTCTCTCTATTTTACCTTCAGAGAACCCAGAATAATACATCTACTATTCTAATAAAAAAGATAAAAATACAATAATACAATACAGGAAATTAAGAAAAAAGAGTAATATAGCCATCAATACAGAAGAAATTTGTAGATTGGAAAAAGTTAGTTTATTAAAAGGGTTCTCTCTTTCTCCCTCTACATTCTATGTAGCTTCATTCTAGGAAGGAATTATGATAGCTGAAGTTAGATAATGGTTTCCAACCTGGAGATGAGGGCCCAGTGTTGCCAAATCTTCCATAGTTTAATTAGAAACAAAATCCAGCTATTTATGTAAACTTACTCATTTTTTTAAACTGACCCATTTTTTTTAAATGTTAACTCAAAAAATTAAAATACTGTGTAATCCATATGCAAAAAGGGTCAGTTGATCAAAGTCAACCTACACTCCAAGCTTTTGTCCTCTGATAAAAGGAAAGGATCACCATCTATTTTTCAATAAATTCTATAAACGTTGAAGTTTATATCTGAGTTTTTGTAATCATTGGGCATTATTGAAATCACATTTCTTAGAAAGATATGGCATACAAATGGTCAATGTTTTATTTAAAGGAATAAATATGTACTTTAAAAATAAGCAGAATTAGAGGTAGGCACGATAAGAACTTTTGAAATTTGGAAGTCCTGATAGGCACATATCTCTAAATGGAAGTGTATCCCTTTCCCATGTGGGGTGAGCTGAGCCAATATTGGTAAGAAATTCAAAGCTTTTGTGTTTATTTGACTGTTTTTAGAAATGCTCACAAAGAAAAATAATGGGGGTGCCTGGGTGGCTCAGTCGATTAAGCATCCAACTTTGGCTCAGGTCATGATCTCATGGTCCGTGGGTTGGAGCCCTGCCTTGGGCTCTGTGCTGTGAGCTCAGAGCCTGGAGAATGCTTTGGATTCTCTCTTTCAATCCCTTTTGATTGTCCCTCTCTCTCTCTGACCATCTGACACTCATGCTCTCTCTCTCTCTCTGTCTCTCAAAAATGAAGAAGCATTAAAAAAACAAAAAGCTCACAAAGAAGTATGCATTTCACTCACTCAGTATTTATTCATTATCTACATTTTTGCTAAGAATCGGATGTATAGTGACATGTAAAGCAGACATTATTCCATACCTTTGTGGAGCATTTCATCATTTCTAAAGTCTAATAGTGAAGGGGGAGAGAAAGAGTAATAGGCAGGTGTGGAGAGTAGATAGGAGAAGGAAGAGCAGCAGAAAATGAACTAGAAACTCCCATAAGGTTTGAACTACATGCCAGTGTCAAGACTCCCGTGGCAAAACAGTGAAAAAACATAATCCTTGATCCATTAATTATTAGGTTTATTGATATATTAATAAAAAGCAAATCAGTTAAATAGTAGATGAAATTGATCAAAAGTGATAATTGGGGGTAGATTATTAGTGAGGAGTCATTCTTTGTGATCATAATTAGCTATCTGTGCCAGTGTATCAAAGACACTTTAGTTTGTAGAAATAAATCCAAATGAAGTGTATCATCTACATATCTGTAGTTTCTCTCTGTCAAATTTCTACACAATTTCATTTTAAATTTCTACATAATTTTGTATGATTCATGATAAATAAAAGACTTGTGTAACTACATTTTTTTCCTATTATGCTTTGTGTAGTTTGATATTGGAGTGAGTCCTCACTCCGTATCTGTTTAACACAATAAAAATGCCATAGACTTTTGAAAAAAACTTAACACTAAAGGAAATTTAAGAGATTTGTCTTTTCTTTTGCCACCGTTTCATAGGTGTAAAGATTGAGACCTAAAGAAGTAAAGTGTTTTGTCAAGAGTTTATAAGAACATGTGGAGGTTGCCTGCATAGGAAGTGTTTGGGTACGTTAGAAGAAAATACAGAAATGTCTCTTTTGAGATATGTTTAAAATTCATCTTATTTTTTAAATGAAGCACATGATGGGGCTCCTGGGTGGCTCAGTCAGTTAAGCATCCTATTCTTGATTTCAGCTTAGGTTGTGATCTCACTCTTAGGAGATCAAAGTGGGCCTGCCTATGATTCCCTCTCCTTCTCTTTCTTTCCCTTCCTCTCACGTGCATGTGCTCTTTCTCTCTCTAAAATAATTTTTAAAAAATGATAAAGCACATGCTGTGTAATCAATTTAGTTCATAGGAAAAGAACATTCTTTCTAATCTTGATGGAAGAAGTTTCCTGTAAGTTTTTCTTGGCAGTATTTTTTTTTAAATATCTCCTTTCATCGTTAATAGATGATGCTCTTTTTTAAGCCTATTTATTTGAGAGAGAGAGAAAGCAGGAGCAGGGGAGGGGCAGAGAGCAAGAGGGAGAAAGAGAATCCCAAGCAGGCTCCACCCTGTGTGCAGAGCCCTATGTGGGGCTTGATATCATGACTGTGAATCATGACCTGAGCCGATATCAAGAGTTGGACATTCAACTGACTGAGCCACCCAGGTGCCCCTACTTGGCAGTATTTTTGACTTTTGATGCTATGAGCTTTGCTATGCCTGTTTGACTGTTAGTTTCGTCAGTAGTTAGTCTGACTGTCTACAGTGAAAGAGAAATGGGTTTATATGGCCTGTGAGTTGGTAACTCCTGGGTAGACTATAAAGCTCAACCAGTAGTCAGTCACAAAGGTCAGCATGTTAGGGAGGAGAAGACATTTAAAGTCAATTTCTGGATTAAAGTTATTGCTGGTGAGCATAATACCAGAATTAACTAGCTCAACACAAAGCAAATACCAGTAATTAAAATATTTCTGTAAATGGTTCATACCATCATTCTTCTTGTCCCTGTCCTAACCAATGTTGAACACTTTGCTTCTAATGTATTCAAGTCATGATACTGAAAAAAATGTCTTCAGCCATATATTTTGGATTTACTCTTTGTGCATTGTATGTTTTCTGTAATCTCTAAGCTAAATGATTTTATCTTTAATAAAAAAGTCATTGTTGACCTATATTATTTGTGTTAGAAATGTTAGTTGATGACTTTATGTTGGTGGAAGATTCTTGTTTTAAGACTAATATAGCATGTGTGACAGTAGATAAACAACAGTAAATAAAAGCATTATCTGGATCTTGTGTTGAAGAAATTGATTTTCCATAAGATCCTATTAAGTCTTATTCTAGGAATAAACCAGCAGTGTTTTATAAAGCAAACGCTATCATATTTTAAGAAACCAATCATACAGAGAAAGAAAAAGACACAAAAGAAACATTATTTGATGCAAAGCTGAGTTTTACTATTGCTTTTCAAGTCAGTGGTTTTATACCGTACAAGAGAAAATTCATCACCTCTTGTCCAGTTCAAGAGGGCCATGGCATTGGCATATACAAGAAAAAAAGCCTTGAACATTTTCTGCAATGATAGTTCAAAGCCCATGGAGAAATCATTATCAAAAAGTTTTATTTGTATGTGAGATTTATCAATATGCTTAAGTTCCCTAAAAAAAAGTTTTCATAAGTGATTTGATCTCTTTCAATTGTATTTTTAAAGGACATACAATTATATGATCTGCTTTTTCCTCTGTCCCTGAATAATCATTCAGTTTCCATTTAGAAAATATTTAGAAAATATTTCCATCTAGAAAATATTTTATAAGAGTACAATATTTGGGATAGCAAAGAGGAAAGGACATTGATTTTTTTGAGATTATAGATATCAAATACTGTTATTCTGAAGGCAAAGATAACTAATAAATATAAGTAGGAAATTAATATACATAACTAAAAAGAGAATGTTTATTAGGATCTAAATTGAAAGGATATTTCCCTAAGGAAATCAAAGAAACTCTATGCAGGCTTACAAGCAAAAATCTTCAAAAAACATCTGCTTTTAAATAATCTCATTTTCTGTGCTTATATAGAAAGAGCAATTGCATCTACTGTTTGGAAATGTGAAGAAGTTAGATAGGTAAAACCACATATAACTCTTCAAGCACTATGCAAGTTTTAAGATTATGATGACTATAATTTTAATTATATATTAAAATATTAACCCCCATAGTTGTATAGTATTTAATAATTTCTAATTATTTTCACTTTTATTATCTCAATATTTTCACTTAAAATAAGTCTGCATTGCAGGAAGAAGAGTACTAAGAGTCATTTTCAGTTAATAAAAGAGACTTTGAAGCCAGTCTGAGATTGTTCTTACCCCAGACCAATGACCATCTCCATGTTGGGACATTACCAAATACTTAGTTTCATCACAAAGCACCCGTTCTTCTTACAAAAAGTACTCATGTGCATTTGTGTTCTGACAAATGGCCAAACATCTTTGTATTCCCTTCCAAATAGAAGAGCAAATGAAAAGAAATGCATTGTTTTTTGTTTTTAATTTTTTTTTTTTGCATATAGCTGACATAATATGTTACATTAGTTCCAGGTATAAAGCATTGGGGTTTAATATCTCTATATATTCTATTATTCTTTGCTCACCACAAGTATAGCTACCATCTACCACCATGTAACACCATTGACTATATTCCCTATGCTGTGCCTTTTATTCCTGTGTCTTATTTATTCAATAACTGGAAGCCTACGTATCCCACTCCCCTGCACCCATTTTGCCTATCTCTCCACCCCCTTTCTGTCAATAATCAGTTTGTTTTCTATATTTATAGGTCTGATTATGCTTTTTTGTTTATTTGTTTTGTTTTTAGATTCCATCTATGAATGAAATCATATGGTATTTTTCTTTCTCAGTCTGACTTATTTCACTTAATATGTTGTCAGAAATGGCAAAATCACATCCTTCTTATGGCTAATAATATTCCATTTGTGTATGTGTTCATGCGTGTGTACACGTACATATGTGCATGCATGTGCATCTGTAAGATCATATGGTATTTCTATTCTGAATTTTTTGAGGAACCTCCATAATATTTTTCACAGTGACTGCACCAATTTACAATCTCACCAACAGTGCATGGGGTTTCATTTTTCTCCACATCCTCACCAAAATTTGTTTCTTGTGTTTTTTATTTTAACCATTCTGACAGGTGTAAGGTAATAATCATTACAGTTCTAATTTGCATGTCCCTAGAGGTTAATGATGTTCACCATCTCTTCATGTGTCTATTGGCCATCTGTATGTCTTCTTTGGGGAAAAAATGTCTGTTTAGTTCCTTTGCCCAGTTTCAGATTTTTTTAAATTTTCTTTTTAATTTATTTTTTTTAATTCACATACAAATTAGTTAGTATATAGTATAACAATGATTTCAGGAGTAGATTCCTTAGTGCCCCTTACCCATTTAGCCCATCCCCCCCTCCCACAACCCCTCCAGTAACCCTCAGTTTATTCTCCATATGTATGGGTCTCTTCTCTTTTGTCCCTCTCCCTGTTTTTATATTATTGTTTCCCTTCCCTTATGTTCATCTGTTTTGTCTCTTAAAATCCTCATATGAGTGAAGTCATATGATTTTTGTCTTTCCCTGACTAATTTCACATAGTATATTACCCTCCAGTTCCATCCACATAGTTGCAAATGGCAAGATTCCATTATTTTTGATTGCCAAGTGATACTCCATTGTATGTATGTATATATATATATATATATATATATATATATATATATATATATATATCACATCTTCTTTATCCATTCATCCATCGATGGACATTTGGTTTCTTTCCATACATTGGCTATTGTTGATAGTGCTGCTATAAACATGGGGGTGCATGTGTCCCTTTGAAACAGCATGTGTCCCTTTGAAACAGTATCCCATGGATAAATGCCTACTAGTGCAATTTCTGGGTCGTAGGTAGTTCTATTTTTAGTTTTTTGAGGAACCTCCATTCTGTTTTCCAGAGTAGCTGAACCAGCTTACATTCCCAACAACAATGCAAAAGAGATCCTCTTTCTCCACATCCTCACCAACACCTGTTGTTGCCTGAGTTGTTAATGTTTGCCACTCTGAAAGGTGTAAGGTGGTATCTCATTGTGGTTTTGATTTGTATTTCCCTGATGATGAGTGATGTGGAGCATTTTTTCATGTGTCAGTTGGCCATCTGGATGTCTTCTCTGGAGAAGTGTCTATTCGTGTCTTTTACCCATTTCTTCCCTGGATTATTTGTTTTTTGGGTGTTGAGTTTGATAAGTTCTTTATAGATTTTGGATACTAACCCTTTATCTGATATGTCGTTTGCAAATATCTTCTCTCATTCTGTCAGTTGCCTTTTAGTTTTGCTGATTGTTTCCTTCGCTGTGCAGAAGATTTTTATTTTGATGAGGTCCCAGTAGTTCATTTTTGCTTTTGTTTCCCTTTCCTCTGGAGACGTGTTGAGTAAGAAGTTGCTGCGGGCAAGACCAAAGAGGTTTTTGCCTGCTTTCTCCTCTAGGATTTTGATGGATTCTTGTCTTACATTTAGGTCTTTCATCCATTTTGAGTTTACTGTTGTTTATTGTTTAAGAAAGTGGTCCAGGTTCATTCTTCTGCATGTCACTGTCCAGTTTTCCCAGCACCATTTGCTGAAGAGACTGCCTTTATTCCATTGGATATTCTTTCCTGCCTTGTCAAAAATTAGTTGGCCATACGTTTGTGGGTCCATTTCTGGGTTCTCTATTCTGTTCCATTGATCTGAGTGTCTGTTCTTTTCCCAGTACCGTATTGTCTTGATGATTACAGCTTTTTAGTATAGCTTGAAGTCCAGGATTGTGATGCCTCCGGCTTTGGTTTTCTTTTGCAAGATTGCTTTGGCTGTTCGGGGTCTTTTCTGGTTCCATACAAATTTTAGGATTACTTGTTCCAACTCTGTGAAGAATGCTGGTGTTATTTTGATAGGGATTGCATTGAATATGTAGATTGCTTTGGGTAGTATTGACATTTTAACAATATTTGTTCTTCCTATCCAGGAGCATGGATTCTTTTTCCATTTTTTGTGTGTGTGTGCCTTCTACAATTTCTTTCATAAGCTTTCTATAGTTTTCAGTGTATAGATTTTTCACCTCTTTGATTAGATTTATTCCTAGGTATTTTATGGGTTTTTGTGCACCTGTAAATGGGATCAATTCCTTAATTTTTCTTTCTGTCATTTCATTGTTAGTGTACGGAATGCAACCGATTTCTGTGCATTGATTTTATATCCTGCAACTTTGCTGAATTAATGCATCAATTCTAGCAGGTTTTTGGTGGAATATTTTGGGTTTTCCATATAGAGTATCATGTCATCTGTGAAGAGTGAAAGTTTGACCTCTCCCTGGCCGATTTGGATGCCTTTTATTTCTTTGTGCTGTCTGACTGTAGAGGCTAAGACTTCCAATACTATGTTGAATAACAGTGGTGAGAGTGGACATCCCTGTCTTGTTCCTGACCTTAGGGGGAAAGCTCTCAGTTTTCCCCATTGAGGATGATATTAGCGTTGGATCATTAATATATGGCTTTTATGATCTCGAGGTATGCTCATTCTATCCCTACTTTCTTGAGGGTTTTTATCAAGAAAGGATGCTGTATTTTGTCAAATGCTTTCTCTGCATCTATTGAGAGGATCATAGGGTTCTTGTCCTTTCTTTTAGTGATGTGATGAATCATGTTAATTGTTTTGAGATATTGAACAAGCCCTGCATCCCAGGTATAAATCCCACTTGGTCATGGTGAATAATTTTTTAATGTATTGTTGGATCCAGTTGGTTAATATCTTGTTGAGGATTTTTACATCCATGTTCATCAGGGAAATTGGTCTATAGTTCTTTTTAGTGTGGTCTCTGTCTGGTTTTGGAATCAAGGTAATGCTGGCTTCATAGAAAGAGTTTGGAAGTTTTTCTTCCATTTCTATCTTTTGGAACTGCTTCAAGAGAATAGGTGTTAACTGTTCCTTAAATGTTTGGTAGAATTCCCCTGGAAAGCCATCTGGCCCTGGACTCTTGTTTTTTGGCAGATTTTTTATTACTAATTCAATTTCCTTACAGGTTATGGGTCTGTTCAAATTTTTTATTTCTTCCTGTTTCAGTTTTAGTAGTGTATGTTTCTGGGAATTTGTCCATTTCTTCCAGATTCCCCATTTTATTGGCATATAATTGCTTATAATATTCTTATTATTGTTTTTATTTCTGCTGTGTTGGTTGTGATCTCACCTCTTTCATTCTTGATTTTATTTATTTGGGTCCTTTCCTTTTTTTTTTTTTTTTTTTTTGATCAAACTGGCTAGTGGTTTATCAATTTTGTTAATTCTTTCAAAGAACCAGCTTCTGGTTTCATTGAGCTGTTCTGGTTTTTTGGTTTTGATAGCATTAATCTCTGCTCTAATCTTTATTATTTCCTGTCTTCTGCTGGTTTTGGGTTTTATTTGCTGTTCTTTCTCCAGCTCCTTAAGGCATAAGTTAGGTTGTATATCAGAGATCTTTCTTCCTTCTTTAGGAAAGCCTGGATTGCTATATACTTTCCTCTTATGACCGCCTTTGCTGCATCCCAGAGGTTTTGGGTTGTGGTGTTATCATTTTCATTGACTTCCATATATTTTTAATTTCATCTTTAACTGCTTGGTTAACCCATTCATTCTGTAGTAGGATGTTCTTCAGTCTCCAACTATTTGTTACCTCTCAATTTTTTTCTTGTGGTTGATTCTGAGTTTCATAGCATTGTGGTCTGAAAATAAGCATGGTATGATCTCAATCTTTTTGTACTTGCTTAGAGCTGATTTGCATCCCAGTATATGGTCTATTCTGGAGAACGTTCCATGTACACTGGAGAAGAATGTATATTCTGCTGCTTAAGGATGAAATGTTCTGAATATATCTGTTAAGTCCATCTGGTGCAGTGTGTCATTCAAAGCCATTGTTTCCTTGTTGATTTTTTTGATTAGATGATCTGTCCATTGCTGAGAGTGGGGTGTTGAAGTCTACTACTATTATGGTATTACTATCAATGAGTTTCTTTATGTTTGTGATTAATTGATTTGTATATTTGGGTGCCACCACATTTGGCACATAAATATTTACAAGTGTTAGGTCTTCTTGGTGGATAGACCCCTTGATTATGATATAATTCCCTTCTGGATCTCTTGATACAGTCTTATTTTAAAGTCTAGATTGTCTGATATAAGTATGGCTACTCTGGCTTTCTTTTGTTGACCATTAGCATGATAGATGGTTTCCCATCCCCTTATTTTCAATCTGAAGGTGTCTTTAGGTCTAAAGTTGGTCTCTTGTAAACAGCATATAGATGGATCTCATTTTCTTATCCATTCTGTTACCCTATGTCTTTTGATTGGAGCATTGAGTCCATTGGCGTTTAGAGTGAGTACTGAAAGATATGAATTTATTGTCATTATGTGTCTTGTAGAGTTGGAGTTTCTGGTGGTGTTCTCTGGCACTTGCTAGTGTTTGTTGCTTTTGGTCTTTTTTTTTTTTTTGTTCATCTTTTCTCCCCTCAGAGTCCCCCTTAAAATTTCTGGCAGGGCTGGTTTAGTGGTCACAAACTCCTTTAATTTTTGTTTGTCTAGGAAACTTTTTATCTCTCCTCCTATTTTGAATGACAGGCTTGCTGGATAAAGAATTCTTGGCTGCATATTTTTCTGATTCAGCACACTGAATACATCCTGCCACTCCTTTCTGGCCTGCCAAGTTTCTGTGGATAGGTCTGCTGCAAACCTGATCTGTCTTCCCTTATAGGTTAGGGACTTTTTTTCCCTTGCTGCTTTTATGATTCTCTCTTTGCCTGAGTATTTTGTGAATTTGACTATGATATGCCTTGTTGATGGTCGGTTTTTGTTGAATCTATTGTGGGTCCTCTGTGCTTCCTGGATTTTGATGTCTGTGTCTTTCCCCAGGTTAGGAAATTTTTCTGCTATGATTTGCTCACATTACTCTTCTACCCCTATTTCTCTCTCTTCCTCTTCTGGGACCCCTATGATTCTGATGTTGTTCCTTTTTAATGAGACACTGATTTCTCTAATTCTTAAATCGTGCTCTTTTGCCTTAATCTCCCTCTTTTTTCCTACTTCATTATTCTCTATAATTTTTTTCCTCTATATCGCTGATTCTCTGTTCTGCTTCATCCATCCTTGCCACTGCAGCATCTATCCATGATTGCAGCTCAGTGATAACATTTGTTATTTCATTCTGACTAGTTTTTACTTCTTTTATCTCTGCAGAAAGGGATTCTAATCTTTTTTTGACTACAGCTAGTATTCTTATTATCGTGATTCTAAATTCTGGTTCAGACATCTTGCTTGTATCAGTGTTGGTTAAATCCCTGGGTGTTGTTTCTTCGTGCTTTTTTTTTTTTTGCAGTGAATTCTTTTGTTTTGTCATTTTGAACAGTGAAAAGGAATTAATGAAGTAGAAAAATTAAAATCAAAAAAATTAAAATTAAAAAAATATTAAAATGAAACACACACACACACACACACACACACAATCTAATAAATGATGCTATATCCTAGGTGTGTTTTGGTCTGGGTGTTGAAAGTGGTTTGACAGATTAGAGAAAAAAGGGGGGAAAAAGGAAATCATTTGAGAATTTGAAAAAATGAATACACTGAAGTAGACTAAAATGAGATGATGGGAGTAAAATAGAATTTGAAAAAATTACACAAAAGTAAAGAATATAGTAGAAAAATTAAAGAAAAATATTTTTAATAAAAATTGAAAGTAATAATGAATTTTTTTCTCTTTCTGTATTCAAGAAAAGGAAAAGAAACAAAAAATAGATAAAAGAGAAAAAAGAAATCGTTTTAAAATTTAATAAAGTGAATACACTGTAGTAGACTAAAATAAAATAATGGAAGTAAAACAGAATTTGAAAAAAAATTTACATAAAAATAAAATATATAGAAAAAAATTAAAGGACAATATTTTAATAGAAATTGAAAGTAAAAATGAAGTTTTCTCTTTCTTCAAGAAAAAGAAAAGAAAAAAAGAGAAAAAAGAAAAAGAAAAAAAAGAAATCATTTGAAAATATGGAAGAGTGAATACACTGAAGTAGACTAAAATAAAATGATGTAAGTAAAATATAATTTGAAAAAAATTATACAAATGTAAAAATATAGTAAAAAATTTTAACGAAATATTTTTAATAAAAATTGAAAATGAATTTTTTTGTTCTGTATTCAAGAAAAAGAAAGGAAGTGAAAAAGAGGGAAAAAAAAGAAAATTGAATACATGGACCTGCTATCAGATTGAAATAGGACTGAAATTACTTTGTTTTCCCCTAGAAGTCAGACTATGAAGTGCTTTATAGTCCATAAACTAAGCAGGTGGTGAGACTTGTGTTCTTGAAAAGCAAGGTTGGCCCAGTTGGGCGGGGCTCAGTGTAATGGCTCCCTTCTCCACTAAATGGTGCTGCTAGCCTACTGGGGTGGAGTGTTGTGGTGCTCTTAGGTGCGTATGCGCATGTGCGAGAGCAGTGAAAATGGTGTCACCAAGCTACCCAGTCTCTAGTATCAGAACTCTGTTCTCACAGATGAGCAATCATGCACCCATCCTCTGTCTTCAGCTTTTGTCCACTCCCCGTTTCTTCACTGTCCGTGATCAAGCCCCAGGCAGTACTTCTCCCGAGTTTTGTGTCAGATGTGGCTGTTTTTCCCAGCCCCTTACTTCTGAAGGACTGTGGCTTTGACACATTCTGTCCCTCTGGGGGAGGGTCTCACTGAGCAATGGCCTAATATGGGCTGCAATCAGGAATGCTTGCTGGACCCTGCTGCTGCTGGTACCCCGAGACTATGGCCTGGTGCCAGGCCATCCCAGAAAAGGTTCATGAGATAGTGTAGCAGCAGCTTTTCAGGGATTATGGAAAATCACAACACACATCATGCACCAGGCTTCACCCTTAAGGATCTTGTTCCAGCACCATCGAATGTGGCCATTTTCTGGAGTCTGCTGGGACCAGGTGGCTTCAATAGTCTCTACTAAATGTCCTTCCAGCAGTGGAACTGCTTTTCCCCATGTGGCCCAAGAACCTCCAGGACCCCACTCTGCTCCTGGGGATTCTCTCTTCCCATCAGAGCACTGCCAGGTATTGAGTTGCAGAGTTGCAGACTTTGTGCTCCTTTTGTTTACAGTCTTAATGGTATTTAAACCCTCTCCTTTCTCCTTTCTCCTTTCTCCCTTTTTAATTTAGTCCCTGTGACTGTTTCCAATTTTCCATTTTCTCTCCAGCTGCTTTGGGAGAGGTGCTTTTCCTGTATTTTCCCCTCCACCCGCCGACCATCTCCATCCTCTCTCTGCCTGCAAAAGCACCTCCCTGCCTGCCACGGCTTCTTGCTCCCCAAGTTCACCTCTTCACGCTGTGTACCTGCTGAATTCTGTGGTTCATGTTGTGCAGATTGTTGTGTTAATCTTCAGATCAGTTTTCTAGGTGTGCAGGATGGTTTAATGTTGGTCTGGCTGTATTTCATGAACACAAAACACACAAAAACTTCCATGCTGTTCTGCCATCTTGGCTCCTGTCTGGTTTGGTTTTTTAGTCAAGTTGTATAAATTATTTATATATTTTGGATAATAGCCCCTTACTGGATATATCATTTTCAGATATCTTTTCCATTCAGTAGTTTGCCTTTGTGTTTTATTTATGGTTTCCTTTGTTGTGGAAAATCTTTTTATTTTGATGTCATCCCAATACTTTATTTTTCTTTTGTTTCCCTCACCTTAGGAGAAATACATAGAAAAATGTTACTGCACCCAATGTCAGGGAAATTACTGCCTGGGTTCTCTTCTAGGATTTTTATGGTTTCAGGTCTCACAGTTAGGTCTTTAATCTGTTTTAGGTTTATTTTTGTGTATGGTGTAAGAAAGTGGTCCTGTTTATTCTTTTGCCTGTAGCTGTCCAGTTTTCCCAGCACCATTTATTGAAGAGACTGTCTTTTCCTTATTGTATAATTTTTCCTTATTTCTAATAGATTATTTAGCCATGTAAATGTAAGTTTATTTCTGGGCTCTCTATTCTGTTTTATTGATCTATGTGCCTTTTTTTTTTTTTTTTTTTTTTTTGCAGTACCATACTGTTTTAATTACTACAGCAGTGTAGTATATCTTGAAATCTGGAATTCTTCTTTCTCAAGATTGTTTTGGTTATTCTGGCTCTTTTGTGGTTTCATGCATATTTTAGTATTATTTGTTTTAGTTCTGTGAAAAATTCTGTTAGCAATTTGATAGGGATTGCATTGAATCTATAGATTGCTTTGGTAGTGTGGACATTTTAACAATATTAATTCTTCCAATCCATGAACATGGGATATCTCTCCATTTGTTAGAAACACATTTTTTTTTAATTGTAGAGTACAATAGGTTACATTCTCTGAGCATTTCCACTATTTAGCAAGTGTGATAGTCTTAATGATTATTCTCAATAGTTCATCTGTCTCCTTCCAGTGTCAAGGCTGTATTAAACTTCTCCAAAACTTGGGACTTAGATACGGACATACAGCTTTTTTTTTCCCTTAAGAACATATGTAGCAGAAATGACATGTCTAACATTCAGGATGAAGCATTAAGCAATAGTGCTTCCTCATTTTTAAAAAATCTCTTCCTCCTGGCATGGAGACTAGCAATGTTAGAGATGGGATGGTGGCTGTTCTTTCAATATGGACTAACAGAGTGATATGATGAGCAGAGCACTTTGCTACCCCACATATTTGTGGAACATACAATAGCATTAACTTTGTTTTGGTGTGCAGTTTTATGATTTTATATGAATGTGTATAAATACCAGTGTAATCAGTATATTGAAAACTCCCATCATCTCTAAAATTTCCCTCTTGCTTTCATTTTGTAGTCAAACACTCTCCACTACCCTAACCCCAAGAAATCAATATTTTTTATCTTCCTATAGTTTTGTCTTTTCAAGAACTCCATAGAAAATGAAACCATATGGTACATAACATTTGGAGACTGGCTTTATTCATTCAGCATGTCTTTTGGATTCACCCAGGTGTTACATGTTATTGGAAACTCATTACTTCTCATTGTGGAATAAGCCTTCTAATGTATGAACATACGAGTTTTCTTTATCCATGAACCTAATGAAGGACGTTTTGATGGCTGCCAGTTTTGGGTGATTGTGAATAAAGATGGCATCAACCTTGTTTAAATGCTCTTGTTTGAAGAGAAATTTTCATTTCACCCTCTGTATACAGGAGTGAGATTGCTGGGTCATATGGTAAGTGCATGTGTAATTTTATAATAATTCTCAGTGTTTCCTAGAGCAGTTGTACGATTTTTCATTCCCACTAACAACAGTATGGGAGTTGCAGTTGTTCTGTATCCTCAACAGCACTTACAATTGTCATATTTAATGAATTAAGCTATTTTAATTGATGTGTAGTGGTATCTCATAATAGTTTTAATTTGTATTTCCCTAATGACTAATAAGGTTGAGCATCTTTTCATGTACATATTTTCCATTTATACACTTTTTTCATCATATAACTCCTCAAGTCTTTTGCCCATTTTTAAATCGAGTCATTTACTTTCTTACCATTAAGTTTTGAGAATTTTTTTACATATTCTGGATATGTATTTTATTAGATTTGTGATTACAATACTTTCTAAAAGTCTGTAGATTGTGTTTTCATTATTTTTATATTGTCTTTCATTGAGCAGAAATTTTAATTTAGATGAAACCCAATTTATTAATATTTTTCTTTTAAAGAACTAACTTTTGTTGTCATACTTAAGAATTATTTGCCTAACCCAAGGCTATAAAGATTTATCCTAGGTTGTCTTCTAAATTTTCATAATTTTATGTTTTAAATTAGTGTCTATGAACTTTTTATTTTTTTATTTTTTGGTACAGTGTGAAGTATAGGTATGGGCTTTTTTTTTTTTTTTTTCATTTGAATGTACAATTGTTCCAGTACTATCTGATGAAAGAAAATATGCTTTCTCTAATGCCTTTGAACCACTGTCAACTGACCATATCTACCTCTGGACTATCTATTCTGTAATATTGCATTCATGATTTTTCCAAGAACAAAATATTTTGAATATTATTAGTTTATGGAAAATCATAAAATTGGTTATTGTATGTCCTCCCACTTTGTCCTTCTTCCTTCAAACGGCTTCCATTTCTCTGGTTTCTTTAATTTGCAATATAAATTTTAGTATCAACATTGGTACCTCCAATAAAGATTTCTGGAATTTTATATGAACTGCACTAAATATATATGTCAATTTGGGAAGAATGGTTGTTGAAACTGTCATCTTCCAAAATATGATCATGGTATTTCTCTCTATTTATTTAGGCATATTTTCATAGCTTTCATTAACATCTTATAGTTTTACAAATATTGTGAGTAATTTTATATCTTCCTTTTCTGTTAGCTAAACTTTTATTTTTTTACAAGAAATTCCATGATAATATTGAATGGGATATTTGAGAGTAGGCATCCTTACCTTTTCCTCAATTGCAGGGATAAAGCATATAGTCTTTCATCATTAAGTACAATGTTTGCTATAGTGTTTCTTTATTTGGTGTAGACGCCCTTTATTAGATTTTCTGGAGTGAGTGTTGTACCTTATGAAAACATTTTTTCAGTATCCATTGATATGGAAATATAGTATTTTTTCTTTAGTTTGCTAATACAATGGAATATGGAATAATATGATGTACTGGATTTTTAAAAATTTTTTACGTTTATTTATTTTTGAAAGAGAGACAGAGAGACCAAGCAAGGGAGGGGAGTGCAAGCAGGGAAGGGGCCAAGAGAGGGGGAGACACAGAATCCGAAGCAGGCTCCAGGCTGTGAGAAGTCAGCACAGAGCCTGTCATGGGGTTTAAGCACACGAAGCATGGGATCATGACCTGAGTCGAGGTTGGACACTTAACTGACTGAGCCACCCAGGCACCCCTGGACTGGATTTTGAATGAACCAGCTTTGGATTTCTTTCTTTCTTTTTTTTTTTTAACTGTGATAAGAACACTTAACATGAAATCTATCCCCCTAGCAAATTATTTTATTTAAACTTCAGTTAGTTAATATATACTGTGAATTACCTCCTGACAACATTTTAAGTGTACAATATTGTTAATTATAGACATTATTTTCAACAGATCTCCAGAATTTACTCATTTTGCATAACTGAAACTTTATAGCTTTGAAATACAATTCTTCATTTATTCCTTCTCTCATCTGAGTCCATGGAAACTACCATTCTATTTTCTGCTTCTTGAGTTTGACTATTGCAGGTGTCTTAGATAAATGGAATCCTGCAGTGTTTGTCCTCTGTAACTGACTTAGCATAATGCCTCCAGGTTCATCCATGTTGTTGCATATAGCAGGATATCTGTTTTTATTAAAGTCGAATAATATTTCTTTGTCTGCCTGTACCACATTTTCTTTATCCATTCATCTGCTGAGGGACATATCTTAGCAATAGTGAATATTACTGCATATCAATGCAGAATGTCTCTTTGAGATCCTGATTTCAGTTCTTTTGGATTTGTACCCAGAAGCGGGGTTGCTAGCTCATATGGTAGTTTTATTTTTTAATTTTCTGAGGAATCTCCATATTCTTTTTCATAGAAACAGTGTCATTTTACATTCCCTGGCATAAAGACAGACATATAGACAAACAGAATAGAATAAAGAACGTAGAAATAAAGCACACATACACAGTCAACTAATCTTCAACAAAATATCCAAGAATACTTAATGGGGAAAGAATAGGGTGTTCAACAAATGGTTCCGGGAAAACTGGATATCCACATGCAATAAAATGAAATTAGACCTTTCTCTTACACCATACACAAAAATTAACTGGAAAATGGTTTAAAAAATAAATGTTAGAAGTTAAACTGTAAAACTCCTAAAGAAAATGTAGGGAAAAAATGTTCTTGATATTGGTCATGACAAGGATTTCTTGGATATGACAACAAAAGAAAAAGTAACAAAAGCAAGAATAGACAAGTAGGACTATATCAAACTAAAAATCTTCTGTACAGCAAAGGAAGTAATAATCAATGCAAAAAAGGCAACTTATGGAATGGGAGAAAATATTTGTAAACCCTATATCTGGTAAGGAGTTAATATACAAAGTGTATAGGAATTCCTACAACTCATTCGTTAAACAAACAAACAAGTAAACCAATCAAAAAATGGGTCAAAGAGTGAATAGATATTTCTCCAAAGAAATACCTATGGCCAACTTGTATGTGAAAGACTATCACTAATGATCAGGGAAATGAGAATCAAAAAACCACTCACTTTTGACTTATTATTCTTTTTATGTATTGCTGAATTTTATTTGAAACTATTCTGTTGAGTATATTTGAACCTATGTTCAAAAAGGATATTTGTCGGGGCGCCTGGGTGGCTTGGACGGTTAAGCATCCAACTTCGGCTCAGGTCATGATCTCATGGTTCGTGAGTTCGAGCCCCGCGTCGGGCTCTGTGCTGACAGCTCAGAGCCTGGAGCCTGTTTCGGATTCTGTGTCTCCCTCTCTCTCTGCCCCTCCCCTGTTCATGCTCTGTCTCTCTCTGTCTCAAAAATAAATAAACGTTAAAAAAATTAAAAAAAAAAGGATATTTGTCACTTCTTGTTCTGTCTGCATCAGGTTTTAGAACAAAGTTAATATTCCCTTGTGGGAAATCACATATCTATGTCTTGGGTTAGGCGATTATAGGGAATGCACTGGAAAGCAGAAAACTGCTTTCTGGCCCTGCTGGAGACAGGGGCCATGCTTCACTTATCTAGTTAATGTATATCTAGGAGGCACTCACTTTGCTTATTTAGTTAATATATATCTAAGAATTAGGTCCTGCCCACAGTCATAAATTCCTTAGACTATGTTATTGCAAGGAATATTTTACCCTGTCTTAACTTGATTATCTGCACATTTTCTACACATTCTTACTGGCACTAGCCCACTAGCCCACAGGAGCTTGAGAGCAGCTGGGGAGACTTCCCTTAGCCTCCCTTTCACCTCTCTTGCATGGAGTCTTGAGTAATCGGCTTTGCTAGACAAAGCCAAAAGCCGAACCCACATTCCCTCTTTTTCTATTATCTAGAAATAATTATTGACATATTTCTTCTTTTAATGATGGATAGCATTTGCCAGTCAAAATATCTAGACCTTAGATCTTGTGTTGGGAAGGTTTTTAAATATGCATTCAGGTTTTAAAATGTCTGTAGGAATATTCAGGTTTTCTATCACTTTTTGGTTGAGCCTTGTTATACAAAAATATCTTGCTGCTAAGAAAATTACATTTTATTAGAGAAATAGCTAGAGGATATAGGCCTTTACACAACTCTGTTGTATAGGCAAAGAGAAACAGTGTCTTGTGAGCAGTGGCATGATGATCCTAGATATGCTCCATTATATGGCCAAAATCCAAAGACAATTGATTTAGAATATTGAACAGATTCTGTTCTATATGAGGATGGACCCAGAAGAAACTTGAAACTGGAGAAGTTGTCAGGGTCTTAAACATATTGCTGTGATTCAGAAAATACCTTTGGTCATAACAAGAATTCAATGTATAGTGAGGTGTTTGATCTAAAAATCACACTCAGAGATTGAATCAACATAGGAGGGAAGAGAGATTGGCAACTGGGAACATATTTCATGTCTACAAGTTGCAGGAGACACACTGGAAAATGAACCATGTTAGAACAAAGACCCAAGTCTTAAAACAAGTTTGACTTATTAAGTTCCAAATGTACTTCCTTCTCAGACATCTTTTTTTAATTTTTATTTTTATTTACTTATTTATTTTTATTACAACTAAGGTGGGGCTGAACTTATTGATAAAAACCTTCAGGATTATGGTTTGGCAGGGTGAAGGAAGAAGCTATAGAATCAGGAGTAGACAAAACATTGTTTTTATAACTAATTTTAAAAATGAATAAAACATATCAAGGAAGTCACTTAACTAGGGGATTTTTAAAAAGTAAATAAAACTTAAAAAATCACTATTGTAATTGAAACATTATTAAATTAAGTGAACTAAAATATCACATAAGTCCAATAATTTTGCCAAGATACTTTTCTGAGGCAAGTGGGAAGCTTGGTACTGAAATAAGACAGGATTTACAAGGAATATTTCTACCAAAAACACTTAACATGCTGATCTCTGATATCATAATAAATCCAACAACTTGGAAAAGCCCCTCCTACAGACCAAAGTAATCAGTAATCCAAAGATTTAACAAAGGTTAAAAACTGTAAAATGAACCTCAGAAATACAACTGAAAAATAAGTAGATAGAGTGGGTTTGGAAAAGCTGATAATTGTTTATCCTAGAGCGATGTGTTCAGGTTGGAAGACAAAAGTAATGTAATCACAGTGGTTCATAGATAGTTATTAAAGGCAACACAATGTTTAGATAATTCTGGTCAGTTGTAATATAATGAAACAATAAAAGTAATAGGACATCCGGAAGCCCTTAAGTCTTAGATGAAGGAAAATTGTGACAAAGACTTTCCTTGAGCAGACTTTAGTCAGGCTCCCCTGGTGCTCTGTTTTTGATGAGGCCTCATCCTGATTCAAATTTTTCTTATAATTTTAACAAGTGTCAGAATAATTTTTTTTTTCTTTAACAGTTGTGACTTCTGTTCAATCTTATGACTCTGCATTAAGTGTACTCAAAAAAGGTCTAATGGAAAAGAAAAATCATGTAACTCTTTTCATACTCTGATCTCTAGCATTTTGTTAAATGCTAAGATAAGACCTACATAGAGGAAAAATTAGATTTGATAGAATTATAAATGTTAAGCTTGAGTTATGAAAATGAAAACAGTATATAGAAACTTGTGACTACTCACACAAATTTTTCCAACATTTTTAATGATTATTTACAAGTATGACAGAGCCAATAGTGTATATAAGTAGGGAAAAAAATCCCTCCTTTACACTTCATATAGCCTCAAGCTTGGTTTTAATATTCTGTCATGGCTCTTTTTCCTAGAGTAGGTCTTTCCCTTGGTTTCTTTATTATTGGGCTCCGCATCTAGAACATTCATTATAGGCTTTATGTACACCATGTTGAACCAAATAGTTATGGTCCCCACCATCTTGTAGCAATTTTAAAAAGGCTTTTGAATTTGATTTCTCCCAATACTAGGAAATAGCTACTGGCATGGTATGGTAGGAAGAAATTTATGGTCATCTGGAAACCAGATTAAGGAAGTGTATTTAAGAGGAGGGAATGATCAATATTTTCAAATCCTGCTGAAACATTTCATAACTGGAGAACAGTTATCCTTTAGATTTTACAAACTGAGATCATCATAGTCTTGAGATCAATTTTGGCAGTGTGGTGGGTGAGAAAGCTTAATTGGAGCAGGTTTATGAGAAATGAAAGGGAAGAATTGGAAAAGTGAATATGGACAATTTGCGGAGTTTTGCTGTGGAAGTAAACACATATGGGGCAATAGCTGGTGGGGAAAAGTGGAGAATAGAGTCAAGAGAAAATTTATCTATTTATGGTGTGTTTATTTTATGAGGAAAAACACCAGCATGTTTGTAAGGTGATGGAACTAATGCAGTAAACTGTAAAAGATAATCATGTAGGATAAATCAGGGAGAATTGCTAGAGCAATATCTTGAATAAATGAGACAGTATAGGGTCTACTGCATAAATGACACAACTGACAATGTCACAAACATATGCATATGCCATCTAAAGTAATTGGAGGAAAAGCAGGGGGACGGGGTGGACATTTTGAGAAATGGATGGATAGGGGAAGAGTCAGAGTCTGAGGATATTATCTGAGGATGTCGTGAGTCAGTGACCAAAAGCTAAATTATAAAATGAGTTTGGAGCTATTGACCTTACATATAAGTCTAGATTAGAAGACATAGCTTCTCCAAGGGCTAAAATAGGCTTGCTTTCTCTATTCCCACCATACTTCCCAACCCCTCCCCCCAACTTAGGTATATTAAAAAACACAGCAAACAGAAAGTTTGAGTGTCTGTCTCTCTGTCTGTCTCTCTCTTTCCCTCTCTTATCTACCTTTAGTCACAATGAAGAAGCAATAAGAAAGAAATACAATTTGCCACATTTAGGATTTTTGCTGGATTACTACCATCTAAACAAAGGGAGATAGGTTATTCCTCCTCAAGGAAGTAAAGAGAAGACGTGTGGCGAAGAGAGCTGGGTGAAGATATCTACCATAGAAAAGAGAGAAGTGTGGCAGAAGAGTGGGCAAAGTCCATACAAGCAGATCTATAGTAAACATCTAGTAAAACATCGTGGGGGTGGGGGGAGATTTTGGTGTCAGAAGTGTTATCTAAGCCACTTCTTTTTACTGTCATCTTTGAGGGACCAGCCTACCTTATTTACTGATACCACTCCCAGATTATGAAGTCAATAATCAGTTAAAGGGACTATGTGTTTTTGAAAATGTGAAGACCATCTTGTTCTCCCCTGCACAGCTTTATACCCCCTGCATGATGGCAAGCTATGAAAACAATGAAAGCAAATTAATTTTTAAATTAAGAAATTAAAAACAAATTTAATGTGAGCATCCAGTGTATAGAAATGCCTTCTCCTTAGCAGAGTTGGAGGCAAACATTTTTTCCCTCAGACATCAATTTGACAGAATGTTAACTTTTTTATAGATAAAATTGATTTATATTCATAACCACACTCATGAGATGGCAGATCATTTTGAAAACAAATAAGTAAGAATTGATGGCTACTATATCTGAAAGCTTATTCAAAAACAGATGCTTGTTAAAATACAGTAAATTCTATTATCTGTTTTCAGAAGTGCAAAGGAGTCTTCTGTGCAACTCCAGCCCCTTCTCTGGTAGGTGGCTACATTTCAGATCAAGATGAATGTGCCTAGTTCTCTAAATGTGAGCCATAATTCCAATTCCTCTAGTGTCGCTAGGGGGAGGCAGAATAATGTCCTCTCCTCCAAGATGTCCAGACCCTAATCCTTGGGACCTATAAATATGTTACCTTACAGGGCAAAAAGGACATTGAAGATGTAATGAAGTTTACTGACCTTGAGATGGGGAGACTATCCTGGGCTATCTGTGTGGACCCAGGTTAATCACATGAGTTGTTAAAAGTACAGGACCTTTCCAGGCTGTGGTCAGAAAAAGATGTTGAGAAGGAAGATCAAAGAAATACAACACTGCTGGCTTTCAAGGTGGAGGAAGGACGCATGAGCCAAGTAATGTGGAAGGCCTTTAGAATTTGGAAGAGGAAAGAAAATGGAGTCTTGGTGCCTTCAGAAGGGAATGTAGCCCTCTGACTGACTTCTGCCCGGTGAGCCCCCTGTCAGACTTCTGACTTACAGAATTGTAAGTAATAGTTACTTAAATTAAAAACCACTAAATTTGTGATAATATACCCCTTAAAGGTAAAGCATTCCTAAGGGTAAGGGTTACCTCTTTAATCCTGGCATTTTTTACAATGAAAACAAATGTCCTGTATTAGAAAGAAATACCACATATAAATAGTCTATGTTGATAAATTAAGAAGTTCTTATTTACA